>NC_140546.1:23400442-24000442 GCF_057382185.1 Mchenga conophoros | reverse complement strand
AAATAAACAGGAGAAAAAGAGAGCCGCGTTGGTAAGACGCCGTTTGCTCGCTGGCCGACTTTCTGGCTGGCTGGCAGGGGAGCTCGTCTGGTATGGGGGTCTGCGGTTTTTGGTGCAGATGCAATTTAACAGGCAGCTCTGGATGCCCACCATTCTGCAAGGCATCACAGAAACTGTGCACGAACAGGGACAAGTCACAGACAGGCACTTGGGAGACCTTTGCAATCTGTTTATCAAGTATTTAATTTGTAGAAAAGGTCTGCAGTGGATGTTAAAAATGCAATCCCGTCTGTCTGGCCACCGCTGGACTCATACGAGCTCTCTCTCACACAAGAACACCCACATAACAGAACACACACTCTTGGTACGCATGAGAAAGCAGAAGACTTCTAGAAAGCAGTTATACAGGGTGGCTTAAAAATACTTGAAAACCTGTTAAGTTTCACCCACTTTCACATGAAATCATTCCATTCAAAACACATCATAACAAACCCCAAGTCTGAACGTGGAGTGGAGGGGGCTCATGATGAATGAAAGCCTCTTTCAACCATTAAACAACGAGCAGGATCCAAAGTTACAGCGCGAAAGCTTCGTCTGGCAGGACGGGTGACGCATTATACAAAACAGATCTGACCGAAAAAAGACAGAATACAGCAACAGAGCCAAAAACACACAAGGACAGAGCACAAAAGGAACATTAACGAAGAAATAAAAGAGAGTGTCGCAATGAACGGTGAAAGGGCACCACTCATTCATTTTGTTACAGAAGTGATCATCACTTCTGCTTTATATCTATCTTTTGCAGCTTTGCACCTCCCTGTGGCCGTTTTAAGCCATGCTCTGATGGTTTTCTATGGAAGGGCACTTCATCTCTCATCATCATATCATTTCTGAGAAAAGCCAAGAGTACCTGTGGGGCGTACTCGCATTCTCCACATAACTGTATGAACGAGAGGATTATTAGCTGTGTTAATATTATCAGATGATTATGATGATAGCATATGGAGTCATAATTACAAGATCATTTTGTTTGCATCTCTTTCACCGCAGCTTTGCAAATGGAGCATAGATTTCCCTTAGGTAATCACCTTTCTTGAACATGCATTGGACATCACTTAAAACGAGCCAAAAACCTTAATCCACGCAGGCTCTGAGCCGCCAAAGCAGACTCGGCATCTTCCAAACCCAAATTCAGAAGCATCTCAAGTGGCTTGCTCAGACAGACGAGGAGACACAATTCCCTTACTGCTGCATCTACCTTCTAATATAATCAGCGCTGAGGAGGTGAGCTCCAAGGTACTCTGCTTCCATTTCCCCTAAGCTGTGCATATGCAGGACCAGACCGCCAGACATTTCCTAAACCATGCGGCACAGACAGATTACAGTAGGTACACTGAGTGTGAGGGTTCTGTGTCATGGGGGGAAGAGGAGGTGATTGTTTTTGTGGTGAACATTTGAGCCGCTCCCTGAGTGGAGAACTCATCACCTTAACATCATGTAGGGCATTATGCCGGCTTTCATAAAAAAGAGAGAAAGAAAGAAAGAAAAAACACCAAATGGTTCAAGAACAACCAAGGCCTATAGCGGTTAAATAGTTTGGTTAAAACCACAAGCCTCGCAGGGAGAACGGCACTTAAAACCTGACCAAATATTTTAGCTGATTCATCCCATTCTGAAAAACCGTAGCCACAGCCATTACCATAACCGTTCCTAACTCCAACCATGAACCCACAAGTCTTACCCAGGTCCTATTCCCAGGATCTCTTCCATTATCAGCCCAGTTTTTTTGTGAATTTAACAAGCAAAGGTTGGAAAGAGGAGACATTCTGATACTATCAAGGGCGCTTCTTTACACTTTTGGCTCTGTGTGATGTCAGTTAAGAGTGGATATCCTTAAAATAGTCATCTCAGGCACACAGCTAGAGCCCAAATCATGTTCAAGTCCTCTGCTTGTGAGGGGAAGTCAATGAGATGAAAGATTGGCTCCCTTAGAGTGAGAAAGGAGCTGAAAATGGGCACAACAGCCATTGCAACCCTGGAATAGAGAGAAAAGGGAGAAGATTTTTCAAATTCAGTTTATACATTTGTGGTTTATTAATCAATCTGCAGTCTAGACAAGTGAGTGTTAATGCCCTTAGCGGATTTGTAGTTGAAATACATGCACCTGGAGATGTCAAGAAAAACAAATGCACAAAGTCTATTGAAAGACAGAAGAGAAGGTCTGCACAGCAGTTACGAAACACAGTTTGTAGTGAGTCTAAGGGCTTGTGTATGAAGGGGCGAGAAAAGTGAGCATGTTTTTCTTCGAGAATCACCTTCTTTAGTATGAGGTAATCCCTCCAACAGCCTCGGTGGCACGTTAAGGTGTCAGCTCCGAGCGTAATATTTGAGCTGCGGTCACAATTTTTGCTGGCTTTGAATAACTCAATATTGTGCAAATAAGCAGCAGGGAAACAGCACGGCTGTTCACATAACATGGCTGCGTGTGCATAAAGGTGGCCACTAAGCTAATGCATATATAATGAGACATTAACATCTGTTATTTTAGTTACCAGCAGCTGGAAAATTGTATGAAAAGTTTTGTTTGGTTGTTTCTCAGGAGAAAAAAGAAAAGGAAAAAAAAGTCCCCTTTGACCCGCCACAATAAAAGCCCCAATGTCCTCTTATTTGTGTTTCCACTGAATCATAAGTTAAGTATAAAGCAGCCATAGGAAACACAGTAAATAATTCTTTCTAATGTCGAGACATGAGGTAGACTATTTATACTGATCCACATGATATGTACATGACCACACATTTACAAATACCCAGGCACACCAAATCAAACAGCTCTCAGAAAGGCGCTCACTCACAGACATCATCCAATGATATACACCTTACAGGATGAAATACTCTTTATATCCCTTTACATTTACAAGAGCCGTGAGATGTCCAAAGGGGAACGAGTTTATGTTGACGCCACTGTTAAAGAGGGAGAACGTGTGAGAATAAAAGGAAATGAAGGCCGAGTAAATTGTGGGGAGCTGTGGGGAGAGTGAAGAGGTCACAAAGAGGGTTTTCTTTTCTTGATGACTTCACTCAGAGGAACACGTCTAATATCCTAGGGCACTTAATCTGAGTGCAGAAGCAGACACGCTAATCATAAAACTGCAAGTCGATGTATTGTACTCATGAACAGGTCTCTGTGTGAGGGACAAAGGGTTAAAGCAGTGAAAGTGAGGCTAATTAGTTTCAGAATTATAAAGCTCCAGGACCTCACACATGTCCAATTGCATGGGAGTTTTACAAGGGACCATTATATGCTCTTCAGTTCCTAGCAGGAACAGCTTCAGGCCCATGAAAAGTAATCCATTCCAGCATATTAGCCAGACTAACCCCCATGCTGCTTTAGCAATTCATGCTCTATCACCTCATCTTATATGTAGTATTTGGAATCAGGATGAAGCAGAGAGAGAGAGGGATTTTGAAAGTCTGCAAAACACCCAGAGTTACCCCAGACCTGCCAAGAAGCGGATTACAGTATGCGGAGGAATTGGTGGGGGGCAGACACCGACAGCTACACCTTTCCATCTGCCCAATGCACCTCAACTCAATATGAGTACCTGATTAGGTTATCAAAAGGAAATAGTAAAAATAATAATCTTATAAAAAGCAATCTGCTTCCCTCTCTCCAGACCAGTAAATGCTCAATGAAATTGCACCTCAAAACTCTCCAAAACTGACATTACATTATAATCCTCTCATCATGTGAAAAAAAATTTGACGTTGATATAAAGTTAGAGATTTGCACATTTGGAATGCAACAACTGTAATGGGTTTGGTGTTATAAGAGCACTGTGCAGGTGACCTCATCTCAAAAGTAAAACATTGAGGATGCTCAGTAATGTAGCTAATCTTTAAACTAAAATGATGATTCTGGCTCTCCCTGCCATGCAGCTCTGAATTGAATAAACTCGGCTTCCTCCGGCCGCTCGTCTGTGCTGCTCATTGCTAGTGTGAATATTGTTTGCTGCCAGAAGCAAGCACGGCGGAACTTTTCCTGCTGTTTATTTGAACGTAAAAGTAAAAAGCAGAGGGAGTCCACAATGAAAGAGCAGAAATTTTATCAATTAAGTGTTATTGTGATTTTTTTTTTTTTACAATGTCTTTTAAATATAAACCAAACTTAAACAGCAGTTTCTCCCTTTTTAGTCGAGGACCATGGTGTGTGTTGGCTGAACACACAGACTAGCTGTGGCTTTGGAGAAATGAGTAATTTCAAAGTTAGTGCAAGAACTTCTCCAACAAAACAATTGGATCGGTTGAACGGTCTTACCACAAACACCCAAACTAATTGTTGCTATAAAAGTGATTCCACTTTAAAGGCTGAAAGAAGGCAATATGAGAAGGCTGGAGACTGATCATGTGTTATTTTCATGTATAACATTCAACTAAAAGGTTGATGTTTGAGTCTCATCTGAGACTGCAGTTTACCTTTACTTTTATTTGTCTTTATTTAAATTTTCACTTCCTGTTTATCACAGGAAGTACTTTGGTTAGTAGTAATTATGGTTTTAAGAGATGATTTTATTTTTATTTTTACACAACTTAGGTAACAAAAAACTTTTTTACAAGGTAAGAAACATTTAAATGGCCTCCCCCATACCTTCAATGAATTCTGTCAGCCCAGTATATAGCAGTAAAGGGGTGGTTTCCGGACCATTTCAATAGGTTCTGGGTTTTTCCAAGGGTAGCCCTGGCAAAGTGTATAAGGAGAGATCGTATTCACCAACTTCTGATGCACAGCCAGTCATTTTGTTCTGGAAACGGGCCTGAAATATGACAAAAACTCAGTTCAGAAAAGAAAAACAAGGGTTACCCCAAGTAGCCATCTAAGGGGGTAAGAGTTGTGCTACAAGGCTCAATTTTCCACCCCATCTAAGGCAGGTTTGTGGTTTTGCATCAGCGCCCACTTGCATTGCTCGTTCTATGCAAAGAAAGGGAAGTCCACCAATGCAGAGTTTACCAAGAGTCAAGAGTTGTGAATAATCATTTACAGCTGGTTAGGGAATACTCATTCTTCCCTAGCAACCGGTGGTTTCCATATAGTCACCAACAGACCTCTAGGACTGTGTCACTGAGGCTTTAATGACAGCATTTACAAACAAACTATTTTTTTTCTCCTGCAGGAGGAAAACTCATATTCCATCTGACCTGTTGAAAGTGAGAGTTCTGTCACAGGGTTGTATAAAGTAAAATGACTGATATACTTTTGCATGTACTGGCTTTAGTGAAGTGGATTATCTAGTCCTAGGTTGATTTTTTTCCCCTCCAACCTAACATGACCTAACTTGACAAAATAATAAATAAATAATCAAAACAAGGCAATTTCTTACAGTACAGCAGATAAAGATATGTTTAATCCATGTTTTAGGATCTCTTACACGATGTCAAGGTCAAGGTTCTTTATTTGTCACATGCATAGTTATACAAGTATAACACACAGTGAAATGTAGCCTGACATGCTCCTCGACATGTGCAAAAAAAATTGGGGGGGGGGTGTAGAGGAAAAACATTATATATATATATATATATATATATATATATATATATATATATATATATATATATATATATATATATATATGTATGTATGTATATATATATATATATATATATATATATATATATGTAGAATATACATTGGGTGAATGTGCAGTAGTAGCAGCAAGCAGGTGAATTCTGTACATTAATATGAATAGACATCTGACTATTTTACAGGATAGACAATATAAACATATTTAAAATTAAAGGAATTGAAATGTACATGTGTACATGTACATGTGTGGTTTTGGTTTTCTAGAAGCTGTAAAAATGCTGTAAAAAGCATCCTGCAAAATGGTTTATTCTTAGTCTCATTATAGGCCCATACAGTACATTTTAAAAGGTGAATAACTCGGATAGTATAATCACTCTGATGGGGAAGGGCTTAGTGAACACGTATTTGTTCAGACAGGATGGTGTAGTTCAGGATCAAGGATTGGACACAGTAATCTGTATGTCTTTAATGTAATGGGCTGGGTTTGGTCTGTGTTATGTCTCCTGCTTCTGTGCCAGTGTCTCCAAGTAGCTGTTACCTTGTTCCCTTCACTGGGTGGGTGGCTTTGCTTCTGCCATAATGGCGCCTTTGAAATGTTCAGCAGACAGAGGTCAGGGAAGGCACAGAAAACTGACAAAGCCGGGACCAATAAAAGAACTCAAAATAAGCCACCTTTCAAATGATTTATAATTGCAGATGATTCATAATTTCCCTTTAATGAGTTTCTCAGTGAGGTTTTTGCTATACAGCTTTGTTATTGCTATGTGAGAAAATATTCACGGTGGCAGTTCATCCAGAGTCAAAGCTGGCTGTGGCAAGGGCTCAAAGCCCATGTGGAGAAGAAGCACATGGGTCTATTTAAGACTCGGGGCTCTGAAGGTGAGAAATGTTCTGGGGCCCTGAAATAAGGGGCCTAAACCCGTAACAATCACAAACCATCAATTGTTCCATTCTTTTTTGCCAAGACTGGAAAAAGTCCCAAGCTGCACGTAGCTGGGGCTAATTTCCAGGAAGGAAAAGCCCAGAAAAATCCTCTGGTAGTCTGTCTCTATCAAAGGATTCCACAGTTTGACACTCCACGAAAACGGAGAGCAACAACAGATCACACTGTCAAAGATTACACTTGTGGTTGTATCGAGGGACGAGGAAAAAGAATAATATGTCTTTCGACTGTAAACAAGATAGAAGCAACAGACGGGGAGAAGAAAACAAGAAGCTGTGAAGGAGATGTGAAGTCATTAAGAAACGAGGGGCGGATTGAAAAACAGGGAGCTGCAGAAGAGAAATAAAAAAGAAGAGGTTTGGCTCTTGAGCTCCCTGTTGAGCGACTTCAGATGCACACTCCTTCTTTTTGCATCTGAAACAGATTCACACGTACGCGCATGTGTCAAGCGCACACAAATACACAAATCAGTTGGCAGCGAAACAAAGAGGGAGACCTATTTTTCTGTCCAAAATGGAGGAAAATGGAGCAAGGGCGAGAGAGAAGCGGAGGCAGAAGGGAGATTATAATTTAATAAGGGGCAGGAAATCTTGGTCAAATCCCCCTGAAGGAGTTGAAATGCCTCTAAGCTGGAGGCTACTGCTCTACAGACTGACTGAGCTCCATCTGAATGGGCTTCTCTGCAGGCAGGCGGACAGACAGCCGAAAAGCAGACAATAGACAGGGAGAAATAAATTCTGCTGTTTGGCGTCACACAGAAATAGAAGAATGAATCTGCAGTTTGTAAATACACATGCCCGCATGAGCTTCATCATTTCTTATTTATTTAGGGCCTGAATATATGTAAAGTATATGTAAATGCATGTAAACAAGACTAAAGTAGTTGATTGTAACTACTGGAATTTTTCAGTGTTGGTTGGTACTCAAGTTTAACTTTTTCCTTTCTGCTAATCTAAGCCGATACTACATAGCGCCATAAACTAAATAAATAAATAAATGCAGCCCGGGACCCTAAATTAAATGAAACAAGAAAACGACTACATGCATTTGAGTAACTGCAGGCTCCCTGGACGTTCCTGGACTAAACTGAAGACTGAAGCCTAGATTACAATGACATAAACTCCTCTTGATAGTCAACAGAAAAACAGGAAATAACCTTTAAAGTAAACTGTTGCATTTTCCTAAAGGTCTAACACACTGTGTGGAGGTGTTAGGTGATGGGAATATGTGATATCTCGGTAAACTCTAAAAGTAATTCTTGTTCACTGTAGCATTGCTGCTGTTAGCATGATAGTGGTGTTAACACTTTTATTTAGAGGTGAGAATCTTGAAGTAACTTATTATAAGTGAAACTATCACGATACAACACAAAGTACATTGTAAATTCTTGTCTATAATATGACAGAATATACGTGTAACCCAAACTGGGTTTAGATCCCTGACTGACAGTTTCTCTTGTGACTTTTTATCTTTCTTTACCTGTTTTCACACTCAGGCTGTTTATACACCACTTTGCATTATTAAACTCTTCCTCCTGTCTCTCCTGTGAACTTAGTTCTGCCGGAAGTTTCTTCCTGCTAAAAGGGAGTTTTTGCTTCCTGGTGTCGCAAAGGTTTCGTGATTTGGCGATATCAATTTAAATGAATTGAATTTAATTGAATTTTGAGGGTGTCTGGAAGTTTGCCCAACAAATCTACATGTGACAACAATCTGACCTGTTGCTACAAGTCATTTAATCCCTGTATAACCATTGCAGGAGCCTGGTAAGCATAGCCAGCAATAAGTCGGACTCATTCCCAGTGGGTGTGGACACGCTGGAGAGATTGCATCTCATCTGAAACACCTTGGTTTTCCCCTCATCCTTCCCCTAAGTTGGAGGAGGTAGCTAGGGAGAGGGAGGTCTGGAGATCCTTGCCTAGACTGCTGCCCCCACGAACAAGCGGCAGATAAGCAGAAGAAAATGGATCGATGGATGAATTTGGATGTTCTCCCCACCCCTGAGTGAGTTTTCTCTTGGTACTCCAGTTTCCTCCCACAGTCCAGAGATCTAAACACATCTAAACACATTAGGTTAACTGGTAAATTGGCTGTAGGTGTGAATGTGAGTATGAATGGCTCTCTGGCTGTCTGTGTTAGAGACTTGTCCAGCATGTACTTTGCCAGCTGGAATAGGCTCCAGCTCAACTACGGCACTAAATAGATAAGTAGAAATGGATGGATAGATGCGAAAGATGAAAGTTTTGCTGCCTGGAACCAAATTGGTTCTTTTTTTCCTCCATTTTTTTCTCTAAACATTTAAGGGCAGAGAGGAATCTGTTAAATCCCCCTCTGTGCAGGATCACTTGTTCATTCAGCCACCCACATGTTTTAAATCGATATTCATTAGACGGTTTGAATCCCAGTTGAGGACCATTAACAATTCACTGGCCCTCGTTTGATTGATCACTCACTTTAAACACCGCTGACTCCAGCTGGTTCTTTCAGGCTTCAGACATAACCAGCTAAAAAGAGCCCACAAAGCACACCAGACACACACATGCATATGAACCAGACCACCAGCATACAGCCCCCTCTGACTGTGGTCCTTGCTGAAGCCCACCCCACCCATCAGGATCAATGCAAGTCTTTATTAGCTGCTGGCTATAACTGTTGGCTATGTAAGAAGATCCTGCCAGTTCTGGCCTCACACCTCCCCGAATCTACTGGTGGATTGTATAAACAAAGCTTTGTGTGCGCAAGCATCTGTGTTTGTGTGGGTGGAGTATGTATGTCGTTGTAAAGATGACATTAAAGTTCAATTGAAAGAAATTTAAAAGGGTGGGATGCAAGAAGGACTTTAGAATCCTGCCATAATTCCCATTTCACTCTAGAATTTAGACTTTCCAGCCAGTGTCTAACTCGAGTGTGTCATGGTCCTGGGCCATGTGGGCCCAGTATTCTTAGTTTTCATGTATTTTTGTATTTTGTTCTTTATTTAGGCCATGCTTCCTGGGTTGATCTGTTACGTTGTTCCTTATGTGTTTTCCCTTCGTGACTCTTACCCCCTGAGTGCCCCTCTGTGTATTTATGAGCCCTCGTCTCTCTTTGTGCTTTATTCTATGTTTTCCCCAGCCCGTTATGTCTGCGTTCTCCCCGTGCTCTCTCTCCTCCTGTTTGAACCTCTGTGTACTTCCTGCTTTACTTTGCCCATCTCCCATCAGTGTTACGTTCACTCCTGCCGTGTCTTGTTATGATTATCAGTGTCACCTGTGTTCCCCGTGTGCATCCACTTCCCCTGATCATCCCTCATGTGTATTTAGTCTCTGTGTTTCGTACAGTCTGTGTCGCGTCGTCTGTGTTCTCACCTCCATGTTTTCACGGTCAGTCCTTGCAGTGATCATCATAGTCTGAGTTTTCTTAGTTTGTCGCAGTATTAGTTTTCCCAGTTTAGTTATAGTCTAGTCACGCCATCCCTGCTTTGTTTGTGCACTTTGTCTTCAGCCACAATAAAGGCTCGCTTTCTGTTAAGTCCACTCCCGTCTACTCACTTGTGTATGCACCTGGGTCCATCACACACACCACCGCACGGCCTGTCTCTGCAGACCGTGACAGAGTGATCAGTGTCAGCGGAGCAAGCATGTGATAAGTGGGATTTTTAGTGTGGCTACATCTGTGCAGTCATAATCAGTCTGCTTCTTGAGTATGAAAGACATAAAATGAGTTATTTGGCGGCTGAAACTCACACACTGGGCCGTGTAAAAGTTGTAAGAAAACCAAGTGATATGTCCCGTTTGAGTAATTGTACAGTGGGCCCACACCAGCTCCTATGAAGGCTATAAGAGCCACAGGAGAAGCCCGGGTCAGACTAGACGGCTTTAGGAGCTCTGGGAAGTGTCAGACGATGACAAGTAGAGTGCAGAGCTGGGTTTGTGCCCAGTCCTATTTCACACCACTGCGTGTTACTAGATGTCTGATTTAGTTTGTGATTTCACACTGAGATAAAGCCTCAAGGTGCCTACAAACTGTACATTGTGTACTCGACACATACATAAAGCTGTGTTTAGCTTGAACAATGGGGGTCCACATTAAACCGAGTCTGTGTTGGTCGTCCCACAAAAAGCGTCAAATACGTTCTGGCATTCTGGTGAATTTACAGTGAAAGCCACGTTTAACGCACGGGAAAACACATACTATGCAATACATACTTTACTATAGATCAGCTTTTATTATCATCTATTCCAGGGGTTTCAAACATAAGGCCTGGGGGTCAGAATTGGCCCAGCAAAGAGTCCGATCAGTCCCACTGGATGCCTTTGGGGGAAAAAAAAGGAAGGCAATACATTTTGGACTTTAAATTGTGTTTTAATATGTTTTGCAACTTTTCCCCCATGGCCGTTCATGTGACACCAAAGTAATCAAGTAATATATAAACAATTAAAGGACAGAAAAAATCCTGGTTTTTTACAATCTCCTACAGAAATTTCTGTTTTATTTAGATTTTTTATGATGGGTATAAAGTAAAAAAAAAAAAATAATTTCTGTCAGTTAACTGAAACTTTCTCTTTTTCTTTTTCTATACTTTTACACATTTATTTCTTAGACTTTAAGTCATACTAACACATTTTTTTTTCATTTACCATACTGGCATTTCTTTATCATGTATAAAAGAAATAAGAAGGAGAATGGGAAAAGAAAGGGGAGTTCCACTGATCCAGCCCACCTAAGACCAAAGTGGGCTATATGTATCCCACAATGTAAAGTAAATGTTACATCCTTGATCTTTTCTCTCCTGTTTTATGTAATTTATTTGGGAAAATAGCCTTTAATATCCGTGTGCCACCTTTTAAAAGTCAGTAATACATTTATTTAAATAGAGAAATAATACAGCATTTTGAGATGTGTGGCTCGGATTCAATCATACTTGAACACTAAAGACGTTTCCCTGAGAACATGTGCACTGCTCTCCAGTTCAGTCAATCCAAAATATCCCGACATGTAAACCTGGCAATGTTGTGGCAACAAACTTCCAAAAGAAAAGAAAAAGCCAACGCCTTTATTTACCTCAAATCATTTTGGATTATATATAGCTGACATATAGTAGATTTCACACTGAAGATAGCTCAGACGAGCAGCTTGCTAATTTCCTCGTGATCAAGTGCAGCTCTGCAGATGCGTTTGTTAAATATCAAGGACCTGAGAACAGACGGAGATACGCCAGTTTGGCAGCGGAACCGCATCTTGCTTCAATAAGGCCAAGACAAAAAACAAAAAAGATACAAGGCAGCATTTCAGCTCACCCTGGCAAACATTTGGGGGAAAATGAACTTCCTCTGAAAATGGCAGCTTGCTCGCTTGCCTTTACTGCACCAGATTACTCCGATTGCATTCAACAAAAGTTGCAGTTAAACTCTCCTGGCGTGCTCTCTAACATCTGTCATGTCTTGTGCATTTTCCTGTCTGTTGAGCTGAACTGAGGTGAACAAGGGACAGAATAAAACGTGGAGATGCTGGACGATGGAGTGTGAGACCGAGGGGATGAGGTGAAATAAATCAACTCAAGCTTGAAGGAGGACAGGGGAAAACATGTCTCAAGTATACAGGGGTTAACTCAATATTTCCTACCTAAAAAGAGAAAAAGATGGTGGGCTCTCTCTTTATCACTCAGCCTCACTCTGGTACTCTGCTTCTCCTTGCTCTGTCAACAACCCTCCACTCTCTTGGCAAATAACTCAATGAGGGTGACTCCCTGTTTAGTTCTCTTTCCTGCAATTGATTACATCGGGGCTTCTTTTTATATTAAAACCAAGCCTTCCTCATTCTTTCTCTCTTATCTCATAGTCTTAATCATCAGGAGGTGATCAGACACATGGAGAGAGGAATGTTCCAGATGAGACAAGATATAATGAGCAGATCAAAGACGGCGTTGTCAGTCAGGGCCAGTTCAGGGGAATGGATAAAAAAATCTGCAAACTTTTATATATCTCTGTTAAAGCATTTTTATCATGTTTGCATGCTATGTGAGGCCTGTATGTGCAAACTTTGATTTAATTTAGGAATCTGTTACTGCTGCAAGCACAAAAAATGTATGGTTACATGGACTATAAAGTGCCTGGTCTGAGCCCAAGAATCAAGCTCGAGCACTGCCCATCAGGAAGAAAGGGGGGGAAAGCATTTGACAACAAACATTCAGATAATTGCGTGGTGTTGAATGAGCTCCATTTCCTTGTTCACCTGCCTCATAGAATTCCTGCAGCGCTGCCAAGACTCAATAAAACAGCACATTCAACCACCGTGAGGCTAGACGCAATAATAACCGTCTCGTTTTGCATTGTGTAGCAAATGGTTGGAAATTAGGAGGAAATAAAGCAACACTCGGCATGTTTTCTCTGGTTTTGAATAGTAGGATCTGTGCTTGCTGCTTTTAATCAGATTGTATCAGTGCATCGAGCAATAATGGAGCTCCGTTTTGGAAGGTTATGATAAGGCAGGCGAAGGCTACATCAGTCCGCATGCATTAATGGTTCATTAAGGGCTGATTCTAAAGATCAGATATGTGTTTATCTCAGACCTGGCAGCAAGAAGAAGGGGACATTCTTTCGAGTCTGGAGTTAGTTTAGATTGATGGGCCCTCAGTTAGATAATCACCAGACCAAAAGAGGGCTGAAGCAGCTTCTTTGTCTGCACTTGGCAGCTGGAGGGGACGGGAGGATTGGTGGGAGGAATATGAGAATTAGAGAGGAATAAAACTTACACCACAGACATGAGAATGAGACACATCCTTGGATACTAGAGTAGCAGCGGGGGAGGACAGCCCGATGCGGCGAGGCGGCGGAGGCCAGGCTCCTAAAACAGACCCTGTCCAGACCGAATAAATCAAAACAGACAGAGATTGGGGCTGTGGGCTTTACAGGCAGCGCAAGGTGCACGTCTTGAGAAAATACCTTTGAAGTATTTGGATGATGAACATGTTGTTCTGTCAGCAGATCATTGCAGAAAATAGCTCTAAAAATGCTACCTGCATAATGTCATGCCAGTGCCGAACAGCAGTCACATAAAGTTATCGACTAAACTGAAAAATCAGAGACTTCCTTTGGGGAAGAAAGGTTCAAATAATGCATGAATAGGCAGGAATTTTGCTAAGCAGATGCTGATGTTCGAATCTGACTCTGGTACTGCATGTCTTCCGCTACAATTTTTCCTAGACTTCCTGTTCAGACTTCATCATTTTGCTACTATAAAGGCTAAAAAAAAAGGAATTTTCTAAACTATAAGACATACAAAAGAGGCAATGGTGTGACAGCATTGTGTTTACAACTTTGATTGCTGACCTCAAGTGGATGAAAATAGTTAAAGAAGTTCCAGAAAGGTTCATTACCACACATTCATTCCAACACAAAGAGTCTTCTGTTCAGTATGACACATTCTACGCAATGTGGAACATTAATAAAGCAAGGAGAGTGAAAGGTATACCTTCATGAAGTCATGTTCAGTGCTTCCAGTGGACCAAACCTCTCGATGCAATGTTTTTACTCCAAACAAACCTAAATGACCGACCTGCCAAAATAAGGAACCGGCAGGACAAGAAGAGGATTTGAGGGAAGAAGTGGATGTTGAAAACCCTCTTAAACCCTGTTTGTTTACAAGTTGTCGGTTTGCAAACACACTCAAAGTGAAGTAGGGTCCAAGTGGCCAAGCGTTGTCCTGTGAGTCAGATTAGGGTGAACCTGCCCTGCCTGGGCAGATGCCTCCAATCTCATGTGCGCAAGTGTGTGAGTGAGATCATAGATGAGAAAATGTGTCATTTCCTCTGGGATACACCCGTGTTAATGATCTGTCAAATTTTACACACAGCAGAAGTTATGTTCTGTTAAACACCTGACACTTAAACAGCCACAGAAAGAGAGCGAGTCAGTTCTTCCGTGATTTATTTGGAGCTTTTCTCAAGACGGTCTTGTTATTCTTTCTCATGTGGAAATAAAAGATAGTAGTGCAGGTCTGCAGGGCTGACAGGTTTAACAGTGTGCCTTTTTAACTGTCAGAACACAAGATATCATCTACATGCTGATTAGAGGACTTTAACTGCTTTCTGCCACGCCAAGAAACCACTTCCAGCAACTGACACAGTGGCTTAAACGCGAGGACTGAACAGACAGTGGAGAAAGAAGAGAGGCAGACGGGGGAAAGCTGCTCTAGTTCTTTGGATGACAGAGAGCAGGCCGCTGCGGGAAACCTCAGCTCCTTCGTTCACTGTGGTCTGAGAACATAAAAAGCTTCACTTCCTTTGATCTGCAGACTTGAATACGTTTCTCTGCTTCATGAAAAAATAATACAGCTTTGGAAACCATATTACTCAATTATTCCCCCATTACTGCCCCTTCCCCCTCTCTTTCCACCTCCTTCCCTTTCCTCTTCCATTCCTCCCACATTAGCGATTCTGTCTTTGGTATCAAAGTGAAATAAAGATTAAAGTCTGGGTGAGGGGAAGAGTTATGTGGTATGGGGCAGCCCGGCACTTTGCCACAATTTTAGACGGGGGTTTGATCCACTGAGTTATTCGCCCTCTTTCTGCCCACTGGTGGCTCCGTGCTAGTGACTGAAGACGGGAGGAAAATAAAGAGGGGCTTTTGTTACCTCTAATCCGAGCCTGACACATTAAACATGAATTGACAGCTCAGCATTAGCGTTGTAGTCGAGATGTAGCCGTTTTCTGTTCATACCTTCTGCTCTAACTTCTCTGGAAGACTTTAAAAGTCTACGTCAGGGAGGAGTATGTCATGCTTTACCATTCTAAAAGGAGGCAAAGTTGAAGCTTCTCTTTGAACCTTCAGACCATTCTCCATCTTGACATTTATCAGCCGCCATCTGCCCAGCACCTGTCAGTCAAAAGCCACCAGACCATCACTGCCTCCTCACTTCCAACTGTGCATACCCTGTGACCCACCATGACCTGGGAAATTATGAAGCACTTCAGAAGGTCAAATCTCATCCCACTGCCAGCAACTTTTACAGATCACATTTGTTACCCTTGTCACTTAGCTAAACTTTGTAGACACCCCCCTTTAGGCAGAATGGTACTTCTCTTTGCACACACATGTAAGTGACTGATGTAATGTAAATGTGGATAAAATTCCCATGTTCATGTATGTTGTGCTTTCAATGTATTTTTGAAGACATAACATCACTCCTTAAAATCGCCTTAAACATTAGTGTTTGACTGTTATATTTCTGTCTTATTTACTGATACACTGAATACATCTTCAGTTTTTATAGCAGTCCAAAAAGTATGACTCATTCCAGCTAAGACAGAAAAAATAATCAGTCTTTGTGGATCCACATACAAGTTTTCAGAAGAAATAAAAGCCCCAGGTAGGCTGAATGAATGCAGTGTGAAATGACGAGTTGCAAGCCACAAGACAAATAGATATGCCTCACACCTCTGGCTGGCATTTTACACTTTCTTAGGCACAGTGTTACTCTAATTAGCTTTGTGTGAATAATATTATCTATTAGTAGCATTTAGCCATAAAGCACAGAACCAACCCCCTTCCCACAACCCTGTTTTAAATCAATAAAATGTTGATCACAAAAAAAAGCACAGTAAACAAATGATATCACCAAAGGTGAGCCATTTGTCACGAACAAAAACATCAACCTCAGGTGGATGATCAACAGAAAGTGTGAGGATCAAACATTTCAGGACACGCTGTCTGGGAAACATGAGTGTCTGCATACAGTTGCAAGAAAAAGGCTTCTTTACAGGACCTTGAGCAAACTGTAAACGCCCGTCAACAGTGTTGATTCTGGAGAGCAGTAGCTGTTGTCCTGCCATGCACACCCATTTTTGTTTTACTGCTGATGACGGATTCATGACCCTTAAAATTAGCCAACTTGAGGAATTTCACTGCTTAGAAGTTACCCTGGATTCCTTTGTGACCAGGAATCCAGGCTAGCCTCTTTGTTGGTTGACCACTCCTGGGGAGGGTAACACTGGTCTTGGATTTTCTTCTTTATATGTACAGTACAGTCTCACAGTGGATTAGTGCAGAACAAACACTTTAGAGATTGTTTTGTAACCTTTTCCAGTCTGATGAGCGTCAACAACCCTTTTCCTGAAGTCAGTCAGAATTTTTCTTATGGCATGATGAAATTCCTTAGTGTGTTGCAAACAAAACACTGATAAACTGCAAGTGCTTTAAATAACAAAGGCTGCACACTCACATCTGTCATCTCATTGATGAAAAGCACTGGATTCTAATTTTACCTTTAAATTACATGTTAATACTTAAGGTTCAAATACTTTTATCTCTGACAGAAATAAAGTCTTGGCAAAAAGAAAGTTCACCCCTACTGGGCTCTGAGGCTTTCAAGGTATAACAAGAAATGATCTGTTCCTTGACAGGTCTTAAACTAAGGTAAATGCAACTTTGATGAACAACAAGAAAACATGCCATAGCTTTTTTTTAAAAAGCCGAGAAATGAGCCGTTTTTGATAGCTTGCTGCGAGACCTCACACCGAGCACATCTACTGCGGGTATGGTGCCTGTTATCGACCCGGAGTTAGCAACATCCCCCAAAAACCCGAAGAGGAGAGTCCTGGCCCCTAGCCCTGCCAGTGTAGCAGAAATGATGACGGATGATGATGGCAGCAGCAGCCGTTCTTCTCTGCGTGAGTAGCCTAATGTTGTTCGTGTATAATTTACGCTGAGTAGGCTAACCACGTTATTACATTAATGCATGTAAGGTGAACTAGCAAACACCATCGTAGTTACATGCAGCTGTCTTCTTGTTTGATGGCAGATACTCCCTTCACCCTGGCCAAAAAGGGTAAAATGACCAAAGAAAAAGTGGAAAACAGTTAAACATGAGAGGTTTTTGGACAAAGTTTGTGTTTTTTTTCCATTGATTAAGCACTGCTTCCAGCCAAGAGTGATGCCATAAATCCCCTATAGCTACAGAAAAGGCTAACATTGCTATCTTTTTTTTACAAAAAAACAGCTGAACATGAGAGGTTTTTGGACCAATTTATTGTTCTCCATTCTTTAAGCACTGGTTTGAGCACCATTTAAGCACCGGCACCGTTTCAAAAGTACCGGTTTAGCACCGGTATCGGATAAAACCTAAACGATACCCATCCCTAGTCTGAACTTTGACTGGGCCATCGCAACACCTTGATTCTTTTATTTTTCTGCCACCCTACTGTGCTTGGGATTTTTGTCCTGTTTCACAAGCCACTTTCAGCCAAGCTTTAGCTGTCAGACAAACGCCCTCACATTTGACTAGAATACTTTGGTATACAGAGGATGTTATGATGGACTCAATGGCTTCAAAACAAGCCAAAATCATCACACCTCCACCACCGTGCTTCACAGTTGGCATAAGGTGTTTGTGCTGATATTCTGTCTTGTGGTGCTGTGAGTCATGCATTATGCATTATGGCCAAACATGTCCACAAAGAACATTGTTCTTGTTTTTTGTTCAGAAGTAGCTTTGGAAACCTAAGCTGTGCTGCCATGTTCTTTTAGAGAGAAGCATTTTCTCTTGGCAATCTTTCCAAACAAACCACACTTTTTCAGTCTTTCAGTGTTTTCCACTTGTGAATCATCTTTCTCATAGTAAAATGACTTCAAATTTGACTTTAAATAGATGACAAAGTACCTTTGTTTTGGTTGTTTGTTTTGGTTATCTTTATCTAGTTTCAGGACTAGTGTAAAAATCTGATGATGTTTATATGTATGCAAAAATATACAGGAAAATCTCAACGGCTCCATTTCTTTTATTGTGCAACTGTAGATGAGGGCATCTTTCAAGCATAAATGAAAACTTCGACCAAATGTCAGTGCAACCCATCCAACTGTTGCTGAAATATTTGACTTTAATGGCTTACGTGCAAACTTAGCACTGCAAAAGACCTTCACAGCCTTAACATTACAATTCACTCCATACTTGCAAAGGCAAAGGGGACATCATCATTTGTGTTAACTGTTACCATCACTGACTTCAAAGAAAGAAGTGGGGAGCAACTGAGAGAGTGTTTTCATCAGTGGAAAGCCTCAACCAATCCCCTAATGCTACCAGGCCCATTTCCATACCACATTCTGGCTGCTTATCCTCTCTGACCTTATAAAACCTTTAAGCATATCACAAGTTGTTGGGTAAAAGCAAAAAGTAGAAAAAGTTGCTTTTAGCGAGAAAGCCAAGCATTTTTTTAAGCAATTCAATTTGCCACAAAAAACAGGTTTCGTAAGCAATGAAGACATGTGTTTCTCAATCCACAAAGAGATTTATACTTTTCATTTAGTTTAAAATATGCAGATGGCCACGGCTCTCAATAGCAAGTGACGCAGTTTCCACAAACATACATCCTGTGAGAATGACCGTGTGCTTTTTCTTTTTCCTTCTGATAGATTTGCCAGCACACGGTTCAGAGTGTGTCTATGAGTAACAGGGACAGAAGTGAAGATGGGCTTCTAGAGACTCTGGAGAAGATATTATCTTGTTCCTCAAACCTGACGTTTAATGGAAATCCTACGTCTTAGCCAAAGTACACGCCTGTCTTTAGGTATGAACCTCCAAACAGATCCCCCACCCCCCATCCCTCACTTATTCCACCAAATATTTTCACAGGACATCTGACTTCAGTAGCTCACTATTGGTTCCACAGGTGTGGAGATGCAAACTCCGTTAAACACTTCGGGACATTCTACCACTGAGCTTGCCATGGGCTTGGTACATATTATACTTTCTATCAATCATACTCATCCTGTCACATCACACAATTCTTAATTGTATTGCCATCGGAATAGCTGTTTATTTTGAGATTCTCCAGAATGTAATAATTCAGCAGACTTCCGAATTATCATAATATCATTTTAAGAGTTGAATCCATGGATTTCTGTGCTTGAACATGTGTCTGTGCGCATCTGAGAGAAAGTATGTTTATTACTCCAGTAGCTAGAAATATGCAACCAGTCCCCTTGACTGTGAGCTGTTGTTGTTTTAAGCCTCTTGGAGGTCTCTGTATCACTCCTACTCAAACTGGCACAGGATCCAAACTGCAACCAGATGGAGAACGTCTGCTATTGTTTTTCGGTTAAGCAATATTGTACTAGTAGGCAACAAAGAGGAAAAGGAGGCGGATATGCGCATCATCAACCAAATCTGAAAATCTTCCCCCTGTCTGCCCATTTACTGTACCCCCCCCCCCCCCCCCCCCCTTTCATCCCACATCTCACTCTCCATCATGACGAGAGCTTTTTGGGAGCAAAGTAGTGAAAAAAAAAGAGATCAAACAGAGATATGATAGCCGATCCAGAGGTAGAGAAATGGCTGCTTGCGCCTCGCAATCGACCCCAAAGTGACTCAAAGTCTCGTATATGTAAATTGCCCACAAATCCCCTTTCTTCCTTTCAATCACTCATCTGTTGCTGAGAAAGCATAACCCCAGACCCCATCTGACGCGTCTCTTTAGCGCAACTGTGTATGGTTTGGAAACCAGCATGTTTACTTAGGTTTGGAGTGTTAGGAGTGAAAACCCCAACACTTTGTGTGTGTGCATGTGTGTGTTTTTATTTCTATCAATAACAACATGAGATAGGGACAAGAGACACTGACTATGTTCAAGTTTATGAAAACATCAGGTGGGCTGAAGGTGACAGGTGATGTATCTCCAGGGTGCGGTTTGTCTTGGTCGATAGAACAAGCTCTGTACAGTAGATCTTGGTAATTGTTTTTGAACAGTCTGTAAAAATCTTATGAGGAATGAGCTTTAGAAAATGTTTTATGTTGGTGTGCATGGATGCAGTTTTATGTGTATGTGTATATGTATAGCGATACACATGCCACATTATAACGTCGATGTGACGTTGTAATGGAAGTAATGGGAGAGAAGACCAGAATTAGGAAGTGGGCAAGGCTGGAATGTGTCAGTTTAGCAAAATTACACACAAACATATTTCCTCAATTACATATAGTGGTTTGTACTACTAATGGGTTTTCCGGCTCTTTTTAGAGAACCAGCTCTTTCGGTTCGGCTCACTAAAAAGAGCCGGCTCTCTCGGCTACGAACCGGCTCTTCATGGTTGTTTTGTTGCTTTAATTAATTTATTATTAACAATAATAAAGTGGTTTTATTTATATATGTTTATATATAAATATATGCGATGGACCCTAGAGACAAAACACGTACAAACTCCAAAAAGCACATACAAACTCCAAAACACATTTCTAGCATAAGTGATCTAGGTAGCTCTGAACTTCCAAAACAGAGCTACCTAGATCACTTAAATTACACAATTGAAACCATGAAAGCATATGTGTATTGTTTGTGTATTTATACACAAGCATTCATATATCCATCCATCCATTCGCTTCCGCTTATCCTTTTCAGGGTCGCGGGGGGCGCTGGAGCCTATCCCAGCTGTCATAGGGCGAGAGGCAGGGTACACCCTGGACAGGTCGCCAGTCTGTCGCAGGGCCAACACACAGGGACAGACAACCATTCGTGCTCACATTCATTCGAACATTCACACCTAGTGGCAATTTGGATTATCCAATTAACCTATCCCCACAAGCTGCATGTCTTTGGACGGTGGGAGGAAGCCGGAGTACCCGGAGGGAACCCACGCAAACACGGGGAGAACATGCAAACTCCACACAGAAAGACCCCGACCTGGTGTTGGAATTGAACTCAGGACCTTCTTGCTGTGCGGCAACAGTGCTAACCACCATGCCACCGTATTCATATATAGTCAAATAAAAATTTTTTAAAAAGTTCATTTACCTGTTATTACCACACACCAAATCCGGTTGTTGGTACTTGCTGGCTTGTGTAGCCACTAGGTAACAAAAGTTTTTATGTGCTTCTGAGTTTTTACGTGTTTTGGAGTTTTTACGTGTTTTTGAGTTTGTACGTGTTTTTACGTGTTTTCGAGTTTGTACGTGCTTCAGAGTTCGTACGTGATTTGAAGTTTGTACGTGCTTTGTCTGTAGGGGCCACCGTAAATATACTTTTATTTATTCACTCCACATAAAATGTAATAAATAAATTATATAATACAAAAATCAACTATTCACATTTCAACTTTTAACTATTTAAATTTTCAGCTTTTTCCTTTCACAAATTGAAAGTGAAACAACACAAAACACTGCAAACCACAACACAATTAGATATAAATTATAATATGAAAACCAGTGTTGGGGAGTAACGGAATACATGTACCGCCGTTACGTATTTAAAATACAAAATATGAGTAACTGTATTCCGTTACAGTTACCGTTTAAAAAGGTGGTATTCAGAATACAGTTACTTTGTTGAAATAAATGGATTACACTGCGGTACTTTACTGTTTCATTTTGTCGCGGGTCAGGACTGTTTGGGTTTTGTTTGACAGCTACGTTCTGTTGTTCCAGGCGGCAGCGTTACGGTTGCCATGGTTACAGGACGACGCTCTCTCTGCGACTGCGTGTTTCCTGGGTGAGAGAGCGCCTTTTCGTTGTTGTTGTTGTTGTGCTAAGCTAACAGGCAGAATGCTACAAGCGTAGCTCTAAAGAATGTAGCATCATGGGCAGTGTAGTCCGTGCTGCAGGGAGAATGGACTGCCATACACGTTATGGGTCTGTGAGCGCGAGGAGGGAGAAAAAGGGGAGTGGAAAGGTACGAGTTGTCATCGAGCAAAAACGGGAGCTGGAAGCATGTAAATATAATAATAACCACTGCAGCCAAGAAGAGAGCCTGACGAGCCCAGTTGTAAGTAAGCTATTAAGACTTGACTGTACACCGTGTTCGTGTTTTCCTCCGAAAACAATAAGTTTAATAAGGAGCAGTCTTTCAACGCCTCTCTCTGTCTCTCGCAAGAAAAGTTGACCCACACAACAAAGTAAAGCTATTTTTCGGCTACGAGCCGACAGGGACCCCGCCGTATTAGTCAGAGGTCCCTTTACTACAGTTCGGAGTCGCGGACCTTTCATTAATAGTAATAAATCACACAGCAATAGTACATTCATGTTGTTGTAAAAAGCATGATAATATATTAAGTAATCCAAAGTATTCAGAATACGTTACTGTCATTGAGTAACGTAACGGAATACGTTACAGAATACATTTTGGGGCATGTATTCTGTATTCTGTAATGGAATACATTTTAAAAGTAACCTTCCCAACACTGATGAAAACAAAAAGAAGATGCATATTCTCTGTCATATGGACCTGCAGGTTAATTAGGTTAATTAAACTCTCTGAATCCTTTATCATCCACTACTGAAAATAGTTGTGGAAGATTACTATAACTTTCTAATATGACGTTGTTGTCCCTGGCTCTCTTTCTCTCTCTCCCTCTGGCTCTGTTCCTGTGCTACTGAGTGTAACTACCGCCCCTCCCCCCTCTTCCCAGCGTAAAGCACAAGGCTCGCGTGCAGTGTGACGCGGAAAAAAAGTGCGAGAGAGAGGGTGAGAGAAAGAAAAAAAAAAACAACCCACGGCTCGCGACAAGGAGCCGGCTAGCGTCGTTCACATCAAAGAACCGGCTCTAAGAGCCATTTCGTTCGCGACCGACCCATCACTAGTTTGTACATAGCTAGATGGCTTTGGTTTTATGTGTATTAGATTTTAATTATTTTGTCTTGGAATTTTTCAGCAATAGAAACCAGAATTTGGTAAACAGTGGACCATGATGATTCCTATGATGTATGCCTGTACTCTATGATAGCAGTGTCACTCAGATTCTATTAGTGCAAACCAACTGCCAATCACAGGTGTTACCTAATATTGGTTGGCTAGTCTTGGCTGAAAATCAGTGTTTACTTAGTATACAGATAGTCTGAATGATGTATCAGTCTATCCGAGGGGCAGATTTATAGCTATTTGTCAATATATTGGTATAATGGTTGATAAATTAAAATGTAAAGAGTGTAAAGGAGAGATAGAAGTACCCTTCAACCTTGTTATGACCATGATAATGCATAGTTTGTCCACCAGAGGGCACTCTGAACATGACAACCAACTGTGGGTCAGGTGGTTGTCATAATCCAGACAATCCAGAAAAGCTGTTTGATTAGGTGGCTTAAGTGTCTGTTATTAATTAAGCAAATTGGTAGCAGTGGGCAGGCAAAGCACAACCATGTTAGCATAAGGCTAGGCATGCTAGGAGTTTTCCTGCATTGATAACTGGTTTTTTATATAGTATACTATACAGTGTTGAAGTGATTGCATTACAATTACAAAGTCACTCATCAGAATACTCAGTACTTTTTGTAATGTCCTGTAAATTTGAGGTGGATTTGTTTCTGATTTTTATCTTCTGCTGTCAAGAAGCTAAGGCGCTGTCGAGGTTGAGGAGTGTCTGTGCACATGTCTTGCTCAGCTACCAAAATGGCAGCAAGGAAAGCCTTTATGTTATTTTTAATTTGTGGTAGAAAGGTACAAAAACATAGTCAAAGTGACATGCTAATGCTAATTTTAAGAAGCACGTGCTAACTAAACATGCACCGTAACACCTGGTGGCCCACAGAGGAGCGTGACAATGGAGCTACAGGTGCAATAAGAATATCAGCTAGCTATTAATTTTGACAAAACGGTTACTCTGAAGGAAATTAATGACCTTGTTGTTTGTTGGAGGACATGCTAGCAATATTGCCATTAAAATGAGCCTGAGTCAGTATGTTTAGAGGTAACTACACAACAGGAAACATACATTCTGTACAATATAATCAACGTATCAATGGTAACTCAAAGTTACTTAAAACAATGAGCATTCATTGGTTGAAATAACTTCAACCAATGAATACATGCATTGAAAGCTATGTACCCTGGGGAATGCCAGGGTACATGGCATTCCCTATGTACCCTGGCCTCTTCCAGTCCAAAGACATGTTGTTGGGTTCAGTAGTGATTGGTGGAACATGAGCATGAATAGTTGTCTGTCCTTCTATGTTAGCCATGCAATTGATTGTACAAAGTGTACCTCTTGCCCCATTACAGCTAGGATAGGCTCCAGCACCTGCCAAAAGCCCTGAATTGGATAATCATAAGAAAATGAAGGATGCTTTCCAGGTGTGGCGGTAATCTTCTTAAGTATTGGGGTATTATAAAAAGTAACATAATTAACTGTGTAAATTAAAATTATTACTTCAAAGCACTAAAAACTGTCTGTAGTTTAGTAGGGTTAGAGTCCAAATTGCACATCCTTTGTAATGAAGTTGTTTATCTGCTTTTTTAAACACTATTTATGAAATTTCATTTACTTTGATTCAGAAAACCCAGACAAGCATTATGGACAAGTAAAAAAAAATCTGCCTAGTTATCCAACGCAAAGGGTAACTGAGAAAATATGTTTCGTAATTTGGGTTAAACGAGCTTTTACAGATTTCACAGAGATATACATGCCTCAGAATGTGACTGGAGTAGAGTGAAAAAGTAGAGCAAAAAAAAAAAAAGCTCAAGACACCCAAGAGCTAAGGGCATGAAGTTGCAGAGCATTGCTTATCCAACATCTCCATTTCCCTGGACCATATTTGCACTCACGCGGCTTTCCTAACGCTGGCCAGACTTGTATGGTATGAGGGAGCTGTGTTTAGATGGCTTTTCACAGCTCCTCAGTTGAGAACAGTGCAAATAGACGTAGTGCCAAAATAACAGTCGTCGGAATGCAATGATGCATATGTGGTTGTTGGCCTTGGATGGAGATTTAAGGTCATGAAGCAGACAGATAAACTCCCCCTACTTTCCTGTTACATGCTGATCTGGTCTCACATTTGAGGCGGTTGTTGTCAGAGAGTCCTCTTGGGTCTCAGTGAGAGAGATGGGGATGACTCAGTCATGAAAAAAAACAGTAGCACACGGGTGACACATGGGTCACACATTAGGGGATATAAGAAAGGTAGCAAACGGAAGCAAAACGCAACAGGGTCAAATGTTTCCCAGCAACCAAGTTGCCAACACGGGATCAGTACTTGAAATTGCCTACAAGAACACAAAGAAAACCAGGTGGGAAAAATCACACTGTTGTCTAAGGGAGGTATTAAAATGATTGCTGATACGCGTGGCAGTTATATCAAAACTTTGCACCTTATTGCTATCTCCAAATTATTTTCCAGACTGCCAAACTTTCCTCGTGCTTGCAGAGAAAAGCAGAGAGTAAGAATGTCGTGAAAAAAAAGGATTCAAAGTGCAGACTTGAAAACAAACATTGTCTGACTTACTTTTCCTGCATTTTCTTTCTACCACCTCTCACCCCCTACCCCTGCCCATGCCATAACTTAGTCTCTTTCTGTCTCCCATGGACAAGGTATTATAACGGCTGCGGTTTTTATTGGAATTACTTAAATGGCTCTTAAAAAGCCGTTTGAATGATGAGTGCCGGTGTCTGGACAGTCTTGGTGTGCGTATATGCGCACGTGTTTATGTGCGAGTACGTGCCGGCTCCAGGCCTTCGTTTCCATCCAAGATGCCAAATTTCTTTCACCCAACCACCCACCCTCCCATCTCAACCCCACTCCCCCCATCTTGATGTTCACCACATCTCCCACAGTGGTCACACTCATTTTTGTTTGTGCACGTTTTTTACTTTTACTTTTTTCTGACCCACATCCCCCACCCCACACCCTGTCTGCCTCTGCTTATTTATCCCCACTGTGAGGCGAAAAAAAAGAAACGCAATTGCCTTCTCACACTCATACGGTAATGGCTACAATTTGCTTATCGTACAAGCACAGATGTGTAAATAAATGGAGTCTAGACTGATAGTGGAGACAAAACCTTAACATGTGCATTTAAAACTGAGTTTCCCAAAGAATAATAAGAAAGCAAAGCAAAGATGTTTCTTTGTTCTAACACACTTTTCAAACAGTTAAGCTCTAGACAGTCTCAATTTCAATATCTGGGGATCAGACCATTTTCTCAGCTAACAAACAACACGATCCATTACTTTGTATCCTCTGTATCTATGCTCCCACCCACCAGAGATGCTTTGTGTTACTGTCTGAATTCTCGTCTTGAATCTGAAAAATGCAACGAAAGTGGTTGCAGACGCATTCCAGACGCCCTCTATGGAGTGAGTGATGCACCAGTGGGAAAACACAGAGAAGCTGCAGGGAGTACATAGGATGCAGCAGAGGTTACAGATCAGCCATATATCGTCTCTGACGTTTACCTGAACGTGTTGAGGAGCACCCGAAACTTGCTCACATGCACTTTGCAGAAAATGGACAAGGACAACGGTGCCACCGTGGTGTCTCTTGACAATAGACAAGCGAGATATGTAGGAAGTGTCAAAAAATGCAAAGCAAAGCAAAATGCCAATTTTGCTAAAAGATTCAACAAATACAGGATCAAAATGTGCAAGACTGAATAAAATATACAGGCAAGCACTGTGAATATGCTGTTGTGTCTGGCAGGCCTAAGAACTATTTGGACAATTTTGAACACTGGCAGCATTACAGCCCCCCCCCCCCCCCCCCCACCCCCCCACCCCCTTCTGAATTACTGTATTGCGAGCTGTGTAATGTGTAGGGATAAAGACAGGAGAATTTTGTCACATGGAGTAGATTAGCAGATTAACAGACGCAGACTCAGTGGAGTCTTCTACCATTTGTTTGATATTTGTCACTGGTCAAGAAGTAAAGCAGCAGTAAGAAAACCACTGATGCCAACCTCTGCTTGGTGGAGCTCTAACTACCTTAGCTTTCACACCAGTTTGTGAATAAACAAGCAAAATTAGCCTGTAGTGGTATGTGTAGGAGTTTGAGTACAGTACAGATGTAGTATGAGTACAGAGTCTGTATTTGAGTGGCCTGAGTGATGAGGGTTACTCAGACCATGGCTCAGATTGGTGAGGTGAGTGGACAGGGGTGGGGTGTCGGGCAGCTGCTCAAACTGGTGGTGGGTGGGGTGCACACCTGTGATGGCACGGGTTTTCCTGAGACAGGAGGATCTGGCGATGGCCTTCAGGCAGACGACAGCCAATGAATTTTTTTGACAATAGAAGAATATTAACAGAGGTCAGATTCTGTACAGTAACAATGTTATTGTTAGATAGAAACCTGCAAATGCACTCATTAGTATAAGTTTAATTGAATTCAAATTTAAATGCTACACACCCATCTTCCACCTCAGCCTCCATGATGTTACCCTCCACCTCAGTACATCGAACCTACACCTCTTCCTTAGGAGTTACATACAAAGTCTATGCAATGCATCAAGTGATGGGAAGACGGGAATCTGCATTTGCACAACTAAAAATGTTTAAACTTATGCAGAAAGTTGCTTTACACTGGATTGCAAAGACACATCAGCTCTTCTCACCTGATGCTCCTGATGATAAGACACTGATAACATCCTTACTCATGCCACTGCATTCACACAAGTAATGTGAGATGAAATTTTGCTTTGTATTTGGTTTGAGTGCTGCTCCAAAGTGATAGACTCAATAACAAAACATGATGTAACACATTGGCGCAAATCATAGCTTATGCATTTTTTACATGTTCTTATCACAATGTACTCATACATTTTGAATTTCACAAGTCAAAAGCTTTAAATGCCAGCAAAAAAACCCATCTGAATCGTGGAAAAAACCTGTGAAATTAGTGTGACTAACAGCAGCAAGAGGATAGCAGCAAGAATGTGTTCTGCAACAGAAGCATTATTTGCCTTAGGAAAGAAGTCTGGAATAATTTGAATCTCATCATCACTTTGTGCACACTGGGAGATCGCCTTTCAACAACCAAAACTCTGGGGAAAACAGCAAGACATTTGCAATCAACAGAATTATACACAGAAACGAAACGAGACACAAGACAGAGAGAAATGTCAGAGAAGCTGTTTTTTGGATCACATGCACCCATATAAAGACCCCCCAAGGAAACCCCTACAATTCATTAGGGCACTATAAGAGTGTACTGTCCGGGCATCTGCATATTTCCAACAAGTGTTGACATGGTCTGGATTTATCATTGTCTCCACGTGAGAGGTAATGGCCTGGTCTGGCATAGCTAAGCTTCCTAAGCATACCTCAAGACAAGACATCAGACTGCAAACAAAAAAGACAAAGCTAAAACACAGATTCTGGCAGAAATATGTATATTTAGTGAAAATGTTTGCAGCCTGGGTATGGTTTCAGCATGAAGAACTAATGATAAAGGAACCAACCAATATAGTGGACTGTACATTCCCCTATTATTTCATATTCTTATATTATATTCAAAATTAACGAAATTGTTATCCTGTGGCAATGTCTAAAAGACTTTTTTAAAAGGTCTTGAGTTTTGTCACTCATGTAGAAAGATAAACGAGTAAGAGCAAATCTATTAGTCTAGAATGTCTCAGACGCACCTGCAGAGGTATGAAAATCAAGAATGAATTAGCAATCAGAGCAAGGAAATGTGTAACATACCATTAAGGCCTCGGTCACACTAGCCTAGAGACTTGTCTGTGACTACTTGCCTACCACGCAAAGAATACGCAGGCTGCGTGTGGCTGCTGAAGATTGCTGGCAGTTGGTGTGAACTCCATTGGTAAAAATCCATTCATGCAGGAATAGAGACCAGTCAGTGGTCACTAGCAGTGAGTAGTGAAAACTGTGTATTCAGGGATTGGTTGGCAAGTGGTTGCTCGATGTTGTCAGCAGTCACTGCTAAGGAAAATGTGCATTCCCTAACTGGTTTGCGAGTCGTCTGTTGTCGCTACGTGTAACTGGTCGCAGAAAAGTATACGATGCTGCCCCAAGAACCTCCTTGCGATACCTTTGGTCACCTGTTGATGTAGTCACCAGTGGTTTGCACCGACTTATCCATGAACAATACTCACCAAGCTGTAGTGAAACTGTGAAAAATGCAACACAAACTGGAAACACGAAACATTCATTTGAATTCATTTAAAATTAAAAGCTGTGGTTTATGAAAAGTCAAACTTTTACTTTGAAAGCAAACATCCTCTGTTTCCTGTTTGAGTCACATTTTTCAAGTGTCACAACATCTCAAAGAGTAAATAATGAGTGGCTACAGACAAGTCTTCTGTAGTTTGTGTCCACCATGCAAACTATGAGCAACTGCAGCAATCTGCTAGTGAACTAGTGAACAAAGCAATCACAAGAAGAATTTTTGTGCAGCATCTGCTTTCTCCTTGTGACCAGTTTCACCCGTCTGCAACCAGTCTGGGAATAAAGATTTCTCCCTCACAACCAGAGGTTGCCAGGTGGTATTGCTGTTCAGTCTCTAGACCAAAAGAAACCAAAAAATATTGCGTCAAACCTACATCATTGTGGCAGCTCGGTAACCCCAGCAAGAGGCAACGCCAATTAGAAACTGGTTTTAATAAAAGGAAATGGGGGGAAGGTGCTTTCTGCCAGGTTAAATTAACCATGCACTTCTAGATTTGTGTGGTTTCTATGCTACTTTATACTTCTATTTCTGGTGTGTCAGATAATGCAGTTCTTGTCAAAACTGCTAATGTGTGTCAGTTACCCACAAAGTGTTCTTTAGCAGTACTGCGTGACGCACTGGGTTATGGCATTAGGAATAAGAGCTGGCTCTTTCACTCGTTCACTTCTCTTTCAAACCAGTTGTCTTCTCCTGACTCTATGAGCCAACTGTAAGGTGCTGGACTAAATATGCGTGATTAGTTTAGCTGATTTTTTGCTTGAATCTTCTGCAGCACCTAATAACACCACTGATGAGTGTTAGCATTGTTGGCGACCGTGGCTCAGGGGGTTGGCAAGCGTATCTGTAACTGGAAGGTCGCTGGTTCGATCCCTGGGCTCTCTGTCCTGGTCGTTGTGTCCTTGGGCAAGACACTTTACCCTACCGCCTACTGGTGTTGGCCAGAGGGGCCGATGGCGCGAAATGGCAGCCTCGCTTCTGTCAGTCTGCCCCAGGGCCGCTGTGGCTACAACCGTAGCTTGCCTCCACCAGTGTGTGAATGTGAGAGTGAATGAATAGTGGCATTGTAAAGCGCTTTGGGTGCCTTGAAAAGCGCTATATAAATCCAATCTATTATTATTAAAACCAACAATGCTTAAAAGAAAAGTCCACAATGCTAGGGGTATCTGCAATAATTCACTGTAACACCGTCCCTATATGTAAGTGGCCCTTTGCAAATTCCAGACTGTAACATCGAAAAGTTCAGAAAAACAAGGCTTCAGTACAAGCGAAAGCCCTCCTCAAATTTTTCTTTGCAATTTAACCGTGAACAAGCCCCTAACACTGGAGTCTGCTCATTGTCTCTCTTCTTCCAGCATAAGGTTTGAATCAGCGGGCTGTCATATGGCAGGGACGCAGCATTCAGGACACGTTGTCTCACTATATTGATCTGGCAGACATGTCTGCACCCTCTCGTCTTCCTCCTCCGCCTCCTTGTTATCCCTGCCTCTTCCTTCCAGACAATGACAGATACAGAATATCCAGTTACAGTGATTGGAGTAGAACAAATTAATCCTGTATGACAGGACACAATGAGACCATGTTGCTAAATTAAATACTAATACAATATAAAGGCAGCACTGTGATTCATCAATTGTGGCTTTTAAATCTTAAAAGAAATACTCAGACTGATGACATGTTGATTGTAAATTTGAAGAATGGGCATAGTGGGTGAACACATATTGGAATAGAAAAAAGGTAACTTCATATTTAGTAATTCAAAGCAAATAATGTACATCTGGGAGTAAACAGGAGACCCTGCATGTTTCTGCTGACCCTCATTCAAAACCTCAACCAGATCAAAGACGGCACACGGTTGCTACAAAGTGACGTGCCCTCGTACTGAGCTTATTTTCTCAGTATTATGTTCTTTACCTTCATCTGTCCATGTGCTTTCATCTCTTCCTACCTCCTCCTTCCAAAAGCAGGCCCTTCAACTTTTCTCTTTCCCCAGTTTTACTCTGTCCAACTTCAGTCTTCCAAATAGATGTGTTTCCATCTCTCTTTCCTAACTCGTGCTGATGTTTCCCATATCCCTATCACACTTTCACCACATGTCAGGAAGACTAGGGTTTGTGTGGTTTCTGCCCAGTTTTGGGAGCAATCCAGCTGAGGCTCATTGGGCTGGTTGTCGGTTCGGCCGGGGCCCACTGTTAGGAAATGACCACTCCTCTGGTTCAAATTAGCAATGAGGCAACGTCTTTTTTTTTTCTTTTTCTTTCTTTTTTTTGGGTGCTTTTTTTTTTTAACTAAGGGCCTGCAGATGAAATAGATGGAAAAGTGTAGAGAGAGAGTGCACAGCCATCTGTAAACCACATGAAGGTGAGTGGTAATTGATTCAATGCCCTCCCTAATTAAGTATTATGTTGGTTGGCCAAAGAACATCTTCCCAGAAGTGGTTGTACTTCTGTAGCGTTCACTGTCCAAACAGTCACAGACTTGCATGGTTAATGTCTGGTTAGGCATGTTTTATTTCCGTTCGCTTATTCTGTAATATATCACCTGCAAAATATCCAGATTTTAATCAGATCATGTAAATCTTTGACCTTCCTCAGTTTTTAATAAAATACTTCATGTCTGCGTTGCTTTACAGCCAACAGCAGTTCCATATTGTAAATGTATGCAAAGTGGAAAGGCAGGCGATAAGGCTGTCGTGCGGTCAGTCTGGTGTTTATCTTGGTTTTCACTGCGGAGCATCGCAAATGTTTTCCATGAAATGCAACTCCACATGTATCCGTCCTAAATTGTTTTCTATAGGCAGAACCTTTCCTGTGAGCATGAAACACAATAATTCTCCCACAACAGCTTCTTTAGGGACTTAGAAGCGCTGCCAAACAGCATCGCCTTTGCTGTCTGACTCCAGAAAGCATTACATATATTTTTGGGATAAACACAAAAGAACTGCAGTTAGGACCATGCACACACACACACACACACAAGAACAGTAGAGCAAAGCTTGCACTGCATGCACCTCAGACAAGCTGGAATGAGCACAAAGCTTTTTTTTTTCCATTTTGTCGTTTCACTACTTTGCTGCTGATTACAGGAAATGATCAAGACAAAAGCCTTGAAGGACTGGTTGTGTTGTATGCTGCCTAAAGCCTTTGAGCATTTGCATTATGAAACACATGTTGCTCAATGGCCTCAAAGTCTTTACAGAAAGGATTAGGTCTCTAAGCCAAAGCCATTTAAACATAAAGTCTGAGAGAAAAAGCACCCTGCACTGAACAATCAGGGAATAATGTAAGAGCTTAGTTTTTCTTCCTTTTCTTCTATTTTTTTCGCTTCATATGGGAATGGAGCCATGGTAAATATAAATAAGTGTACACAAAGACAGTATGAACCATCAGAGGTGTAATTTGTGCTACTGAGATGCCAATATAGTATGGTATAAGAGCATTTTCAAAAGACACAGCTCAAAAGCGAGGGGGTGGTCCGCTGCAGGGATAAGTTGTTTTAAACCCACTTCCTCGAGAAACACTGCAAGCCAAGTTAAATTTCAGGTGTTTATCTGGGCAGAAACTGGCAAACCCTGCTAGTTTTTTTAAGGTTGGATAAAAGATGGGTTACATATGTTTGTGGCCATGTGGTGAGTACCTGCGGTCACCTGCAAGTGAAAGGACATAAGGAACACTGACAGTCTAATGTGTTTTCATTTTATATCATGCTGAGCAGCAGATCATCATTGCAATATAGTTACTTAAGTTAATAAATCTCCCCCATCTTATGAGCATAAAACATATAATATTTTGAAAGCGTTTAAGACGAACAAGTGCTGCAGATGAAATGATTGGCTTTAGAGGTACTGACGAACTTAATGCTAAAATCTGGATACACAAAAGTTCCAGAGAAATCTTGGTTTATTTTAAAACAAGTACCTCATTATGGTTAGGTAAACATTGTGGTTTGGAATAAAATTACTATAAAGTGTAGTAATAATATAGATTAGAAATCTGGTATGGATACAAGAAGGAGCCATTGTTATTTAGAAATAGGGAAAGAAGTTTTCCCTTGTGAACCCAATGTACGATTGGCCCATGTGATATAGGTATCACAACCACTGCCATCTAGACACTGACTTAAAGTTCTTCAGATTTCTTTCTTTGTATGAACAGAGTAATAAAGCAGCAATATTTCAGCTTTAGCTCTTGAGTCCTAACAGACAGGTGAGAAATGAAATGAAAAACCAACATAAATGTCTTAGTGAGGTGTTTTGTCACCAGAGACTCCAATATGTTTCCAATATGCCCTGATTTTAATTTTCCAAGGTTGTTGAGATCTTCTGGAGAGACAAAGCACCATTCCTCTAAGAAGTATTGACGTTTTTGTGAAGACTGAGAACACTTTCAAACACGAGTTCAATTGAGTTTAAAACTGGTCCATGTGAAAGTCCATGGTTTTTATACTCATCACACCACTCAGTGACATCTCAAACCATATGGACTGGGGCATTGTCATCCTGGAGGATCCCGTTCACATGAGGATAAAAATCTGATAACAACTTTATACCGGCTTGCGGCAACCCTTCCCTCATAGTGGACAACTGCAGCTTAATCATGCCAGCAGTGACTCTCAGTAGCACAAAGGTGACTTTTTTGATATTGCATTCTTGTCTGCATTTGCTCACATACAGCTTTGCAGACTGTCATCTACATATTGTAGCTGTTTAATGGCACCAGGGGGCAGTGTCACAAACAACCAGTCTGTGAAGTACTCTTTCTTGTGCTGTTGTTGGTCCTTAGCGTGCTGCAGAAAAGTAAGCAAAGCTAATGTAGCAATACAAAGAGCTAAAATAAACTGAGAGTTAAGAACAAGGAAACATGTTTCTTGCAGCCACAGCTTGTGCTTTTGTGTATTTTTTTTTTTTTATTCTTTTAAACATTTTTTCACACTTCTCCCAGTGAACTCCATGTTCATGCACAGGTAGGCTCTTTATATACAAAAACCTACACGAAGAGTGACAAACATATAATTTTGAGTTCTTCCTTTTCTTCCTTATTACCTGTAAGTTCTATGTATGTTGGTCCTGATAGTTTAAATGCACTGCAACTTAAGAAAACACTAGCAAGTGCAAGTATGGAAATATATTGGAACTTGAATGGAACACAATGAAAGTACAGAAAAGCAAAATCTCAGAAAACATAATGGATGTGTTTATGCGGAGGCATTACTGTGACCGACCAGTTCTGGAAGTGACAGAAACCAAAACGTGAAGGGTCGCTCTGAGACAAAAGACATGGAGGATTCTTCGTGTTGTGAGGGAGGAAAAGATGCAGGTAATGTGTGTTTTAATCACATGACTCGTATAATACTGCACATACATGTTTGCTGCTAGCCATTTACTGTTAGCTTGTCACTTCCGCTGCTGTTCCGTCACGTTATTGCCTTCCCAAAAATACTTCTGTTGTGTTTTGTGAGGGGTTTTGGTGAGCTTTTTTTCCTGTTGTTGCACCATTTTTCTTAAGTTGCGGTGTGTTTGAGGCCACTATACCTGTGACCACTAGATGGCGTAGGTCAAATAGATGACACTTTTGTTGCTCCAGGGGTGTGGTTAATACACATTTCTGTGGTATAAAGAAATTAGAAGCTCCAAATTTAGCAGTGTGGTTGTTTGTTGATAGCAGACGTTGTTGTTGTCTACAAGTGGTCACTGGGAAAACTCTACTCTGTGTTAGCATGTGATACATGTGTCACTTAGTAAGCATCCCCCTTTCTACACCAGAGAATCTGGCTTTCTGAAATACTTTTTATTATCCGGCTCCAAGGGGATCATAACACCACAATAACCCTAGTCTCTTTTCTCCTTTTTTTTTTTTACAAACACCTACGCACAAATCTAAATCAAGCACAGACTGAACAAAAACAAAGTCTGGAGCTTTTCAAATAGTCTCAGAAGAGCTGTTTCCAAACGGGATGGAGATATATCCATCCCGCATCTGAAGTGAAATAATAAAAAATAAACTGCTGGCCTGGGAAGTACGTCTGCAACAAGATGAAAAGAGGGATAATGTAAGTTTTATACTGAGGAGCTGACCCCTGTTAAGAGTTGGCCAAAAGTCCTGCTTTTGGAAGCCCCAAACAAACCCTCGCCAGACGTTAAGTGGGGGCAAGAGGGGGGCAATGAATGAGAGGTAAGACAAATAGACTTGCCCACATGCACTCCGCGCACATGTTCATTTGCACTAACTATCTGAACGTACAAACACGTGGGCTACGCGGCCGCCCACACATCAAACAGTCTTCTTTTGGCTTCTCTCGGTGTTATGAGACTTTTGAGCAGTGACATCGCTCCACACCTCCCCTGGAGATGCTGGGAATCTTTTACATCCTTGCATCCAGAGTTAAAACCAAGGAAAACTCAGCCTCATCAGCAGAACAGCAGATGTCACATCTCATTAACTAGAAACATCTCTGTTGCTGGATGAGCAGCAACGCTCTCATTCCTGTTTGTTCTTGTTGGGTTCCCTTTGGAAACACAAGCTGTCATCCCACAACACTCAGAGGCAGGCGGGAAAAACATAGATGTGACTCCGGGAAGCTGTTGCTCAATACGTATTCCGTCCGCGGCTTGTTTCCTCACTGCGCTTTGTTCAGGCCTCACTGACTAAAAGCAATGTTTGGCATTGGGGAAGAGCACTGCTTTACCACAGGGGTTTTAGTTTGAGCCCAGTAAAGAGTTGGGGTTCAGTCCAAAAGGATTTGTAGACTAAACCAGTAAAATAAGATGGAAAGAAATGGGGAAAATGGAGAGATGCTAAAACAACTGGATAAAAGTCAAGGAGAAAGGGGGCTGTTGGGGGGTGGGGTAGTAATGCCACCGCCAGTTTCCTCCTGCTGCTGTATGACTGATAAGTTTCTTCTGATAGCCGAAAAGGGTATGTTGTCAAGCTACTTTGAGCTTGCACGCTTTCTTTTTTTAAAAGATTGAACCACTGCTGACAGAGTCAATGGGAGGCGGAGGGAAAATAACACATTTGCCAAGCCTCCCCACTGCTTGCTCTCCCCCCGTCTCTCTTTCTCCATCCCCTTGTTGCTGCCAGCACAGTGGAAAAACTTCCTCTGGTCCAGACACAGTTATGAGGGAATAGGAGTGGGAGATCGGTAAACACAGATAAAGGGAAACAGGTAAATGAATCAGAGAATAATTCAAATAGAAAACTAAATAAGCAAAGCTGTCAAAATTCTAATCCACATGAAACAGAGCTCAAATGAGAGAAAACGGCATTTTTTCCCCCTCTCCTCGTCTTTCTGTCCTCTAGCTCTGAGGTGAGAGCCAAAACAATGTCCTTCAAAACAAGGGCCTGATTAATAACATGCTGTTCCATCCACTCTGGAGGGCCGTATGTTTGCGCAGATTCACTATCTGCCATTCAGCTAACTGACTTCCACATATATCAGCTCGCATGTGCGGGCCAAGATGGCTACTGTTGATGTTCAAATAAGCTTAGACAGTATAAACACACGAGGTCAAAGGAAGCAAAAGGAGGCAGGATGCAAATCTCCATGCGTCGGCACGGGGAAACAAGTTCATGCCTTTCACTGTGTCTTTTTCTAATTCCCCTATTAGCTGAAAAACAAATCCAGCCAATTAATCTTTAATGTTATGGGCCAGGCTCTGATCAAGAACAGGACCTGTATAGTGTTTCCCCCATCCTTCACTGGAATTCTTCATTCAGTATATCAGCAGCACCAGTTAGCATTCCACATAATGGGTGCTGCACAGTATTTGTGTCTGTTTGTGTACCACAGAGTCATGTTAGGAAAATCATGGAGGAAAGTTCTTAAGGCTGACCTAACAGCTGGCATACTGAACAAAAGAACTTTAAACCAGGCTCACAAGGGGGCAGGGAAATCTTTAACCTTTACGAGACGACAAAATAACAGAAGGGGAGCAAGGAAGCAGAAAACCTAACAAATACACACATCTGGTAGAAAAGCATAATATGGCGTAGGTGAACCCAAACAACACAGTAACAAGGGCAGAAACAGGAAGATAGGAGGAGAGTAGAGGTGGGCAGATGGATCCAAATATCTAAGTATTGATATCAGAGTCGATAGTAGCCTAATATCCTCTGAGATCAGTATGCCGCCTGCTGATTTGTGTTAAATAATTTATTTTTCTTTTGGAAATGAAAAAAATATATCTCAAACTATGAAAAATGTCTGAACCTTTTTGTGTTGACTGTCACGTCTGTTTTATTTATAGCCTATAGCACGTTTAAACAACAGAAGCTGACGCGAAGTGCTTTAGAGACCTTACATTCCAGGTCTCTTGATGATTATCTCTTAAGTTATTACACATTGCTCTACCCTGCATCAGCTGCCTATATAAGATAAAAGTATCGGCATCGGTATTGGTATCTGCAGTACCAGAATTTGCAGTATTCCACACCACTAGAGCAAACTAAAATCGTAGAAGAAGTTTCAAAATAAAATAGGAAGTACTTGTAAAAAACAAACAAACAAACAAAAAAGCTAGGAACACAGAAGGAACAGATATGAAAGAAGAAAAATCCCCAGTAACATAAGAACAAAGTAAAAATAAGGATTATATAATAAAACCACAGACAAACAAAAAGACCACGACTCAAAAGGCTCAGGGAGAACTTGTATGTGTGTCCATTCATGTGATTTTGTGTATGTGTGTGTGTGTAGGAATAAGGTGGGCGTTTACGTTTGCTGGAAAATGAGTGGCATTCTCCTTCATTTCCTGCTAGCACTGAAAGTAATAGAGCCACAAGTGCTTGCCCGCTCTCAAACACAAACACACATGCAAAAGCTTACACAGCCACGGCTACAAAGGGACTGCGAGGAAGCACAATCTAGCACATGAAACTGATACAGTCTGCTAAAAGTGGTTTGGCATCATTTAACAGCACAAGAGGGGAGGCTGAAAACTGAGTACAGTTGGTAAGTGATGTGATGGACTGCGGATATCCCCTCCTCTAAGTCAGCGAAAATGAAAATGAATCATGATCAGCTGTACTGTAACAGTGAATTAGGACACCTCTTTGAATGTTATCAGAGTTGTGAGGCAATTTATAAAAAGAATAATATTTTTAAGATTACTTAAACATGTTTCAATAAAGATTCATTTGAAAATTAGCAGAGAGAACAATAGGTATGCTTTTAACTACACAGTGCCAGGTGTCTTTGAAACTGCCTGCTATTCTGCCCCCTTGAGGTCACACTCTTTGGACTGTTTTACAAGAGGGTGACACAGTTCATCAGCACAGCAACATTTCTATTTTTATTATCCTTCTGTTTTGCTCTTCGATCACACAAATACAGGACATTAGCAAAACAGATGGGTATTTGTAACGAGGGAGACATCCGAGTACAGGTTTTCTGCTGGCTGTCTCTGGTCTGTGCCGCTGTAATGGCTATGAAAGCTCGCCCAAGAGTTTACAGATCCACAAAGATGTCCTTTATCCTTTTACTGCAACATTTAAGGAAGAAAATAAATAAATTCCCTTTAAACTACTGAGGGGGAAAAAATTCAAGAGCTGGTGTTGAGTTTGGAGTGTAAAAACGTCACACTCTATAAACTGAATGCAGTGGGGGATGAGAAGCTCAGCAGTATATGAGCAGGCAGTCTGGCAGCAGCGCTGACAGTCGAGTATGTTCATCTGTTGGAAACGTGTGTGTGTGTGTGTGAGGTGTAAATCCACATGGAGGTGTTTGCTTTACACGGGGCATAAAGTGTGCCGTGTGTGCCGCTGTGTATCCAGCGTGACTATTGCTTGTGTATGCTTGGTCACACTTTTGGCACTCTGTATCAAAGGCCTGCATGGGCAGCTGGTTGGAGTCTGGTAACTGTGGTTATATAATGCACTACACACAAAACACACACTTGAGCTGCTTGTAACCACAAGTCAGCCACTAACTGACCAGTCGCCGCCCACTGGAGGGTGCAAATCGGTGAAAGCCATTTAGCCCAGGTTTTGTCAAGCGCTGAACACAAAACAGACCGTTAATTCTTGAAGAAGTTGAGAGGAATGTAAATCTTTTAATCTATCAATTCTTTAATCGAAACCAAGCCATGCACGTGTGGAAAGCTGACTGGAAGCTGGCTCACTGCTGCACACCAGCAGCTCTGCACACTCCTGTTGTTGCTCACCAACAAAGAAGAGCGCTCACACTCCAGTGTGTGTCCCATACGACTGTTTACACACTCTAGTGGAGATCCAGTCACATTAGGGCAAGCATGTGTGCACACATACCAGCACACACACTCACACATACACACAGGTACACGTTTAGTAGACTTTTCTTGCCGTAGGCCAGCAAAGTAGAGGGATGCTGCCAAATGTTTTTGGATTTCAGATTTCCTGACCGCTGTCTTTTCCAGACTCCCCCCCTCCACTTTTTTGTCTCTTACTCTCTCTCTACACCTCTCTTACTCTGTATATTTTTCTACCTCCCCTCCTTCCTTTGCAAAGAAACTCTACTGCTGCCACCACAAGCCACTGCCGCCGCCGCTGCTGCTGCTGGTGCACTAAAACACATGTGATCAAAAATGTATCTCCTCAACAGAGCTTGCATTTTTTCTCTATCTATCCCTGCTAGTTTGTCGTGCAGTACACCCAAGGGCTCGGAGTCACAACTGTCTGTCCTCTCTCTGTTTGCGATGGAAGGATGCCGTTACAAAGGAATGCAGTGTCGCCTGCCAGAGGTATCACAGTGGATGGACAGAGCAGAGAAGAGAAGAGCATGTGTGCGTTTTGTGTGCGTTTGCAATCTTCCTTTGCACTTGCACATACCAATCATTATATGATTAAGAGCAGCTATTGCATTACACAGAAAACACAGATCCATCCAGATGGAGGACACCCTTGTTACATCTGTAACCTTGAACATATCCTGCTGCACAGCCGAGCCCCCGATACACACTTGCAATGCACACCACGCCCCCTTCAACATCATCAACTAAAGTCCCAGATGTATGGGCATGGATGCATCAACAGTGTCTTAGCCCAGATCTCAAACTCGCATACACAAAGCAACAGTCCAGATCATCGATCTCACGGGACACTCAAAGATCAACAGACGGTGCGCAGCTACAAATTTTATATAAAAATCAGCGTCCACACAGTGTGAGTGGAACACTTGAGTGTGCTTTTGGTGTGCTCAGTTCTTTTTAGTCTGCAAGTTGTTACGCTGTGCGCTGGCTTAGGACTGAGGAGAATTATGCAAGTCCCATGACTAACAAATGGAATCTGTTTTTCCTCCTTTCCCGCTCTCTCTCTTAATTGCTTTTAGCCACCTCAGGCACAAAAAAGAAAAGAGATGACAGGCCACGAGGATGCTAATGGATTCAGAGGAAACCTGCTTACCTTTCTTTCCTCAGAGACTCGGTGGAGGAGAGCAGGGGTGGGGGGGAGGATCGCTGGGCAAGGGCAGCGTTAGGTGTTTGCGTCAGGTGGTTCAGGGTCTCTTCTACCTCCCTCCTTCAGCCACTCGTGTCTCCCATGGGATGTGATGGCATCAGGTTTTCAGCGAACAAGTAGGGTCCTCCTGGGCAAAGATCTGGCACTCGGAATTGGTCCAGCGCTGCTCGCAGGTGCAAGAATAACAAGCAAACAATAAAAAGGAAAAGAAAAAAAAAAAATGCAAAAGTTAAAAACTGAAAATCTTCAACTGCAGGTTGAGATAACTGTCTGCAAAACTTTTAATTTTCTGCTTCCAGCAAAAACAAAAACAAACAAAAAGGAAGGGAGAAAGGGAGAAAGAAAAAAAGTTCTATCCATGTACTTTTTGGGGGGGCAGAGGTGGCAAAAGTGACAGAGGTGATGAAAGGGTGAGAATGGGGAAACGTCCTCTCTGTGTCGTCTTCGAGCTGTCCAGACGCAGGTCTGAGGAACACCTTCCCAATCTGTGCGCTCTTGCTCTCCAGGGTGGAAAGTAGGAGGGAAGGAGCAAGGGAGCAGGACACAGAGGGAGAGAGAGTGAGTAGCAGTGAAGTGGAACTCAGTCAGTTAGTCACTCAGGTCAGTCAGGCAGGCAGGCAGCGAGGCAGTGTATCTGGGTCCAAGCAGGTTGTGCTCCCACTCCAAGGACTTATAACCCGAGGTGGGGCGGGGGGGGCTGTGCACCTCGCTGCTCCAATCTCTCTGGCTTACTACACGATCCCTCTCCCACCAGCTTATTTTGGGAAAGACGGACAGGATTGTTCATTGGGTTAGCCCCCTTGATACAAAAAGCAAGTGTCTGTGGCTGGCTGCAGTGAAGAAGGAGGGGAGTGAGCAGGATGGGGTGGGGTAGCAGCCGCGCAGAGAGGGGTGGGGTAGGATGAAGAGGAGGGAAGGGGAACAAAAAAACACGAGAAGAGGGGAATTCGAAGGCGTCTCATGTTCTGTTTCTCACTGTTCTCCTCGCCTTCCCAAACTCACCTCCAGGAAATCACGCTGCCTTTTTAGCCTCTTTACTGTTTTGAAACATGATCACAAATCAGTCTTTCAAATGAGATCCAGCTTATGCTTTATTTCTTTTGCAGCTTTATTGATAAAGTCTGTGGATGACATGACAGTGGACAACGGTAAGGCTCAAAGCGGCATTGCACCATCACCTAAAACCTGCTGTAGGTCGTGTGCAGTTGTCACATGGTGCCACTTTCTTCATTTTGATCACCATAGTGCGGTTAATCACATCTTTTTACATTTCTTTAGTCCGCCTCATCTATTCGTGGCACGTATTACAAGTATCAACTATTCCTCATCTTTGAAGCGTGCCAGGCGATTGCCGGGAAAATAAGCAAATTCTCATGAAAACTGGTAATGTTTTGGATGTTTGCTAACAACCTGGATGAGCCACAGCCATCCCTTATCATTTAGTATAGGTTACTTCCCACACAGCAGCAACTTAGTAGGATCAAAACAGACTTAGCATTCAGTGTTTAACTGGCAGCGTGCTAGCTGGCTCTTTGCTATGGTAGTGGACCTTGACGAGCATGCTGTTCCACGCTTCTGATTGGATACACTGGGAGGAAAGCTGGCCTAGCCTTTTCCTGAAAGACCTACTGGGACAGAGCCACTGGCTGATTTAAAGATCAGATAGAGACTGGGATTCCAAACAGATCCGCACCAAGAGGAAAGAGAGAGAGAGAGGGAGAAACAATAAAGAGGATTTTAGAGTTGCCCGAGTTCTTCCCCTCATTATGACGTTGTGCCAGTTATTGGTTTATTTAAGGCTCTGTCATTTCGGCAGCATCCACTGATTCATTGCTTCAGTCACTCTGCAAGTAACAGAGAGTTGTCAAAAGTTGGCAGCCCCACGGCACTTTCTCTCATTCATGTTTTGCACATGAGGAGTAATAAACGTCCCCAGACTGTGTAATCGACCAACTTTTAGAAGCAAAGTCGGGCTGAAGTCAGCTTTTCCTTGCATGAGAGCGTCTCAAAAGGGCATATTTGGATCATTATTATAATATTTAATGGGGATCTGCTTTTTGAAGGGTGCCATTATGGCAAAATTTATAGTGCAAATGGGGTTTTATGCATTTTATTTGCACTCTTTTGAGCAAATATCAAGATAGCAAAGTGATTAGACGTGCATGAGAGGGCTAAAAAGGAGACATCTGCAGTGATGGATGGTCATAAATGTGACTGCTGATAATTGCCATAAGTGCCATCGTGATCAGCTAAAATAAGTATCCTGTTCACGACTGGAGCCGACCAAATTGAATAATTAAAAAAAAAAAAGCAACAGGCGTCATTCCTTTGAAAGAGCCATGGTGCAAGTTGAATGGTCCTCTGAACATATAAAGGGTGGAGTAACCATATGCCCAGTAATGATGTCATCAATAGGAACCCTGTGTAGTAGTTAGGCCTGTCATTCATTCCCCTCCCCAGGTGTATGTGTTTCTGCGTGCATGCGTGCCGCTTGTTGATCACACCCCGCCGCACAAGTGATCGCTGTTTGTACCTCAATGGGGCAAAAAAAATCAGTCGGCGGAGGCTCGCATACAACCACAAGAAAGCCTCCGCCTCTTCCAGTTATGGTACAGTTGCACTGAAGAATTCCACCTCGGGCTCATCAACAAATTTCAGCTAACCTTCTAATACTCTCACACAGACACAAAACAAACGCTTATGTTCACTCATTTGGTCAGCCTACACTCACCCCCTGAAAAGTCCCCACACCACTCACCACTATAGCATGGTACGAAAGCCCCCTCCCACTCGCTTTGCTTTTACAAGGTGAAACATTCCCGAGGAGAGGGAAAAAACACCTGGTCGTCATAAGTTTGCCTTTTTTCACTCCACTTTTTCCCCTCCGCTCCATTCCATTAGTAAGAACAAAAACAAACAGTGGCTGGAAAATCGTTGCATTGCATCACACGGACCCGCTTTGCTCTTGATGTTGGTCAGAAACCCCCAAAATAAGACATCAGGGACAGGTTGGCGTCACAGATAAACTACACCCTACACCACGCCTAGTGTGCCCAAACATAGACTCCCTATGTACTAACGTATGGGGGTCTGTTCTCAAAGGTGGTGTGTTAAGGGTGGAGGGAGTTTGTCTGGGGGTGCACTGAGCATGTGTGTTCCTTGTGTGGGTCCTGTGAATGGCTGGAGTGTGTTATAGGGTGGAGTTGCTTTTGAGCTTGATTGAAATTAAGTTTGGGGTTGTAATATGACCTTGTTTATTCGATTCAGTGGTCACTCTCTGAGTGAAGTATTGTATGGCAGTGACTGCGTTGATAGCATAAGCTAACATGGGTAACGGTTAAGAGTGTTTGGAGACATTATTCTGATTCACAGCGTTCATTCACTTTTCATAGCAGGATTAGGAGCACCTACACCTAATGCACTTTCCTTCAGCTAAGCCCCTTTTATTCAAACAAGCCATTGATATCCATTAGCGAAGGTCAGAGTTGAAGGTTCACACAAGGACAACAGAGGACAGGTGTTCCTCTCTTCCATCCTGCTCTTTTCTCCTGTGCTTCTATAGTCCCTCTTTTATTCACTATCAGCCTCTCTTTCCCTTGTGCGACAATTCAAAAGGGCTGTTTTCTCTCAGGTGATGTGGTCCACCTTTGTCTGTTCTAACCTTACAAAGGAATGCCTGGCATTCACCAGGCTGTGCCTGCACAAGGCAGTTTAAGATGAGTGAAAAAAGCTGGTGAGGGAGGAAGGGAAGGGATAAGGCATAAGAAAAGGAAATTTCAAGAAGGGAATAATAAAGCAGCACAACAGAGATGCAAAAAACATTAAAAAGCTAATGCGAAGAGGATAACCAAAAAGGAAAAGACAGAAACTTTTAAAGAAGGTGCCATACAGAAGCAAGGGAGGAATGGAAAGTGAGTGCTAGAGTTATTGGAGGTTCAGTAGTTTCACACACTGTGGATAAAACTTGAAGCCTCTGAAATTTATGTGAATTTCAACAAGGAAATTCCTCTGAGAAGGGCTTGGGGCTCTGCCCTTAGTTGGCATGAGGGTGGAGAGTGTGGGTGGGGTTATGGGAGGGCACAAGAGAGTAGAGAAGCGAGAAGAATGGATAGGTGGATGGATAGAGCGGGTAGAGGAGGAGAATTTTTTTTTTTTTTTGTGGCTAGACTCCTCTTGGCTCACCTGACGCATATTGTTGCCGAGCTCAGTTTCCCCCTGGGGTAATCATTTGACACTGATAAAAAGGGGGAAGGGGAGAGAGTGGAGAGAAAAAGGATGACAGTGTTTCCACCCTGGGAAAAAGCTCTCTATGGAGATTAGAGGACAGCTGGGGTAATTCTTCCGTCTGTTGGACTGGGGAAAGGGAAGACCGGGGGAAAAGAAGAGAAGAGAGTGAACAAAAAAATTCAAGAAGAGTTTCAGGAGAGAATAGCAGGAATTGTTCTGCATTTTGGAAGGTGTTGTTGGAGTAATTCCCCTCCCTTTCTTCACACGCGCCACACATGCACTAAAATGACTGGAGACAGAAAGAGGAGAGGCAGGGGGTGTTTGGAGGTAGAGAGGTGTGCGCACATTTTTAAGTGTTTCCACAGTCACAAGTCCAGATTTCTAGCTTTGGCACACCTATGTGCACATGCACACGTATACACACACAAACACACACACACGATGCTGCAGCATGTGCAAATAGAAGAGTGGCGACTGAATGGTATTTTACTGCTTCTGTATTTATGGCAGGTTATTTTGACCCTGGGTGGTCCCCGCTGAAAGACTTCTGGGGTCATTAATCATCAGTCAGGAATCAGATGTCAGGTGTGTGAGTGTGTGCGGGAGAAAGGAAAGAGAGTTGGTCAGTAACCAAAGAAGAGCAAGCCCATTTACTGTACTGTACTGTATTGTGCTGTATGAGCAGGAAGGGTAGGGAAAAAAAACAGCAAGTGTGTACGTGCATGTTTGAGGTTTGCCTCGCAAACCAGTGGATATCCTAATCAGCTGAGCTGGTGGTGAGATGAAAGAATGTGAAGATTATTGCCTGGTAATTGTTTCCAGAGTGCAACAGTGCTGCTATATCTCAAAAAACTCTCACTGAGCTGTTGTACACATCCACCATCCACCACACATTAGGGTCATGGGATACGTGCATGCCCCAAAAGGAGCAGCCCTTTGAGTTAAAGCCAGCCCACCAGATCATCGGGCTATTGTACGTCCAAGAATCCAACTTTATTATTATTCTTTGTCTTTTACTGACTGATCTCAAAGGTTCATCCAAAGACAAACACACTCTGAAACGGCAATTTCCCTACCCGCTAACTTTTTTGTCAACATGCTTGCGCACAAACAGCAAAAACAAGACGCCCAGAGATCTGCGCTTGACTGATAAGCTCATCACTCTATCAGCTAGTCGGCTGTTAGAATGCCATTTTCTTTCTACCGCTTGTTGACAGCCCCTCGTCTCAGCCAGCCGGCCCTGAGAGGGCAGAGGGAACTGAGATCAAACAGAGACAGAACTGTTTAGCTTTTGTTTTATTACATTTTTTTAAACCCATGTTCCGTTTCCGAACCATTGGGCAAGACAGCTATTTCCTTTTTACAGCGGGAGCAACAGAATCACGAAACCCAAACAATCAGGTTACAATAAATAAATTTGACTGCCGGAGTTTGGAGATTTCAGCAGAACATCCAAAGACTCCACCCGAGTTAGATATGTGGCACTAATGCTGTGGGTCAAGGATGAGCATCACTGAAGGGTATCCTAACTATGATTGATTTGTATAAGAAAAAAACATCAAATGTCTTCTGTGTAAACAGCGACAGCTGAATCTGAATGTGTTATCCTTCTTCCTCCTAGAATAACAGAATTATCTGAATCGTCTCTGATTAACCTGTTTCACAGCTGTGACTTGATTATCTTATTATGTAGTTATATAAGATTTCACTTGTGTGGCGCCAGTTGTTGCATCTCTTAATCGCATTCGTTTGCACACATGATTTTAATCACAGTATCAAACACACTGACTAGACGTATTCTCGTGATCACTTAAATAATTCAATCTGACTCGAGCATGCTTTTGTTTTGACTTTATTGAAAACACTTCAAAACAATGAACGTACCATCTGGTTATTTTCTGCTCGGCAGCCCTGGTAGTTACTGAGTAATCACGGCTGCTCTTCTTCCACTGTCCATATCCAATGGGTCAGGTCCACAGAGCACATTTATTGGTGCGATAAACGGTTTACTTTGACATAATGATACACTCACTGTAATTACAAGAAAAAATGTGTTTGATATGTCAAGATAGCAACCTAAACTGTTTTCTCAGGATAACTGGCAAGACACAATGCATATTTGTTATCTCTAGATAATTAGATAAGTAATTTGCCAGAAAAATAGGCTCATATGGAAGGAAAAAAAGCTAATTAAGCTGTGATCTTGCGATAACAGGCTAAACAAATATGATAAGTAACCATTACAGAATTCCTGCTTTGAAAACTAAAACAGGATTGTCCCAGTGAGACGGGTTAGAGTTTAACCCAGATGAAGTGTTGTTCTTGGTCTGTCACACAATATACAGTTCAGTGAAAACTGCTGTAATACTGGTCTATGTAACACTTCTTGGTCTATGAGCCTACTTGTCTGAGCAGCAATGCAAAGATATTGAACTAACTTATTCAGTTATCAAAATTACTCATCAATTCAGATACTCATTTCACCTCACCTAAATGTGTAGTCATGCGAAAAAGAAAATGTCTCTATGCAGTCCTATGAAGAACTAAGCCTATCCTCACCGTTTCCATAGGAATTGAGAAGATAAGTAGTAGCTAAGTTGGCTTGTTAAATGTTAAACTTCATAACAGTGGAGTTGGAAAAGGACTGAACAAGCATGGCTGGTTTGAAAATGTAGAAAGCCTCTTCTATATAAAATGACCATGATAGCGCGACGAAGCTTTAGAGAGTTGCTTCTGAACAAACCACTGAACAAAGATTGGAACAAGAAAGATGTTTGAACATAATGTGCAGAACCATGTTTAGTGAAACCCAAACATTGCATTTTAGCGCAAACACATGATACCATCTGTCATGCACGGTGGTGGAGGGGTAATGATTTTGCTTTTTTTGCATTTTTGCTGTCAAACATGAGTAGACAATGATCAGCAAGTTCAGCAAGAACATTTACAACAAAATCGTTAAAAAAAAAACCAATCACAATGTCGCATTGGCCTGATCAAAGTTCAGACCTCAGCCTAACTCAAACCTTTGGTGGATCTTCAAGAGAACTGTGCATAAGTGAATGAAAATAAATCTCAAGGGACTGATGCAAAGCCTTTTGACCAAGTCGTAAAGACACGTGGGTCAAAGGTCATCCACAGTGATGTGAAAGTCTGATAAGGTGTTTGATGTACTTGTTTTTTCACACAACAGTATATTAAAAAGTAGGATTCACTGGTACACTGTACATGTAGGGTGAAAATTGAGCTGAAATCTTTATCTTCCCCTTCTTAGCCATACTGGATATTAGTGATGGGAATCGAGAACCAGTTCCTGGTAGTTCAATTCCTTTGAATTGATCATCTGCCTGCCTATCAATTGTGTTTATTGGTTCTGCCTACTCTTGCGTAACAATTAGCTGATTTCAGTTTGTGTGCGGGAAGAGGAAAATGGTGGTGCAGCCTACAGGGTGGATATCGACATTACTTTTATTTTTACTGAGCAAAGGGACAAGAGTGCAATGGTAAAGTTCATCCAGAACAGAAACATCTGCATTATCTAACTAATTAAACTTCAGCTCTTTACAAGCACCTGCATAGACAACATGCTAATGCTAAGCTAGCCAAGAAACCAGAATGATGATAAAACAGAGTTTTATCATCTACCCACAGCCTGAACCTTAACAGGTAACAAAAGCAGTGAGGAGCAGTCATGCTGTGCACGTTCATGTATCTGAAGTAGAATCACTGTGGTGATCGCTTTTTGCTAGTTTCCATCTTTGCTTTGCGTTGCTGGCTTTGTGTTTGTACCCAAGTACTTTGAGAAAAATCATGCATGTGGCCTTATTAGGATAAGGATTTGTTTTGGTGTGTGTGACTGTGGACTATCAGTGTATATTGTTAAATGGTAATTATGAGAAAATGCATTTGAGCTCATTTTACAGAGAACACTAAACCGATATAAGGAGTAGTATAAAGAATTACTTTCTCCTGAGAGTAAAATGGCCTGTATTTGTATAGCGCTTTACTTGTCCCTAAGGACCCCAAAGGGCTTTACACATCCAGTCATCTACCCATTCACACACTGGTGATGGCAAGCTACATTGTAGCCACAGCCACCCTGGGGCGCACTGACAGAGGCGAGGCTGCCGAACACTGGCGCCACCGGGTCCTCTGACCACCACCAGTAGGCAACGGGTGAAGTGTCTTGCCCAAGGACACAACGACCGAGACTGTCCAAGCCGGGGCTCGAACCGGCAACCTTCCGATTACAAGACGAACACCCAACTCTTGAGCCACGATTGCCCCAGTAGTGAAGTAATGTACTGCATTACTTTTAGGACAAGTGTTCTGTGTAATATGTGTAACCCATTACTTTTTTTGAGTAATGACTCCAACAAGCACAAACATGTGGAGCCAGTGAGAACCCAATGAAAATCAATAAGAGAATCGATAAGGAATCAAACCGATAATTGATGTCGATAATAGACTCAGAATTGTTAGCTTCTTATCAATTCCCATCCCTACTGGATTAGCAGAATTGTTTAAAGAGAAGCTAATAGAAACCTAGAAACATTAACTTTATACAGTGATAAGACAACAATGCTGACAGCCAGTACTGTGTTTGCAAGTATTGCTTTCCCAAGCCTTACAACAGCCTGGGTTGTGACCTCTTGAGTGGCAGCAATCCTTTTCCCTGACCTTTGGCCTCTGTACTCCCACTAAGCAGATTCTGTGCTCCTGCTGCAAATGCCTTAGGTCTCCTCAGCCCCCTCAAACAAGCTGTTGTAAGTTTAGTCCTATTATAACAAACTAATTTATTCACTTGACCACTTGCTGACCCTGGATGAGCTTCTAGTGTTGTTTCTTTTGTGTTTCAGTGCCTGAGAAGCCAAATAAGCTTTTGTCTGCACATGCACACTTGCTCACACTCATGGGCTGTATACTGGTGCCCCGTCTCACCTGGCGTCCTGTCTGGCTTTGTGAGTGCGTCCTGACCTTGGCGCTTACAGGAACCTCCTCCCTAAACAGCTGTCCCAACACCCAATGTCGTATATACACAAGGAAACAGAGAAATTGCACTACAGGATCACGGGTCAATTCCCGCACAGTCTGTGGGTATCACATCATGAATTTCGCATTCGGAGTGGGTGATATGTCCTGAGAAATGCATCTGGGAAAGCAGTTTGAATAACACAAAATTGGTTCTCAGTGGGACATTAAGAAATATTAACTGTCGGAAGGGATTGTTTTTCAACTTTGATCATTGTGGGAGAATAAACAGCGAACAATATGACCTTGTTCAGATCAGGGTGAATTAGCTATAAAGCACCGGTGACTGAGTGACTGTTTCATGCGTAATGCACTCTTTGGGGAGACCATTTTTTTCACGCAAAATTCATAATGTTGACTTATTCCTGAGAAACAGAGAAGACAGGGCGGAGCAAGGATGGAAATATGTGTGTGTATATTACACAAAACAAGTAGTCAAAATGAAGGATAAATAATGAAGCTGTCAACATTAGTGCCAGGCCTTTGCCTACAAACCACAGTTTATGTCAGAAGAACAGGGCTTACACTAACTCTCACATACACACCTACTGGAGAATGTGGCAAGTTAGGTTTAAATGCAAAGCATTTCTGTTATTCTGCCTTGCTGATCCTCCGCCCTACTTTTGTTCTCCACTCTTTTGCCCACTTTCTCCTTGAAAGCCTGCAGATGTGTAGATACGCAAAAGAAAACAGGCAGCGGGCCTCCGGCTTTGGTTAACATGGTAAGACACGCCAGAAAAACAAAAGACCCGTGAAATGCACAAACACCACAGTAGAAAAACTGCAGCAAGGACCACCCATGAAGGTGGCAAGTGAGCCACTAAGACCTAAATCAGTTTCTTGGATGTGGGTGCTACTAGATAAAGAGTATGACATGCATGGATGGGTAAAGAGGCAGACACAGATGTGCCACAAAACAGTTGCAGTAATAAAGAGGAACACAGAGAGGGGAGTAAATGGACATGTGGCTTCGCCATAATGCAGTTCAGCATCTCCAGGAATTATGTTAACCTTGGGTATTCTCCACCTCACAATTTATAGTCAACGTTCAGTGCAACTACTGAAAGTAGTGTGCCACTATGTAGTGATGCATAAAATAAGGGTGTGAGGGTGTCCAGTGATTATACTCTATCCAGTATAATTGCAAACAGTATAACTGCATATTGTCAGAGACACTGAAGAAGTTTAGTTTAGTCCAGTGTACTCTTAAAATTCATCGAGAAGAGTCTTTATTGAAGGAGATACTTCTCCACACAGACCCCCACATGTCCTGGTTATCTCAATATAAGCAGGAGATTATGGATAAAAGAGTTCAAAGTCATTGATTAGATATAAAAGATCTGAAGTAAGGCCAATGTGGAAATGGCTTATACCTGTATTTTCTCTAACGGCCAGCAGTGGACAACTCCTCCGGCTTCAAAGCAAGGACCATCTGGTTCTCTTGAGCCATGAGTTTATGAGCTCAATCACTAGCTTCAAGTCGTGTCCATGTCTTGAATTAGGTTCCTTTTTCATGCTTCGTCGCAGTTAAGTGGCTTGACAAACAAAATTTCTAAAAACGGTCCGGTACAAGGACTGGACTATGTGAAAAAGCAGCCAGTGTCCAAAGAAAACCTTGAAAGGTCTTCAGAAAGTTTGTTTCGCAAGAGCACTTTAAAAAACATACATGATACAATACAAATCTGGCTCTTTTGAAGCAGATCAGGAGTGGCTCAAGACTTTTGCATGTTCTGTGTATTCTTTTTGATTTGTATGCTTTACCACAAAAGTAGACAATGTGTTACTAGGTACATGCTGTAGCCTTAGGAAATGTTGGGATTTCAGCAGTAATGTGGTGTTATGGGACTAAACAATAACAGGATGACATTGGGTAGTATAACAGAGTTTAACAAATTTCCCACGTGTGGGACTAATAAAGGTTATCTTATAATATTACAATACCACTCAATTACATACATATAATGTTTATAAGAAATACCTCATGCATGTGAAGGCAGTCTGAATCTAGCCACCTAGCAACCACCAGTAATGTCTACACACTGGAAAGATGACAGTCTAAAGAGGTCAGTTTTATTTACCTCTTAAGAAGAACCAGAGGTTACCTGCCAGGAACACAATCATGTCCTAAATTTCTCCATGTTTTCTACATCCTGATCTTGCAGAGGAAGAAAGAATCTGTAAAACAATGGCACCGAGTGCTGAAAACAAAACGCTAAGATTGTAGCAGAATGTAGTTTGTCTAATAACATGCTTTCATATTCTCAGGTCCAAGAATGTCACAGAAAATCTTCTCTAGTTACCGCTGCTCATTGCAGACTCAGGCCTGAGGAGAGCTTATCTCTCCTCGGGCTTGTGTCTTGTCTGTCTGCACATCTAGAAGTGTTTATGGGTGACAGCTGTTGGCTTGAAAATGTGCAGGATATCTACATTTTCTCTCATAGATTTCCTGCTTTGACTAGCTGCTACCGGCAGGCGTGTCTTTTCTTTCCTGAGACAGATGAATAAACATTATTGTTGGAGCTAAGGCCAGCAGCTTGTATAATAACTAGGTTGTGACTTTTGTCAGCTGTGCATGTGTGTGCTCAGGAAAGAACAGAAAATAGAAGAATGAAAATAAGCAACAGGGGATAAACATTCCAAAAGCAGGCATTAAATATAGTCATTTAAGCACCTGCGAGGCTGTGAAGCTGTGAATTAGGAGTTATTCAAACGGTAGATAATTCTTTATTCAATCAATAATCTTGACAACAGTTTGAATGGGCTTGTAATTGCAACCTTTTCATGCACAGCATGAGTAGAGACTGCAGCCATTTTCAACAAAACCATAGTTATCGTGTTGTTAATGTGGCTAAAATCCAGCACAATCAAGTCCAGAAGAAATTCCAGGGGGGAAAAAAAAGTTTACACTCCGCATCCAATATTGTGCTATTCTTGAATGGTAAAATACAAATAACTTGCAGAAGGACAGAGCTGAGCCTGCGCACGCTCCCGGCCAATTTCTCGTGGGAAGAGAAGCCGAATAGAATAAGAACATTTTGAACAAAAGCATATTAATGATTGTTAGTGTTGCAATTACAGTTAAATTGTGTGAAATTGCTGCTAACACAGTTGGTGTAATTCATGAAGTCTCAAATTTTAACACAGCATGCAAGGCTGTTTAATGTCTGAGTATGTTTTAAGTGTTTGTACTAGATTTGGGGGCATGATAGAAAGCTGTATAATATATATATATATATATATATATATCTACTCTACATGGCAATGATATTTCCACATGTACCTCATGAACTCTGGATCTGATTTATATACATCTCAACCAATATTATGCTAACACACATATATATAGATAATTTCATCCACATAAAGCCAAGCTACATCTTATGTCTTACATAAATATTTGTTTTCTTGCATGAGGTTGGTCTTTCTTCCTCTCTTATTGCCTTATAGAGATTAAGTCATGCTATCCTGGAAAAGATATTTGTCTCTGTTTTATATGAAACCTAAAGCCACTAACTGTATTTGAATAACCACTTCAACATAATATTCTGCAATTCAACATTCATTTCACTAAGAGCTGGCATGGGTTGTAGTAGGGAAAACAAATGATAGGTTCAAGGTGGATTAAACCCTATACATACAGCTGTACTTGAAAAGTCTTTGGCTTACTTCTGATCTTTTGTTCATCGTCTTTCTCCTTCTAATGCTTTTGTTCTCTCTGCTGCAGCCTCTTGCCCTCCATCCTTTACATATTTCTTCCTTTGGTGTGTGTGTATTATAAAGCCTTCAACCCAACCAGTGGGTTGCGGTTCCCTCCTAAACCATTCACATGGAACTGGTTAAGAAGACATTCCTTCCATGGAGAGAATGTCTGGCACCAAGCGCCTGTAATACAGAAATCATAAACGGGAGGTCCAGCCTAATCACATCCCGTGGCACTCTCACCCTCTCTGAGCTCCCTTTTCCTCCTTCATCTTCCTCTCGTCGTCTCTGAGGGGTTATTAAGAACGGGATTGGGAGACCAGGAGCGTTAGCTGAGTCTATCTTTTCCTTTCCCTAGCAATCTAAGAGTGTAAATCAATTGTGGATACTGATCTGAATCCGGTGGTTGGCAAATGTTCCTGCTTATCTGATGTGCTGTATCCATTCATGAAAGATGAATTTTGTATTTGGGTAAATAAAGCAATACAAAGAAAAACATGATAGAAGGAAAAAACTATTTGTGGTGGATTGTTTAGTTATTGTCCAATGCTAGCTAGCTTTGCTAGCAAGATGGATTCAAAGATCATGTGGGTGATCTGCACAGATATAAACATTTGCTAATTACTGCTAACATTAAAGAAAACTATACTAGAATTTCACAGACAAAGAAAAAAAACACAATACAAACCTCTTGTATGGGCTGTTGGTACAATTAGCTAGTCATGCAAGTTACTGTTTCTCATCATCTGGAATAAAATGGTCAAAACGGCTCCAAAACAGTTGGGAGGTCTTACTTTAGGCCTTACCCAACTTCAGAGCGTAATGAGTAATGAGTTACAAAAACATAAAAAGAAAAAGAAAAATCACCTGGTAAAGTTGTCATGCAGAGAGAAATTTCCCATACAAACCAAAACCGCTTTTGCACCAGGCTGTAAACATGTTTATTTCTACTATAAAGTCGGCATTTTAACACGAAGGTCTGTGGGGACTGACTCACTTTGGAAGCCAGACTCAAGTGATCAACGAGCCTTAGTTTTTGGCACTGATCTGTCAGATGCAGCTGACAGGATAATAACCCAGTGCAGTGGCGCATTCCCAACAATGTCTAGCACCACAACAAGCATTTACAGCAGAGTGTCACACCAGCTGATCAAATTTACCACCATCACTAATCTCCTGGTTACTAATTTCTTGTTCCCTGTTTATTTTCTACATTATTCAACTTTGTTTGTTGCTCATTCCCTGAACCTGTACCATTCATCCTCTCCATCATCATGAATTCTTCCTTTAAAGTTTCTTCGTTCCATGGTATATTTAACCTGTTGCTGAGGTTTCTTTTTGTGTAATGCAATGAAACCTCATTCGAAACTGGAGACTAATTGCACTGTGGCATGCAAGGATCAAGCCGGGAGCAAAGGTATCAGAACATGAAATAGGGAGTCTGTAATTTTGGTCTCATCTACACCATTTATAGAAAAATGGCTCATAAAGATAATGTGGATAGTGGGATCAGGTTTGGTGTGCGCCAAGTAAGTGCTCGTGAAACATTGTTAAACTCAATATAAAGCATCTTACAAGTACAAACTCAGTGAAAATAGAGTGTTGTGCAGAAGTCTTGAGCCAACCCTCATTTCTTTGTATTTCACTTCCAAGGAGTGAGACTTTCCTGTTATTGTGAAAGTGGTCTTGAGAAATAGTTCTCCGTGTTTTCTGAAGGTCTTTCAATGTTTTACTTTGTGGTGGTGTATGTGGTGCTTTTTCACACAATTCAAGTCCACCTCTTGTCCTGTCCAATCATGAAAAAGATACCAGGAGTAAGCTTTGTTACCAGTAGCCTGTAACACAAACATTTTTCCCCATTTTTTTACTTCAAATTAGTTAAAAAACATACCAAAAATAACACAGTTTCGCAGGTATAACATAGTGTTTTGGCATGAAAAATGTGATTCCCAAAGAGCTATTAGACAAAAACTGAAGAAATTAAAGAGACATGGCCTAAAAAAACTATATACAGCAGATGGATATTATCTGAAAGTCATGTTCTAAAGAAATAGGGAAAAATTAAAAGACCTGAAAGACAGGACCTGAGAGATGTACAGTGGGGCAAAAAAGTATTTAGTCAGCCACCGATTGTGCAAGTTCCCCCACCTAAAATGATGACAGAGGTCAGTAATTTGCACCAGAGGTACACTTCAACTGTGAGAGACAGAATGTGAAAAAAAAATCCATGAATTCACATGGTAGGATTTGTAAAGAATTTATTCGTAAATTAGGGTGGAAAATAAGTATTTGGTCACCTCAAACAAGGAAAATCTCTAGCTCTCACAGACCTGTAACGTCTTCTGTAAGAAGCTTTTCTGTCCCCCACTCGTTACCTGTATGAATGGCACCTGTTTGAGCTCATCATCTGTATAAAAGACACCTGTCCACAGCCTCAAATAGTCAGACTCCAAACTCCGCCATGGCCAAGACCAAAGAGCTTTCGAAGGACACCAGGAAAAGTATTGTAGACCTGCACCAGACTGGGAAGAGTGAATCTACAATAGGCAAGCAGCTTGGTGTGAAAAAATCAACCGTGGGAGCAATCATCAGAAAATGGAAGACATACAAGACCACTGATAATCTCCCACGATCTGGGGCTCCACACAAGATCTCATCCCGTGGGGTCAAAATGATCATGAGAACGGTGAGCAAAGATCCCAGAACCACACGGGGGGACCTGGTGAATGACCTGCAGAGAGCTGGGACCAAAGTAACAAAGGTCACCATCAGTAACAGACTACAACGGCAGGGAATCAAATCCCGCAGTGCCAGACGTGTTCCGCTGCTGAAGCCAGTGCATGTCCAGGCCCGTCTGAAGTTTGCCAGAGAGCACATGGATGATACAGCAGAGGATTGGGAGAATGTCATGTGGTCAGATGAAACCAAAGTAGAACTTTTTGGTATAAACTCAACTCGTCGTGTTTAGAGGAAGAAGAATACTGAGTTGCATCCCAAGAACACCATACCTACTGTGAAGCATGGGGGTGGAAACATCATGCTATGGGGCTGTTTTTCTGCCAAGGGGACAGGACGACTGATCCGTGTTAAGGACAGAATGAATGGGGCCATGTATCTGTCACGGTCCTGGGTCTCCTGACCCAGCGTTTTTAGTTCTTTGTGATTTACGTATTATTGTACTTGTGTGATTTATTCCATGGCTTCTAGTTTTGATCCCTTGCCCTTCATGTCTCCCTGTGTGCCCCTCTGTGTATCTGTGAGCCCTCGTCTCTCCTTATGTTTTATTCCATGCTTCCCCTGCCCATCATGTCTAAGTTCTCCCCGTGCTCTCTCTTCCCCCTGTGTGCCCTCTATGTATTTATGAGCCCTCGTCCCCTTTCGTGTTTATTCCGTGTCTCCCCTGCCTGTTACGTTGGTGTTCTACTCGTGCTCTCTCTCCTCCTGTCTGAACCTCTGTGCTCCTTGTTTCACCTCTCCCGTCAGTGTTCAGTTTACCCCGCCCTGTCTCGTTATGGTTATCAGTGTCACCTGTGTTCCCCGTGTGTTCCCACTCCCCTCGTTAACCCTCTGTGTATTTCTGTCTGCGTCTCCCTCTGTTCAGCGTGACGTCGTCCCTCATGTTGTGTGGATCTCCCTGTGTCTCTGCGTATGTTAGTTTACTTTTCCCAGTTTAGTTTTGTATTTCCTATGTTCTGCCACTCCAGCATTAAAGCTGTGATTTTGAGTTCATCTCCGTGTCTGTGAGTTTTGCGTTTGGGTCCTCCTCCTGCCTGCCACACAGCCGCGCCTTGACAGTACGACGTCACCAGTAATGGACCCAGCAACTCACAACCCCTCCGCTGAGCTCCGGGAGGATTTGATCTATACGGTGGAGTACCACTGTCAGGAGTGGGAGGCGCTGCCAGGAGACGAACACCGGGAGGTCGTAGCCGCCCGTCTACAGCGGATGGTGTCCGGACTCCCGTGGCTGTTCGGCGCGCTGCACCCCCACATCCGGGACTTCCTTGTTTCCACCGTAGGCGTCCGCCCGGAGCTGCCTCTCCAGTGTGAGGGGTCGGAGGACGTTCAGCCCGGTCCGCTGGAGGATTCGCGGCCCGGCTCATCTCCTCCCCCCTCTCGGCGAAAACGGCGCTCACGCCGCCGCCGCCCTAACGTTTCTGAGCAAACTCCGGTGGTGAGTGACACTAACTGTTTCTTCCATGCCACTTCCAAGTCGGACCAACTCGGACAATATTCTGCTCTCCAACCTATATATTTAGAAACCGTTTGTGTGAATGCTCCTGTGTCCGCAACGGATCCCTTTGTGCTCGGTATTACTGACTCTGCTAAACCTGGATCTTCCTGTGCTGTGACTGTTTTAGAGACTGCTACTCCTAACATGGACAGTTTAAGGCCTACAGAGTTGCCAGGAGTGACTCGCCATGAATCTCTGTTAGCCGCCCGGCCCGAAGCTCAGTCGCCACCTCCACCACATTCAGCCTCGCTTCCCATAGCACAGTCACATCCACAGCCTGACTTACTACAAACCTTATTTCAATCCCTAGCCCAGTCAATAGCTCAGTTGGCAGAGGAATCATCAGCCTTATCGTCAGCTCGGTTTCCAACTTTACAACCATCAGTGCAGTCTCCAGTGTCCCCAGTGCAGTCTCCAGTGTCCCCAGTGCAGTCTCCAGTGTCCCCAGTGCAGTCACCTGCAGCCCTGCTTTCCCCAGTGCAGTCTCCAGTGTCCCCAGTGCAGCCTCCTTTAGTACAGTCATCCACTCAATCACCAGCTCCACTTTCCCCCCAACTACCACTACCACCTCTAGCTCAGTCTCCTGTGCACTCACCTCTGGTTCATTCTCCTGTGAAGTCATCTACTCCTACTCCACTCTCACCACCACCGTTACTACAGACATCAGTTCAGTCCCCTGTGCAGTCGTTTACTCCTCCACCGTCAGCAGCTCAGGTCCCCGTGTGTCCAGCAGCTCAGGTCCCCGTGTGTCCAGCAGCTCAGGTCCCCGTGTGTCCAGCAGCTCAGGTCCCCGTGTGTCCAGCAGCTCAGGTCCCCGTGTGTCCAGCAGCTCAGCTCGCACCTGAACCATTGGCCCAGTCCCCGACAGCAATACGGTCTTCTGTTCGGCTTAACATTCAGCCAGGGGTCCCAAACCTCTCTGGCTCTACATCAGCTCCTGCTGGAAGCTCGGATGAGCTCATCCAGGACTCCGCGGCTCCCACGCCGCCATCTACCTCGTCCGCTGGGGGTTCCAGTGAGCCCGGCCAGCACCTCCTTGTCTCCGCTGGAGGGTCCGAGAGGCCCGTTCAGCCTCCTGTCTCCGCTGGAGGGTCCGAGGGGCCCGTTCAGCCTCCTGTCTCCGCTGGAGGGTCCGAGGGGCCCGTTCAGCCTCCTGTCTCCGCTGGAGGGTCCGAGGGGCCCGTTCAGCCTCCTGTCTCCGCTGGAGGGTCCGAGGGGCCCGTTCAGCCTCCTGTCTCCGCTGGAGGGTCCGAGGGGCCCGTTCAGCCTCCTGTCTCCGCTGGAGGGTCCGAGGGGCCCGTTCAGCCTCACGCCGCATCAGCTGGAGGGCCCGAGGAGCCTGTCCAGCCGCCATCTGCAACCTCGCCTGGCCCGGCCTCAGCCTCTGCAGCTCCGCCTGGTCCGGCCTCAGCCTCTGCAGCTCCGCCTGGTCCGGCCTCAGCCTCTTCGTCTGCTGCAGCCTCCTCAGCCTCTTCGTCTGCTGCAGCCTCCTCAGCCTCTTCGTCTGCTGCAGCCTCCTCAGCCTCTTCGTCTGCTGCAGCCTCCTCAGCCTGTGCTTCGCCTGGTCCTGTGCCCTCCGGGCCCCGGCCGGTGCGCCTGACACTGGAGAGCCGCCGCCGCTGCCTTCCGCGCGGCCGGCCCCCTGAACTGCACCGTCATCGCCTGAGTGGCCGCCGTCGCCTTCCGCACGGCCGGCCCCCGGACCAGCGCTGTCATCGTCGCCGCCGCCTCCCGCGCGGTCGGCCTCCTGAACTGCTCCGTCGTCTCCTTCGCCGCCGCCGTTGCCTTGCGCACGGCCGGCCTCCTGAACTGTTTTCACGTCGCCGCCGTTGCCTTGCGCACGGTCGGCCTCCTGAACTGTTTCCGCGTCTCCGCCGTTGCCTTCCGCACGGTCGGCCCCCTGAACTGCTCTGTGTGTGAGTTATTTTCTTGGGCTCCGGTGTTTGCTGTGACTCTTTTGTTTTCTGTTCCGAGCCCTCCGTCCTGGGCCCCCGCCGCCCGCCCTGGGTTGTTTTCTGTTTGGTTTTGTTTTTCTGTGTTTGGGCTGTCTGGAGCCAGCCCTTGAGGGGGGGGTACTGTCACGGTCCTGGGTCTCCTGACCCAGCGTTTTTAGTTCTTTGTGATTTACGTATTATTGTACTTGTGTGATTTATTCCATGGCTTCTAGTTTTGATCCCTTGCCCTTCATGTCTCCCTGTGTGCCCCTCTGTGTATCTGTGAGCCCTCGTCTCTCCTTATGTTTTATTCCATGCTTCCCCTGCCCATCATGTCTAAGTTCTCCCCGTGCTCTCTCTTCCCCCTGTGTGCCCTCTATGTATTTATGAGCCCTCGTCCCCTTTCGTGTTTATTCCGTGTCTCCCCTGCCTGTTACGTTGGTGTTCTACTCGTGCTCTCTCTCCTCCTGTCTGAACCTCTGTGCTCCTTGTTTCACCTCTCCCGTCAGTGTTCAGTTTACCCCGCCCTGTCTCGTTATGGTTATCAGTGTCACCTGTGTTCCCCGTGTGTTCCCACTCCCCTCGTTAACCCTCTGTGTATTTCTGTCTGCGTCTCCCTCTGTTCAGCGTGACGTCGTCCCTCATGTTGTGTGGATCTCCCTGTGTCTCTGCGTATGTTAGTTTACTTTTCCCAGTTTAGTTTTGTATTTCCTATGTTCTGCCACTCCAGCATTAAAGCTGTGATTTTGAGTTCATCTCCGTGTCTGTGAGTTTTGCGTTTGGGTCCTCCTCCTGCCTGCCACACAGCCGCGCCTTGACAGTATCGTGAGATTTTGAGCCAAAACCTCCTTCCATCAGTGAGAACTTTGAAGATGAAACGAGGCTGGGTCTTCCAACATGATAATGATCCAAAACACACCGCCCGGGCAACAAAGGAGTGGCTCCGTAAGAAACATTTGAAAGTCCTGGAGTGGCCTAGCCAGTCTCCAGACCTCAACCCCATAGAAAATCTGTGGCGGGAGTTGAAAGTCCGTGTTGCTCGGCGACAGCCCCAAAACATCACTGCTCTCGAGAAGATCTGCATGGAGGAATGGGCCAAAATACCAGCTACTGTGTGTGCAAACCTGGTAAAGACCTATAGTAAACGTTTGACCTCTGTTATTGCCAACAAAGGTTATGTTACAAACTATTAAGTTGTATTTTTGTTATTGACCAAATACTTATTTTCCACCCTGATTTACGAATAAATTCTTTACAAATCCTACCATGTGGATTCATGGATTTTTTTTTTCACATTCTGTCGCTCACAGTTGAAGTGTACCTCTGGTGCAAATTACTGACCTCTGTCATCATTTTAGGTGGGGGAACTTGCACAATCGGTGGCTGACTAAATACTTTTTTGCCCCACTGTACATGGCTCTATTTACTGATGCCTCATCAAATGGTCTCAATGGCTTAAGAAGTCATTCTTTACATATGAGGAGAAAGGGCTGAGAAAGACTGGACTGAAAATTGGTACCAAAAGGTCTCATAGAGTGATGGATCCAAATGTAAAATCTTTGTTTGAAATCATTAGCGAGGAAGAGATTAGGAGAGAGATACAACAGAGAGCGTCTACAGCTGTCTGTAAAACACCGTGGCGGCTCTGTCATAGTTTAGGATTGCATTTCAGCTGGTGGTGCTGGGCATCTTGTTAAAATTGGTGGAATTAAGAACACATAAAAGTGATTTGAGTTGATCTCCCATGTAATACCAACTAGAAAGAAACTGATGGGTAATATCTCCACACACTTCCATTGGAGTAAAAGCATAGCTTGATAGAAATACACATACTGGATTATTATTATTAGTTTATTAGTCATGGATTCGCTTCCCCATTGCCCAGACTTCAAACATTACTGAAGCAGTGAAGGATCATCTTGGGAGAGAGAAGAACAAAAGGCAGTTAAAATCCAAAAACAAGCTTTGAATGCCATTCAAGATGCTTGGAGAACTATTCCCGAAGACTACTTGAAGATTTTACCAAACATTTCAGGCTATGTTGACGAACTCTTTTTTCGCCTGCTGTACTGTAATTCTGTGTCTGTTTACACCTTTTTCAATAAACTACTGCACCTCTTTCGCATTTTAGCAAAATATAAGACAATAAATGATGGCTTGGGACTTTTGCACAGTGCTCTATGTGCATTGGGGCGATCGTGGCTCAAGAGCTGGCAGTTTGATTTGTAATTGGAAGGTTGCCGGTTCGAGCCCAGGCTCCGACAGTCTCGGTCGTTGTGTCCTTGGGCAAGACACTTCACCCGTTGCCTACTGGTGGTCAGAGGGCCCGGTGGCGCCAGTGTCTGGCAACCTCGCCTTTGTCACTGCTCCCCAGGGCAGCTGTGGCTACAATGTTGCTTGCCATCACCAGTGTGTGAATGGGTGGATGACTGAATGTAGTGTAAAGTGCTTTGGGGTCCATAGGGACTAAGTAAAGTGCTATACAAATACAGGCCATTTTAACATGGGGTATTGTTAGCATTGGCATTACAGTATCATTTTGGGTATTACCACAGGGGGTCTCCAAAGCCAGATATTTTCCAAATATAAACAAAGTCAGTAAAGAAAAAAACTACTGTAGAAAGAAAATGTTCTTGATGAGTTCCAACTCAGTTAAGCCTTTTTAAAATAGCCACATTCACTAATGCATGACTGATGATGAAATAAAGATGTGGCTGTAAATACTGCTTTTTATTGTTTATTGTAACAAATCAATTCTCTCCTCACAAGTCCAGTTTGTATAACTAATAAGCACAAATCTATATTTCTTCCAAAAAGGATAAATGAGTAGTTGATCTCTGCCCTGCTCTTCTCGCTCTTCCTCTGTCTTCTTGGAACTGTGTGCCCTCCCTAATAAGCTCCAACAAGTCTTCGTCAGTCTTTCTGGCTCAGTTTGGGGAACCTACAGATGTCTCTGCCTGTGTTTCCTCCTCCTGTTTCTCCACTGCTGCACTTGGCCCTTGTTCTTCCTCTTGGAGAGAGGCAATGAGAAACGGGGCGGCAGAGGATTGCCTCTGTCCCAGTGCCTCATCCGAACGCCAAGTAGAAGTGGGTTTCCACTTGATGTTCCCACTCCTGACCTTTGGCAATTGAAATCCCAAAATAGAGAAAAATCAAGCTCAGTCTAATTTTTTAGCTGACAGCTTTAGAATTTGCTGGCTGAAATTTAATCTTCAGATTTTATTAACTTTTGGTAATTAGCATTAATTACACAAGTTTGTCAAACTATAGTAATGACTATAGTATGTTTTAACATGTTGTAATTTTGCATGGATATTTAAAACAGGTCCCTCTTGAAAATGAGACTTTGTGTCCCAATGAGATTTACCTGTTTAAATAAAGGTCAAATTAAATTTTTTAAAAACTTTCAACATAATGTTTGTAATATTCTGTCCATTTTCTTTGAGAAACACAATTCTGTACAATTTCAGCAAGCAAAAAAATCATCATTACCCAATGACACTGAAGCCAATTGACCTGTTGATTCAACAGCAGTGGTTCTGACATTTGTTTTGCAGAGAAGGGGGGGGTAAAAACAGCAAAGATTGAAATCACTGTGATGCATTTCCAAGTAGGTTACAAGATTGGGTGCCAGATAATTCATGCTGTCATCGAACACAAATAGTATATTTACTAAATGTATGAAGAAAACAAGTAGAAGGCAACCAGTGATTGTCCTAATTTCTTTCCTGTCTCAACCGTTACCATCTGTCTCAGTGATTTTAGGTCTTTCTCATCATTTTGTCTAAATACTGTGGCACCTCCACATCTCTCTCTGGGTTTGGGTTTCTAAAGGAAACACCCCATCATTGAACCCTTGAAAAACTGACCGAGGGAAACAATGGTGCCCTTGAATTTCTCCTGCTCATTTTGCATGTAATGATATCTAGATTAAACACAATATTATTGTTGGCCCATGCAAGCCAATCGCGATTTTCTCTCACCCGTGTATCAGTGCATGGCGAATGTGGAAATAGTCCTTATTTCAAAACATCAGCTTTACTTACAGCTTCCTGACGGTAGTTTTGGGGAGAGGGGCAGGAAAAAGAGAGGGTAATTACAGTGTAGAAAGGAAAAGAATACTGAAGCAGCAAAGGAACAAAAATGCATCTCCAAGATCAACTGTTTCACTGAAGATGGAAAAAGAATGAATTTATGCATGTTCACTCAGACATCAATGGACTTTTTTAAGGTTTATCATGATCCATGATTATTAGTAGCACAATTTGTGGTTGAAAGAAAAATACTCATTTACTTTCTTGCCAAGAGCGAGATATGAAGACTGAGATCTCTGTCTGCCCTATAATTATCTTGACTAAGACTGAAAACACAGCAACAGAGCTGTGCTCTCACCTATAAATGCACCTACCAACATTTCAGTAATCCGATTCATGTGCATTGAGGTTTTCAGTCCAGCATTCTATCCAGCTGAATAATGGCTCATGCTTTCCATATGTATCTGTAAATGTGACTGGCAGCATATTTTGTGCTATATACGACCTCTAAGCACTTCCAAAATGAGAGCGACCCCAACACACTGTGCTGAGAAGCAAGTGAACATCAACTGGGCTGGAAAAACCCAGCTGGAGAACAACTGAACTATGTATGAAACAGCACAAGAAGAGAACCTGAATGAATGGCAAATATTAAATGATGGAAATGTTTGTTTCTCAAATGGAGATAGACTGCACCCTAAAGTGTTTGCAAAAAATGCATTCTTCATTTTCTTCATTTCGAAAAACCTGAAATACCCAAATGATCTGATGTAGATCTGTGATGGACAATTCATCTCACCAAGTTGAACTTGGTGACGCTCAGGATGCTGCCAAAGCAGTAACAACAGTAACAATAGGAAATAACCTTTATTTTAAATTATATGTTTAAAAACTGTGTTACTGGCAACATGTTACAAAAATACAATTTGTTCCCATTTCTTTAATTCAATTCAGTTCAATTAAATTTTATTTATATACTACTAAATCAGATCAACAGTTGCCTCAAGGTTCCCTGATTTTGTAAGATAAAAACACTGCAATATGAGTAGTTTCATTGTTTAGTTGATTCTAATAAAAATGCCAAGGATAACACGGTTTGGCAGGCATAAAATAGTGTTTCTGCACCAACAAGGTAATTCCCAAAGAGCTATTACAGTAAAACTTGGCATAGTTTGGTATGGTGTGAAATGTATCCTTAAATAAATTCAGGAAACTGGACAAAAGAAGAAACGGTAGGCCTAAGCATGTATGTTGCACTTAAGCCTATCCTCACTATGCTGGAGGAAAATGTGACATCATTTCCGGGGTAAAACCGCAAAGGATTGTAGGTACGAGTGGCAAGCAGTACTAGTGCACGCAGGCTTTCACATGAAAACAGTCACACAGCAATAAAAAGAAACACAAATAATGGCAAGAAGCTGTTGTATTATTAACTGCAATAGCCGGTCGCATGACAGCCACGGGAAGCCGACTGGTAAAGAAATTATTTTTTATCGGATTCCGTCGTGGAAGAGAAATTGTTCAAGCCATGTTTCCAAAGTAACAAAGAGCCGACGGATGGCCTGGATTGCAGCCATTCGAAGACCAAATATAACGTTTCAGAACAATCCAGCTCGCATGTTAGTGCTCCAAGCATTTCCACAAAGGTAAATCTTCTAGTAGTTATTACGTAATTTATCATAACAAAATTGTTGATGTAGGTTACAAATAAGTCTTATATTGATTTGAATTGAATTTGTTGCACTATGTTGCTTTGTTTATTGTGGCTTTGTGGGCTAATATTTGTTGTGTTTTGTAGGAAAACAAGCCTGCAAAATGCTGGAAAAATTAACAACAGCTGTGAAATGGAATAGTCCAAATCACCGAAGTAAACTGGACCTGGGTTTGCTGCAGGGATCTGAAGTTACTAAGCATTTTGTGAGTGTATGCACTCACACTTTGTCATAAACTGGCTGTGTGGAGGCAGATGAGGACCCAAACGCAAAACTCACGGAGACAGGAACTGAACTCAAAACTGCTTTATTGCAGTCTTCACAAAGACACAGAACTAAACTGGGAATGCTAACAGAGGGCCGAGGTAACACAGAAAGGCACACAGGTTCGGGGAGGAGACATTGGCGACGCGACACTGAACTGAGGGAGACTTGCACATAAATACACAGAGGGTTAACGAGGGAAGTGGGAGCACACGGGGAACACAGCTGACACAGATAATCATAACGAGACACGGCAGTAGTAAACACAACACTGACGGGAGACTGTCAAAGTAAAACAGGAAGTACAGAGGTGCAGACAGGGGGAGAGAGAGCACAGGCATAGCGGGCTGGGGAAACATGGAATAAAACACAAGGAGGGGAGACGAGGGCTCACAGATACAGAGGGACACACAGGGGGAAAAAGTCACAAGTGGAAATCAAAATAAGGAACAACTTAACAGAGCAACCCAGAGAGGAACCATGGAGGAACCATGGCCTAAATAAAGAACAAAATGCAAAAATACCCGAAAACTAAGAATGCTGGGCCTGGATGGCCTGGATTGCCCCCCCCCCCTCCCCCCTCAAGGGCTGGCTCCCGACAGCCCAAACCCAAGAACCAAAACACAAGAAAAAACAGAAAACAACCCACCCAGGGCGGGAGGCGGGGGACCAGGACGGAGGGAACAAAACCAAACAAAAGACAAGGAGCATGAGACCAAAACTGAGTCCACAAATACACAAAAACAGTTCAAGACAGGGAAGCAATGTCCAAAGAGGTCAGAAGGTCAACCAGGGAGGCGACAGCACAAAAGTTCACAGTTCGGCTGTTCCGGGGGCCGGCCACGTGAAAAGTGGCCGCGTGGAAGACGGCGGCGGCTCTCAAGCGTCGGGTGTACTGGTCGAGGCTTGGTGGGCACAGGACCAGACGAGGCAGGACCAGATGGTGGCGTGGCAGCCACAGGCAACGGAGCTGGACCAGACGATGGTGTCTTGGACCCTCCAGCGGAGATGAGGAGGTGCTGGCCGGGCTGACCAGAGCCCCCAGCGAAGACGAGGAGGTGCTGGAGAGGTTCTCTTGAACCCCCAGCGGAGACGAGGAGCGGCTGGAGAGGTTCTCCTGAACCCCCAGCGAGAACAGATGCAGAGCCAGCAGGTGTGGAGACTTCTGGCTGAGGGGACGCTAACTGTAGCTGCACAGGGCACACAGTCGGCTTGGGATGCAACGGCTGGGGCTGTGCAGGGCAAACAGTCTGTCCAAAGTTTGTCAGTACCACGCAGTCCTCAGCTGGCGGTGCAGGGACGAGCTGGGCGGTCTGCATCTCCCCACCGCAGGGAAAAGGGTAACACCACCTGGGTCTGGGTGCAGTTTCCCCCTCCAGGGGCAAGGGTACCTAGACCCGGGGCTTAGAGTACGCTTGGGGAGTGTGATTGTGTGTACAGTGTCTCTTTATGTCTGTCTCCACGTTGGGTGAGTGTTGAGTAATTAAAAAAAAAAAAAAAAAAGGGATGAGCTGGGCTCTGGCTACCTTTGCCCTGGGGGCCGGTGTAGGTGCAGGAGCTAGCTGGACTTCTGCCGCTCCCACCCGAGGAACTGAGACAGGTGCAGGAGTCGGCAGGGTCACAGTTGACCTCACCCGGGGAACCGGAACAGGCGCAGGCAACAGCTGGGTGTCCATCAACCCCACCCGAGGAGCAGGTACGGGTGCCGGGATGAACGGAGCCTCTGCCAGGCTGGAGACAGAAGCAGGGACCAGCTGGACCTCAGCCACCCTCACCCGAGGAACTGATACGGGTGCAAGGGAAAGCTGGGCCCACGCTGCCCTGGGTACAGGAACTGGAGATGGAGAGCTGAGCTCAGGAGCAGTAACAGACACTGGGAAAACCAAGTTAGTGGAGCCAAACACAGTTTCAGCAAACAGAGACTTATGGCGGGCTGGTCTTAGCAACTCTGCTGTACTAAAGTTGTCCATGTCATAATTAGCAGCCTTTAAAGGTTGGAAGACACACAGTTCATTTTCCAGGGGGTCCCCTCTGGTTTCAGCAGGAACAGGAACCTCAGGACTGTTTGTTTTTAATATTTAGTTCACAGGTATGCAACTCAAAAATAGTCTTTTGCTTTTCTAAAGTGAGATTATCAGTTAATTACTGCTGACCTGGGAGGAGCAAAGGAAAAACAGTCATTCTCAAACACGGGCGTGAGGGTTTGTAATGCAGGCTCTGGATTAACTGTCCCAGAAGACACCGAGTTAACGGCCTCTGGGATGACGCACACAGAGTTTACAGTGTCAGAATTATTTCGTTCAGCCTGAACAGCATGCATCATGCTTAATAGGTGCAGAGGTGAACTTCGAAACGTTATGAGGCTTGCAAACACAGTCATTTTCAAACTTATTATTCCTCTCCGATGAGTTACAGACATGAAAAACTGCGGACTCAGGAACAGAATATTGTCCAATTTAGTCAGGCTCGGAAGTGGCATGGAAGAAACACTCACCACCAGGGTTTGCTCAGTAACTTTAGGGTGGCGACGGCGTGAGCGTCGTTTTTTCCTGGTAACTGTGCCGTGAGTTGCCGGGGCTGTAGACGCAGGCACCTCTAAGACGTCGGCTGACTGAGCCGATGACGGGCCGAGCTGCGTCGAAGAGACAGGGAGCTTGTGCAGCTCCGAGCGTGGAAGTCCCAGGAAGAGCGCAAAGGACTGCAGCGGAGATAGGCTGCATGACACACTTAGGACCATATAATAATAAATATGTGGGTGATGAAAGTTGGGCAGCATGCTCACATCCTTACTCCACTCTGTATGCTCGTATGGGTCTGACCCTTTCACTCCTTTGATTTTTTTCCTCCTACTGTTTTTTTTTTTGCATTTTCGTCAAGTCTGTCTTTGTACTGGCCTGCCGTGTTCTCTGTCGTTTTGTACATAACTGTTTTGGGGCATATAAAATGCAAGTAGGGATTAAAACCGCAGAATTAATGATTACCGGTGCTGGAAATGCTAGCGCTTGATGCAGTGTTTTGATTTTGTTGCCACTCGTACCCACAATGCAATGCGCGAAAGTCACGTAGTCTGTCATTCTCTTTTCCCTGCTGCTGCCAGCCTCTTAGGAGTGGACGTCGCCGTGGATAGCGGCTACATACATGCCGGCTACGGGAGTCGGCTGGCGTGCATGTTGATTTACTTGATTATTAAATTAGAGTAGTCGGGCGGACGGCAATTTGGAGTAATACAGTGACTCCGTCTGCTCCAGATTTAAGGTTTTGTTTAGTCTGTATGTCTGGCTCTATGTTCTTTTGATTTGTAGTTTAGTTTTTGTTACACCACTGGTAGGAGGCCCTTTTTCTAGCTGCGGATCACCAGTGTGTTCCTGCAGTTGGGCTAACCCAAGCATGTGCCTATTAGGTTTTTTTGTTTGCTTGTTTTTTTTGGAATATATTATAATTTTCTTTGGGGTTTTTTATTCAGATGCTGAGGGCCTGACGTGGAGGAGACCAGGGGTGCCTTAGTGGTGGGATCCTTTGAGTATTACACACCTGCATTTTTAGTTCATTAGTGTGAGTGTGTGACAGTATGCTGCACTTGTGTATTGGTGAGTTGTTGTTATTTTTGTTTTGTTTTTGTGTGTAGCATCCCTGTCCCCCACTAGTAAGCAGTGGGGGACAGGGCAACCTAGACAGTAGAATATTTGTATACTGGTATGTATGCTTGTGCTTTTATATGATGTTTTAAATAATTAGTAATAAATTCTCAATATGTTTTATCATTGCACCACATCTCTGTATTGAGTATAACGAACCTAAATGCCTTCTTGGTGATTAGAATCCTCTTGATCCAGTATTCTCTGGGTGAAATTCCCAGTGTGGTGTTGTTTGCTAAATTGTGAAGAGTATTTATTCCATCCCCACCTCCTGCATCCACAGAAAAACACACAATGGAACACTGACAGCCAAGGTGCTATGACATCATGAAACAAAGCTTTAGTAAAGAGGACTCCATATGACCTATTTCTATCTTTAAACAAAAAGCCATGACAACCACCTTACTTAATGAACAGTTTTCTTCACCACTGAACCAACAGCCAGCTGTTGGTGGGTGTTGGTAAGGTTTTGTCCAATGTGAAATGGGAGAAGACACATGACGAAAACCGCATCCAATCATTTCAAGACAATAATGATGTGAATTCCCCTCCCTTTTATTACAATGTGCCCGCTACCACTACCAAGATACCCACATTCTTTCCTTAATTGTTCCCCTCTTATCTTATGTATCTCTTCTCTGTGGACCCCTGACTAACAGGAGCGCAGAGAAACGGAGTAATCTGTCTGGGTCAATGTGCTGGGCTATGCTGGGGCTCATGTTGAGGTCAGCCTAATCACCTTTCAGATCAGCTTGGAGAACAGAGGCGACTGCACCTTTTATCCCAAACCAAAGTCAACAAGGCAGGATTCTTGGGAAGCATTGCAGACATTCTTGAAAGCAAAGTGGAGGGGTGAATTAAAGAGCAAATGACCTTTCTCTCGTAATTTTTAAGGGCAGTAGACAGTGAGGAAGGAGAGAAATAAACGTTCTTTTGCCTGATGTGAAGGACGCTCTAAATGTTCCAGCAATTTTTCTTTTATCACATGTCATGAGTTAAAAATTTGTAGCTGATACTTCCTTTGGAAATATCTTTCAAAAAATGCACAACATTTTGACCTACATCACTGCTTTCACCCCTGGTTTCCCCGAGGGATAGTTAATAACTCCAGTATAGGTGCTGTTTGCACAGATGGACCTCCTCCTTCAGAATTGGCCAACCTTTTGACCGATGCTATTTCCTCTCTACTGTCAACCTGATCTATCACATGCTGAGTAAAAACTGACATTCACTAAAGACGCCAAGCACAGCAGTACTCCTGTAGAAGTATGAAAGTGATAGTTCACCTCGTGGTTGTCCATGTAGTAGTTGTGCCTTCGGATTTCCTATTTGTGCATCTTACACCTAACAGATTACAGAGTTCCAGCTAACCTGAATCAAAATGTACATACATGTTTTAATTACATAAAAACAGAACGAAAAAAAGAGAGAGATGGCTAAGATCTCTCATAAGTTTTGAAAATGTACACCCCCTGATTTAGAACAGGGGTGTCCAACTCCAGTCCTCGAGAGCTACTGTCCTGCAGCTTTTCGATGCATCCCTACTCCAACACAGCTGAATCAAATGATTGGATTACCTCTTCAGCATGCCATCAAGTTTGGCAAAGGCCTAGTAACAAGCCATTCATTTGATTCAGGTATGTCGGAACAAGCATGCATCTAAAAGCTGCAGGACAGCAGCTCTCGAGGACTGGAGTTGGACACCCCTGATTTAGAAGCTTGTGGAGCCACCGTTGGCTGCAATAATTGGAAGTAATCATTTTCTGTATGGATTTATGAGTCTCTCACATCACTGTAGAGAAAGCTTGTCAAACTATTTATACAGCATTGCTAGATCTCGTTTCTCTTTTCATTTTATTGAAGTTTCCAGGCAGTTGTACATGCACAGCTCTCTTAAGGTCCCTGACTTGGATTGGGTCATTGCATGTTGATTCTTTTTCAGCCATCCTGTGTGTGAATGGGTGGATGACTGGATATGTAAAGCGCTTTGGGGTCCTTAGGGACTAGTAAGGCGCTATATAAATACAGGCCATTTACCATCCTGTTGTAGATTTGCTGCTGTCCTTGGAACTATTGTCCTGTTGTACGATCCAGTCTCAGCCAAGCTTCAGCTGCTGTACAGGTGGCCTCACATTTGATTCTGGAATACTTTGCTATACAGAGAAGTTCATGGTCGACTCAATTGCTGGAAGGCCCAAACAAGCCCAAATTATCATCCCTCCACCACCGTGTTTGACAGCTGATATGAGGTGTTTGTGCAGTCTACCAAATGGGTTGCTGTGAATTACTCAGATCCAAGATTGCAAATCAAAGCCATTCTTCCACATTCCTTTTAGAAAGAAGTGGCTTTCTCTTGACAACCCTTCCAAAATTGTATTGACATGATTTTTAACCTTTAATATACTAACTAAGGCTGAAAATTGCTCTTGGGCGTTGTTTACACTTTGAGTATTATATTATCTGGCCTGAGGGACACTTTGTGATGTCAACTCCAGGAAAGACTGGGCCATGGCATTGACACATGTCTGAGTTTTCCAGTTTGTAAGCCATCTGAGGTTGTATGAACCTAATTGGGTGAGGATAAGGTTATTTTTTATTATGTTTTGACATGTAAAACCTTAGAATTCTTTTTACCATGACTCTAAGCTACACAAGGTAGCTTAGAGTCATGTTTGGTCTGAACACAGCATTATGTTACTGAGTGCAGTGTGCATTGATTTGACTGGTGAACAAGAGCTGGTCCATATTCAAATAAGACACCTAATCAAAAACATGTCAGCATAAATGTTTTCCCTCTAGACACAGATACGGCTCCTTGTAAGCAATCCTGTTCTTGATGATCATCCATGCTAGTTTATCCCAAGGCTTTGCTGACTACACTTTACTGCAGTGCAGTCTGGAAATATGCCAAAGGAACATATTTCTGTACAGCAAAAGGATGCAAAGGAATTCCAAAAACATAAGAATCCAACACATTAACCAACATTTTGATTCGAAACAGTAATGTAATTACATGCATGTAACTAGTTATATGGAGAAGGTTAATTCCCAGTACTGCTCATACCTTTGTTAATTGAAGCGTCTGCATTCTCTGATTCATCATAACAACTCTGACCACATTCAAAAAGAAAAAAATGAGTGAAATTTAAAGAAAATTAACAGAAAGCAAAAGGATAAGTGGTAGAGAGAAAGTGAATAGCAGTGGCCGTAGGACGATGGGATTGGAGACATTTTGGCCAGGGATGTCAGAAAGGAATCAGTGAATAACTTGGCTCGTTTCTTTGTGGTGAGAACAGCATGGGCTGGAAGCTGGAGCCAGAGCCCACAATGTCTAGCCTGGAAGGTTCTCTCATTAGAAAGATTGGAGCGAGCAACCTCCTGGGAACTGCAGCGCCAGAGTCCTGGGAACGCTTACTCTCAAGGCCAGCTCAGGTATAATGTAGTGGAGATTGCTGTTTTCTTGGGTTTTTTTTTTTTGGGTTTTTTTTAATTGGTTGTCACTCGGCTCTTTTGCCTCTGTCCACCATGTGTCTTATGTTTGTGGTGATGCTTGGATTTGCCCACCCCTCTGAGTTTGACATTTGAGAATGTGTCTGAGAGTATACAATGAGACATGAGCCCAGTCTCTGTACTGCCTCCAATGCCAGAAAAATCCACTTTGAAGGAGTGCAAAAGCATGCCAGTGTTTTTTGTTTAAACACTCATTTTATAGCTTTCAGGGAGCGGAGCAGAGCTGGTTGGCAGGAGCAATGACAAAATGCAGAGAAGGAGCACAAGAGGGAAGGGGGGAAGAAAAGCAAAGGGTACAAATATTCCAGTGTGGGGTCCTCGGGCCTACAGATCATTGGGACCATCTGCGGCAAAGCCTCAGAGGCGATCTTTACCGCTCCCCCATAAATTGGGAGAAAAAATATTTGAACCTGTGTACTCAGCCAGAAACTACAAACGGCCAGAAGCCTTAGGAAGAGCAACGCACATGTAATTGCAACAATCAAAAAGTCACAGGGGTGCACATGTAGAAGTCCGTTCTTTCCTAAATGATTCCTGACATGTGGCTCCAATAGCAGGCCATAAAACACCAGTATCTTTAACGTTACAGAACCTCACTTAGCCTCTTTGGAGGGATGCCCGTTTGTTTTAAAGATGATGAGGATGCTTTTTGTAGGTTATCGCTGACTTAGCTGGTGAGTTTAACTCGTGGAATGGCATGCGTGCGCGGGTGTATATCCGCCTAAATATCTGACTGTCAAATGGTGTGATTTCTGTGAGACGCTCTGTCTGAGATTTTTCTGAACTTGAGCTTAAGCATGTGTGTGGCTTGTCAGTGGTCACATTCAAAAATGTGTTCAGAAATACTTTTATATGCTTAGTGCATGAATGTGATCTCAATTTAAGATTAGCTTCACCAGATAGCTATATTAACATTTGGAAAATGTCTGAGAAATGCTTAACAGAAACAGAAACATTTCCAACTAAAGGATTTTAACTGATGAAGACATCTGACTAAAATGAACTCCAGATTGAAATCAAGGAACTCAGTCAGTCACTGTTGTTTTAAACGTTTCCACTTTGGGTGGGAGTACAGAACATATTCCTTTAGATTAATTATGGCTGTCTCCCAGGTCAGTACTATAAACTTACAGTACCAGGTACGGGTGGTAAGCTATGTGATTTTTGTGAACGATTTTTTCTAGCTGCATAAGTCCCCAAAGGTAACTATGTATAGTGTTCTCTTACCTGACCAGATAGATTCTTTACCGTTTTTTGTCTCAGTTTGCCATTTAGCGTGCACTCAGTGTGAAAAGCTTTAAGGAACAAATTTACTGTCAAATCTCCAGTAAAGTCAAACCAAGCCTTGAGACATGGCAGAGCCAAAGAAAGGACTGAGTGGTCTCACTGAGTCTCACTCAGTTGTGACTCAAATATGGCATCTTCTGTGCAAACAGGACGTGCCACTGCATGACTCACAACACAAATCAGAGCAAATGTGTTTTTTTCCAGTGAAATGAGTCAAATGAACTGCATCCTGAAGAAAAAAAAAGATTTCTTTTACCCGTCCTTCATCTACAAGACTGATATTGTTTGCATGACCAAAATGTAGAGGAAGCTTAACCTCTACTACACTGTTTAGTAAAAGTGGGAATCACCAGACACCCCACCATACGATATCATGACAATACTTACTTCACGATAAGATATTCTTAAAGTGATTTTTTTTGCAATAACAAATACTGTGATTTATCACCCTTTGCCAACTTCAAATTATGTCCTCAAACTTTCTGTTTTATCCAGTAAGATAAAGTTACCATACATTAGTTATTAAAATGATTGTCAGGCACACCAACAATGTCTGCCATAAATGTCACTCTGCTGCCCAGATTCAAGTTGGCAACTGCATGTAGTCTGTTTCAGACAACAAACCAATTAACTGTGAGAAATCATCAAACATCATATATGTGTTGCTTTCTATATAGACAGAAATTCACATTTAACTATTACATTTGCACTCAGCAACCTTCCTGTTCTACAGGAATATACCCAGAGCACAATCAGCTGGCAGCAATTTCTGTTGAGTTCCCTCGAACTGGGCTCATTGACAAAGACTCATTCAGACTGATGGCAACATGCTGGCAATCAACAAATCAGATCGCATTCATTTGCAAATCTTCAGCAATCCCTCTGAGAGTGATAATAGTCAGTCAATTTGCAGAAAGGCTGCCTCCTATCAGGTGAAACGAGTCTTATTCACAGTATTCCCACGGGAAGGGTGTGCTTAATATGGAACTATTATGCTTTCCTTTATTTTCCTGTTGTACCTATGCTCATATTTGGCTAACTAAAACAATTTCAACTAAAGAGGTCAGCACATAGTTTATTATAGCTACTAGGGTTACCCCCACCCACCTGCTGCACAAGACTTTGCAGCCAATCAGAAGAAAGTTGGCTCAAAGAGGGTGGTGTCAAACAGTAGTTGAACTGAGGGACTGCAGTACAGCCCCTGTATAGAATAAATAAAGAATGTTTTTAGTTATGAGTAATTGAAAGCTGGTCTAGTAGCAAAAATCAATCAATCAATAAAACTGTAGCTGGGAATGTGCATGACAGAGCCCCTTTACCTCTGCCATCTGGTTTTTGGGTCCAACACCCAGGGTTTTAAATTTAGAGAATGATAAGGGTTTTTGGTTTTGTATTCTATATTGCCATTTAGCTAACTCTATGGGTTGTTTCTATACATTATACGAGTCCCCTTTGTTGTATTTTATATCTTTATTTCTGTGCCTTTAGTTCCCTGATTGTTTTAGTTCACAGGTTGGTAATCCCCTTTTGTATTCCCATTCTGATCCTTCAATTGTGTCTCCTTGTTTATGTTCTGTATCTCTGTCAGGTTCACATGTCATTTGTCACTTCCTGTTTTATTTTGTGTGTCATTAGCCTCTTGTGCATCGTGTCTAGTTCTACTTCCTCTGTCTCGTCATGTGCTATTAGTTTCAGCCTTGTTCCCACCGGTTGCCTTTTCCCCCATCATGTGTATATATTGTTTCTGTCTTCCCTTGGCCTTTGTTGTGTTCGTCATCGAGCGGTGTGTGTCTCTCCTTGCGTTTCTCCTGTAAGTGATCGTTGACTTAATTGTTCTTGGTATATGTTACAGTATGTTACTTTTTATGTTTTCACCAATAAAGATGCTTTTGAATTTTATGTCCTACTTTCTGGGTCTTCCTCCGGCTACCACACAGCCGGCCTTGACAGTTTTTGTAAAACGTTGCATACCCAATTAAGTCCAGAGGATGAGGGAAATAACAATAATTGGGAGAATCGTTTTCGTTAGTTTTTTCGTATCACTTTGGATTAAAAAAAAGTGAGTTTTCTACATTAAGGAGAAAAGAAACACAGTGATGGCTTCACATCCACTTTATTTACTCAACGTTTTAGATGAGAAAACATTAGAAAGCCCAGACATGTAATGGCATACTGTGATCTGTGATGTACGCTGCCTCCATGTAGCCTTGGGAACACGGTGTAAAATAGCCACTGAATCATTTAGACTACCTCAGCACTGGGGAATTTAAAGAATCTGCACGGCCTCGATGTGACTGTTGTGCATCCAGGTATGTCATGCTTTCATGATCTTGTTACCACTCACACTAATTCACTAGGGACAAGCTAAATTGGAACTGAAAATTAAAAGGGTTTACCTGGCATCCACATATGTGGACATCACATTTTGGGTTATTTAGACCAAAATACTCAATTTTGCTCTACAAGGGCCTGATATCCACTTACGAGGACATTATACTGCTACTGTTCTATCGAAATTTTAAACGAATATCCTCATATGTGGCTCTTATTTTTCTTAAAAACAAAAATAAGGTAAAAAAAATAAATCTGGTAATTCTTTGTTTTTACATTTATCGGGCCCCAATATGCCCAAATATCAAAGAGAATGCATGCCGTGGAAGAGTTCAGGTCTTAGGAGATTAAGTTGAAGTTAATGAAATGCTGTCCTGGTGGTCTTTCTTTAAGTTGCTTGAAGATGTTTCGCCTCTCATCCGAGAAGCTTCTTCAGTTCTATAGTCAAATGGTGGAGAGTCCCAGATTTAAATCCTGTGAGAGTTTCCCCCCAAAGAAGGAACAAAGGACCCCCTAATGATCCTCTACCTAATCACATGAGCCAAGGTGTGAAAACGGGTGTAGGTCACAATCAGCCAGGGTTTTGGGTGAGCTCATTGTGAAACCTGGCCCCACCCTATCATGTGATTTCCTGAGGTCAGATGGCCCAGGATGTGAGTGGGCGTTAAGGCGTCTGGGAAGGGAACTCAAAACTGGATTATAGAAATCAGACAGTTGGTGTCGTAAATCACTACCTCTGTTCAAAGATGGTCGCTCACAGTGGACATAAATGGCTTCTTTTACTCCTCTTTCAAATCACCTATCTTCTCTTTCCAAAATGTGAACATTGGCGTTTAGATGCAGATGGACCGCTGAGTCTTCTCCCATGGAGGTCTTGATGGTGACCTGTGCTCCCGATCACACCAATTTATCCTGCTGATTGTTATTACTATTACTGAATATTTAAGGCAAGTAGCAAACTTTTTAATTTTTCTTAAAGATACCAAAATGTTCAAAAAAGCCTCAGGTTACCACTGTGGCGTTCAAGGAACGAGTCCGGTCTACAGCACAGCAGGCTGTTTTACATATAATGCTTTTAATGCAAGTTCATTCTCTATTTTAAAAACGTTCTGAGGCCTGATGTGAGTTTTCAGAGATCCTGGTTGTGACTGAGTAAAAGTGCTGGGTTTGAGACCTGTGTGCCACAGGTGAGCAAGTGATTTCGTGTGTGTGTGTGTGTGTGTGTGTGTGTGTGTGTGTGTGTGTGTGTGTGTGTGTGTGTGTGTGTGTGTGTGTGTGTGTGTGTGTGTTGGAGAGTCTGAGACACTTCAGAGCCATGACTCAGCGCTCACACATGAGTTTAACTCGAGAGGCTGAAAATGAAATGAAACCATCGCAGAGTGCATGTATTAAACAGTCAAAAACTGTCAGTGCCATTAAGTGCAAACACAAGCAGCTTCTGCAGGGCACTCATGACTCCACTCCAGACGCTTCTCCCTAGTGTTACTGTTTTTCAAAATAACAGCTCGGCACAGTTGCTACCTTCATCATTTTCTTCTACGTCAATCCTCAAAGGTTAGTAGGTTGTTCTTTCCCAAAATACCCAGCCAGAACCTTCCTTCAACATTTACCTCATGAGATGCACGAATGAAAGGCTTCTTGTATGGAAAACCTGGTGATTAATTTTGCCCCCAGCATCATAACAGTGTTGATTGTATTCCCTCTGTGGGACACGTGTCTAAGCTGGCCTGGTCTAAACGAATGGCATTTGACATTGTCGCTGCAAGAAGAGCTTTTTGAGTAACTGACGTAGCCTCTTCCAAGACAATATTAAAATCCTTTTTCACTAACTTGTTTTGACACAGAGCGGTTCAGCACTTTACTCCGGACATGCTCATTAGTTTATAAAAAAATAGTTTGTGCAACGGAAATCTAACCTTTTGGTCTTCTCCTTTAACAATCTTTCAGTTGTGTTCATCAGATTTCTCTCTCAGGGAATCATTTCCAGAACCTTCTTTTACTGATTTCACTGGTCTTCATATGGACATTGTAAATTGAGTTATCATGGCACCATATGTGGCGCTATAGATGAGTCTTTAAATATACAAAATAAAACAAAGCTAGTAAGCTTATGGAAGCATTTAGCTCAAATTAACTGCATCTGGCAAAACTAATTACAAGAAATAATCAGCTAAAATCACATCATTACCCTGCATATATATAGAGAGAGTACATTTATGAAACAACCTATAGTGGAGGATAATATGGCCAGTCAGAGGCCTTAAGTTGTGAGTTTGTGTGTGTGTGTGTGTGTGTGTGTGTGTGTGTGTGTGTGTGTGTGTGTGTGTGTGTGTGTGTGTGTGTTTAACATGGGTAATTCGCCTTCCTGTAGATCAAGTGTGCTAACCACACTGAATGGCTCATGTACAGCATGTTTGGGTGGGCCAGCACTTAGGCCGCAACTAAATCCTAGTGTAAATCCACCCAGGGTGCAGTGTCCTGTGAAGAAAAACACTTAAAGGTCATCAGAGAACAAGGCAGGAAAAACTGCTCAATGGTTAATTCACTGCAATGGAACGATGTATTATATAGCAGGAGACTATGAGAGACGCATCCAAGTACATATTACTGGCATGTTCATGTCTTTCCAATCGCCATGTATTAGGCTGCAAGTGGCTTTGCAGCGAAAACATGAGATGCAACTCAAAAGCTACAGTTTAAGTAATCGATCCATATGTTTGAAACAATATTAGCTGCCAAAACACTGCATACTGGTTGAGAAAAGTAAACCATAACACACCCACTAAGAATGCATGAAAATGCATGATTCCTCTTAATCCGACACTAAGCCCATCCCATGGGTGTCCCTAGCACAGAGTGCACATTCAGACATAAATACCAAAAGTATAAAGGCACTTTTTCTCAAGAGCTTGACAAATCTTGTTACATTCTACTCAAACACCGACACAACAACCCTCGATTTTGACACTTCCCGAGTCAGCGGCAGGGTCTCTGGTTCACACTTGTGTGTAATCAGGTGTGTGTATCCAAGGTTCCCAGGCTATGCACACACCTTAAAAAGAGTACATCCTGATAAATCAAGGCTTCTGATCTTGCAGCCAGAAATTCCAGGCTGCCTGGGCCACACCATTCAGATCCGTGAAATACGGAAACAGCAGCTCCACACACCAAGAATTCAAAGAATGCTATTAGAGTTCATTTGTTTTCCGTGAAGGAAACTAGAATAGGAAGGGTATGGAAGGCAATGAAGGAATGAGGGAATGAAGACATTGTCTGATTTAAAAGAAGCAAAAATAATCCACTTTTAACCATGGCCACATGTTGTGCTTTTGGGTAGACCACACATGAACACATGCAGAAATCTGTGCTCTTGCCACACGCAACAAAAATGCAAAACATAGAGCTACAAAGTGAAAAAAGATGAATGAGCCTAAAAAGGCACACAGCCACAGGTGCACATACATTCCAGTGCATATCATGTGATCCAAAATAGGAACGTCCCAATTCTATAGTTATAGCGGTGTCAGAACTGATTTTTCGCAAGCATCTTCCATCACATCATGCTGCTCTCAACTAGCTCATTAGTGAGACTGGAGTACTATTACATGAGGAAAGGAAAGGTGGGTGGAACGCACGAAGAACTGCACAGTATCTCAGCATGAGAAACAGCCTCCAGCTGCAGCCTAAACTGTCATCTTCTGTGTATTCATAGTTTCTGAGGAATGTTCCTGATGTTTCAGTGCTTAGATTTAGGGGAAATCACAAAGGAGAGGTTAAAGACATCAACAAGTGTTAAAGACAATGTGCTGAAAAGATGCTGTAAAAGTGCCTTGTATGCTTGAGTTTATGTGAATGTGGCCTCGAAATTTCCATATATGACAGTGAACCAACATTTCACATGGAAAAGTGTTCAAACTGTTTCACTTTATCACTTTTTCCCATTTTGTAGAATTCATTTTTATTCATCTACACTCAACATTGTATAATGACAAGAAATAATGGTTTTAAAATGTTGTCAAAAACTGAAATCTAAGGAATTCTCTACTTTTTGTGGTGCTTTTCAATGTTAACTCTTTCAGACTAAAAATCTACAAGCTTTTCATACCTGAATTTTTATCTCAATCTTCTTTGAACATCCTATCAGGCTCTGTGAGATTGCTGTCTTTGGGTTTCATTAGTCTCAGGTCATACATATGCTCAATCAGGTTTTCTTTCCAAAGATCTGTTTCTATCTTGTTGGTTTCATCCTTTCATCACCTCTGATCAATAATTCTGTCCCTCCTGATGAGAGGCACCCACTGCATGATGCTACCATCACCCTGCGCAGTCTGTAAGGTTGGTTTATAAGGTAAACAGCTATGCCTGGTTCTCTCAAGATATAGTACTTGAAGTTCTGCCCAGTGTGCAGGTTTTGTTTAGTCTGACCAGAGAGTCAGTTTTCTTCTTTCTTACTAGCCATCTAGCAAATTGCAAGCGGGCCTTGCACACAAAAATGTTTCAGTCTATTTCCTGTGCCAAATTTCTCCAAATTTCTCCCATCTCTGCAAAAGGCTTCTGAAACTCTATTAGACTGACTTTTTGTCATCAACAATGGTTTTAATGTTTCATTATTCCAATTTCAGATTTATTTGTAAAACAAGTTGTAGAGATGTCCAATTTTGCATTATTTTGTAATGGTAGGGAATCCTTCCAAAGATTTTTGTATCCCTTTAAGGAGCTGCATCAACTGCACAAATTTATAATTTCGAAGATGAGGTAAGACCTACTTCTGGTGTATTTTTAATGCAAAACAGACAGATTGATAGAATATAAAGTCAATTTTATTCATTTAAAATTAAATCTACAACATAATAAACTTTGTGAAAGGGTCTGAATATGTTGTGAAGCAAATATATGGCAAATGATAATGATCCAAACAAAATACTTTCTACTTATATATCTGAATCAGAATCAGAATCAGAATGGGTTTATTGCCAGATGTTGAGGTTTACAACATTAGGAAATTGCTGCGGTGCTTCAGTGCAGACAATAAGAATTAAAGTGCTATGTAGAAAGAAAGATATGTGCATGAGATATACATGAGATATATACATGAGAATAAGAATTATGAGTGCTACGTAGAAAGATATATACATGAGTGCAGGTGGTGATCAGTGCCAAACATGAAATGATGCAGTGACACAGCGTAGGGTCATGTGTTAGTGGCGGGGACAGTCATGTGGTTATTGTTCATGTGTCCAACAGCAGAGGGGAAGAAACTGTTCTTGTGGCGAGAGGTTCTGGTGCGAATGGACCGGAGCCTCCTGCCTGAGGGGAGCAGGTCAAACAGACTGTGTCCAGGGTGAGAAGGGTCAGCTGAGATCCGAGCTGCACGCCGCAGTGTCCTGGAGGTGTACAGGTCCTGCAGAGATGGGAGTCTGCAGCCAATCACCTTCTCAGCAGAGCGCACAACACGCTGCAGTCTCTGTTTGTCCCTGATAGTGGCTCCAGCGTACCACACGGTGATGGAGGAGGTGAGGATGGACTCGATGATTGCAGTGTAGAATTGCATCATCGTCCGTGTTGGCAGGTTGAATTTCTTCAGCTGCCTCAGGAAGTACATCCTCTGCTGGGCTTTCTTGATGACGGAGGTGATGGTGGGCTCCCACTTCAGGTCCTGGGTGATGGTGGTACCCAGGAAGCGGAATGAGTCCACAGAGGTGATGGGGGTGTCAGTCAGGATGATGGGGGGGAGTGGGGCTGTGTGCTTCCTGAAGTCCACAATAATCTCCACTGTCTTCTGGGCATTCAGCACCAGGTTGTTGTGGCTGCACCAAGACACCAGACGTTCAACCTCCCTCCTGTAGGCAGACTCGTCCCCGTCCGAGATGAGCCCAATGACGGTGGTGTCATCTGCGAACTTGATTAGCTTGACAGACTGGTGGGTGGAGGTGCAGCAGTTGGTGTACAGGGAGAAGAGCAGAGGAGAAAGAACACAGCCCTGAGGGGAGCCGGTGCTGATGGTCCGGGAGTCCGAGACATTCTTTCCCAGCCTCACGTGCTGCTTCCTGTCCGTCAGGAAGCCAGTGATCCACCGGCAGATGGGATCAGGCACATTCATCTGGGAAAGCTTGCCTCGGAGATGGTCTGGAAGGATGGTGTTGAAGGCAGAGCTGAAGTCCACAAACAGGATCCTGGCGTAGGTTCCTGGGGAGTCCAGATGCTGCAGGATGAAGTGTAGGGCCATGTTGATGGCGTCGTCTACAGACCTGTTGGCTCTATATGCAAACTGCAGGGGGTCCAGGAGGGGGGCCGTGAGGGTCTTGAGATGGGAGAGAACTAGGCGCTCAAATGACTTCATGACCACAGATGTCAGAGCCACGGGTCTGTAGTCATTTAGTCCAGTGATCCTAGGTTTCTTGGGGACAGGGATTATGGTAGAGGACTTGAAGCAGGCAGGCACATGACATGCCTGCAGTGAGGAGTTGAAGATGCCAGAAAACACTGGGGCCAGCTCGTTTGCACAGTGTCTGAGGGTGGCAGGAGACACACCGTCTGGGCCGGGAGCTTTCCGAGCATTCAGACTCCTAAACTGCTTCCTCACATCTGCTTCATGAATATGAAGAGTTGTGGTCGGAGGAGGTGGTGTGAAATCCTCTTTTGTGTGGGGTGAGGGGGCGGGTGTTGCAGGTGAACAGTTTGAAGGTGGTGATGGCTCTATGGAGGGGGGAGAGGTGGGGGAATGAGTGTCCAAAGTGCCTCTATTGTTGGGGTCGTTGGAGGTGTGAAGGCTGCCTGATGGCTCGTCAAAACGGCAGTAGAAGTTGTTAAGGGTGTTGGCTAAGAGCAAGTCATCAGTGGAGTGGGGGGTTTTAGGCTTGTAGTTTGTAATATTCCTAAAACCTTTCCACACAGAGGCCGAGTCATTCTCTGAGATCTGCTGCTGCATCTTCTGCATCTGTAATAAGTGTGTTCAACAAAAAGGGTGTGCATTCCTGTGCAGTTGGAAATATTAAAGGAGACACCCGAGCTAGAGTCACACAACTGGAATTTGCAGAAAATGGAGGTAGAAGTGTGATCTAGTGATCAAAAGCTATAAAGAGAACATTTGACATCATAATTTGAGTTTGAGGCCAGCAGCTAAGCCTAGCTCTTTGTTGTGGTATCAGCCTTCTGCTCACATCTCTTTCAGGGAATCAAAAAAAACCCACAATTTTCACATGACAAACTGACTTTCCACTGTCAGGCTCTGCAAGGTGAGACAAAGCCTTATAATTTATTTTAAATGTAATAGAGAGAATGTGAGTGCCAAAGGTGCATTGGTTTAGGTGTTATTCTGTTGCTTTAAGTCTTCTTTTTTCAGAAGAAAATAAAAGTCATATGTGTGGCTTCCAAGACTGACAGTTAAGTCTATCCTGATCAGAGAGCAACTGACTTGACCTCAGTAATGCAAAAGAAAACACGCTCGTTGATCTTTTAGAAGCCAAATCCCATTGAAGGAAAATGGGATTGTCATCATGCATCCTTCTCTCTCTTTCCATACATGTGTTTTATTACAAAAATGGAACAACCAAAAAAAATCTTCAGATTGTATTTTAAAGTTGGAGTCCAAAGTAAAACTCCAATCCTCTCTTCATTTCCATGCTTGTCAGGTCATTGCAAAAGGCCAGTGCTGAATGAAAACATCCACCATTGGAGTACATCATTGCCTCACAACAGAGATGGAGCTGGATGCTCATCAAACAGCAGCTCTTGGAAAAGCAAGAGAAAACATTTCCAAGCATGTCAGATTTCAATGACACACACATCACCACCTCAAACTCAGAAACAGGTAAAAGACAAGCAATGAGTATCTGACATAGGAAAAAGTTTAGTTGGAAGTGATGGCTTTGGGAGTAAAATGTTGGAAGTTCATTTCGAGGGCTGTTCTCCTGAGCTAAAGTCAAATTCTTCCTATATCTGCTAATCTAGTTTTACGTCTTACCAATTTCTTAAAAATTCAATATAATTTCAGACAGACTAAATGTTCTATGGCATTTTGAGAATCAACAAACAAGGTTTAACTTTACCTCAAGTCAATGTATCAATTACTTTAGAGGAGAAAATATATACTTTGGAAATTGCAGTCATGGATCAGAGTGGTATATCGCATGTCATAGACTTTGCTATACTTATATTTGCTCTCTTACTGCTAAATTTGTCTGATTTTCTCGTTTGTGGTCATCCACTGTTGAATTAATTGTACTTCTTCCAATACTTATATTGGAAGCCCTAAACAATAAAACCGACTTTTCCCCATTTCCTAAACCACCGGGTTTCTAAATACACTGTTGATCATATAAGTCATGACCAACTTCGTCTTTTGGTCTGTGTCTGATAATACTATACTTCTTGCATAAGACAAATAGATTTTTTTAGTGTTTTTCACTTATTTAAAGATGACCAAGAAGCCAGATTGTGGTTAGGGATACCCTAATGTTCTGTGTATGTTTTGATTTCACCTGTTCCATAAAGGCAAGCAAGGCATGCAGTGCTTGACCAGTGAAATCTAAAACTAGACAACTATGAAAATCTAACAAAATGAAAGGAATCATCCTATTTGCATCTCAAGCAGCATTCTGTCATAAACCTCACTTTTTATATCTCTCTTCTAAATTACTGCTGTATTATGGCCACAGTTGATTACTGTGTCTGGAAGAAGGCTTAACTCTGCTTGGTTACGAGTCACTGGAATCTTTACAGTCTGTTGCTTTAATGGCATATCTCTGACTAAAAAACAGGCTCATGAGTGAGTGATCAATCGAGGATTTGTCACATTGATTTTTGATTTGATTTTTTTTGTTGTTGTTTTTAATTTATTTTGTGATAATTGTGTGCAAAAGGGGGGATTGCAAAAAGTTATTCTCAACAAATAGTTATTTTGGACAAATAACCTCAAAAGTTTTAATGCTGTCAGGGTCCACTAAACAGATTTTACTTTAATATAATTGAATCTGTCAGTTTCATGCACTTTTAAAATTTGCAGCGGCTTACTTGGTAATATTCATTTCAGTATTGCATGATTTTGAATGTATCACATTAAAAAGTAGGCACAGAAAAGAATATGACAAGGCACAGGTCATTAAGACACCGTCTTGCAATCTCTGTGTCACTGAGTCTGAATTCACTTCATGTAAGCCTTAAAGCGTTTTCTATTTTTTTTTTCTCCACACAGTAACATTAAAATGAAAAACCAGTTTAGCTGATATACACAGAGACCTCCCCAAAACTGCCAAATACCTTTCACCTATATACGGTAGTTTTGTTTTGCTGTACAATTTCACATATTTTTAAGAATGAAATATCTTTAATATACAACTTTACAGTTCACAGCAGACTCACTGGTAATGAATCATATCGGAGTTTTGACACAACGGCCATTTGTAGCTATTTATTACGTACCTGCAGCAACACTCAGCAGCAGAAAAATCAATGACTTAGCCACATGTACACATGTGACATGTGACACAACAGCTGTAACTTCAAGCTTACTTACACTACATCAGTGGTTTCCAAATAGTGTGCCAAGGGATTCTGTGACAACTAGACATCATTACAGCAATATAAAGTCAGAGAAAACCATCTGTCAGGATAAGTTGGCTAAAGCTAGAATGGCGCCAAACAAGCTAAAGAGGCACTTGAAAACCAAACATCCACTCTCAGAGAAAATTACTGCTGGAAGAGTAGCTCAAGAAGGGAACTGGCTCAGATGATTTGCTGGATTGTATGACATATCATGCTTGGTCCAGATGCAGTAAACGAGCTCTCCAAGGTGCATTTCTCTGACAATACAATCAAAAGAAGAACTGATGACATGTCACAAAAAGCTTGAAAACCTCTGTACTAAATTATACTCTTCATCCCTTCTGAGTATTCAATAGTAACAGCTGCTCCACTGAAAAGATGAAATTTAAACCATAGGTATATAATGGCTATATCCTGTGAACTTCAGTAAAGTTTTACTAGCTTTTGCTTTAATGCTCTTTTAATGAAGTGTTGCTTGGAGCCTGGTCTCAGTAAGAGGTGATTAGTTTTAATGTCAAAATGTCAAAACTGAGACTAAACTGACAACACTTCTCGACTTAGCCGTGCAAGCAGCCCCTTGAATACAGGCAAAGTCAACAAAAATAAGGCACTATGCATGCGTACTGCCAGAGTGACATGCAAATGCCCAGCCAGGTGTATCCACGCAGGCACTCAGGAGGTAAAATACACTGAAGGCCACATTTTATAGGCCCTTAAAGCTAATATAAGCTGTTAACCTTTCTGTGGCAAATACCTTCCTGCTCAGAGGCGGAAAATTACATGCGAGGCATTAGATCATTTTGAAACAATGTCCATATTTTTATACCTTTTATTTGAGGTAAGTGACTTATAAGTCTGAGTCTGCACATCAGGGGTCTTGTATAACCTGTGTTTCAACATGCTATCATGTAGTAATATCCAGAGGCTCCACTTCTGTTAAACATTATGCTCATAGTTCCCTACTCTGGATGACCACTTCTTGGCTTTTCCCCTTGCAGTCTGTGTCAAAGTTTCATGAGGTATGCCGGTGTGAAAGAATGCTGAAAATGTGGAGGAATTGCTAAGATTATATCGGCGTGTTGGGGGCAAGACTGGAATTTGTTACCAATGGCAGCATGTTACTACAAGCACCGGACAGGAATGTAGTTGATGTAGTCAGAAAATAAAGTACCATACTTTACCTTCATTTTACCTTTATGTTGCAGATGCTGCCTTTGTATTCAGGGTATATTCCCTTCTGTACTTTTGGTTGAACCTTGCAAAGACAAGTCTTGGACCAGTCTTTGGACTGGGATACTAGAGGTGGGTAGATCAAGCCAAAGCCAGTATTGGTATAAGGTCGATACTGCCTTGGCTGGATCGATGCTTTGTTTCTATCCATTAAAATATGATTCTGTCCTTTTCTGAGGTCTTTTTGTAAATGAAAAAAACATACTTCAGTCACGACTATAAAAAATGTCTGAACCTTTTTGTGTTGAGTGTCTCATCTATTTTACTTAGAGCCTATAACACATTTAAACAACAGATGTTGGCCCAAGGTCCTTTAGAGACAGGTACATTTACATCCCAGGTCTCCAAGAAACCCAAGTACATGAAAACCTGAAAGGTGTATTTTGTAGCATTAACTAATTATTTTAGAGAGTGAAAATCGGAGTGATTTTGTGGTCATTAGAATGTGTTGAGTTTGCCAATTGATTAATATTCATCTCATAAATCATGACACATTGCCACCCACTCCATAAGCTGCCTTTATAGGTTAAAAGAAGTATTGGTATTGGCAATACTGGCCCTGTAATTACTTGGTATAAGATCAATACCAAATTTGCACTATTGCACTGTGTTACTGGATACCTTGCCATCACTGAGTCAATCATGAACTCCTCTGAATACCAAAGTATTCCAGAGTCAAATGTGAGGCCATGTGTCTGAAAGCAAAAGCTTTGCCTAAATTGGGTCACGAAGCGGGGCAGTGATCCTAAGCACAGCAACAAATCTACAACAGAATGGCTGAAAAAGAAAAGAACCAAAGTGTTGCAATGATGCAGTCAAAGTCCGGACCTCAATCTGACTTAAAACCTGTGGCAGAACTTTAAACGAGCTGTACATAAACAAATGGCTGCAAATCAACTAGATTTTTTTTTATATGGTCCAAAATTTCTCTACAATGATGTGACTGATAAAGTCATAGAGAAAATGATTACTTTGAGTTATTGTATGTTGTCTGGATAGTTTTCACAGGATTACATAAAGTCCAGTGAAACCTTTTGAGCACATCGTTATTTAAAAATTGAGCAGCTGGTTTCTGGAGAGTACATTTTCTCTTTGTCTTTAACAGTTGAACACCTCAACTGTCCTCTGGATTACCTGTAAGAGTCCTTCACTTTGGCTGCAGGTCAAACATCTTGCCAGCAGATCTGGCGATAAAAGATCACTGGCGGTGCTGTTTCACTTTGTTCAAAATTTTCTCCTGTGTTCTGCGAGAAACGCATCTGACCCTTGCCCTCTATTTGACCTGCAGTAAAAACAAAGGTGGCATTGTTCCTTGGAAAGCTTCCCCTTTCTCTTCTCATTGGCTAAATAAACCAAGAGATAGCACACATCTCCTCTCTGACTCTCCTTTTAAACCAAAGTTGCTCTTTTAGTTCCTCTGTAAGCCACAGGCCTGATGATAAATAGACACCCCCCCCCCCCCCACACACACACACACACACACACACACACACACACACACACACTGCACATTATTGCCTGATCAGTCCATTAATACAAGCAAGCAAGTAATAATGTGACGACAACAGGTTCCCTTTGGATTATGACATTTTTCATAGAAAAACATATTGTTTTAATTATTTTCTCAACTCTGACCATACACTCAACAATGCCAAGCATTCCGGCTTCATCACTGTCCATTCCTTTCATAAGAGGGCAATTCACAGCTAGTCAGCAATGTAACTTTCCACTAGTCCAATGCATTTCTAGATTTATTTAGACTCCTATCTATACTCCAAGTAGAAGTCTAGACATGCACCTCATCACTACCGATTCTTTTATAAATGAAAAGGAGTTGGGGGGAATGGGCACATTCCTTCCTATTCCTAAAAAGGGAATACAAAGACACATTTTTGCCATAGTTCATGGAAGAATGAAACAGAAAAGACTATGATTGATAGTTTTTGCAAAAGGAAGGATTATAGGTGAATGTGCAACGTGAAACAGAATAGTGTAAAGATAGACTGAATGCAGTGTTAACCTAATGGAATGAAAACAGTCATTCGTCAGCTTTGATTAGGCTGCTTTCCAGTAGTTTATGGCTATTAGAGAGGCAGTTGTTATTTGACTCATGGCTAGGTCAATGAAAAAGCCTTTAGGGAGCAATTCACATCTCACTATAATAATATAATTTCTGTGAAACTCCTAGTGTGTACATCTTCCAGTGTGTCAAAACTGCAAGCCTTCAACTTTAATTACAATTTTAGGGAAGAGGTTCAAGTTGCAAGGAACCATATCTATTGAGAAGCGCGGATAGGGAGTGAAAATGCTGTTTGTCTCAAAGTTAAATAACAAGGTCAATCCCATTGCAATCTTTGACTCAGAGGATGAGCAGATGGGTAAGTTGACGGAGAGGTTGTGGGTTTTAGCATGTTATAGTTAATGGAGCTGGCCGGGTGAGATGGACGAACAGAACAGTAAAGTGTTCCTGTGACAAGAAACCAAATTATCAATAACAAACACAGATATTATTCTCAGTGACTTGGTGACATTCAATAGGGGCTCAGAGGAGAACCATTATTCCTCTGAATCCAAAGGAGCCAGTTGAAGTTCAGGCATCTGACTAGGATGCGTCCTGAGTGCCTTGTGGGTGAGTTGTTCTAGGCAAGTCCCACTAGGAGGAGGCCCCAGGGCATACCCAGGACATGCTAGAGAGATTACATCTCTTGGCAAGTTTGGGAACACTTCACTGTTCTGAAGGAGCTGAAGGAAGTGGCTGGGGAGAGGGAGGTGTGGGGTTCTCTGCTTAGACTGCTGCTCCCATGACCTGGCCCCGGATAAGCAGAAGAAAATGGATGAATGAATGAATATTATTCTAAACATTTAGACTATGGAGCCTGCCATTGCTACTACTTCTGCAAGCAGAACAACCTGGCAATGGATTGAAGGGAAGCTGGTCCTTATTGTAGTATTATGGTTGATGACATAATGACATACAGATGTGACACAACACAGTTGAGATGACCTCAGAGGGGACAGTAACCGAATTGTAATCAGACTGTAATGAGAATTGTAATGAGAGTCACAAAATCTCCAGGTGGTAAACTGTTCCCACAGTCATCTGTCGCTCCACTGAAAGATGGAAATGGGTTCCCATCCAGTTTGATATAACAGGTGTATGTTTCAAAAGTCACCTAGTTTATTGTTGCACTGTGTATGCTTAAGCTGCATGCACACTAGGTGGATGAACATATAGGAGGTGAGTCATTATCAGTGACCGCAGAAAGTGAATAACATTCAGCAACTTCAAGCAATTATGGGCAAAACAAAATGCTAGCATAAGTTAGCAGGACCTGAGATAAACTTCTCTCAACTTCCAGGCAACCGACTAAAGTCACTACCAATAGGTGCATGGGATACTGATGATTGACGTTTGACCAGGTATTAAATACATCAGAGCAGTGATGTGGGCCAGAGCCTTGCAGTGGGCTGCCAAGGTACTGCAGGTGAGCCATAGTAATAACAGAAATTCAGTTTGAAATTACTGGCATATACAGTTATATATGTACAAAAATGTATTTATTTAGATAAAAAGTTCAAAACAACTGGCAATAAGTGGTGGTAAGCTGCTTGGAACTACATTTACTGCTCCATTATGGAAGTTTGTGTCCCAGTTGAAGACGTGTCACACATTGATACTTATGTTATTAATGGTACTGGCTGCAGCATTAGTGACATAAATGACAATTTATAGCCAAAAGCTTGTGTTGTTTAGTCGGCCCCATAGGATTTCCTGTTTTTTTTAGGTGGGCCTCAGTAATCTTGATTTTGATTGCTGCATTAGAGTGTTACCAAAGCATCCTGAACCTGGAACTTGAATACTTCGGCTTATTATAACCTGCCAAAGGCACAAACATGCACACTTCAGCACCTCCAAGTTCAAGACTCTTCCCAAGCCTCTGGGTAAAACAGTAATGAGTCAAAATATTTGTACATTTTTCATATTCAGAAATAGGCAACAGAAACTGTTGGCTACACAAGAAACTTTACGTTTGTGGCTTTTGTCAGGAAAAAAAACCCAATAGGTTCATCTTCAGTCCAGCAGGCTAGCAGAACAAACAGATTATGATACCAACATTTCATCTGCACATGGACTCAGGTGATGATCTCATCCAACTTGTATGACACTAACAAAGCCTCAAGTCCACAGACTGGATCAAATCAGATTGTCCTCCTAAGGCTCTAACACCTTTCACAGACAAAATTCTGTTTTACATTTTCTCCTCTTCTGTAGCATTTCTAATACTCATGCCAACTTTTCTTCACTTGAGCCAGTCAAAACATATATGGTCAATGTCGCTCTTGTCCTCTCTGAGCATGTATGATCAAAGCCTGTTGTCGAGCGTTTTGCCAGATCCCTTGTAAACCATCACCAGATAATTCCAAAATCCTGCGCAAATCCAGGCCATGGAATTGTTCCGAGCTTCTTCCGGAAATATCAATCAAACCATAGAGGCAAAACATTTCCAAAGCTCTGAGCGGGCTGCACACCTGTGACCACTTGCGGAGGGAAAAAAAAGAAAGAAAAAAAAAACATGATACGCTGGGACAACGTTTTGGAACGGAGAAATGCTAAATATTTATTCTAGCTCTCGGGAGAGATGATGGAACATTTTTTGTTTTGTGTGGTTGAAAAGAAGATTTGAAAAGAGTGAAAAACTGAGAAATCGAGGCGGGGGATCACGAGAGCTTGTCCTTGAATGACAAATAAAAGGAAAATGGATTTCATGTTTGCGATCATTGCACAACTGAAGTGTGCGACCAAAATTCGCTGTTTGTTTTCTTACTTTCATTTTTCCCTCCTCTATTTTGGCTTAAACAAATTTTCTCATCCTTACCAAAATACACAGCTGTCACTTCTCCAAATTTTCAATGTCTCTAGGAGAAGAAATGTTGATTATTTGCCCGAGAGTTCTCCAACGGCAGCAACCCCACAACTGTTTCATCCGTCATTTCCTATTTACACAATCCACAGCGATGGGTCTAACTAGGCTTGCTTAACACATTGGAAAAGGATCTATTGTGCAATTATCTTTAGTCAGGAATTATCGAAAAAGCCAAAGTCATTGCAGAAATGTTTAAAGAGTCTGGGGAGAAGTAATCCATATTCATGTTTCTATCCAACTGTGCAGGCGATCTTACTTAAACACAACAGAGAAATGAGCTTCGACTGGCAGAGTGCACTGCCAGTCGAAGCTCTTTGCTATGAGTTGTGTGTTTTTTCTTATTCAACGAAAAAACGTGTTCCTTTGTTTTTTGGGGTCTTTTTTCTTCAAGGATAAATGAATCAATTTATTTTTCAACCACAAGGACTTATTTGGTTTTTGGTTGTGCAAAGACCCTGAATAAAGAGAGTTTAACAACTACAATAAAATTCAGTCTAGTTTTTGGATAAAAACTACTTTTAAGGCCATTACACACCGAGCAAAAAACAACACGAAATTCCAGTTTTTCCAAGATGCGGTGTTGTCGTGTAGGCAGTGGTCTCATTGTTCAGATTCATTGATTCACATCCTAAAAATCTGAAAAAAATCGAGGTCGGTTTGAAATGATAAATACCGCAAATTTATCCAGCAAAATTACACGGCCCATGCGAACAGCAGCATTAAGAAAAGATGAGTCTGAAAATTATTTGTAAGAAGCAAAATACTTGCATGGCTTTTACATTTTACATCCAGTGTGTAAAGGCCTTTAAACACAAACAACAAAAGAGAAAGGAAAAAGATATTCCCAAAGGCATTTCTAATGTCACCTAATCTAGACCCAGGGTTCAATATCCATCGCAGTCCAACACAGGCTAAAAAAGAGAAACAGACAAGAATTTACACCTACAGTTGACTTGGAATCAAATAACATAACATGCATGTCTTTGGACTGTTAGAGGATGCCAGAATACCAAGAGAGAACCCATGCAACCACTTAAAGAACATTCAGACTTCACACAGAAAGGCTTGTTGGTGAAATTGTACCAAGGACCTTACTACTATAAGGCATAAGTGCTAACTACTGCATCACCGTGTTGTACATATAATGTGTATCCTTACATTTAAATTATATGTAAAGCTAGCTTGTTTTTAATTATATAAAATTCCATTGTAGCATATTTTTCTGTAACCACCACCCGCTGCTCTATCGTATTAGGAAGCTCTACAGGGTAACATGAAGAGGAAGTCTGCATATTTAGTTTTATTTCTGTTTATTTCCCTTTACAGGAGATTAAAAATGATGGCTTTCTTGTTGTTAAGAGACTATCCTAACCCCTATACTGTCCCATTTAATGTATTTGACAAAATGAAATGAAAAGAAACAAAGTGAAGCAACCCTGTGAAATAATTTCAGCACCTTGTAAAAGTTAAAACTGAATGACTTTTTACAGCATAGCATGCTGCCATTTATTATGTGGCCACGTAATAAATGGCTTGCTTTGTTTTTTAACGTAGCCTCATGTCAAGCCTGTACTTACTCAGAGTTAGCTTCTTTCCTGTCTGCTGTGATCTCCATTTTCAAAGTGAGGGTTGAATGGCAATCGTGTAGTGCTTGTCACCCAGTCACAACTTGCCCCAAGTCCAAAAACAAGCAGCTACAGATTGCCAAAATACAAATAAATTTTTTTAAAAGATATTTAAATAATCACTCACTATCACCGTGGTTATATTAGATTCAATTCTTTAGGGCCTGGATTTCATTGCCATGTGTAATCTGAGTACTGTACACTTAGGGCCATAAATTGTTGGTCAAAGAGACAGTTTTTGTGTGATTGAAGTGCAGATTTTACAGCTCGTAATCCAAAACATACTGTATTATCTGTCAATGTTTCATATAGACGTAGTTATGTATGTATGTCATGTATGGCTGCCAGTGGAACCAGATCACAAGCGATTACTGATGATCTGACCGCTGATAGAAGAAGCAGGCTGAACTGTAAAGTGTACAGGGCTATATGTTCTGCTCAGATTCAGCCAAACACTGCAAAACTGTTCAACTGCTTATTAATGCAAATATCTAATCAACCAGTCACATGATATCAACTCAATGGGTTAGGTGTATAGACATGGTCAAGGCAATGTCCTGAAGTTCAAAGAGAGCATCAGAATGGGGAAGAAAGTTGATTTAAGAGATTTTTGAATGTTGCATGGTTATTGGTGCCACACACATTGGTCTGTGTTCCTGAAATTGCTGGTAATTTGCCATAAATGAAAGAATGGATCCATCCTGTTTTGAGTGGTGGTATTTCAGTGGTTAAGGCTGCTGCTGATGTAATATTGGGGGATATTTTCTTGGCACACTTTGGGGCCTTTAGAACCAGCTGAGCATTGTTTAAATGCCACAGCCAACCTGAGTATTGTTGCTGACCATGTTGATTCCTTTACAACCACGGTATACCCATCTTTTCAACCAGCTTTGTGTTATCTTGTCTTTTATGAGGATAACACACAATATCACAAAGCTCAAATCATTTCAAACTGGTTCCTAAAACATGATGATGAGTTCATTCTACTAATATTGTCTCCACAGTCAGCAGATATCAAACCTTTGGGATGATGTGCAGCCAACAAATCTGCAGAAACTGTGTGATTCAAGGTCAGTATAGACCACGTCTGAGGCATGTTTCCAGCACCTTGCTGAATCTATGTCAAAAAGAATTAAGGCAGTCCACGAATACTTATGCTTACTTTGAGTATGATTTTATACTTAGACCATGTTGCTGCTCTCATGCTTCCCTGTGCAGTATTGGAAAAGTTGAGTGACTTTATTGCTGTGCCGGCTTTAGAGACACAGTGAAATCTCCTGCTGTGTAACTAGACAGTGATTGATGACATGGCTTATAGAATAGTGGCTGAAGCCTAAGACCTCCACCTGCTCTACAGTCTGGAGGTCCACTTATCTACAATCTGCTCCCGTGTATGTGGCAGCCCCAAATCTCTCATATTGTACCTTTATATTACACGGCCACACACACAAACACATGGTCACAAGCGCACAAACATCAAAAACATGAAGTTACTGCAAGAGCTTGTATGCTGGAAAATACATGCAGACACACACACGTGCCAAGAGAAACCTCAGCTGGTAATCCAGCAGCACTTAATTCCGAAGAATCAAATGTACAAAGGTTATCCGTGTTGCTTGGCTCCAGGTTATCCGTGTTGCTTGGCTCCAGGTTGTTGTAATAAATGCAGAATGTTGTTTGGCATTATCTTGCTGTAATAAGCAAGACCTTCCTTGGCAAGGACAGACTGGGTGGTCCAAAACCGGCATGCAATGCTCTTTTAATATCAAATCGTGTTTTTAACCTGTTGTCAATTAATCTGATAAGAAGTGTGGGGGGGTTTGGCATTGAGCAACTTTTTTCATCTTTTGTTGCCCTATCACAGCTTTTATGAAAATTGTGCAAAGTTCAAAAGAATACAGTAATAATGAGAATATAATTGGGGGGGAAAGCTTTCAAATTCAACATTAAATGTAAATTTTTGTGCAGTTTTTCAACATTTCTTTTTTACTTTTTCCCAGCAAAAAGTAAACTGGACATTTTAAATAATGTGAGCAATGCTTTTCACACAGCTAAGGAGCAGAGGCTGCTGTTGGAGCTGTTCAAGCGAATAGGCTTGGCACAGCAATTTTTGTGTCCTCCATCTGTCTTTTTTCCCCCTTCTTCATTCTTTTTTGTGCAAACATTAAGGGTGAGGATCCTACATACTCTGTGGAATTGTTGCATAGTGTCAGCCCTTTTGTGTAAAGTGTAAGCACTTTATTCCAAAGATCTTAGTTTTATTTTGAAGTTTTTGAGACATCAGTAGCTTTTTTTTTTTGGGGGGGGGGGGGGGGGGGGTGCTTTGTTTTTTTGAAAACTCAGACTCTTCACGTCTTCCTCACAGACTCGGTCCGTGGGTAGTAGGGAGAAGCAGTGGGCCAGCTAATCATTTGCGGAATGTGGCGTGGATATAAGATAGGGCCAGATTGGGAATGCGCGGAGCCAGAGGAATGGTAATTACTGTGGAAATCAAACACCATCAATTGTGAGGTTTTTCAACATTTCACAGTGTCCCTCTCTCCCTTTCCCCTTCCAAAGCCCCTTCATCACTCGCTCCAACTCAAACGGCCCTCGCTGCCACTCCCTCAGGCCTTCAACCCCTCCCTCCCTCCCTCCTGCCCTCCTTATTTTTTTCCCACTATTTTCCACCCTGCTCCACTCTTCTACTTATACTTGCCTTTTTACCCTCCCATTTATTTTCCTTTAATTTTCTCCACCTCACTCCACCCTCTGCTTTATCTATCCTCACTTTGTTTTCCCCGTCTTTCGCAACGCGCCCACTTATACCTAATCCCACGGCCAAAATGCGCTTCCCTTCCCATCCTATGCGCTCCGCCCAGGGCTCATTTGCACACAAACATGCATGCATCCAGGCGCTCACACAAATGACCACATAACACAAACGACCCTCATCGCTGTATGTCTGGAATGTAAAAACACTGGAAAAACTGGGCCCTAAACATTGGTTACACATTCCATATGGTTTTGGAGACTTTGCACTATGCTGTCTAGCTAATACTAATTCACTCCATGGATTACATTTGATAAATGACTTCAAATGTTTTTGTCTTCTCCAGTGTCTGTCTGCCCTATTCGTCAGACAGAAAAACACACACCGTGATTACTCCGGGCCTCAAGTCTTCTCACATATACACTGGGGTGGCTGACACACACATGCAGACTCAGTGCAATCAAAAGCACTTTTTGACAGTCTGATACATGTGGTCCTGCACATTCCAACCACTTTCTAGCTGTGTGTGTGGGTGTAAATATCAAAGTGGTGTTGTTACATAGCACACACTTTGTTCTGTCCTTCATCTCATCATTCACTTGCCTTTATGACAAAGAGCAAATGTGAATTGAACAAGCAGGGCCTCTGCCATGGGTGACTTCCAGCGATAAGGAGGAGAGAGCCCCTGAGAGGGAGCCAGGGCCCACACTTCATCCATCATTCGAGCCCTGAAACCCCCAGCTGCAGTCTCCAGAGCCACTCCAGTCAGCAGCTGTAACATTCCTGAATGCAGTTCTTAATTGGCTGTTGAGCAGAGGCATATGCCCACACTGCTGATTTGGCATGAAGGATATGCTTGGCCAAGCCAAAGATGTGGACATTTGTCTTATTTTTGACACTGTCTTGAGTGCACACGAATGCTTTATTAATAGCAGGGATGGTATTTGGTGATGTAAAGGTCTACAGGGCTGTTGAAAGTGTCAGAGCAGGACAAGTTGAAATCTTATCTGAGTCCACTTTGCAAAGACAGCCATCCATCTGCGAGAGGACCAAGGAGGGAGGAAAACGTGCACAGATTCAGACGCACGCATGCACGCACGCGCGTCTGCACATTCGAAGGCGGTCCAGACAGCAACAGCGTTCCCTGCCAAGTGTCACTGGGCAGTGTTTGTCAGAACATAACACTCACACCGCGCCATGGCAACAGGCACTTCCTGCTTCCTGTTCTCACTGCGTGATGAGACAATCTGAGGAAATCAATTTAGCTGCAATGCTGCAAAGCAGAGCAGAAACAAAAACATGCATAAAATGCATGGATGTTTTTTAAAGCACTATGGAAAATATTGGCACAAATGTAATCCATTTTAAAACAATCGTTATTGAACCAGTTACTGCTTTGGAGAAAACACTAGCAGAATGAATTCCAAATATTTTCATATGATGAAACTGAAAAGAAAAACTATTAATTTGCACGCAACAAAACAATGAACCTTTTCATATTTTTCATGAACTAGGAAAAACCCAAAGCCTGGTTGATAAACAAACTTCATAAAAGACCTTTCACTGCAATAAATGGATCCAGCCTCCATGTTTCATCACCCAGAGGAGAAAGTAAGTGTATCAAAATAAATGAATTTGCATACAATACTGTTGAAGGAAACTTTGCTGAGGTCTAAACAAACCGTAATCAAAATAAACTGCACTGACGCTTGGGTTAAAATGCTTCCTGTTTGCGAAAGTGTGCTTATCATAATATCCTGTCTGGGCTTAGGTGCAAACAGCAGATTGGGCATTTAATTTCCCAAACATTTGACAGGCCAGGCTGGTCACGTGGGAAAAGTGAGCTTTTTGGTTGGGTAAACTAGAAATACAGCTTTTCAATGTGAGTTTTCTAACTGAAAAACAGAAAGAGAGTGGGTGAGGAGATCAAAGTGCTGATGATCTTGGAAAAAAGGCACAGATATAATTTTTACAATGGCATAACTGTGATATTAGAGCTTTAACTTTTTACTTCACTGAAACTGTTTGAGTTTGTCACATTGGCCTCAAAACCTCAGTCTTTCCGTTATCAGAGTAACAGAGGAGATTACTACAGTAGCTGAAGTCGGTAAACAATAATTATTGTTTGACCTAAAATTACTCTGTGGCCTTGGCAGATTTCTTATATTAGTCTGATGAAAAATCTTGTTTACGTTGTCCTCCCAGCTAGCAGTAAACTGAGGCCACAGCCAATGATAGAGGAACATACATCAACTGACATAACTGCAAGATGTAATGATAAAGACAGACCATCAGCACTGGCTATAAAAATATTTGGAGACAGAGGGTTTCATTTCCACAGCTACTTAAATCTTTCGGTATGTTTTTTTACAGCATTTTTTTTTACTTGTGAGCTCAAAATTGTTTTACAAAATCTTAAATTGCTCTGAGAACAAATTGCTCAAAAAATTGCACAAATTGTTTGTCCATCATGACTATGTTGTCTCTCATGGGGAAAAAAAATTCACAGCAATGTTATCAGTTAAGTCAAAAGTAGGCACACATTTGACAAGAACTTTCTCGGTCAACCCATTTCACCCTGAGGATTTTTCAAAGTAAGAGCCTTAACCTCAGGAGGTAGACGGGTGCAGGTGCATGAACTTGCATTCAAAGATTTTTCCTTCCTGATCTTTAGTTTTTTTCACTAGTTTTGCATTTGGCTGAGCTCTCAGTATCAACTGAATAACTGGCATCATACTTTTCTGTTTAGGGGGGAATTTCTGGTTACCACAGATTTCGCTGCATTTTTCTTTACATTCTTGCATAGTATAGTATCATCCTGCCTTAAAATCCCTAAAAAGAGCAATCAAAAGCACTAACCAAAGTATGCAATAAATGCTGTGAGCTACAACAGGTCTACTGTACATTCTTTTATCCACACTATGGGCGATTAAAGGCAGAAAGAAGCCAGTGGTGTGCCTAAAAAAAAATAAAGAAGTAACAACACTCTAACATGTCACTCAACTTTTATGGATAAAATTCCACTTTTAAATTAATCATCACGGATGCAAGCACCCATGAAGTGAATCGACCCTGACACACACATGCACACAGACACAGAGGCAAACATAAGGGAGCTAATAAAGGAAATCAAAGTAGAGAGCTGCACTTGGTGATGACAGAGTGCCCCAGAGTCTTCGTCGTGTAGCCCCCGGATGGTCTGTCTGCTCCCATGGCAACGCCCGTTCTCTGATCTCATCTCTCTTATAAACAGCATTCGATACTCCTGTAAATACAAACAGTGCAGCCTGCATCCATCATCCAGTGGCCAGAACACACTATTGACTTACAGTTTACTGCTTTGGTGGCTAGTTTTCCCAGTTGTTTTTTATTTGCTTTTGCATTCCCATGTTATGACCACTTGCTGCGTTGAAAGTTTAATGAATGTATGTGTGTGTTTGTGTGTGTGTGTGAGAGACTCTGTGTGAATGTCACTCATTGTGACGAATGCCTAACACCAAGGGCTACTGGGACGGGCTGATACGACAAAAGTAAACCCACCGTCTCGTAAAACTTTCATCTGTTTTATTCTGGAGTTTCGTGATGGATTTCTTGACCCCAGAAGCATGTTACCAACACAAACACAGACAAGGAAAAAGAAAAGCATTAGCCTGTATGTGTGAGTGCCAAACTCCCTCATGGAAACTAATAATTTAATTTAACAATCTACGACTTTCCACAATTTTAAGTGACTAAAATATATAATTTTAAACCGCATAATTTAGAAATTCTTTGCATGTCATGTCATGGTTTTGAGCACGGGGGCGATCCACGGTAGTTCGTTAACGGAGATTTGCCGTGTTGTGGCGTTAACGTCATTTCAGATTAACGCTGACAGCACTAGTGGGAACAAAATTAATATGACTGCACATTTACGCCGACATCATCCTAGTGCAAAGACAAGTGGAAGCAGACAAAAACAACAAGCACGCATGCTACAAACTTTAGCCGAGTCATTTAGACAGTCGTTAGCACATGATTCTCCTTATGGGGACCTGATATGTTTAATATGCTGCTGAGAATATAGCCCAGAAGATGCGTATAGTATAGCTTTTATTTTGGAAAGAGCCATTTCTCTGTAATAAACTCTCTTTTCCAAAGATGAGTGATTCCTCGATCAGATAGATTTATTTTTTTATTACTTTGTTTCAGCAACATTAAATTTAAAAACTGTACTTTTGAGTTAAAATATATATTTATTATTAATAAATGACAAATTAAAAAAGCATGAAGGTTTTTTTGTATCAAAAAAATATCGAACCGTGACACCAAAGTATCGAACCGAACTGTGAATTTTGTGTATCGTTGCACCCCTACTACCTACGTCCAATGGGCATAGATTTTAATGCTGGACAGTAATTAACTGAGTAAATACAGAATGCAGTCTTTCAATTTATTCATTAAGGGGAAGAAAACTATCCAAACCTACCTGGTCTTGTGTGTGTGTGTGGGGGGGGGAGTCATTCTCCATTTATTAAATCATTAATTAACTGTGATCAACTACATCTTTGGAAAGCTGAGTTCGATTTCACTTGGCACACGCAGGTCTAATTACTGCCAGACCATAAATCGCTTAAACTGAACCTGTCTGAAAAGTGAAGTAGAAGATCTCACAAAGAAAAACATCATACCATGACCGAGAGAGTCAGCCATATCCACCCACCTAGCCTGATTTAAAAAAATAATTCCCCCCAAACAGAATAAGCTGGAATCTAGCATTTGTGATGAATGGTAATACGTCTTCACATCACTGTGGAGGAATTCTGACCCACTTTTCTTTGGGTAAGCGTTGCATAATTCAGCATCATTGGAGAGTTTTTGAGGTCATGCCAAAACCTCTCAATCTGATGTAAGTCCAGATGTTGACAAAAACGTTTATTTTTTATTTATTTTTTTATTTATTTTGGAGCCATTCAAAGGTGGACTTGCTGGTGTGTTTTGAATCATTGTCTTGCTGCATAATTCAAGTGCTCTTGAGCTTCAAGGCACAAACTGATGGCCAGACATTCTCCTTTAGGATGCTAGTAGAGACTAGAATGGGTCCATCTATTGTGACTATTCTTACAGGTCCTAAAGCAGCAAAGTACCCTCAGACCATCAAACTACCACCATGTTTGATTGTTGATATGGTTTTCTATTTATGAAATGTTTTGTTAGTTTTATGCCAGATATAACAGGATGTAAATCTTCCAAGGAGTTCAATTCTCAGTTAAGTCCACAGAATATTTTCCCAAAAGTCTTGGATTTCTTCATGATGTTTCTTTGCCAAATGTGAGACAAGCTTTTGTGATCTTTTTGCCCAGCCGTGGTTTTCTCCTTGGAACTCTCCCATAGATGCCATTTTTGTCCACTCGCTTTCCTATTGTTGAATCATGAAATCTGACCTGAACTGAGGCAAATGAGGCCTGCAGTTCTTTAGATGTTGTTCTGGGTTCCTTTGTGACCTCCTGGCTGAATCGTCGATGCGCTCTTGAAGTAGTTTTGTAGGCCGGCCGTTCCTGGGAAGGTTCACCACTGTTCCAAGTTTTGCTCCATTTGTGGATAATGGCTTTCACCTTGATACACTGGAGCCCCAAAGTTTTAGAAATAGCTTTGTAACCCTTTCCAGACTGACTTTGTTTCCCAGCTGTTTTTTTTATTTGTCACATGTTGCTTTTTGAAGTATTTTGGCCTACTTCACTTTGTTAGACAGATTTTTTGAGGTGATTTGTGGTCTGGCAGTAATCAAGCCTGGCAGTGGATAGTGAAATTGCACTCAGCTTTCAAACACAATGTAGTTATTTGCAGTTAATTCATGATTTAACAAAAGGACAATGGCTTTTTCAAACAGGACCAGGTAGGTTTGGATAGCCTAAGTAGTAATATACCTGCACTTTTACAGTCTTATGAATTACAGAATGTAAAATTCAGCTTTTCAGTAAGTTTTAGTTGACGTCACTGTGGCTCATTGTCAGGCAGCCAGTCATGGCTTAAATGAGGAACATGTTAACTTATGAAAAGGCTCTGTTTTATCCAAAAAGAATGACCTTTTCCTTAACACATCTTCACATAATTAAGTGAACCCTCCTGGTGTCCTGGTTAATTATCTGTTAGTTAATGGCTTTCCCAATTCTGCATATGTTGTTTTGGAAGTACAAAGTTAAAAAAAATAAAGATCAGGCAAATCACACTCATGAAAGCAAAAGGCAAGTCACACTTTATTAGACAAAGATAACTTGAGTAAACACAGAATGCAGTTTTTAAATGATGATTTCATTTATTACGGGAAGTAGGCTAGTAGTAATATACCTGCACTTTTGCCATGTAGAAAACATAGTTTGTTTGGAACACATCAGCAGAGAGGTAGAATTCATCGCTGTTCATAAGAGTTTAATTTAATCAAACCTCATTTTACGGATCTAAGTGGCTCCTCATCACTAGCCAATTCACCATTTTATTTAAATATCTGAATTTTCGGACTAATGATCCAAGCGGGACACAGAGGCTGCTAGTTTTAACGCACCAGAATGCAAATATAAATAAAAGCCTGGCTATCCAGAGAGCCTAGCCGCAGCAACACCTTTCTTTCACACGGTTGCCTGGATGTGCGTTGGAGCCGACTTTGCTACCCGCACAGAGCGTTTCTGACAGTCGGGCGTTGCTTATACAACAGAGAAAAGCAACAATACAGCGTGTTTCTCTGCTCCAAGACATCCGCGGTCCTTTCACACGGTAAGCATGTCTGTTATACCCAGCGCATAAATGTCTGTATGTCAGCGCTGATTATTCAAACCCTGTTTAAAATGTGACACATTTGTTGTCCAAAAACAATTCTTCTAATTTGCAAAGTTACGGATTTAAAAAATATATTTTTGAATTTTTAATTGCATGACAAACATATGATAGACTCTTGAGCATGTTTTTATAGCTAATTTCACAATGGTATAACCGTGCTAAATAAAAGATGCCCAAGCACCAATGCACTCTAATGCAAGCCTCTGAACTGTATGTTGATAAGTGCATGAAGTGTACCTGTACCTCTGAAAACAGTCTGTATCCACACTTTGAGGATCTGCTGAAATGTTGTTAATGGCACTTTTTTTTTGACGAACTGCAGATGATGAATTTCTCTTTATTGGAGAAACTGTCCCTAAGCTATTGTTGTTCATACTTACTGAGTTCCCTAGCTACTTCCTTACTATGTCAGTAGACATTTTGAACAATAAAAGGTATGGTAGATTTAAAGACACATTTTAATTGAAGCAAAGGAAAAATTAGAATGAATTTTATGTGACTGTTCATATTAAATCCAACAAAGTGAAAATCCAAAACCTGCTGCAATCCTTTGTATTAATGACCTCTCTCTCTCTCTCCCCTTCTGTGTGTGTGTGTGCGTGCGTGTGTGTGTGTGTGTGCGCAGCAGACGTTCTTGCCAAAGTAAAAGTCCTTTCCATTAATAACAGTTTGAATGTAAAGACATACCAATCCCATTCAACTCAGTCATACCGATTCACTTTGCTCTCCATCCTTTAATCTCTGAATCACATGCAGAAAGAAAAAGGGGGTTATTTCAGGAAAGTCAGAATGTATTTTCTTTCTAAACTCCTTCCTTTGTTCCTTTTTCTTTGTTTCATCCAGGACTCTAAGCTTTTTTTTTCTTGCAACAGGAGCAAGAAATGTTAGCTTAAGGAATAACACTCAACGTGATGTCTTAGAAATCATGACAGCACTGCAGATGGAAAACATGCAACCAGTGTGCACTTGGTTAAAAAAATAAGAAAACAAAAGAAAGAAAAAAAAAAGTCCTGCCATCTACAAAACCACCTCTGCATAAAGGAGTTTTAAACTTTATACTAACTCAGTTTGACATTTCGCTGCATGGGACAGTCGGCTGTTGTTAATGGTCTTTAACAGAAAATTGAATTTTCAAACATTTTTTAAAAGAAATCTAAGGATACTAAAGCTATTGTTCTTGAGGAAAAAACTGTTTTATCTGTGGAGACAGCCTCTGAGCTCCAAGCCTGGTTTTTGGTTTTTTGGGGTTTTTAAGTACAAACAGTTTGACTTAACTTAATATCTGTCTTTTTTTCAAGATTTACCACTTTTGTGGACCCACTTTTTTATTAAATCCCTTAGATGCTAGCTAATTTTGCCTCTATTCTGAAACTGAAAACTAGTTTGCACGTTTTTTGTGGGGGGAAAAAAAAGAGTCAGAAAAACAGCAAAACACCCTTTTTATGTGAGCGCAGAGTCTGAAATAGAAAGCCAGAAAGGGATTTCCAGTATTTCTTTTTTTTTTTTTAATGATTGGTGGTGGCAAATGAATGTCAGGTTTGTCACTTGTTGGCTTTGTTAATCTACTAAGCATGTCTCAAACATGTCTCTATCCTTTTGGCACAACACCTAACACATAGTTGATAATCACTGTCATGATACCGGTTGTCTCTATCTGGGAGTTAGAGTGGAGCGAGCGCTTTGGTGACAGTGGGAAGGAAAGACTCCCTTTTAACAGGAAGAAACCTCCAGCAGAACCAGGCTCAGGGAGGGGCGGCCATCTGCCATGACCGGTTGGAGTGAAGTAGTCCCTAATCCAAAGAAACGCTTCTTAGGATAACAGGTGATTGTGTCCCTTTTATGGTTTTCTCATATAACAACATATATTGTCACATTTTCCCAGACTTTAACCTGCAGCATTGACATAAGGCCAGGTTATGAAATACTCATAAGGAAGTACAGAAGTGTGAACAATGAGACCAATAGATAAAAAAACATGCATATCTGGAGCAAAATACCCATCGTTCCAGAAATTCACTTGTGTTTATTTATATGAGCCAGACAATTTTTCAAAACTAAATCCCAAGCCGGCCCTAAAGTTATTATATTTTTCACAATTTCCTATGGAACAAACAGAAATCAAAGCATCATGTTCTGTATGGCTACTATCAATTTAAAGTTATGTTAACAAATCTGAATTATTAAGCGAAATCCATAACACGTGAGTAAAGAAAATCATCTGTGTCTGAGTTAGTGAACACAAACAACGTTTTTTGTTCCGTTTCTTCATATAATAAATATTTATACCTTCATACAAAGAAAATACACAGGCAAAAAGGCAATCACCTGGCTCAGCTCACATGGGCCTTAAAGCCTGCCAAAGACTCAAAGCTCGCATGAGAGTTGTAAGGCTGCGGCGTGTAGGAGTTGTTCTCTAAAAGCCTTCACTGTCTGGGATCTGATCCTTGAGCTAAAAATAAAAAGAGCCTGCAATGTAAAGTTCTCACATTTGATTATATAACGGGATATCGGCTCTGGGGGGAACAGTATGGAAGCCATATAGGATCAGGGGTTACTGGGTTCATAAAGTAGTGACATACACCTGTTTTTTACATGCTCCATGTGCATGCACATGCACGCAATTATGATTATATAACGTTGAAAAAAAAAGCCTAGATAGACAATAAAAAAGGAAATCACGCTATCTTTTTCTAAATAGTTTATAGTGTTCATGGTCATCCTATCTTATACGGAATACACAAACACACACAGATCCCGGCACATGCGCGCACACACTCGTGCAAAATGTTGAAAACCAAACAGTGCAGACATAGCCTGGAGCAGAGTTCAGCTGTGGTGCAGATGTGCGGCATAGAGTGGACAGATGGAGTACAACATACACACGTGCACATATTCACACACACAGTTTCGCGCAATTACTTGTCAGTGGAGATAAAGAGGGAGTCTTAAGACGAGGCGAAGGGTGAGTGAGAGATAAGCGTCACATAACCTCTTCAAACAGGTACGATATTAAGATGGGGAAACAAAGGAAATATTCCTCAAAAACAGCTGCAGGGTCAGGAAGACAGAGTGAGAGGAAGTTGGAATGAAAGAGCAGAGGAATGAGGATGGCAGCGAGTGGAACTAAGACTCTGACATGCAATTCAGATTATGATTCGCTGCCATGGGCATCCTAAAAGGAGAAACCCGTGTGCCAATCCCAAAAAAAAAAAACTGGCATTGTGGGGCTGGAGGCTCCTGAGAGGGCATGAGCGTTCTGCACTACTGGCAGTGTGGTGAAACAGTGCACGAACAGGTTCATTTATTAAACACAGTACTTCCCTGAAAGTAGGGACATTTGTGTCCTGTGGGGAAATAACTCACACAACATTTAACACGCTCAGACAAAACCTTACTCACTTGTTGGCCATTCCTGTTCCCACGCTGTGTCAGACAAAGTCAGCGTGCATCTCATTTTAAATAAACTGTTTGGAAAAAGCCAGCTGTCATTTGCACACACAAAGCAACATGAAATGATTCATATTTTTTTCAATTTCTAATCGCTTGTAATCATGTTTTGTCAGTTAGGCAATGGAAAGCTTGCTCTCACGGTTTTTTAACTTAAAAAAGGCACAACTTTTCCCGAACAAATGATTTATGTTTTTGTGTCTGAGATCTTAATGCACCACTGATAAACAGGTAACACAAATTAGGCACAAACTCTCATATTGAAGTAATCAAAGTGAAGTAGTTTCTAAATGTGTTCCTAATAGGGGCCAGGGTGAACTGTTACAGGGTCTGTTTCTGATCTGCAAGAAAACAAAACAAAAAATTCCACTGAACTCCAAGCAAAAAGGAGGCTGTCATATTATTGTTATATCATCTCTTGTTCTCATGTTCTGATAAAATGTCCCCCTAAAGTAATGGTGTTTGTTGGAGTGCCTCTTTGTAGTATTCCATCTGTTCCCCTAGCAGGTACAAATAGTATCTTTTCTGTAAAGAATGGGTCTTATTGGCATAGCAGTTTACCAAACCCTTCCACACCAGGCTGTTTTCACTGATTTGTCATAAGAGTCCTCGGGTCCTCAAACTCATCTGCGCCCCCGAATGGCATTAGGAAACCAGACAAAGACAAAGACACCACACACATTTTGGATGGACTCTACTATCCCACAGATATAATCACTTCTGGAAGAGTATCCAATAGTCTGTTTCCCATTTCAAACCTCAACGAATCCCATCCTTATCCTTTAAAAGCACACAGACACGCGTGTGTGGCGAGACGAGGTTGGGATATAAAGTAAATACTCTGCAGTTTTAAAGAACGACAACGCCACCCTGGGAATTTCACCCAGAGAATACTGGAAATGACACTAAATCACCAAAAAGGCACTTAGGTTCGCTATACTCAATCCAGAGACGAGGTTCAATGATCAACAAATTCACAATTTATTAATAATTATTTAAAACACCATATAAAAGCACAATCACAAATATTCAAGTACAAATATGCTTAAAAAGGTATTCAGAGCTGAGGCTTACCAGTGGAGGGGCAGGGATGCCACACACAAACTAAAGAAAGAAAACACACCCAAAACACAAGTGCAACAGACTATCACACACACTCACACTAATAAACTAAACAAGGCAGGTGTGTACACTCAAGGGATCCCACCACCAAGGCACCCTAGTCTCCTCCACGTCGGCACTCCGCATCTGAATAAAAAGAAACAAAGAAAATTGTAATATATTACAACAAACTAATGTGTAGCACCGGGGGATAACCCAACTGCAGGACCACACTGGTGATCTACAGCTAGAAAAAGGGCCTCCCACCAGTGGTGTAACAAAAATCCAAACTACAAATCAAAAGCAATAAAACAACATACAATCTGGATAAAACTCTAAAATCTGGAGCAAACGGAATCGCCGTACTGCTCCAACTTGCCGTCCACACGACGATAAGTTAACAGTCAATCAATATGCACGCCAGCTGACTCCGATAACCGGCATGCATATGGCCGTTGTCCACGCCGACGTCCACTGTAAAAGCTGACAGCAGCAGGGAAAGAATTCTCACAACGGGAACAGACGGTAAAAGCACAGCAAGGCAAAACAGCAGCACTTCAGTTCGCGTAGCTTGGCGCAAAACTAAGGTCCACACTTCCAAGTAAGCCGGGTCACAGAACGTAACCAGAATAGCTCAGAGGAGGCTTCTATAGCTACGACCAGCCGCGATGGAGACTTTAGAGGAGTAACCCACAAACGATCTCTACCACACCGAGGAAGTCAGGTGACCAAAAAGGAGATCACAGGTGTAGCACTTGGTAAAGTGTAAAGCTAAAATATGTCCAAAACATTGCATAAATCTGTTGGTATTTGTGTTATTCAACTATATGTTTGGATTTTTGGCTGCTACATGTTTTTCCACCAGTAGGGGGCAGTCACGAAAAAAGAAAAACTATGTTCGAAAAAGGAAAAGAAGAAGAGTGTATTTTTGGGCTCTGTATGTGAAAGCCACGGTTCTGAAGTATGAAGAAAATATAATCTGATCAAACATTATTCAGCTTTAAATATTGTTCAGCTTTAAAGTTACTGTGCAACTGTGTAATAAAAATGTGCTCACGACTTTGGCCTTGAGAGCGATAAGAAGCGATCGCCTCATCCTGCAGGTGCAAGATATCTGCAAGCGAAGAGACTAGAACACCCAAGGCCGCTTTCCTTTTATGGAGTTGTTTTTCTGCTAATGCAGCACTTTCCTCACAACCCCCTCCTGTAAGTTTTAGAGAATATATACCCATCCTCACAGCAAATATGAGGAATCTCCTGATGTGAGCTGTGTTGAGAGGTTGTCTCTGTCTCAATAAAAGTTCACTGATTCCCCATCTGCCGCAGGTGTCCGGTTGTCTTCATTCTCCGCCAGCCTGGTTAAGTCAATTCCTCCTTAACATCTAAAAGAACCTATTTAATGAAGGAAGACGGGTTCACTTTGTGTTTAATATTATTCTATTGCTGTTGTTGTTTTTTTTTTATATCCTTCAAGTACCCAAATAAACTCGGTTCTGCTGTTTACACCAAGTTGTCCTGGAGTGGTGTAACATTTTGGAGGTCCCACCGAGATAGTTTTTGGGACTACTTCACACAGAGGAACACAGTAAAGGAGCGTGACAGAGCAAAGGAGCTAATGCTAACGGATTGCGACAGTCTAGCTAATGCCACGGAAACTGTGTTTTCTCCGGTCGGATACACTGAGAGAGTTTTACTCGTCTTAGTTATCTTTCAAGCATGTCTGTGAACCGTGAAGATTTTTTGTTGGAATTGGAGCAGAAGTTATGTGGACTTTCTTTGGAAGAACTGCTCAGAGTATGTGAACTATGTAATATTACAGAAAACGGCAGCAAAGAAATACAAAGCAAATCTCGCAGAGCTCTCGTTAAGCTTATTAGCCAGTTTTGTGAACGAGAAGAGCTTTTACAGCGAGAGGATGAAGGCATGTCGGTGCTTCTGGAGCTAAATGATGTGCTGGTTTTGCTGGTGGAGGCGCGGTCAGCGGCTGTCGGCGCAGGAGCGGTGGTCCGGTCTTCATCTTCAGACAGAGCGGAGATGACGGTGGAGGCTGTGCACGAGGAGCAACTGGCAGCGGCGCGGGCACCTCCGGAGCAGCGGACAGGGCCGATGACATCGCTAGAGCATCAGGCGGCTCAAGGGACATCAGCGGAGCAGCAGGTGGCCATGAGGACGTCGCTGGACGGCGAAACACAGCGCAAGGGGAGAGACTGTATTGGCAACAGCTGCTGTAATGTTTCATCAGGTGGATTCAGAAAAGACTTCAGGATAAGTGGACATGTGGGTGAGTCTACAGCTAAAGACACGCTGAGTTTCAGTAGCTTAGAGCACCAGATGGAAAGCGGCTTAAAAACGGGCTACTCTGAAGCTGAGATTGTGGAGGCTGTCATACGTGCCATCAGTCCTGGGTTAAAACTAAGGAGCTATTTGGAAGGGAAAGAAGATCTCACATTGACCAGCCTGAGACAAGTTCTAAAAGCCCATTATGCAGAAACGGATGCAACAGTACTGTACCAGCAATTAACCAAAGCTACACAGGGGGCAAATGAAACACCACTTGAGTTCCTGATTAGAGTGCTGGATTTGCGTCAAAAAATCCTTTTCGCATCTGAGCGCACCCAGTCTAGCCTAAAGTATAACAAAGAACTTGTTCAAAGTCAATGTTTTCAGTCCATTAGAACGGGTCTTCTAAATGACAATGTCAGAGCAGAAATGAGAGCATATTTGCAGGATGAAAACTGTAGCGATGAACTCTTATTAATGAAAATGCAAACAGCCCAGTACAATGAAAGCGAGAGAGCGTTAAAGGCAAAAGCCCACAGGTCATTTAGAACAGGACTAAATGTAGTTGAGCAGAATGTAGCGCTTACTGATCCCCGCACAAGCCAGCCTGACACAAAACCGGCTAAAACCCTCAAAGATAACTCCTTATTTGCAAAAATTGAGGAAAGTAACTCAGCAATTAGGGAACTCACAGGACAGGTAGCTTCACTAGTGCAAACTGTCCAACGAGATAGAAGTGGTGATGGTGGTAGACAAGTCAGGGCGTACAGAAAGGCAGCTCAGAGACCAAAAAGGCGATGCTCTGCATGTCAACAAGAAAACAGGGACTGTGACCATTGTTTCAAATGTGGCAGTGACTCTCACTGGGCAAAGGGATGTAAAGTAAGGGGAGCTCAGAAGCAGGAAAACTGGGCGGGGCTGTGACTGCGGGACAAGCCACAGCTTTACCACCAATGTCCCAATGTGATAACATTCCCAAGGCCCAAAGCTTATCCCTAGCATCACCAACTGACTCAGGAAATCCTAAAATTAGGAACCAACCCCCAAACGTGTTAAATTTAAGTACCAAAAAAAGAAAAGTAGCACAGCTCGTGGGCAGAAAGTGTCTAGTATGGTGTAGAATGAATAACTGCAAAACACAGGCACTGTGGGACACGGGAGCCCAAGTTTCAATAATGAGTGCATGCTGGAAATCAGACAATTTACCTCACTTAGAAGTTCACCCCATCAGCGATTTACTAAGTAAGGATGAACTTTTAGACTTGAGAGCTGTAAATGGATCGGAAGTCCCTTTCCAGGGTTGGGTAGAAGTTAGCCTTAGCCTTTGTGATTCGAGAGGAAAAGCTGTAGCTCAGAATGAGGTTCGGGTTCCAATCCTAGTAAGTCAGGATGTGATGCAAAAACCAATAATAGGGTTTAATGCTATTGAGGAACTGATAAAAAAAGACACTACTCAGTCCAGTGAAAGCTTGTCTTTACTCAGAAACTCTCTAAGAGTAGGATCAAGCAAAGCAGAAGCACTGTTGAACCTTATCCACACCACCAGTAGCGAGATAGTTACTTATCCTATCAGATCAGGACGCAAAGCTATTGTCGTACCGAGTGGACAAATGTACGGCGTTAGTTGTTCCATCAAAACAGACCTAAAGGTAAAAAGTGAAATGCTTTTTGAGCCAGATGAAAACTTGTCTTTAGATGAGGGTCTGAAATCTAACTGCCAGTTGCTGTCTATATCAGGCAGTACCCGCAAAGTCAATATCTATGTTACTAATGCTACCAAACATGACATTGTGCTGCCACCTAAAACCCTTCTAGGTAACATAGAGAGGGTAACACATAGTTATCCTGTAAATCTCAAAGAAGCTCAGATAGGCTCGATTGTAGAAAAAGACAATCAGAACCCACCTAGCTCAGCAGAAGAGCCTTGGGAACCACCTGTCAATTTGGGCCACCTTAACACAGAACAACAGGCAGTTGTCTTGGAAATGTTAAGGGAGGAGTCAGGCGCATTTGCTAAACACAAAGAGGAAGTTGGTTACATAAAAAATTTAAAAATGGATATCAAACTCACTGATCAGATTCCTGTAGCCAAATCCTATAATGCGGTCCCACGTGCTCTCTATGATGAAGTAAAAAGTCACATTCAGGACTTGTTAAAAAAAAGACTTTATTCACAAATCAACCTCACCATATGCCTCTCCAATAGTGTGTGTGAGGAGGCGGGATGGAGGCCTGAGACTGTGTGTTGATTATAGGGGCCTCAATAAAAAGACCATTCCAGACAGACACCCTATTCCACGAATACAGGAAATCCTTGATGGACTTGGCGGCAATAGGTGGTTTAGTGTGCTTGACCAAGGCAAAGCGTACTATCAAGGTGAAATCAGCGAAGACTCAAAAAAATATACCGCCTTCACAACACCCTGGGGGCTGTATGAATGGAATAGAATCCCATTTGGACTCACCAATGCACCTGCAGCTTTCCAGCGGAGCATGGAGGAAAGTTTGGAAGGCTTGAGGGACAAAATATGCACTCCATATTTAGATGATGTTTTGGTGTACAGTCAAACATTTGAACAGCATATTGAAGATTTGAGATCAGTTCTCAAACGTCAGCGGGCTTGGGGAGTAAAACTAAGACCTGATAAATGTGACTTGTTTAAAAATGAGGTCCGCTATGTGGGCAAAATCATTTCAGCAGACGGCTACAAAATGGATGACAAAGAGGTACAAGCAGTACGAGCTTTGAAGGACAACCCACCAACAAACATTAAAGAGCTGAGAAAGCTTTTAGGATTTTTAGGATACTACCGAAGCTATGTACAAGATTTTTCAAGACATGCAAAGTGCCTATATGATTTACTCTCAGTTGACCACACCCAAACACCAGCGCGGTCAGCCAAGGCGGGGCATGCTGCACCCACCCAAAAAATCATATGGAGTGACAGCCACCAAAAAGCACTAGACTATTTGGTGGATGTTTTGACTAATCCACCTGTGATGGCTTATCCTAAGTTTGAGGAACCCTTCATTCTGCACATCGATGCTTCAGAAGAAGGCCTTGGTGCAGTTTTGTATCAGAGGCAGGACAGTAAATTAAGAGTCATTGGATATGGGTCAAGAACATTAACACAAGCTGAGAGGAACTACAGGTGGCACTCAGGGAAACTTGAGTTTTTGGCACTAAAATGGGCTGTGACTGAGCGCTTTAGAGACTATTTGTTCTATGCTCCCTCAGTGACAGTGTACAGTGATAACAACCCTTTAACCTATGTTTTAGGCACAGCTAAACTGAATGCAACAGGGCACAGATGGGTTTCCGAGCTGGCTGATTTTAACATAACACTGAAATACCGACCCGGAAAAAGTAACGTTGATGCAGACTTTTTGTCCAGAACACCTTCTAGTATGGATTCATACATGTCAGAATGTACTGAGCTGTGTTCGCCTGAAGTGTTAAGCGCAGTACTGAATGCCATTGAAACACAGGAAGACAAACAACTGGATTGGATATCAGCCATAACATGCAATCCAGAAGTAAACAAAATACTTACAGAAAATCTGCCAGATGTGAGGATCACAACGCAGGAGCTATTGCAAGCTCAAAAGCAGGACCCTGCCATAGCTTATGTTCTTAACTTAAAGAGTACTGGTGCGAGTCTTGACAAGACATCAGCGCTCAAAACCCCTACAGGAAAACAGCTACTACACGAGTGGAAAAAGCTGTTTATCTCAGATGACGGGTTGCTGATACGAAAGACTGTGACTTACACTCAGATTGTGATTCCGGAATCGCACAAAGAACTGGTGTACAAACACCTTCACTGCGAAATGGGTCACTTGGGGGTGGACCGTGTGATGAATTTGGCAAGGAGTAGGTTTTATTGGCCGAATATGTACAAAGATATTGAGTTTTTCATCACACAGGTGTGCAAATGTAATATTCAGAAAAAACCTACAGTTCAGTGTAGGGCCCCCATGTGTCACGTGCCGGCTACTGCACCCTTTGAAATGGTTTCAATAGACTATGTCCATCTCGAAAAGAGCAGGGGAGGGTATGAGTATATTTTAGTGTTACAGGACAACTTCACCAAGTTTGCTCAAGCCTACCCTACACGCAACAAATCTGGCAAAACAGCAGCAGACAAAATTTTTAATGACTTTTCCTTGAAATTTGGTTTTCCTGGTAAATTACATCACGATCAAGGCAGAGAATTTGAAAACCATTTATTCAAACAGCTGCAGAAGTACACAGGAATAGCCAATTCAAAGACCACACCCTACCATCCACAGGGGAACCCAGTGGAAAGGTTTAATCGCACCTTGCTGTCAATGCTCCGGACCCTGGATGAGGAAAAGAAAGGAAACTGGAGTGACTATGTAAACAAAGTTGTGCATGCCTATAATTGCACAACTAGTGACTCGACAGGGTACTCGCCCTTTTATTTACTCTTTGGTAGACATCCACGTCTCCCTATTGATGTAATTTTTGGACTGAGTGAGACGAACAAATGCAAATCATATGAGGATTATGCTCACAAATGGCAACAACAAATGAAAGAAGCATATGACATTGCATCCAGAAACATTAAAAAGACTCTGGCAAGAGGGAAATCACATTATGACCTGAAGAGACAAAGTGCTGTACTCTCACCTGGGGACAGGGTACTTGTCAGGAACATGTCAGAGAGGGGAGGCCCGGGAAAGTTACGCTCCTATTGGGAGGATCAAGTTCACATAGTGATCTCTCAAAAGGGGGAAAACAGCCCTGTTTATGAGGTTAAGCCGGAGCGTGGTGCTGGGCGAGGCCGTATCCTCCACCGCAACATGTTAATGCCCTGTAATGCATTACCGCTTCCCACAATAACAAGAACTGAACGAAGCCACACTACACAGACACAAAAACAAAGAGACCTACAAGACGCATCGAACCATATAGAGAGCTCAGATGATGAAGAACAGTATTGGTCTCAGAGAGTGAGGCACCACCACTGTCAGCCTCAAGGGGATTTAATGGTGTCTGCACCTGCTACTGAACTGGACCAGGACCTTCAGCGAAAGAGCACGGAGCTTAGAGTGGATGCTGAAGAGTTTCAAGTAGAAATGGTGAATGGACAAGGTAACGCTGAACATGACACCTCAGCATCATCAGACACTGTTGCTTCGCCAGGTCAGCCCAGTGAAATGAACCCAGAACTGTCGGAACCGCAGCCGAGAAGATCTCAGAGGGAGAGATGTCCACGGAAAATATTGACTTATGATGCGTTTGGCCAACCAGTTCAAAGAGCAATTGGTCACAGTGTTAACCCATTGTATGCCAGTGCAGCAGCACCGCCATTCTATGACCAGTTTGGAGTACCTTGGGCAGCTCTACAGATGCCTTACTATGCAGCTTATGTGCCAGTTAGTTATTATTGAACTGTGAAAGAGTTTTTTTGAATTTAAATGATGTTACTTTTCAAAAATGTATGGGGACTTACAAGGCCTTACCAATATGGTGACACAAGTATTTGATACTTTTGGGATGGTAGCGTAAGACATTGGATCGTTATGTTTGATGAGGTTAATTGTGATTAAATGGTTACTATCTAAGTTGATAAGCTCCGGAGCACGTGATAAAGTGATAGTAATGTCTTAGAGGGTAATAATTGTATGTGGACTGTTGGAAACAACTCAGCATTGTTATAAGCCGATGCTTATCTGGTAAGAGAGTAACATGTGATTCTGTCACCTGAGGTCCAATAGTGCATCATGAAAGTGATCTTAAAGCACTGCTAAATCCTATTCCGACTTACGCCATCTCTACGTTGTCACAAGGAAAAGAGAAGTATAGTTGTTTATTTTTGTTTCTTATTGTCATGTTTCCTCAATGTTGGGACAACATTTATTTAGCAGGGGAGGAATGTAGCACTTGGTAAAGTGTAAAGCTAAAATATGTCCAAAACATTGCATAAATCTGTTGGTATTTGTGTTATTCAACTATATGTTTGGATTTTTGGCTGCTACATGTTTTTCCACCAGTAGGGGGCAGTCACGAAAAAAGAAAAACTATGTTCGAAAAAGGAAAAGAAGAAGAGTGTATTTTTGGGCTCTGTATGTGAAAGCCACGGTTCTGAAGTACCCAAATAAACTCGGTTCTGCTGTTTACACCAAGTTGTCCTGGAGTGGTGTAACACAGGCAAGCGATGCAGAGACACTCAAATGGCCACTATTTATACTAGCGCCCCCTAATGGGCCAGGCTGAAAGTGGGTTGGACCGAGGGATAACATTCATCCTGCCACACGTGCACACCATGGCCTGAAGACATGGTTACACTATGTCTACTCAGTGGAAAATTTCAGAACCACAAAAACAAAGGCATTTTTGGTAGAATAGAACTTTCACACCGGTCAGCCACAACACTAAAACCACCTGCCTAATATTGTGTGGGTCCACCTGATTCTCACATTACAGGTCACTGCTGTTGGTGTCTTTTTTTGCCCTGACGGCAGCGGTGGGATCTCTGTGAATCAGGCTTTCTCCTTGAGTTGTTGGATCAGACTGGAATCTAGGGAGTGTAAACCAATGCATTATTGTGCTCCTTAAGCCTTTCCATGAGCAATTTTTGAAGCGTTATACAGGGAAGGCTGGTCTAAGCGAGCTGGACTTGGATTAAGAGAACTAAACAGAGGGTTAGAAGGTCCTTAACCCATCGGCAAGACCAGTATGTGCTCCTTTACGCAAAGAGGAACACTGCCTGAGATACAAAATGACCTCTGTAGAATAGGTAACAGCAATCTAACTGCCATCAGGTATCAGGATGAAAGCGTTGGACCCAGTATCAGACCCTACGCTGGTGCAGTAGATCCTGGGTTCTTCGTGGTGAACGACAATCCCCAGCCTTATGTGGCGGGAGGGTGCAGGCAGTTCCTTGACAATGAAGGAATGGATGCCACTGAATTGCCCCCACACTTGCTGACCCAAATCCAATAGAAAACCTCTCACATATTATGTATCAGTACATCTAACCCAGCCGGGTTATAGATCAGACTGCCCAGGAGGATGCCCTAACACTGTTAGGCATGCATGAGTACCATTTTGAGCTGCTGCAATGGAATTTACCGTATCCTTTTTTCACTTTGATTTTCAGGGTGTCTTTGAATTCAGCCCTCTGTAGGTTGACATTTATTATTTCCCTTAAACAATGTGGCATCCTTTCTTTTCTAACACATTACCCGTTCCATATTAGTATGGCTATAGTCATGTTTTCTTCATCAATCTTTTAATTTTACATATCCCATTGATGCATGAAATGCCTTTTCATTTAGTTAGGTTCTATGCTGCCTACTTATTTATCCAGCTTGTCAATATCCTCATCATGTGTGTGATAGGGAAATCAATAAGTGTTTAACCTTTAAAGAGAACTGGCTATTTTTTTTTTATTCCAAATTTGAGAAATAGTCTACTTAGATGTTTGTGTCAGATTAAAAGCAGAATGTTCCTCATTCATGTTTTTGTTTTCTGCCTTTTTTAAGAACAGCAAAGCCTAACCTTCCAATGAGTTGATCTATTTAAAGACAGTAGTAAGTCCTAAAGCATTCTGCTCTTTCCTTTTCCGTGCTGTATGTCGCAAAAAAAGGAAAGCGTGTTTTTAAGCTGTAACATTCGGTCGTATGCCCTTGTTACAAAAACGGTCTTGGCTGGAGCTGTCTGTTTCCAATGTGGGTTCTGAGGATCAAAATGGAAACATATTGAAACATCGGTACAGATCCAGCTCTCTTTGAGTTGTGTACATTCTTCAACAGCAGTGAGCACTGCTGAATCAGAAAGACTTACATAACAAAGTTGCGAAACAAAGAGTCGCAGGGCAACCAAAAGCTCCTGGTTGTCCTGTTTGTGGTAGTTTTACCTCAAGTCCTTATAAAAATGTAAACAAATTCAGTGCTTTTCACCTGTAAGAAAACCTGTGCATATTTTTGCCATTTCATTACTGTGATCATTCCTGAGAATCTCCTTTTAAAGAGTTTGCAGGATATGATTGTAGCCTGATAGAGCCCTTCACTGCCAGTTTGGCTCTGCAGATTCAGCCAGAATTGGACAACAGCAGTTTATTTTGTGCCTTTCCATGGTAGTGGTGGGAGTGATCAAATCATTAATGTCATCTGTATTTACAATTCAATTCACAAGGGAAGAAAGCCAGACTGACCACAGACTGTGCAACCTCAAAGTGGGCCTGAACACAACCATATCCTGCTTGCATCTGATTAAAATCCAACAATACAGCAGAAATGCTTTTACCATAAACAGGGATTACAGTGACACAAAACATGGGACAGGGTACAACCAAAACACACCCGATAGTGCTGAGAAAGAGAGAGTTGGGGTAATTATTGTGATTGTAGACATGCAATGGAGCAGTGGTGGTGTTTTGGTCTCACTTGCCACTCTGGGCCAAACTTAAAACTATAGGACGGTTTGTTTCTCATGTTTCTCTGTTTATAGTGCACAGAGAATATCTGTGTGTTTATTGATGTTCCTTTTTAATTAGCACCAAAAGCAGAAGCAGTGAATCAAAGTTGTTACTTGTTAACTTTTTGCATTAACATTGACTAGACCAGGAATTTAGGTGCAGACCCCCAAAGCTAAAAATGAAGCCACTGCACTTAAAAGCTTAATGGAATTATTTCAAAATAATATTACTTATCCAAGAGATTTTGCCTCAGTTCTGGTGTGTGAAACGCTAGAATTTTTTATTTTTTATTATTATTATTAGGGGGTTTTTTTTGGTTTTCTTTCATCTGCTTGTTAGCGCTTAATGACTAGTGGTAGTTTCCAAAATGCTAACATTAGGGTTTCACACTACAGAGTCAAAAAGCCAATGAGTGGCTTCACTGTGGCTACAGTCTATGGTGCTAATTAGCTTATTTGTACTGACCTAAAATGGCAAGCATGCTAAGTACTCCATCCATCAATTTTCTACTGCTCATCAGCTTAAGCACAGATGCCCAGACCTCCCTCTCCCTGGCCACCTCCTTGAACTAGTTCCTTAAACTCAGCCAAGCCAGCCAAGAAAGATGTTCTTTGCAACATGTCCTAGGTGTGGCTCCTCCTGATATGCCATGCCTTTATCACCACACTTAAGAGAGCCAAACTTCCTCTGGCTCCACAATGAAAGGAATAATAATATCACACAGAGACTGATGGTGTCCTTCTATCGAGCTACCATTGAGAGTGTACTAACTGATGGCATATGCGTTTGGTACCCTAGCTGTACGGCAGCTCAGAGGAAAGCACTCCAAGGGGTCATTAACACCACCCAAAAGATCACTGGCTGCCCTCTCCCTGTGCTGAAGGATTTACATGAAAACCATTGCTTGGAAAAAAATTCAGAACATGATTAAAGACACTTCTCACCCCGGCTATTCCCTGTTGAAACTGCTGCCCTCGGGCAGATGGTATACGACAAACAAAGCAAGAACAAACAGACTTAAACACAGCTTCTACCCAACAGCAATATCATATTTGAACATCAGCATTGGCAACCGTACCCTGTACCATGCTGTGGAATAACTTGCAACTAATTGATCCATATGTATTGGAATGAATGTGAATGTTCTGTTGTTTTATTGGTATTTCAAGGTTTTTAGCTGATCAAAGACAACTGTTAATCTCGTTGTTCAAGCGACAATGACAATAAAGATATTCAGTTCAATAAAAACAGACATGTCTGCTCACCTTTATGAAGCTGGATCCATATGGCGTTATTTTTGTGCCACTATTCTGAGTGGACGTAAAAAAAAAAAAAAGAATTGAGCGCACGTAAAAGAATTTGCAGGTGCAAGTGTTGCATTTTGAGGAGAAATTTATTTTGAGCGAAGAAAAGCTAAATTTGAGTGAACAAAATTCATTGCTGCGTGCAAAAAATGTATTTCAGTGTTTGCTGTTATCCATACACACACAATAGCAGCCCCTCTCGCTCAGTTTTTGCATTTGCGCTCGCTCGCAATGTCTTGCTTGGGATCTCAACATTTCTGCCTGTGAGCGCTCAACTCTTACAAAACTCTTACAAAACTCTTACAAAACCAGCCAATCACAGACTTGGAAAAAAAACTCAAACGAGGCAGTGGCGGAGGAACACAGAGTGGCGGAGTTTGAAATGTTACTCTTTCTGGGTCACAAAATAAACTTTTAAGATATTTTCATGCGATAATGTAGCTGTGTAAACTTCAAATATCTGCTCGATTTATCAAGACATCACATATTTGCATAAGTGTTCTAACATTTTTGGAGATGCCTGTTACCCACCAGCTGACCGCATAGCTGGACTGGCCATTGGGCATACCCAGCATTTACCCGGTGGGCCGATGGTGATTTTTCATTTTTATGTTTGCTTGTTTGTTTTTGTAACGGTATAAACAATGAAAGGTGGTGGATTAGCCAGTTGGTCATGATCAACTCTGAGCTGGACCAATTACAGTACAGCTGTATTGAGATGAAAAGGAACGCGATTCGTCCCGGTCTTCAGCCAGAATGAGAAAAAAAAGACACAAAGCTGGAGTTATTCTGTCTTTACGCTGTCAGCTGCCTCTTCTCGTCTCATTCTCCCTCTCCTGTTGCTACTTCAATCATGAAACTGATCAATGATCAGCTGATCATCTCTCTTGTTTGTTTATCACCCACTTTGCGCCAGAAAGAGGAAACCAGCAGATGTTGCGCTAAACAACAGCAGCACGTTCAAGCTTGATAAGCTGTTGTTAGAATTTATTTAATATTACTTTCTAGTATCAGCTGATGTTTGCTGGAGCCACAGCTGTAAAAGCTGCTGCTCATGATATCGATTTGGATACGTGGTGAGAGGGAAACATGAAGGTGATACAAATCATACATATATACCAACAAGACAGTGTACATCACTGTCACAACAGCGTTTGTTTTAGTTCAAAGGCTTTATGGTTTTTCCTATAATACCTGGTGGTGTAGTTGGTGATTTTTTGTCAGTTCAGCCTTATATATTATGTTTAACCCGAGTGACCACCCGGGTTAGCTGGTGGGTAACAGCCATCTCAGAAAACGTTAGAGCACTTATGGAAATATGTGATGTCTTGATAAATCGAGCAGATATTAGAAGTTTACACAGCTACATTCTAACATGAAAATATCTTAAAAGTTTATCTTGTGACACAGAAAGAGTAATATTTCAAACTCCGCCACTCTGTGTTCCTCCGCCACTGCCTCGTTTGAGTTTTGGACAAAATGGATTCTGGGATATTGCATTTCGTCATTTCCAGCTGATTGGAGACCAAAACAGCCAATCAGATTTTTTTGCATCCAAGTCTGTGATTGGCTGGTTTTGTGACATAAATATAACGGTGTACAGAAAGAGTTGAGCACGCACCGGCAGCAATGTTGAGAGCGCGAGCAACACATTGCGAGCGAGCGCAAATGCAAAAACTGAGCAAGAGGGGCTGCTATTGTGTGTGTGTGTGTGTGTGTGTGTGTGTGTGTGTGTGTGTGTGTGTGTGTGTGGATAATAGCAAACACTGAAATACATTTTTTGCACGCAGCAATGAAGTTTGTTCACTCAAATTTAGCTTTTCTTCGCTCAAAATAAATTTCTCCTCAAAATGCAACACTTGCAACTGCAATTTTTTTTTTACGTGCGCTCAAATTTTTTTTACGTGCGCCCAGAATAGTGGCACAAAAATAACATAGATCCAGAGGGGAGGGGGTGTTTCTGCCCACAATTTAAAATAATTTAATATTCGAGTCAGATTCACAAACGTGTGTTTTTTATCATGCATTCATTCTACAGAATGTCTATTAATCAGGTCTGGGTACTGCTGTAATTTTTCATAATTCCTTCCTCACTTAAACAGCAAGAGGCAGGGAGCCATTAAAAATACTCTGCCTGTTTTAGGCGAGGAATTTTCTTGGATTAGATTATGAAGGAGACCTCTCATGACCTGCAGTTCACCTGCACTATTCTAACATTATCCCATATCAAAAGCTGGCAAGTTAAAGACTGTTTAGTGTCCAGTCACCATTCTCACATGTACCTACACCAGGTAATGCTTAGGAAAGTTCAGGGTTGCAGTATGTATCTGGAAAAAGTTGATGAGAGACCACGTTTCACTTCTGGTGGAGCAAATCAAAACAATTTCCTCCGATTTTAAACACACCAGTTCTGATAAACCTTTTGTCTGGACCTCATACAGCTGCTTATACGGCTGTAGAGTCTTGTTGTTGTTGACAAAGTAGGTCAAATTGTGCTGTACTGCCCATTGTGCAGTAACTATGAATGGCTTAATAGCAAGCACAAACTGATAAGAATCTGGGCTCCGATAAATTGTAAAATGATTCTCAGATTTTCCTTTACGACCTCATTTTAGTGACCGTGTGTTGAGTCTGGACTCGCTTTAGGGTTTTACTCTGGTCTTTCTTATCACTCTATTTATTTATTTATTTATTTTATGCACATTGTCTATCCAAGCAAAATTATTTTGAATGTGTAGACATGATGTAACAAAGACTGAAATGGTAATTATGGTGCAAATTTTGTCTGGCTAAATGTTTTCATCCATGAACCTCAAGGCGTGCGTAAGGACTACCACTGAAACCACCTGTTAATACTCCCGTGTACAATAAAAGCAACGCCCACCCTTTGTCATGCCCACTGGTGAGGAAACAAATAGAAAATAGAAGCTCAAAGTGTTCCACAGACCAAAACAAACACGTGGGATCAGATTTGTGTATGAGCGACTTTTCGGGTTTTGATTGGGAACATTCCACATTGGTGTTTACATTTGAAAGGCAGAATGTACAAAATATATCAGCTATTGGAGGGGGAAAAGATGGAAATAAGGTAAAAGTGGAGTCTCTCCAATTAGAAAATAGAAAACACATGTATTGGAGGAAGGTTGCCAATATTTTGTAAGTCTACAGACTTCAAGAATGAAAGCTCACATCACTGCTGTGCTACACATGTGCTACCCATATCACAAGGCTGAAAATTCATGCGTGTTTTTGTACTCATACACACACAAACCCATGCACATTTATTTGCACCACTTTTGGATCCCATGCCATGATTAGCATCGAGCTCAGCTTCTCTAGGGAGTTCAGCAGAGGGGGCAAAATTCTCTTTTAGGGCCCGCCACTAAAAATCTCCAAGGCTTTGCAGCGCATCGATGGCCCAGTGCTTCAAAACACAGTCCAAATCCTGGAGATCACGCTGAGAGGGAACATCTGTGGACTGGGACAGGCTGCAGATAAGACTCCAGAGTGTGTGTAGGCATGCATGTGTTTGTACGTGATTAGCAGATTGTGGCTGAGTGTAGTTAAAGGAATAGGTAGGCCATGATTTATGTGAAACAGTATTTAAATTCATGTACACTGTATAAGCCCTAATTACTGGGGTCACTGTAGTGTGTGTGTGTGTGTGTGTGTGTGTGTGTGTGTGTGTGTGTGTGTGTGTGCATGCATGCGCACTATCAAGTGATCCAGGTCTGACTCCCTGAAATCCCAAAGCCATCAGTGTTTCTGGGTATATAATTCTGTAATTGGTATCATATGTGTAAAGAGACCAAAAGGAGGTATGTGTGAGGTATGTGTACATTATCCTTACATTTAACTGACAAGTGACCTCTTGAGTGCATTTAAATAATGATTACAACTGTATAAAAAAAGAAGAATCAGAGTTTTCTTTTCACCATCGAGTCCAAATTTAAACACCCTTAATCTTGACCCTGATGCAGTTTTAGAATGCACACATTCTCAGAAGGATTACACTACTAACAAACTACCTCCTTGTAAGTTCGGTATAACGACTTGGAAATCCCGCTTTGTGCTAAGGCTGCAAAGCCTACACCTCTCCCAGCTACAACGGCAACAACAGACATGCTGTAAAAGTTCACACACAGTGCAAAGACTTGATTACTGTGCAACCAAATAACCTGAACGTTATATGGACAACGTCCTTGAGTCCACATCCCTCACACATGCTGCGCTTTGAGCCAACAGCAACTCTGACAGCTTAAGCAGATTGAGTCTATTTGTTCCCGTCAGGTGCGTTGACTGGCGAGCAGAGGGTTTAAATCCAAAACGCCACTCTAAACAGAAAGTGGGCGTATATTTAAACAGGTCACCACCAACTAGCCAAGGAAAGCAGTGCTAAGTAGCCACCTCAGCAAACAGCTCGATCAAAAAGGATCTACCACCGATTTCTGGGTTAAAGTTACAGTGGAAACATTTGGAGAGAGGGTTGCTATCAACATGAATTACCATTGACATGTTAGCACATTTCAAAAGGAAGGGAAAGGGGGCATGGCAAACAACATAGCAAGGAGTGGAGAAATACAGAAAACAAAAGAAAAGAATAGGGAAGGTGAAAGCGTGGTGCTGATTTTATGAGAGGGGCCAACGACTTCCCCGATATGCGTTTCTCTGCGGGGAGCATGTTGAAGGCTGAGTACGCCCTAGTATGTGGTTTTTCCAAGGCCGAGCTAAACCAGGCTGGCCCGTCTCTTTTTCATAGATACACTGAGTTATACAGCACTTCTCAGAGGGAGGGAGAGGCCGGGTTTTCCTGTTCATGTGGAAAAAAGGGAGGGAAGAATGAGTGGAGGTAACCCTAGCCGCCGAGGTGGCCCTCTGGTAGGGCCCAAATTCTGCTATTCTCCTTCCTGAATGTCTCAGCCGCTCTCACATTTACAGACGCATACGAGCGAACTGAACACATGGGGCGAGGCACCGTGTATGGATGTCGTTTGGTAGGGTGGGCTCTGTATGCTGCTAAAGCCTCTCCCTGTTTTTGACCACAGTTATGGTACTTGCCAGTGGGTGTCTGGTTAAGAAAATAAAGCAGCGTGTTGGCCACGTCCAGGCTCATATATAAAGCATATGTCTCAAAACACAGGAATCCAAATTCCAAAGGCAGGAATTTTAGCAGAGTTCTTAAGTTCGACTTCACTGCAGCATTGAGTGCTTTGGATCCAAAGCGTGATTATCCTCCTAACAAATTGTTTTAGAAATGCATGGGTTTGCAGCATTGTGGAGAACTGGATTTAACTATAACTGTCAAACTCTGGGTTATTTGTGTCTGTCCGTATCTGGTGTCTACTTTCTTTCTGCTCCCTCCATCATCATGTCTTGCTCTTTCCTTCTCACTCCATCTTTCCCTTTCTCCCTTTCTTTCCCTCTCTGAGACACTGTGCAGGCAGCCCAGCGAGGGCTTGCTGAAGAGGGATGTGGATTCCATAAAGCGCTCGGCTCTATAAACGTCTCCCAATCCACATTCAGCACCTGGGTAAATATTATCCCAGCAATGCTGTGGTGACATCCTCAGAACACACGACTGATAATTAAGTTGATATTGATATTGCATATGGCATATTTTTAAGAATATTCATGGAGTTGTACGATAAAAACTGTCCAACAATAAAATACAACAGAAAGCACAAATATTCAGATAGACCATGGCTCACTAAGGGTTTACAAAATGCATGTAAAAAGAAAAATACACTCTATAGGGAATACCTAAAACAAAGAACAAAAGATGCTGAAAATAAATATAAAAAATACAAAAATAAGTTGACCAATATTATACGTGTATGTAGAAAGGAGTATTATAGTAAAATATTGAACAACAATAAACATAATATGAAAGGAATATGGGATGTTTTAAACGGTATCATTAAAAATAATTCTGGACAACAAAGTTATCCACAATACTTTATCGATAATGGCAATATTATGGAAAACACTGCTGATAAGGTCAACAGCTTTAATCATTATTTTGTAAATATTGGACCAAAACTGGCAGAACAAATTCCTGAGTCACTGCCATCAGTAGAATGTAGTGAAAACCTGATTGATAGGAACCCTAACTCAATGTTCCTTACATCAGTGGAGGAAAAAGAAATAATTGACATTGTACACATGTGTAAATATAAAACATCTACTGATTGTAATGATATTGACATGAAAATCGTCAAGAAGGTCATTGAAGGAATTGTAGGACCTCTAACATATATTTGCAACTTATCATTTCAGACGGGAAAAGTGCCAAACAAAATGAAAATAGCTAAAGTTGTGCCGCTGTATAAAACCGGGGATAGACGCCACTTCACAAATTACAGGCCTGTTTCTTTACTACCACAATTCTCCAAAATCCTAGAAAACCTGTTTAATAAACGATTAGACAAATTCTTAGATAAATATAAATTACTCTCTGACAGTCAATATGGATTCAGATCAAAAAGATCAACATCTCTGGCATTAATCGAATCAATTGAGGAGATTACGAATGCTATAGATCAGAAACAGTATGCAGCTGGAGTATTTCTGGATCTCAAGAAAGCATTCGACACAATCAATCATGACATATTAATTAATAAACTGGAACGGTATGGGATTAGGGGGGTTGTACTGCAATGGGTGAAAAATTATTTAAGTGACCGGAAACAATTTGTGAAGCTGGGTGTCCATTCCTCATCATGCTTGGACATTGCTTGTGGTGTTCCACAAGGCTCTGTACTGGGTCCAAAATTATTTATTATTTATATAAATGATATTTGTAAGGCATCTGATATATTAAAATTAGTATTATTTGCAGATGACACAAATATTTTTTGTTCTGGGAGGAATCTAAAGGAGCTGCTGGATACAATTACTTCAGAAATGTGCAAAAAAAAAAAGGTTAGCCACCACCATTTTGTCCATCTGTATCTGGAAGTCCCACAGGATCTTAGCTCGGTCATTCTCCACCACCCTTGGGGGCATCTCCCATTTTGACCTCGGGACTTCCAGGTTATACTCGGCACAGATGTTCCTGTACACTATGCCGGCCACTTGGTTATGGCGTTCCATGTATGCCTTGCCTGCTAGCATCTTGCACCCTGCTGTTATGTGCTGGATTGTCTCTGGGGCATCTTTACACAGCCTGCACCTGGGGTCTTGCCTGGTGTGATAGACCCCAGCCTCTATGGATCTTGTGCTCAGAGCTTGTTCTTGTGCTGCCATGATTAGTGCCTCTGTGCTGTCTTTCAGTCCAGCTTTGTCCAGCCACTGGTAGGATTTCTGGATATCAGCCACCTCCTCTATCTGCCGGTGGTACATACCGTGCAGGGGCCTGTCCTTCCATGATGGTTCCTCGTCTCCCTCCTCTTTCTTGGGTTTCTGCTGCCTGAGGTATTCACTGAGCACTCGGTCAGTTGGGGCCATCTTCCTAATGTATTCTTGGATGTTCGTTGTCTCATCCTGGACTGTGGTGCTGACACTCACCAGTCCCCGGCCCCCTTCCTTCCGCTTAGCGTACAGCCTCAGGGTGATTTTTGATTTTAAGAATAGTGGATTTGTATGATCTCTGTAACCAGTTTTATGGATTATCCTTATGGCCCTTTTTTGTAATATAAAGATTGATGATAGCGAACATTTGTAAGTATTGCCCCAAACCTCTGCACAGTAATTCAAATACGGTGCAATCAGGGAACAATAGAGAATGTGGAGTGATTTGTGGTCCAGAATGTGTTTTACTTTACTCAAGATTGAGACACTTCTTGAAATTTTGTTATGTATATGATTTATATGAGACTTCCAGTTTAATTTATCATCTATAATCACACCAAGAAACTTATGTTCAAGTACTCTTTCAATTTCCACACCATCTACATGAATCTGCACTTGTGCATTTCTAAGGGAATTCCCAAATAAGATAATTTTAGTTTTACTTAGATTTAGCGATAGTTTGTTCCTGTTAAACCATTTTTTAACCATTTCACCATCCTCACATTTCACAGCCTCAGGGTGCTGGATTTTGGGGTGAAACCATCCATTTGAAACCATCCTCTATGTCTGCAATGTTGCCTTCTGGTAGTTCAATCCCCTCAGTTCTGACTACCTTCCCTCTCTTTGTTACCATCCGACTACACTTCTCCAGTCCGAATGACATTCCAATGTCATTGCTGTATAGCCTGGTAGTGTGGATCAGTGAATCGATGTCTCGTTCACTCTTGGCATACAGCTTGATGTCATCCATGTACAGGAGGTGGCTGACAACTGCTCCGTTCCGTAGTCGGTATCTGTAGCCAGTCTTGTTAATGATCTCACTGAGGGGGTTCAGGCCTATGCAGAACAGCAGTGGGGACAGAGCATCTCCTTGGTAGATCCCGCACTTGATGGTGACTTGTGCTATGGGCTTGGAGTTGGCCTCTAGTGTTGTACGCCACATCCCCATTGAGTTCCTGATGAAGGCTCTTAGGGTCCCATTGATCTTGTACAATTCTAGGCATTCCAGTATCCAGCTGTGGGGCATTGAGTCATAGGCCTTCTTGTAATCAATCCAGGCAGTGCACAGGTTGGTCAGTCTGGTCTTGCAGTCTCGGCTGATTGTTCTGTCTACCAGTAGCTGGTGTTTTGCGCCTCTGGTATTCTTGCCAATTCCTTTCTGTGTCCCGCTCATGTATTGACCCATGTGCCTGTTCATCTTAGCCGATATGATGCCTGACAGGAGCTTCCATGTAGTACTGAGGCAGGTTATTGGTCGGTAGTTGGAGGGGACCGGTCCCTTCTTGGGGTCCTTGGGGATCAGGACCGTCCGACCTTCGGTTAGCCATTCCGGGTGTCTCTCGTTAACTAGCAGCTGGTTCATTTGTGCTGCCAGACGCTCGTGGAGTGCAGTCAGCTTCTTTAGCCAGTAGGCGTGAACCATGTCGGGCCCTGGTGCTGTCCAACTCTTCATACTGGAGACCCTTTCTTGGATATCTGCCACTGTGATGGTTACTGGACCCTGTTCAGGGAGGTCGCTGTGGTCTGCCCTCAGATCCACTAGCCACTGAGCATTGCCGTTATGGGTTGCGTCCTTCTCCCATATGCTCTTCCAGTATTGCTCCGTCTCCGGCCTTGGTGGTGCTGTTCTCTTATTGTTCCCTTGCCACTGAGAGTACACCTTTGCTGGTTCTGTGGAGAACAGCTGGTTTATTCTCCTGCCTTCTATCTCTCTGGTGTACCTCCTCAAGCGGCTGGCCAAGGCTGTGAGTCTTTGCTTGGCAGTTTCCAAGGCCTCAGGTATGGACAGCTTGCTGTATTTCTTAGGCACCTTATTTGTCGCACCTTTCTGCAACTCCGTTAGTTGGCTAACCTCCCTCCGTGCTACTTTGATCTTGCCCTCTAGCCTCCTTCTCCATGGAGGGTACTACCCCTTGTCGCTGTTCAACTTGTAGCCAAGCATCTCACTGATCACTGTTGCCGTATTGTAGATCAGCTTGTTAGTGTCGGTAATCGTGGTTGTAGGTATTGCCCGTAGTGCTGCATTAACATCATCTAGCAGACCTTCTGAGAGTACTTCACGTAATCTTGGTAACCGGCTACGGGGTATCCAGGTTTCAAGCTTGGCCATTATCCTATCCAGGTCAGTTCCTCTCGCACTCAACGATACTTCTCCTATCGCACTTGGGGCTATGTGACTCCCAAGCTAGGCGAGTGGCTCCAGCAGATCCCGGGAATAACATCGGAGATCTCTGTCCAGAAGAGCGCAGTCCTGGGAACAGCTAAGATACTGCGCAGGACCCTCAAGCTCCCAGGCCTCTGGTAGAGGACCCGAGCTTGAAGGATAAACCGCCCGCAGGGGCGTGCTGGGTGTTTTTTTTATATATATATATATATATATAATTGTAGGTTGTGTATCCTTGAGGTGTTAATGGGGTTATTGAAAATGTGTATATGTGCGTATGTGTGTATATACGTATCTATGGATAGATAGAAACATATATGTGCATATATTTAAAAAAAAAAATTACACATAACATATAATGTAATTGCAAGGAGGTATTTCTGTAGTCTATTGATACTAGATAGTGGAAAAGGGGTGGGATTAAATAAGCTTATGCTTCTTCCTGCTCCTTTTTGAACATGGACGTTATTTGGAGTTGTGGTTGCTCGTTTTCCTTTTGTTTGCTTTGTTCATTTGTCTCTTTTAATTCTATATTTTTTTTATACTTTTTCAACATGTTCAAAATAAAGATTCAATCAATCAATCAATCAATCAAAGTTTAAAAAAATTGTTATACAAACTTCGTACAAAAACCAGTGACTTCTTAATATTTACTTATAACTCATATTTTTTTAAAATGTCAGGTCATAAATATTCAGTATTGGGCAAAGGTCTTGAGACAGCCCTCATGTCAAGGAGCCACACTCTTTTGTAATTTTTTTAAAGTGGTCTTGAGCAACAGTTCTCCAGGTTTTCTGAAGGATGTAGGAACGAGCCAAACCATGAAGGCCGTGTAGCCAAACAGGAGGATCTTGAAATTGATTTTGAACCTCACTGGCAACTATTGGAGAGCTAAAACAGGTGTGATATGATCTCTTTGTCGGGTGCCTGCGAGGAGCCTACCAGCAGCATTCTGGACAGGCTGGAAATGAGAAAGAGAGGACTGAGTGAGTCCAGTATAAAGTGAATTGCAGTTTTCCAAGCGGGAGGAAATGAGAACTGAATGACAATTTTGCCATCTCTCACAGAAAGGAAGTGCTTCATTTTTTTTTTGATGTGACGCAGAGATGGAAATAACCTCATCACAAATAGTAACACTGGAAGGACGTCACGGCGGCTTATGGAGGGAAGAATCCAAATTTAACATTTTTAGTTCAAGTCGTCATTATATGTGAAGGAGAGAGGTACAGGAGTGAGTGTCTCCAACCATCTGTAAAACACAGTGGAGGCTCTGTCATGGTTTGGAGCTGCATTTTAGCCAGTGGTTTGGGGGGTCTAGTCAAAATTGATAGAATTATGAATAATGAAGAATAACATCCGCTTTTGATCCACTATGTTTCTGATTGGCAATGGCTTCATGGTAATGACCCCCAAACACTCCAGTAAAGGCATACCTGGATAAAAGAACACACAATGGGTGGTTGTAGCTAAGGGAGAAAAGCAGTTCATCTATTAATGGGAAGGTTGGTGGTTGAATCCTTAGCACTATAATGAATTATCCTATGAAATAGGAACAATTTATTTTAAAACATCATACAGGAATTTACTATTTATGTCTGGCTATCATAAGTTAAGAAGGTTACCAACTAAGTTTAGCAAACTCTCAGCTTAGGTATAACTTGAGCTAATTTCTATCTTCATATTCTTATTCTTGGACTAGCATTGCAAGAGTCACAGTTCTAAACAACCCTTGTTTATCTTATACCAGGCCTTGGTGCAGCCCCTCAGTTTACCCACAGTCTAAAAAGAGACATTTTAGTTCTTTTCCTTTTAAGGTCAACTTGGTTTTTTATTAGCTGTAAATGGCCAATTTGAACAGCACATGGGTGGGACTATTTCTGCCCTCACTGACATACAGAGCCAGCAGTTCTAACAGTTCAGACTAATGTGAAGCCTGAGATTTAGCATACATAATTTTGCACTCTATTACCTTATTATCTGCCACTTTATAACATTATAACCTTTATTAAAGCGCTTTGGGGTCCATACAGGCCATTTACCATTTATTAGAGTATGTCCCAAAAGGTTGATTCTGTTCATCTGGATATAGCGTTTTCAGTGGGAGAAACACTTCGTCACTTATACAAGAGACTTCTTCAGTCTCAGCTCACTGCAGGTTTCCCCAACCTTATAAACAGTACATTTGCACAATAACTGAAACCAGCCCACTGAATGAACAATGGGCTGTGAGGTCAGTTCCTTGATCATTAATATGCAAATTGTCATGAACATTGATCAACAACCACTGATTAAAGCCCATTGATTAAAGGGTATGCAAAATAAATGACAAAAAGTATAAAAGTCTCCTTTAAGTATGTATAATAATAAATACTTGCATACATAATTTTGTTTTTTTAGTGGGGGGTAATGCTACACATCTGTTGTGTGGCTCATTTTTATTGGCTTTGTTTATGTGACCTCTAACCGCAATAGGAAACTAAGGTAGGAAGTGAATGGATGCCTCGGGAGAAAAATTTGGTTACTATATTACAGCAGATGAATGCAGCATTCAGCAACACATTTGCTCTTGTGTCTGAAAAGGCATATCTTCCAAACTCTTTGAAAGCTGAAAAGCTCCCTTAGATACCCAAGAACGCTGCTTTGGTACACTGAGAACTGGCTTGCTGTGTTTAGTTGCAGTTGCTAGGCTAGGGCTGGACAATCGCTCCTGTGTGGAGCAATTTTTCCACTCACACGCAGCATATTGTGTGTTTGTGAAATAAGTAGTTATTTTTGACTGAATCTGAAAGCTGCAAACACACACACGTAGGGCAGACCTAATATGTGACTGAGACTGTTTATTAGAACTCCGGCACCAACCTCCTCGACCACACGCAACTACAAAATCAGAGAAGTTTGTGAGGATGAAAAAGACTCGAGGGTATGGTACTTGTAAGATGTCTGTTCTATTTATCATATATTACCTTATTTTTGGTGGTTTGAGTAATGTAACAAATAAATGGCAGCACATTAAAAACTTAAATTACCATACTGTATTTAATGAGAGAGAGTTCATGTGACCCAAACAACTGGAACAAAAGTATGTGACAGCTTTGGCCCCCAGAAACTCTCCCCTCTACTTGGAATGAATTCTGTTCAATCTCTGTGTAAAAGAATGTGTTGCATTTTGAAGTACGACCACAGTCACGTTTTTAGGATTTTATGACGAGAATGTCTTAACTCAGAGGCATACTGCACCGTTAATAACTGCAGGCTTGCTGAGGAAACAGGCCAGGGGTAGTTACGGACAAATGAAGGGGAAGGAGGAATAAAGGAGCGATGTCTCGTCTCATTTTAAAGAATCTGTGAATTAAGGTGTTTGATAAATTAATAGCACGTCACTGGCTTGCAAATTAGATGCATTAGCAGGTCTTGTTGCAGCTGGCTTAAAGTCGATCCAAGCCTCATTTTAAATCTCACGTGAAGTCAACAGATCTTCGTCTAGAGTCAATCTGATTTTAAAAAAATGGTCCTTTTAGTTTAATCTCATAGCTAGGCCCAGAAGTCCAACATGCTCATTTTTAAAGGGCTTTGGTGGTTCAAAATAAAAAGCGCTCGAGTTACCGCAGCTGCACTCTGCACGGATCAATTTGGGAAACCAGTTTGGAAGGATGGATCCAAGATAGAGATGGGTTCCAGTGGACTCAATACGACCTGGACTACCTCAGCCAGTGCACACTGACAGTGATGGAGAAGAAAAACAAAGGGCCGCAGGGAGGGGGGGCGAGGAAATGAATATCTTACAGTAACACATGGTGTGAAAGAAAGAAATGTCTCTCTGCTGACCTCCTTGTGCTTTTCATTCCTCCTCTCTACCCCCCCCCCCCCCTCCCTCTCAGCCTCCCTCCTCCACCCTTCACTTGTGCTCCATGCCGATTGAAATATGCAAGCATAATAGTCTGGGAAATAGGATCAAGAGGTTTATGTAGAAAAGTGTGTTTGGCCTGGGGCTGCTATGCAGTGGTAAATGACTGTCTTTGATCGACAGAAAGGATTTATGCTCTTAAGGTAAATTGAAGTTATCACACTGCAACCACAAAACCTCAAAGAGAAAATGATGCAGAGAAGTGTAAAGGACGAGGATAAAGGAGAGTACTGAAGAAAGGCAAATTAATCAATGGTTTAGGCTTGAATGACTTACTGGACAAAGGGGAATTTTACTTATTTTATTCATCGTGGGCCTCACAGCCTGATGCAGCTCTCCAAACTTTAATTGCTAGCTCACCGACACATGCTGAAGAACAAGCTGGGTCTGGATAGTGACAGCATTCGTCGGTCCATACAAGGTCCATACAAGGAAAATGGACGAGCCAGGCAGACTGTGGTCAGACTACAAAGATTTAAAGATAAACAATTAATTTTCTCATCTGCCAAAAAACTGAAAGGTACCAATCTTTACATCAACGAGGATTTCTCAGAGTCCAGAACTGTTACCACAGCTGAGAGCGGCCAGAGACAGAGGTGATATTGCCGTCCTGAAATATGACAAATTAATTGTTAAACCGAGGTCACAGAACGCCGGAATTAATATTTAGACTTCAGCAATGTTGTCATTTGTAGCTGTTGAGATCAATCGGTCTGCAAATGTCTGACCCTATACTTGTTCCCGGATTCTCTGGTAAAGATTTTTCAGTAGCTCATGTCAATATTTGTAGCCTTAAATATAAGATTCTGGAAATTCAGTCACTGTTGTCAACAAATACGATAAGTGTGCTGGCTATTTCCGAGACTCATTTAGACGATGCCTTTGAGAATAATGAATTTGAAATAAAAGGTTATAAATTGTATAGGAAGGACAGAAACAGATTTGGAGGGGGCGTAGCCCTATACATTAATGATAATATGGCAAGCAAACTACGTATGGACTTAACACTTGACGATCTGGAAATTGTGTGGGTTCAGTTACACCCGCTCTATGGCAGGCCTGTATTAGTAGGTTGCTGCTATAGACCCCCATGTAGTAATATGTTGTATGATGTAGAACGAATGTGAAATGCTGGAAAGAGTAACTGAGGAAAACAAAGACATGTTCTTATTTGGAGACTTTAATATCAATTGGTCAGCTCCTTGTTGTCCTTTAAGGAAAAAGATAAGTTCATCAGCGTCGGCTTGTTGCCTGTCTCAGATGATCACCATTCCCACACGGGTCACGGTCAACGCAGGAGGTCATAGGTCATCATCGTGTATTGATCACATATATGCAAATGTTCCTGAGCATTGCTCTAATATTGTTTCTATTCCAGTTGGTTATAGTGACCATAATCTTGTAGGTTTGACCAAGAAAATGAAACCACTGAAAACTGCACAAAAGATTATTTTTCATAGATCATACAAAAATTTCAATGCAGATAAGTATATTAATGACGTATAAGGAATTCACTGGACTGACATCTGCCTCGAGCGTGACCCTGATATGGCATTATCTATTATTATTGAAAACTTTTGCTACCTGGCTGACAAACATGCCCCCTTTGATTTACTGATTTACTGTTAAAAAGAACTACGCACCTTGGCTAGATAATGAACTTAAGGCTGCAATGTCAGAAAGGGATATAGCAAAAGCACATAAGTCTGTCAGTCCACAAGAGTAGGCAAGATATCGCGAGTTAAGAAATCAAGTAACTAAATTGAATAGGCGCAAGAAGAAAGAATATTATCAACTCAAGCTCAAGGAGGCCAATAAGGACAGAAAGAAGGTGTGGAAAGTTTTAAATAATATAATGGGTAGTAAACTGCTCAAAGTTGCAGCCAAGTTTGTGTCCCTTCCTATAGGTCACATATTTAATAGATCTTTGGCATGCAGCTTATTTCCATTGCAGTGGAAAGAATCGAAAATAATTCCCATTCCTAAAAACAAGAATGACGTTTTTAATAGTGTCAATAACAGACCTATTAGTCTACTCCCCATTCTAAGTAAAATTATGGAGAGGATTGTCTATGAACAAATTCAACATTACCTAACAGAAAATCAGTTACTCACTCAGTTTCAACATGCCTACAAACCTGGTTATTCCACCAGTTCAGCTCTCATTCACATGACAGATAACTGGTACAAATATCTAGATAATGGGAATTTGGCCGGGGTGGTATTTTTGGATTTTAGTGCTGCATTTGATTTGATAAATCATGATCTTTTGATAGATAAACTAAAATGTTATGGATTTTCACCAGCTGCTTTGTGCTGGATAGAAAGTTATTTGTCTGGAAGAAGGCAAAAGGTTTATTATAATGGTTATTTCTCGGAGGGCTGTGAAATGAACTGTGGTCTCAAGGCAGCTGCCTCAGTCCACTTCTCTATTCAGTCTTCACGAATGATTTGCCGTACGTCCTGGATAAATCTCATCTTGTAATGTATGCTGATGATTCCACCATGTTTTATTCAGCCAGTAGCCACCCTGAATTGACAAGCGTATTACAACTAGATTTGCTGAACGTGTTTGACTGGATAAGTAAAAACAACACGATTTTAAACGTGTCTAAATCCAAATCCATGTTAATAGGAAGTAGAGTACGCTTAGTCAACAGCCCACAATGAAATCTCTCCATAGCTGGATCGGTATTAGAACAGGTCACCCAGATTAAATTACTTGGTGTTACCATAAACCACCACCTTTCATGGTCTCAGCACATCAACTCTGTTATTAAGAAAATGGGACAGGGCATAGCTATAGCTAGGAAATGCTCCTTTTATATTACTTCTTCAATTATGAAACATGTCATTAATGCACTAGTATTATCTCATCTAGAGTACTGCTCAATCATTTGGTCAGCAGCTAATAAGACAGATCTGAACAGACTTCAGTTAGTCCAAAGTAGGGCGGCCAGATTAGTGTTAAGGTGTTCATATTATACAAATATTGATAAAATGCACGATAAACTTTCTTGGCTTTCTGTACAAGCTAAATTATACTATGGCTTACTTGTATTTTTAAAGAAAGCAATATTGGTAAACACAGTATCCAGATGAAATACATAATCATGCTACACGATTCTCAACTAACCACAATTTAGTAACTCTTCGAGTTAAAAGTAACTTTTTGAAAAACTCTGTTATATTTAGAGCATCTTTTCAGTGGAATAAGTTGCCTTATACAATTAGAGAATTGGCTTCTATTCATAATTTTAAAAATCACCTAAAAGCCTAGTTAGGCTGTTTTTAAGAGGGTAATGGAAATTGTGTATTTTGTTTGAGTGTTTTTTATGTTTTTTTTATATTTACATGCTTATATTTTCAGAATTGTAAAACCTTATTGTCGATGTAAGAGCCAAATTATGTGGATATTTTGCATTCACTTCATTGAATGCAATTAGAGAAAACCTGGCAGATGATATTTACGATAATAAAATACAGGAAAATACTCAAATAGAGATGCCTTTCAGACAAACGAGAGCAGTGTGCAAAAGCCCCAGCTAATTGCACAGTGCTAATTGCACTGTTGCCAGTTTTGATGGCCTTGGAAATAGTCCATGAAACAGGGCAGGCATCAAACACGAGAAGATAACTACAAACATGAGGGGAAAATAATAAAAGGACACAAGAAAAAAAACAAGCATTTTAATCTCAGAGCTGATGCTGGAAAACTTTCCAATTTGTTACTTCTAAGCAAGGCATCAGTAAGGTTAATATGGGTTCAAACCAATCATTGGTTCAAACAAGGGTGGTCAAAAAACCTGAAAGGATCCTAGCTATCCCAAAATCCTTCACAGCATTATATGTTCTGCCCAGTTTCACCTCAAAGTCACTTTGAGGTAATAAAGGCAGAAGGATGATGAAGCATCTATCTCCCCTATTCTGCATTACAGCTTTGTCTGCCTTCACTCACCCAGGAGGATAATAGATACCAATTATCCTGCACCACTGATTTCATAATTGCTTTAAAGGGATCACTACAACACACACATTCCCATCTTTGCCTGTCAAGAGAAGCTAATCAGATCCCTAAATTAGACTGAAGTGATAGACTTATTAGGGACTAATTTCTGTATTGCTAAACTAACAAAATCACCTGTCCAAAACCAACAAGAAATGATGGTCTTGATCATGTCTAGGTTGTTCTGATTATATCTTCTGATCACAGTGTCATGTTATCCCCAGAGAGCACATCACTCCCAGACTGCAGGCTTAGTTGTAGGTCCCAGAATTTCAATGATTAAGATGTAAGACAAAGGCTTTTCCAGCTGGATCAGGCGATGCTGAAATATCCCTCAGTTATGTTGCTATAGGCTCAAGCTGTTGGGGAACATCCTGTGATTCGCTGAGCATTTCTTCTCCACTCCCCCCTCTTTTCACTCCTTATATGTTTATATACCACCACTGCATCTCATTAGCTTTTTGGCCCCTCTCCCATAGTTTATTATTCCTTGTCTCTTTATGCTCTTCTTTTTTCTCTTTTTTTCTCCTCACTCCACAACTACTCAGCGGGTTCTGCTGAAGTCATTTTGCTTAAGCAAGGGGTTCGTCCTCCCTACAGTCGGCAAATTGATTTGCCAAAAGGGATTGTTTGATTGTTGGGGTTTTCTCTCTAATATTGTGGGCTCTCTCACATGCAATATAAAATGCCTTAAGGGGATTGTAGTTATGAAGTGATATAAAGACATGAATTTCAGACTTCAGTTTAGCTGGAATGGAAAACATTAAAAAGGCTAAAATTTCTGAACTTTCCTTAGTTTAGATTCAATCTAATCTCAATGCATGATGCCCTATCAAAATTCAACACGCTGCACTGATCAGGCGCTATTGTAAGGTAAATCAGACAGAGATGACCTAAGCCGGCCCCAGATGACGACTTACATTTCCTATCCCCGGTAGACAGGTCACACAACTGCATCCTACTTCCTTTTCCTACAGGCATGGACATTCGTCACACCTCAGTCTCCTGGTGGCCTAAAACGGAAACATCAGATGGGAAACGCTGTTAACACCCTACAATATTCCCAACATGGGGTTGTGACTATTTGCGTATAGAAAGTTTACAATGGCTAAGACATACATCAAATGATTTAAATAAATCATCACTATAAAGATCGTAGTGTGTCTGCATGTTTGTTCTGAAACTTTTCCTAGCTAACTGATAATATAATATATTTATATAGCACCTTTCAAGAAACCCAAGGTTGCATTATACAGAAAACTCAAAGCCCACAGGCCTCCAGTATGTGAGGAAAACTGAAGGCGTTTTCACCATCTTTGGGAAATTAAAGTCATTCTCTGTTGCTTGGCCTTTAGAACGCCAGAAGTGAGGGTGGATTCAGAGGTGGTGTGGTGTGATGTGACTCTGCACACATCATACCACCACATCATTTTGGTTTTGAACACGTCACACACTTCCATTAGTGGCCAAAATGTGCAGATGGAAACATCAGATGGAGTTTTCCAAGCATGTTAATTCTTGCTTCTATTTTAGGATGCAGTGTACCTTTTTTAAATGAGGTACACAAGTCTATAAAGAGGTGCTAATGAATGACTCACACTTCATGGAACCCTCCACTATGCGTGTCATTCTTTCCTTGCTGGGTCCACACCTTGCACCACTGACTACTGACTAGAATAATTCTATTATTTTCATCACAGTAGCAATAAATACTAGTCACAGATCATGCCAACTCTCTTCTATCATTGCTTTTCACAACCCCTTCATCAATCCATCTGTTACTGTTTCCATCACCAGTCCCACCAGTCTTTCTGGAAGGTCTGTACACCAATATCATAAATGTGTTCTACGATTTAGGCAAATTCTACTACACAGCTTCTGTTAACGCTACACAAACCATCTGAATAAAGTTGCTTGTAATTCATCAGAAACTGAGCAATATACTTTGTGACAAATGCTTAAAAAGGAAGAAAAAAAACATTAATCATGGGCCAGTAAATTCAACCCCCAGGTTAAGTTTGCCATGGTGGAGCTCTACTGTAAAGTCCTGAGGTGTCTGACTGAGGACACTCAGAGCAAACCAGTCTGAAGTTTGGCATGTACCAGTATTGCACCCTATCTGCCCTGCTCACCAAAGTTGGGTCCCTGTAACATGTGTCCACTTCCACCAAAAAGAAATTCTAGTTAAAGGTTTGTCATTTTGAAACACTGAAGGACATCCAACACATATTAGACACACATTTACAGGATATTAAAAATTGCATTTGAAGAGGTCTAGAGGTGTAGAAGGAGACAACCTTGAAGTCGCCAATAAATCAGGTAACTTTTTCAAAACTTCATCTGTGTAAGTTGCAGAACTTGAGTTGCACCGAATACTAGGAGAAAGGTTTCATAAATATGTTTTCATAGTGCTTAAACATTTGAAAATAACTTTTGCTGCCTTTTCATGTTTCTGCAGGTCCATACAATGGACAAACCAAACACTGAGAGTCAGTCAGAGCCCCTTTAATGTTTCTGTTTTTGTTTTTTCTTCCTACATATATTCAGCTGGTTGTAATCTGCAACCTCACCAGCAGATGTTACTAAATTCTAAACATTGCATATTTAAGCAATTGTAGCTTCTGAGTATACTGGGGTCTACACTCAATGTATAGCGCATTATGTTGAGTATAAAGATGTTGAGGGGAGCCTCATGTATCATAAGACCCACTGTGTCAGTATTTTCGCCAGATGTGGCTCATAGGTCACTGGGGTGTGAAGGAGATGCGGGAAATGAAACTGACGGCACCTTGTTGCTAAATAATTACAGCTATGTTCAACCCTAGATTTCTTCTGAACACATTCATGTCCTGAATTGTTATTTTATGTTTTGTTTTGTTTTTTTCCCTCTCTCGTGTGCCGGTCTCAGTTATATCCTCCACTGACATGTTTTCTCAGAGTCTGTGTTATTGCTTATATGGTTAGAGCTGGAAAACCAAACAAAGCCTGACACAGCACTCCATCACCTGGCCCGATGATGTCATGATGTCTTAAGTGTCCCACTTTGACTGTGGCCCCACCTTCCTCTCAGCACATGTCAGAGGTTGGTGAACCATGCACAGGTGTGTGTGTGTGTGTGTCTGCGTGTGCAAATCAGTGACATATTTTTGGAGGCTGAGAACCCCCACAGGTTGTAAAGTTGTTCCAGACCACGTTGTACCGGAGCTGGGTGTGAATGGGGGTTATGTCTCTGAACAATCCACTCTTTGAGCTTCATTTCCAGGTCGACCCCTTCCAGAGCATGGTTCATGGTAGAGGTGTCGTCATCTGATTGGTTAGAGCTCCTGGCCTCACATTTTGCTGTTCATCAATCAAATCTAGATTTCCATTACTACCAAGTAGACCTGAAATTTCTTATTTCCGCTCAGTCTTCTTAGTACACGAGCCTTGCTCACAGTATGCTGCACTCATACTCCATTGACCTAAGTTCACACTTGCAGTTTCTTAAGTGCTAGTCAGAAGTTCTGCTAGTGCTTGAAGAAAACACTACTATAATTAAACATAATGATGATTTACATTGGCCAGCAGTTGAGCATGCTCCTTACAATGAGAGTGCCAAGATGCTGATGTTTGTTGGTAACATTTACCAAGACGAAAATACTCCATCCACACATTAAAGAGGTACTCATGTATTGATTTGTGGTGAGAATATTTGCTTCTTCGGAAAAAGTTCTGGATTTGCTGTCATGTGGACAAAGCCATGATCTAGTTACTCATGCCAAATAACCGGACTGCTTGAAAGAGCGTGTCATCACTTTCGTCTTGGACGATCCACTTCCTAATTTTTCTCACAGCGTCATCTATTTGTGCTCATTCACATCTGCCAAGAAGTAGATAGAACCGGTGGGAGGGATTTTGAATGTTGGATATCCCTTCACATTCACAAGTCATTCTTTTGCCTTCCAAGGCACATCTCCAAGGACATCCAGGTCTCATTCACTCAGCCCCACTGGCTTTTATGTCCACTGAAAATGTCTCAGTGGTGTGTGCCGCAACTTGAGTGCAAAAGAAACCAAATGTGGTATTCTGAAAACAGACTGTCTATGTGATTTTGTTACATTGTCTTTTGTTTCTGTGGAATACAGTTTTGGTTTAAATTATTATGGTTTAATGTCTAAATCAAAGAAACGCTTTGATAGGATTAAAAGAGAGGAAATGGGAAATAATTATATGGTCTCACAGCACATTAGCAACATAAGAGGTTCATTGTAACAGTGGAACATGAAACCACAGTGTGCTCAAATGATGGTGGCTGGAAATACTACAACAAACACAGAGAGAATCTCAGTTGATGACAATCAACTGCTCTCTGTTTACTGAAAACAATAAAACCCCTCTGCTGACACGAGGCAGGCTTCTGGTAGAGTCTGTCCGTAGAAGAAACATTTAATGGCTCCATGTGGGGTTGTTTGCTGCTTAATCTGTGGTTGTAACATCCACTCAGACATGTGTGTCTATTTTTTCCTGTTTCAAAGCGTATGACATTCCTTTAACCGGATAACTGATGTGGATTCTGACAGTTGGTGGGGCCAGATGCTGACCTGGCTCATCAGAGGCCTGGAAACAATCCAACAAAATGCTACACAGCTTTGGAGAACTCCCTTCCTTTTTACTTGCTCCATGTATCCCTTTGGAGCAAGATGTTGCAGGTCAGATTTACAGTAGATCTATGCGCCACTGAGCCGAACTTGGGCAAGCTAATTGGAAAAAGGATTTGTACGTTATGTGGCCCGCAGCGGGTCCTTTCAGCAACTAAGCAAGGAAATCACAAAGGACGGCACACAGGTGAAGCAGATGTACATATGAATGTGTGTAAAGATATATCCTCCACAGTACGAATGCATGCACAGGGCTCTAGAGTGCGACCAATTTGGTCGCAAATGCGACCAAATTGCAGGTTTTGTCTCTCTCCAACTAAAATTCACCGAGCCAGCAGCAAAAGAAGCAGCAAACTGCGCTTCACATTTGATCAATGTCGTCATGAATTTTGCTGTTTTGCTTCCACGACTATTAAAATCACACTCCATGCACAGCTAGCTCTCTCTCTCTATCTCTCTCTGTACTTCAAGAACAGTTTCCCGTCTCCAATCTCTGTTTTCTGTATTATTCATTTGCTTATTACCCACCAGTCTACCGTTGTTTACAGCGCTGTCGGCTGCTGTCTTTTTTTTTTTCTTTTTTTCACTTAAATGACCTCGGACAAGAAAGCCTATTTTTTCTGTTGTTCAATACTGAAGAAATTTAAACTTTATATGCAGAACGTTGTAGAATATTTTTAAGGTTATCTGCTATAAAAAGCCAGACCAGGAAAATCTCCTTCATGTTTTTCTGTGTTTTATTCTCAGTTACTTTCACACAAAGGCATCTGCTGTGATGTTCACAACTCTGAAGAAGTCAGTACTGATAAATGATCAGAATTATAATATTTCTGACTGTCTGAGGCTAAGTTGAATCGAATCGGGACTTTGAAAACCGGAATCGAATGGATTATAGAAATCAGTGATGATACCCAGCCCTAGTGAGCAGCCTAGGCACCACAGAAGTGGATGTAGCTGTAATAGGAAAAGAACTATTGCTAACTTTTCTGTTAAGTTAAGGCCTGATCCTTCTGAAATTCATAGCCAGTGCTCTGACACGGTGTCATCAATCTTTGAATGCTGAAAAAGCACAGTGTATCCAGAAAAACACATTATATTATATAAATTATTATAAAATTTGTGTGCGCCTAACATTTGTGCGCCCATGGCAAAAAGTTAGTCTAGAGCCCTGATGCATGTGCACACAGAATGTTTTGAAGACCATAAAAAATTAAGAAGTGATTTTGGCACGCTGCTCACATTACTGAATGACATGAACAAGGAAATGAGGAGGTTGAACTTTAAGTTACACATGTCTGGCAAGCACATTGCCATCGGAGAATACACTGACAGCATCCCAAATATATGTATGCATGTGTTATATATGAAGGGGAAAAAGATCAGGCATCTATACATGTAGAAATATGACTCATTTCCTGCACTGAAAACACTGTACTAATGGACTGTTCTGCACTCTTCTCATGCAATTTTAATTCTATTGTGTTTCTAACCTCATTTTATCTCTGATTTCCATTATGGATTGCCAAAGAGGAACCCTCTGTCTGATAAAAATGGTCCATTACATAAATGGCTCATCACTCCGAGGCCTTTGTGTGTCTGCCCAGCAGGTGAACAAGAGGTCTTCAACTTGGCAAAAATAGAAAGACTTTGAAGACTTTACAGTTGGAGAGACACATCATCACAGACTCCAGCAGTAATGGGACACAGTAACACTACACCTGATGAAAATAATACTAATAGTGACAATGTGAACAATAGTCTGGTCTTGTCATTCATGACAAAAGGTTGATGTCCCAAAATGATTATTAAACCTCATTATATCTTACAAGTTCATTTACTACAAATGTTGAGTTAACTATTATAGAACAAATTCTTGAAGTTGGTTGAAAGTGATGGACTTGTCTACCAACACTAGTGAAACTGAAATTGAGACTGTTTGCCTTCAAAGTAAAAGTTGCACCTTTTGAAACATGTTGGCTGCAATGCTGAGGCACAACTTTACTACAAGCAAATGTGGCAATCTACTAGAAACCAAAGCAATTACTGAGGGGGGAATACAACCTGTGGTTGTATCACATCCAATATGGCAGACAGCTGTTGAGCATTGTGCACATGACATCACATGAGAAACCTCAATAAAAGATGGACGTAGCCTCTGCAGGGCAAAAATGAAGCCAATGTGAAAGTGCCTTCTAGTGAAAACTACCTGAAAACCACTAGATGGCAATAGCTGTTGTCTAAAAAGATTTCTGCTTAAAACTTTAAGGTAGAAAAGCGTTTTGACTTGACTTGAGTCCAAAATAAGGTCATTTTGTAAATCTTGGTCATACAATGTTACTAAAATGAGGATTATCTATGGTAAAAACCACATTCTGACTAAACAGACAGTTACAGTGATGCAATGTTGAAAGTTTTAATCTCTAGGCTTCAAAACTGGGCTTTAGAAACCGATCAGTGATGTCCCAGTAGCCATATCCATCCTTTATACTCTCTATAGCTAGTTCAAAACCTACCACGCTAACGCAACTGCTCGGCGCAGCTCTAGCGTAACAACAAAAAGGCGCACCAGAAAAACACACAGTTGCAGAGAGGGCGTGTCACATGGTAACCATGGCAACATAATGCTGCCGCCTGAAACAACAGAACACAGCTGTCAAACAAAACCCAAAACAGCCCTGACCCGCTACAATATTTTAGCTGAAATAACAACCATCTAACATTTTAAAATAAGACAGTGACCACGATTAAATATTGTCTGTTGGATGGATGGATGTTAGTGAGCATTCTAGCAGAAATCAGTTCAACGTCAGTTTCCGTGTTAGCATTTAGCTCAATGTACTTAGTGTCATAAAGCTACTAGGATAGCTAGGTAGTCATTTCCCAGAAAGGCGAAGATCAGTATTGTAAATTAAGATTAAAAAAAAAAAATTACAAAAGTGTTCAAATGTGAGTAACAAAGATCAAATTTGAATCTGTAGAGAGCAGTTCTAACAGCTACAGTTTTTTCAGATATACATTGCCATCGGAGAATGGTAATTTGCAGATAACACTAACTATACAACAATAACTATATAGCACTAACTATACACCCATGTGTAACATTTTCAGCATAAAATTTGAAGAAAATATAAACACACTACTCACCTAATATTAACCTTTACAATGAAAATACATCCATGGCTAAATCATTTGTTAGCTTGTTTTTAACACGAAGAAGTCATTTAATGTGCTGACTTATTTTGACTTTATAACCTGTGTTTTGTTTTGCTTTGTTTATTTGTTTTAAGTTTGAAATGGATGAAATTATAAAATGGTGGCTACATTTTATCCAAGAAGGCAACACTGACCTATGAGACGTCTCATTAATTAACTTCAAGACACGTTACAATGTCAAACATAAACTGTCCAAGCTTTGATCAAAATGCAATATTTGCTACTATATGGCTTCATTTGCCATTACTTTTTCATTTTTTTAACATGCATAAAATGCACTCAACATTTAAATAGCATCATACTATATATTGCTACATCATGTTATTGGTCAGGTGAGCCTCAAATTCCAGTGTATTTGAAGAGAGAGTCAGTTTTTCAGGCATGAAAATCTTTAGCCTCTACAATGAGACTATCCAGAGCCCTTCTAATCACAATAATTTGCATAAAACAATTGCTTAAAATCAGGGGGAAATAAATGTTTTGCTGAAGATATAAATCCTAGAGCTGGTGTCTGGATTTATGCCTTGCATACTAGCATGGATAACGTACTATGAAATGTAGATAGATGGCCAGCTTGACTCATTTGAAGTAAGCTGCCCTAATTAGTGTACAGTCTGTTTTGTCACTCAAATTAGTGTACAGTCTGTGTGTCACACAAAATATTAATGTGACACACACACACACACGGTCAGCTCATGCTTGGCAGCAATGAGCAGTGACATCCCGTCCAGTGCAGCTGGTCTGCAGCCTCTAGGCAGTCCTACGCTCTGGGAGGGAAGCCTGGTTTGATTTTAGTCAAACCAGGGCAAACCAGGACTTTCACATTCCAGCTTTTCAACTGAAATTATTTGTTACTGCCCCAGAGACTCATAGAGCGCTTACATATATGAATTTTGGAGGAATAATGTCTTAAAGTGTTAGCTAAGGTGCTGTTTGCCCTCGGGCTAGCCAGTGTAAAATTACACACACCACTTTTTCTTTTCCTTTTTGCTCTTTCTCTCTCTCTCATTCTCCTTGCTCTATCTTGAAGTGAGGCTGTTCCAAGCTGGAAAGTTCTGCCGCTGTTACATAAACTCCAGCTCGAGCTGGGTCAAGAAAAAGGGAAGAAAAGAGGGAGAAAAACAAGACAAGAGCTGAGGAATATTGTGGGAAAATAAGGGCCAAAGATAAAAAGGATCTGGATTGGGTAAAACCTGTGTCATCAGGAATATCTAAAAAAAACCTCCTCTTCATAAGATTCCGGAGAAAAGAGGAAGAACAAAAGAGCAGGAGGAAATTGGAAGCAGAGTGAAGGCAGCTTAGCAGCTCCTATCCAAAAAGCCTGGAAGAAAGGGAAGAAGGAAAAACTGAAAACAAAGCATTAAATGGCTTGGAATTGTCCAAGGCCCGCCTGAAACCCTCTCTGGAACCAGCCAGGCTGCCGCTGATACACAAAAGAGCCAACTTCAACCTGACATGTCTTCCTGTTGAAAAGACAGAAACACAACTTTCCCGGAGCACTGGCGATCCAGGAATTCATTGTGTGGGTTACCTGGTGCCGATCTGTTTTTATTGTTGGGAATTGAGGGGTTTTGTTGCTAGTTTAGTTTCTCTTTTCCTGCCAGCACACTTAATGACCCAAACATTACTTTGGGAAGCCTAATAACTTCTCACTTTCTATTGGATGTACAACCCATGGTAGATGACTGAGCGAAGCATGAGTTATTAGATTTATAGGAAGTGCTCAACAGTTTGTCTGGAAGTGGGTAATGAATCATATTCCAAATGGCTTGCAGATGCTGTAGCAGATCTCGGTGGGTACATGCTGCGACTGAATACCAAATCAACTTATAATTACCTCTCGAAACCACATCCACATTTATTTACTGAGGTGTTTATGCGCATAAATCCCAATCGAACATCCCCTCAAACCACTAAAAATCACACGGAGCAACAGGGAGGTGTGTTTTAGCAGACAAGGGACGTTCCTATGAATAACTCCTGTACTGGCAAGAGCATCTTTTCAGGTGTGCACGCTCATTAAATCAGCCACCTCTACTGCTTCACTGCCCAGGAGCATTTTTCAGTTAGTCAGGGTTTTAATTTACCATGAATCCACTTGTATGCTGACTCACTGCATTTTCTCCTTTTATGAAGTGCTGTCCGTACTGCTTTCATCTCAGCTGTTCTCACTGACTAGCTGCAAAACACACACACACACATTGTGGAAACCTCTGAAAATCCTGGGTGACTGAATCTTCGGCCAGCCTTTACTTCACCTGTGAGGCAGCACGATTCCCAGCAGATACAGGACATTCCCAAAAACTGCAAAGTAAACAGGTTGAATAATGGAAACATTGTGAAAGTCAGAGGGAAAAAGGGGGAGGGGGGGCTAAACGTTGAGAGGATGGGGTGGGAAATAGATGGGGTGGAGGTAGAAGAAAGGGATGCGGTATTCAATAAGCGCAGGTCCATTACCAGGCTGTGTGCTGGGCTTTACTGTCACAGCGTGCCTTTCACCATTTGTTTCCCATAAAGGCCACATGGAAACATTTAGCTGGCTTAAAGCAGATCAGAGCACGCTGTCTCAGGCCCGTAACATTTGCTACTTGTATTCCAGGTCTGTCCTAATAAAGTTTTCTGAAAAATATAGGCAGCTGCAATAAATAATATTAATAAATATTTTTTAAATGGCAACACGTCCGCTTGTGGGAGACGGCGAACAAACTGCCTGCATGTTAGGAAGCATCGTAGACTGTTTGAAACTATGAGACAGAAAGAAGGGGAATAAATATGAATAGCATCTTCAAAGTAGTTCCTCGTGGCTCGATGAGTCTTAAGTGCCTCAAACAACTCTTTTTTTCTCTCTCTCTCCCTCCCTCTCTCTTCTGTGACACCATCTGCAGTCCTGCAGAGGGAATAGAAATCCCAGATGCTCAGGTTATAAGCAGAGCGCTAGTTAGTCTTCATACTTTCTTGCTTAATGGGTAAAACTGTGAAAACAATCAACACAAAGCTCTCACCAAGAGCCGAGAAACAGTTGACTGTTTGCATGATCGGTCCTTCTAGAAAGCATTAACACCGACGCGAGAGTGCTGCGGCGGTAATAAATTCATCCTCGCTTTGGGCTCCGTGACCAGCATGTGTGTATGCATTTGTCAAGGTAAATTCCTGTAAGCATATGGCAGAGGGATACCGGTTTTCACAAGTACACAAACCCAGCTGTCTATGCATCCCTCAGGTCCAGCTCCAAACCTGCCAAGTCATTTACATTAAGCTTCTGCACACAACCACCCAAAAAATAGATTTCCTGAAATACTCTACATCCAACATCCACATGACAGGCCTACAGGGTGCATAGATACGCGCGCGTAATGTGTTGAGTGCTCGCCTAATGGCCTGCCGAGTTTATTGTTGGCCCTTGTGGTGCCTCCGCTTTCCATTCTTTATCCTTTTAAATGAGCGCTACCCCAGACGGGAGTAGGCAGATGCTTCAGACAATGCATAATAATGAGAAATCCCTCCCTAATACATCTTATAAAGTACAGAGTTGACTGTATGTTGTCAATGTTTCTCTCATCTCGAGCCAGATCAAAGCTATTAGCACCATCTGAAAAAAATAGAGCCTTATTATTTACGTTTTCTTGCAGATCCGGCCAGTACTCCCACAAGTAAGGGAATGTACACCCCCACACCGCAATATATCCATCTTTGGCAGGAAAAAAAAAAGTACATCGTTTAAACCACATGCCCGCAGAGGAAAGCTAATGTACACAGCAACCTCTTGTGGCTGTTTGGAGAATTGACCTCAAGTCAACAGAATTTGTCATGGGTTCATGTAATAGCACTAGTAGCTATAAAATAAGAATGTGTAGGGCCTCGAGGTTTCCAGCAGTTAATGGCTGACAGATTTCTCCAAAAGGAAATCCCTATCTGACAATCTCAATCTCTAAGTGCTTTCAGCAGACTCGTGAGTTTGGTACTCTTGCTGTTCTGTTACACAATAAAAAAATGAATAAAAATGAGGAATTAAGAAAATATTGCTAATGTTCTCATTGTAGCCAGACCAATTTTTTTTCTTCCTTTCAAATGTGGAACCACAGATAGATTGTGTGTGTGCATGTGCTACATCTCATGAATGGCCGCCTGTGTTTTAAGTTATTGATGAGGTGTGCAGCAGGTCTGACTGAGAGGTTCTGTTCATTACTTGTAAGGGAGCTATTCACAGGTGTGACAGCCCCAACTGGTGACTTTTCTGCACCCATGCAAATTGCTTCTATGGGCCCTGAACAAACATAAGAGAGAAATTAAGGTCGGTTATTGTTTGCCTTTGCAGAACAGCTCCAAAGAAATAACTTCCACAGTACACTGAAACATTTAGTGTGTTTGTGTAAGAAAGAGCTTGGTTTAAAGTGTTCAAGGTCCCCAAGCAGGCATGTTAGAAGGTTTCAAATCTCATAAATGGATGAGAAAAGCATCGCATCAAATATGTCACTTTTACTGAACATCATCATAAATTAACATGCCAAATAATTGGCAGCAATAAAGTGTGATTTCATTAAAAACAAAGAAGATAGACCAAAAAAGACCAAAAAAAACCAAACAAACCAAAAAAAAAGAAAAACTTGGCATAAGACTTACTCGCCTTGTGCCGATCAAAAATAAACGAAACACTTTATTCATGAGAAAAAGATGTCAACGAGAGTCTTTAAACATGGGTTAGTAACAAATAAATGGTCAAACTGAAGCTACGAGTCGATTCAGGTATTTTTAGTGAATCATCCATCAGCCTCTTATGCTCACATCGACTCGTAGAGATGTTATGTTGCCAGAAAAGTAACCATCCTGTTAAAGTTGAGCATGCGGTCTGATGGTGTGAATCGTGTTCATCTTTTAAAGTGTGAAAGTGTTCTGTGTTTAAATCAGTCCTCCCTCTGTGGGATGCAGGTGATCTCTGCGTTTCCATCACTCGTCTCCCGCAGGCAGGTTTTCTTCAATCCTCTTAATGAACTTCATGCGGATTTCTGTCACACTGTCCCCTCTCAGAGTGTCCTGGGCAAATTTCACATCCACCGCCATCTGGACCTAAACCACATTCATAAAGATTTTGTTTTAAAAAAAACAAAAAGGAAGACAGACTTTTATCCTCATTTGTTCATTTTCCACTATTAAAGTTGTGGTCAGAAGTTGTATCTCATCATGGGCATGAATGTTCATCAGGTTTTATGTCCACAGCAAGTTTTACATTGTCATAGATTGACAAGGTGCTGACCAGGAAAGAAGCACCTGCTCCAAAATCAAGCAGCTTTCGGAAGAAAAGTATAATGTGAGATAAGACAAAGTTTGAGCTATGTGGCCACAATGACAAGAGATGTGTTAGGCTTTCAAATCTAAGAGCACGGCGCCTACTCAAGTATGGTGTTGGCAGCAAAAAAAAAGGAGCATCATGCACGAGTGAAGGAGGACAACTATCTCAAAATTTTTCTATTTCACCTAGAATCAAAATCTTGACTGTTGAAGGCTGGACACAGCTGGGTGTTCAACAAGACAATGATCCCAAACACACAACAAAACTGGTGTTGGAATGGATAAAGCTGGCCAACATTAACATTCTGAAAACTTCCCAAAACTCCACCCTGGGGGGGCTGTAGCTCAGGAGGTAGAGCAGGTCACCTACTGATCGGAAGGTTGGTGGTTCAATTCCTGGCTCCTCCAGTCTGCATGTCAAGTATCCTTGGGCAAGATACTAACCGATGCATCCATCGGAGTATGAATGTGTGTGAATGTAGTTAGAAAGCACTACTTGTAGAGAAAGTGCTCGTGAGAATGGGTGTGATTGGGTGAATGTGGCTTGTTGTATACAGCGCTTTGAGTACTTTGGGAGAGTAGAAAAGCGCTATATAAGAATCAGTCCATTTACCCTATTGGAAATTTGTGGACTACACTTAAAAACCAGGTCTGTGCCAGAAAACCAACCAATTTAAATAAACTCTACCAATGTATTTATATATGTATTTGTTTGAGCCTGTGTGGATTAGAGGAAATCCAAAATAAAATTGGTAGTAGACATCATTAAAGATGTATGCCATCATTTTACGGCATAAACTAAATGTAACTGTGCACTGGAACCATATCACCATTGTTTCTTTATATTTTTCCATACATCCTATACACGCGGCACCTTAAAACTTCTGAGGTTTATCTTACCATCTCCAGGGCTCCTCTGAGGACGCCGCACAGAAGGTTGGAGTAGATGAGTGTGCTGTGGTTATCTGGCAACTCCACAAAGTCTACCAGTGGATTATTCTCGAGGATAAGGGAAAACTCATCTCCTGCAGGGCTCCAGTTGGTCACGCTTGGGGTGATTCCTAGGTACATTTTAAAAGCAACCTAATGAAGACCCCAATATTAACAACAGAGGAGAAAAAGGGAAAAAAAACATTAATCATTTACAAATATTTTCTGATAAAGTCATCAGTTTTTTTGGCTTTTGTTCTTCTTTATCACTTTTTCATAGAGGGAACGGCAGGCTTTCTCATTTTCTGACAAATAAAATTTCAATGGCGCAAACAAAATCCCAGTTGCACGCTCCAATTCCAACATTAAGCTGGCCTGGGCAGATTTGCACTCATATGTAAAATGTTTGCTGTCCTTATTCCAGTTTTTAAACATCACTAGCCACAGAATAATAATGAAAATATGATCCACAGCTGTAGAAAATCTGTTGTGACCACATAACAGACCTCTTCTCCATCTATTTAACTGAAGAATTGCTGAGGTGATTTCAGAGTTTAGCTAGAGGTCACGAGATATCCTGAAGCAGTCATTCACTGCACCTTCCAAACCGCTGTCCCATAGTGGTCCTCCATTTACAGAGCTGACCTCTCTCTTCATGACCACGAGCCAGGTCCCTGAGCTGGAGTGTTGTTACATCTGTGGAATGACTCCCTTTGCACGCAGATGTAACACCTCGAAAGCAACTGAAGAGGCTCAACGTGCCCGAGAGCCGCCTTCCTGGTCTGTCTGTGTCCTTTTGTCACAAGGAAGTCATATGGAAAAACTGACAGCCAGGTGACTTAGTATAAAACCAGACTCAGTTATGCAGCCCTGTTGCCAAAGCTGAACAGAGACCCATTTTGTTAACTTCCAGCTATTTTAACAACTATGCATGATTCACATTTGAAAATAATTCTTATTTTTCTTATACTGGGCCTTGGTAAAGCACATCACTACATCTACTACACGAACAATAAACAAATAAATAAATTGTTCCTTTTAAGGCCTGTAACCTTCTAATTGGCTGCCGCTCACTACCAGAAAGTTTGAATAGCAGGTGGGTGTGGTTTCTGTGCTCACAGCCAGTATTTAGAGCCTTTGGTTCATAGGGATTACTCTTAACTTGTTACTTTGGCCATGACAAATGTGAGCGTCTATGATAGCAACAGCAAATATGTTAGAGAAAATAAGGAAAAGCTTAACAGGTTCTCTTTCAAAATAAAAGTCCAAAGATGGCAAACCAGAGATGTTTCACTGAATTTGCATCACATTTCACATCGGATCATTTCTACACACTCACACGAATGTGATTTTAGCATAAAGTTTAGAAATATGCTTCATTCTGTGTTTTGAGCTTTTCTTGTCTACTTACCCCTTACCCTTATCCTGACACTCTTTCACCCATCCTGTGTTAGGGTGTTTTATTAGAAATGTTCCCTCTAATCTGTCCCTTCTGTCCCTTCCTCCCTCTCCTATTTCCCTCTGTCTATCTTGGGAGAAGTCCATGGTCATGCTCTGATTGGCCTGGAACCTTCCAGTTACCTTAGCAATGACATCGGCTGTTTCTCGGAAATCCTGACACCTGCCGATGCTTGAGCGTGCCAGGAAGTCCTCGATCAGACGCACACCAATGTTATAACCCCTGTGGAAGTCAGAACGTCAGAGAGAGAGAGAGAGAAGTGGGTAAGAGACAAAGTCATGTTTTCTTTTTATATTAAAGGAAAAGTAGTTGGGGGGAAATGACAGGCTAACCTGCGGCAAACTGTAAAGCCAAGGCAGACAGCTTCAAATCCTTCAAAATATTTTTGGTTCATATACTTGCCAAATAATGACATTTCTGATTAAAGAGTCCAGACAACTTAACCTAACAGCAGAGTCTGAAGCCAATGGATGCATCCCAATCCTAACATGGTCCGTCTCTAACCAGCTGGATGGCATCTGGCAGATTGGGCAGTGCAGATTCACTGCCTTCTAAGGCCAGGTAAGACGAGCCCCGTCCTGACAGCTCAGGGTTACCGCACAGCCAGAGAAACAAAGTACATCCAGTCCAAAGGTCTGTCAGCATGACAGGATAATTTAAATTTCTTAAGTTAGAAACCAATCATTTTGTCTTAATCTTATTCTGGGGCGATCGTGGCTCAAGAGTTGGGAGTTCGCCTTGTAATCGGAAGGTTGCCGGTTCGAGCCCCGGCTTGGACAGTCTTGGTCGTTGTGTCCTTGGGCAAGACACTTCACCCGTTGCCTACTGGTGGTGGTCAGAGGGCCCGGTGGCGCCAGTGTCCGGCAGCCTCGCCTCTGTCAGTGCGCCCCAGGGTGGCTGTGGCTACAATGTAGCTTGCCATCACCAGTGTGTGAATGTATGTGTGAATGGGTGGATGACTGGATGTGTAAAGCGCTTTGGGGTCCTTAGGGACTAGTAAAGCGCTATATAAATACAGGCCATTTACCATTTATTCTGGGGGAGTACTGTCTCCTGCTTGGCATTCCTAAGATTCTTCTGTCTTAATATTAAATATTTGCTTCTTCAAAAGACCCCATCCAAAGAACTTACAAGAGGAGAAGCAGCAGTGTAAGAAATGAAATCCGATAAGACTACGTCTTTGCTCCATTTTGTGTCAAGCTATGTTATGAACTGAAAATAGGAAAACGCTTAAAGAGTATAATGAAGCTGTCAGCTATAAAGAGTCACCCAAGAGGCTTCAAAAATCCCAAAGGATGCATGATTGAGAGCATCCACTGAAAACCACAGGCTCAACATATGCGAGACAGAAGAACTGAACTTTGTTACAGATAAATACTCATGTACAGAATACTCGGCAATACCTTGTCATCAGCATTGTACTTCCTGTGATACGTTCAAAATTATGTATGATGTTATAAATTGTGTGTTTATTGCATTATGGCTTTGTGATGCACACCTGCACATCATAACAGTTATGTAGTGAGTTTCAGCGGCTTGGAATTATCTACCAGAAGAGCCAGGTTTATGTTTCTTAATGTATCAAATTAAACAGGCTGAATGATAGCACATACTTAATGGTACATAGATGAACTTATTAACTATAAATTAAACAAAGGGTGCCTTTGTTTTGACCTCAGATCATCAGATTGAGATGATCTGAGGTTTGGGACATGGTACTTAATCCTGCTGGAAAAAACCATCAGAAGATGGATACACTACACATTACTACATCACCAGCTTGATGCCGGACTGATCCATGCCTTCATGTTATTTAATAGCTTATCAAGCTTTTACGAGCTTAAAAGTCAGTTTTCTGTGTCACAAAAGTGGCTCTCTTTTTACCTAGCTAAATCACCGTGGTAACTTATGCTGAAGACCTGACCAGGTTATGTTCCAATTTTCAGTTTAAAATAAGCTGGATGGACCATGTTCGCACAGGTTTTTTAATTTGGTGCCAAATCTCTTTTACATTGCTGGAATTGCAGCTACCAGAACAAAACACATTCATTTCACTTTCCTCTGCTGACAAAGTAAAATGATTTCCACATCTCCTTTGTTAGGCTACAGAACAGAAACCTTTAATGTTTAAATGGAACTAGTTCAAAGATTCAAAGCTCAAATGTGCCGCAGTCACCTTTAAAATAAATAGCAGCACATGGAACTGTTTATTTACCGCTGTGTGAAATAAATCCCAAGATTAATGTTCTTCAGTAGCATTCTCTTTGTGACAATGGTGCATTTTACTGGTATATTTTTAATCACCATTTTATGATCATTATCTGAGGATCTGTCTCTTATTGCAGTAGGTGATACTCACTTTGTGTGAAAGAAGAGTCACATGACCTGTAAAATCACTATTTTTATGTAATCATTCACATAGCAGAGCAGAAACCCAGCTTAACAGAAAGGTGGTAAAAAGCACTGTGGTGGCTATTTTCGGTGACTGGGGCTTTCGACTGTGTCAAGCCAGCTAACACAGAAAAAGCGCTGTGCTTTTGAACTTCTGCTGCTGTATCCCAGTGTTTGACACACCGTGTATTCACAGATGCTCTTCTACATACCTTGGTGGGAACAAGTGCTTATTTGAGTTACTGTTGCCTCCCTAACAGCTTGAGACAGGATAACCTAAATGAACTGAGGTGTGATTGGCTGATTAGGAATTTGTGTTGAAGGGCAGCAAATAGGTGTACCTCATAAAGTACCTAGTTACTGTTTAAGTGATGGAAAAGTTTACCTTCTGTGTTTCTAATTAAGTAATGCTTTTTTTGTTTCACACAGCAAGTGCATTTAACAGTATTTACACAATTTTCAACCGACAGCTGGGTGTGAGCCCCAAAAGAGGATTTGGCAAGACTCGAGCTAAATTCAAAGTTTGTTATTCAAATGGTCACAAATTGAAGCACTGATGTCTGTCGGTTGTGCTTTAAAAAAAATGCCTTTGCTGTATGTGGAGCAAATGGTTCGTTCAAAGACAGGAAAAATCCTGCTTGAAAGAGTACTCACATCTTATCCAGCTGTTTATTGACCTCCTCATCATTCTCATAGTCTTTACAAAGCTGGGTGACCAGGGCCCCATAAGTCAGTGTGAACAACTCCGAGTTCTAAAAAACAAAAACAAAAAACCAACAGAAACCACACAGATCACGTTATGTTTGCCACACACAAATCTGGACAAATGACAACCTTTTTACCAGCAAGAAAAGCCTATATAAAAAATTTTAAGTTAAATAATAATTTGGGGATGGGATATTTTTGAACATCTAGAAGTTAAACAGATCGTCCCAGGGCAGCTCCTAGAATTGAACTAACGTTTGATGCCAGCTTAGGATTGAATAACGTTTCATTAATATGTGGCACATTTTTCTATTGCTGATCTTTCAGTTTTCACACCAAACTTTAAAAGCTATACAGATCTAATGCTATGACCATAAAATAACTGTTAAGATTATAGCCACAGCTGACATGAATGACCTGTCACGGCACAGGAGCTACGATACCTGCTTGGAAAATAGTGTTTTAGCGTCGTTTTTAGAAAGGTATATTACAGTTTTAGTCAGCTCAGTTAATAAATTGCAAATTCATATACGTTCAACTGAAAAATCCTTTAAGAAATAGCTTTTAAATGTGTTTTTGTGTTTTGTTGTCATAGCTTAGCTTGTAGCTCCACTTCCTGTCAAAGCCAAACCCGGCATTAAGCAACAGTGAAATAAATGTTAAACAGGTACAAATATACCTCTTGTACCTAGCCACACGTGCAAGATAAACATGCATAATTTGGCGAGTAGCTCAGCTCAGAGACATGAGTGAGTTGTTAATTTAGCCTTACAGCCACGGTTAGCATCCTGCTAGCTAAGCTTGCTATGTTGCCTTTAATCCTGTGGGAGTCGCCTACCATCTTCTTGCTGTCTGTTGCCCGGTTGGCTTGTCTGGACATTGTGACGGGTGTTACGGGCTTACACAGGTGGTGCACTCGATATTAATCCTTTATTTATTTGATTCGGGCTAAGCAGTTATTTCCGTAATCGCCTGTTTAAGTCGCTCTCGCTGTATCAAGCGTCATGAGATAGAAACATGAACTTCCGGTCTTACTTAAAAGTAAAAGCTTTATTGCGGGAAATTCGCGAGTAAACCATTGAAACTAAAGAAAACGGTGCAATGAGGAATAAAAAGCCTTTAAAATTACACTCTGTTGTTGCCGATATTTAGACAAATGTAGCCTCTTATGTATAACACCAGATAATACACTTTATTTTGAAAGAAACCCATTTTTTCCTACAGTTTTAGGGGTGTGTTTGACGCAGTTTTTGTTCAGCTGCTTATCTTACCGCCCTCTGGCGTCTTGGAGGGGAACCGAGGACCGCAAATTCTTGGTCTCAACAAAATCTTCCCATAATTGACCACACGATGGCGATATGGGCAATATATTGATAAATTGGGAGTTTTAAAAGCCTGCTTTATAAAATTGTAAGATTCCTTGACAAATAATTTAAACCTATAGTCGTTAAAAAAGTTTTTTCTCAATAAGTGTAGTGATTACTCTTGCTCATAACATAACTTTTAACTCTACAGATATTGTCCGTGTGTGAAAGAGAGAGAAAGTGAGGTAGAGGGAGAGGAAGAGAGAGGGAGAGGGAGAGAGAAAGACGGAGGAAGGGGGTTCACACACACAGAGAGAATATAGTAGTGATAGGTAACAGATGTGCTTCAAAGTCAGCATCACATTTTAAATCTCAGACATCACATGGCATCCTCTTCGTCCTGATTGGGGGTATTTTCACCTCGAATAAGCCGCATGCTGGTTGGTTGAAAGGCAATCATCCCATCGTCGTGAAGCAAACTCTGCGCTCCACGGCGAGGAAGAGGAAGAAGAGGGACGGCGGAGCAGATCGCCCGTGCTCACACTTTCCTTTTTTTTTTTTTGTTAAGGGCTCGTTTGGCAATAGCCGGCACAGACCGCAGGAACTGTTGTGTTGGTGGTGGAGGAGGATGATGACGGGCAAATCTGTGAAAGACGTTGACAGATACCAGGCTGTCCTCAACTCTTTACTGGCGCTGGAGGAGAACAAATACTGCGCTGACTGTGAATCGAAAGGTAGGTGATTTCCATCAGGGTCATGTTTCCCCGGGTTTTGTGCCCGAGGCGCGCGCCCGGCGCTTGAATCGACCCTCTTTGATCGTTTACTACGCTGGAAAAAAAAAATGCTGCACTGCATTCATCATCCCTCGGCCAATTGCATTGTACTATGGTGCAAAGACGTGGAGCCACATCCTTACACGGCTGGAGCATGGCATGCAGTTACATCATGCCAAGCTACCTCAAGTAATAGGATCTAAAAAGGGTTTAAAGGGTGAGAACTGCGTGGCGGGATGAAGTGAGAAAATGCGCTCATTAGTGAAAATGACTCCAGCTATCGCCGCTCAGAGATGGAGTTGAAGGCACCTGTGCTGACTTTGAGTCACCCTGAACACACTGTTCTTGCAGACTGGGAGCAGGCAGTGAAACCCAACTCTTAACAAAGAGGCACTGCAATGTTCTTACAACACTGAGCTGCAATTCTCAGTGATTACCTATATAGCAAGGAGACTTATTGAGTTGCTTGATTGTAGTGGAGCCAGGCTGTCTTTTTATACACTGAATCACCATAATCAGACTGTCAGGTGTTCTGTGTGTTCATTTGTGTGTTGCCTCAAGGAGGCCTTGAACCTTTATTTTTGCCATAGGGGTGGGTAAACACTGGTGTTTTGGTCGCAAATACACTCAGTCAGAGTCTTGAGTCAACAAACAGACTATTCAAAGGTTGCTCTTTATTTGGTTTTCGGATGAGCCATCAACAAGTTGATGAGGCCGTGGGGCTGTTTCCTTATGTTAGTTAAAAAGCTCTTGCATATTTTTCTGGAAAAGGAATGTTTTTGTTTACATGCATGTTGTGTGGGCCTTGTGGGTGGATTCTGTAGAGCATACAGCCGGTGTTGGGCTTATCGAGATCAACATCACTGACTCTAAATGTTTGAAAGGAAGCGCTGTGTGTACACAAATCACTGTAACGCAGGAGGACACCCTTGGTAAATACAAACTTTGAGAATGATATGTGTAGACAGACCCCAGTTTAAAATGGGAGTATTCACTATATATGCGAAAGTTACTGACCACTTGGCAAACATTAAAGGCAACCATCAGAAGATGGGCACACTGGGGTCATAAAGGGATGGACATGCTCAGGAACAGCACTCTAGTAGGCTGTGGTGATTTAAACGATGCTTAGTTGGTATGAAAATATTCCCCACGCAGGATGGATCCATGCTTTCATGTTGTTTCTAGCAAACTCTGACCCTAACATCCAAATATTGCAGTAGAGATCTCGATTCATCAGACTGGGCAACATTTTTACGTCTTCTGTTGTCCATGTGTGGTGAGCTTGTATGAATTGTAGCCTCAGTTTCCTGTTCTCAGCTGACAGGATTTACACCCAGTATGATCTTCTGTGGTTTGAAGTACATTTGCTTCAAAGTTTGTTGTGCCTTCAGAGATGCTGTTCTGTATACCTTGGTTGTAACGAGTGATTCTTTGTGTTTCAACATTAAATCTGTCTGGCCATTCTCCTCAAACCTCCAACATCAACAAGGTATTTTCAGGCAGAGAATTTATGGTCAATCTTCTGTTTACAAGGGGCAACCAATCAGATTTGGCTTGTCTCAGACATAGGAAGATCTAAATGAAGATAAATAAGGATTATTCTGAACTCTGATTCATGCAAAGCTACTTTAGCAGAGTCCAAGACTAAAAACACAGACTTAGTAGTGAGCATATTAGTATCCTTTTTTTTATAATAATACCGAATTCTATGCAAAGTTTTGCCTTAATAAAAAAATCTAACATCTATAGGCTAAACTGTATAGTCAGCTAAGTCTATACAAGTTCAAGTGTGTAATTAAAGCTTTAGAAAAAATCAGTTCCAGCTGTCAAGTCAGTACAGCACATCATCTGTCCTGGGAGGATGTTAATACTGTATCTAATTTGTGATAGACATTTTTTTCCTTTTAAAACACATTTGTACATTACTTTAGTAAGATGACATGTGACCACAAGGTCTTAGTTGTATTTAAACTGAATAAGTCACCAGATCTATGAATACAACAACGCAGGGTTTTGTTAATGTTCCTATTGCCTTTGGGTGCTCTTTTAAACAAGATATTTAGAAGTGATGCTGTTCGCCTTCAGGCAAACACACTCGTGACTTCTCAGTGGACAGTTTGAAAACAGCACAGTATGATTGGGCTCCTGCAGCTTATTTACATACTGTTTGAAGGCGCAGACTTCAGAAGCACAGAGAATAAATGATACCTTAGAAGATTATATTTGCATATGTGATGCTAATACGATGCTAATTTTATGACTTTTTACTCCCAAATCAGGCACATGTGGAGAGAGAAAGGGTATTTAAGTTAGCTACACAAGTTTGATTACTACTACGTTTCTCCTTTTTCTTGCATATTAAAATCATGGTCACAAAGGCTCTCTTGGTGTGAACTCTTTAGATTTTCAATGTAAGAGCTCGACATCCCTGCCAACCACACCCACACACACGAACAAAAACATGTTTTCTGTCAAGATTTCACACATTACAAAATCTTTGTACAATTTGCTAAAAGGGTGTCCACACAGGAAGGCTCTTGCAGCAATGTGACGAGCAGTGACCGTGGGATGACAGTAAAAATTTGAATTGTGGTCACAACAGGAAAAATAACCACTGGCGAGTAAGGGAATTAACCACCAATGGGTTTAAAGAAAATGACTGACATGTGACTGTGTGATTCATGAGTACACCCTGGACAGGTTGCCAGATCTTATTATTTTTGATTTTTAAAATATAATGTTTTGTTCCAAAATAAAAAATTTTCCAGTAAATATGAATACAGTTTTAAAGAACAGCAAATATTATTTTGTTATAAAAAGCTTTTATTTTGAAAGGTTACAAAGTCCTGGCTGACTCTGTGATCTGAGCTGATGCTCAGAGAGTGTTTTTTACCTCTTTGCTGAGTAGTGCATTTCTCAAAACTGTAAGTACAGAGTCCAGACTACACACTCGAGTCGTGCACAGCCGCACAAGTGCACACCTCAAGCACATTAGTGCCCTCCCCTGCCCTCTCTCTCTTATCAGGTTTTCTTTTTTATTTTTGGCCATATGGCTCGTGATGGGGTTTGGTCTAATCTTGTTTGCACCTGATTGCCGTTGCACGTTCATCACCTACCTCTCTCCCTCCCTCTCTCAGGATGATCAGAGAGGAAGTGGTGTGGTGTATGGAGCCAAGAACGTGTTTATTCCAGCGAATGCAAACACACAACAGCAGCACTCTCAGACATTCCCCTGTCTATTATATACTGCGCCGCTTAACAATATCTCTTTCTCCGACTGTAGATTACTGCCTGTGCGCCGCAAACTTCCTGTCTCTGTCTGTTTCTCTGGGCTGAATGACTTTGTGTGCTATTTGTTTATTTATTTCTACCACTTCCTCATAAAGTCACACCCCTCCAGTAAATCCTTAATACTGCCAGGAAATAATAAAGAGACAGGGGGAGAGGCAGAGGGTTAGGCAGGGTGCATAATGTAGTCAACACTTCAACCTCTGGCTTCAGTCTCAAGGGGCTGTGTACATGTGCGTGCATGTGTGTGCATGTGTGTTTGAATGAGCATAAAAGCATGTCTCCCTTATTGTCTCTATTGTACTTGTGTTTACTCATGCTGGGCCCTGGTTGCTGTGGTGATATCACCTGATGATGCCAGGCTGTCTACCTCTACCATGAGCTCTCAGTCCCCTCCTCCCCTCGGACCCTTTTTAATCTCATCCAATGAGAAGTCAGCAGAGATTTCCATTCAGAGAAGAAGGTTATTGGACGTGTGTGTCGGTGTGTGTTTGTTTGCGCGTGTGTCCTTGGCTGGCACAAAGTACAGAGCCTCAGTACCAGAGAGAGGGTGGCACCGTGCTACATTGCTGTGCGCACAACTCTCTAATACACAGCGATGGCCAGATTAAGCTGCAAAGGGCTTTGGGACAAATAAGCTGCTGGGTCCCTTTTTAACAACCCTGATCCTGCTTTTACACCTGCAAATCGTATCACTGCGCAGGAGGACACACGCGTCTCGTGCTAGTGACAGCGTGACAGGATGTAAACATTAAGGGAGTCCTTCCTCAGCTGAGCTGTAATGTTGTCAGCTGCATGCTTCCTTACCAAGAAAAGGACTCATACCAGAAACTGCTCACCGTAGTGTTTTGGAGTAAATGGGTCACGATTTCTGGAAAAAGATGCTACTGTTGAGTTAGTAAGCAGTTTTTAACCATGTATTTCCATTATAATGAAAAGAAGGCACAGCTAACATCACCAAAACTAGTTAACTTTATTAACACAGAATATCAAAACAGAGGAAAAACCCATACATTTGCTTTTGGTGTGAACTATCCCTTTAAGAATGCTGAATATGTAAGCGCCAGCTTAGCAATCGCTAAGCAATAGTGGGAAGGAAAAAGTGTCGTTTTAGCAGGAAGAAACCTCCGGCACAACCAGGCTCAAGGAGCTGCAGCCATCTGCCATGACTGGCTGGGGGTGAGAGGATGGAGACACAGGACAAAAGATACACTGTGGAGGAGAGCCAGAGATTAATGATTAAATGCAAAGTGGTGTATAAACACAGAACGAGTGAAAAGAAAATCAGTCTGAGGCTGAGCTGGGCTCTTAGAGAGTTCTTGTACATTGAAACTTTGGCCATTTTTAACATGAGCACTGACCACTGTAACAATTTATAGGATAAAACATAAAGATATTGCCCCTCCGTAAGACTATCCTAAACACGACTTTTCTCGTGGCCCCTGAGTTGCCCGTTTGGACTGATTGGTGATTCAGCCTTATACAACCATGTAGGAAAAACACACAAAAGTATAATAAGGTCACACGTCAGTCTGCTGGGGTTTTTTATCTGTGAATTGGCCGCACAGGAAGCAGACAAAATGTCAGGAGCAGCTTAAAGAGAGCAGTTATTAAAAACCTAAAAATCATATAGCTGTGAGCTCCTCAAAGGTAAGTTATGTCACATGAATTGTGCTGTTACTGTTTCACCGGGTGATAAATTGGTTCTAAGGATGCGTTTTAGTTCTATAGATAGTGGTTATCTTAGTGTAGGGGATTGCTCTAATAGCTAAGCAAATAACACAGATGACTACTCAGCACAATAACCTTATAACATTTCAGGGGATAAAAACAATATGTGGGCAATAAGATTAAAAAAGACATAAAAGCAGGACTAAAAATTTGGACTACCTTACTCATCTTTTTATATGTAACACTGTTCGACCTCAATTACTCACCTGCAGGATCACAGTCATGATGTTTGCATGGTAACACAGATGGTGGGTGTGCCTTTTGTAAATTATCAATAGGTTCCATCTGCTTGGTTCAGATTGGGTCACTGGGTGGCTCCAGGGTATCTGGATTGGTTTAGATGCTAATGGGCTAGAGAGTAAGGGACAAAGGGGTGTATGCATGAGCGTGTGTTTTGTGTGGCGGCGGAGCAGGGCATGGGATCCGCTGATGGCTGAGATGCTCCGTGGGATTAACTGGGTACATGCAGAGAGCACCATTTATCCTTGTGGGATGTAGGCTAATGGACCATATGTACCTGCTCATGAACAAGTGTGTATGTGTGTGAGAGTCGGTGGACCAGTGTATTTGTGTAACGTGTGCACCTGTGTGTTTGTAACTGTAAGGATTCAGACAGGGTTTTTAACAGAGATGTGTTTAAGATGAGAAGTTAATGACTAAGTCGCCAGAAATGGTATGGAAAAGCATTCAAATACGTGTGTGTAAATGACAGCGAAGTTCATTACAGATCTCTGTGTGCGCTCTCTGCTCGTCATACCCCCGTTACACCCCAGCAGGACGTCTAAAGTCCACCATTTGATGACTATAAAAATCCCCTCCTGCTTGTCTCTGTTTTTGGCTCTCGCTGTGGCTCTGCCTTCTCCACCCCTAATGTGCTTCAGCCTGCGTGTTTCACAACCATGACCACAGCCATTTTTTTTATTTAATTATTTATTTAGTTTTGCCAGGGTGATTCATCAGTTGTCTCTGCTTTTGGATGCTTTTCCGTGTAAAAACTGAGAAAGGGACTTATTAGTCAGACCTGGAGAATTTAATTAGACCTTTAAATGATGTTGGCATTTGCTCTTTTGATCACATCAAGAAAAGAGGACATGTATTCACTGCTGCTGGTGAACGGTGGAGCAGTCTACACTCACTGTGATGCCAGCCACAAAGAAAAAGTGATTCATAGGGATCGTTGGTTCAATCTTTTCTTCCCTTTTTAGACATCTCCTCCACCTACTTCCTTGTATATCTGTTCAAAGCACCTGTAGGTGTGCAGTGCTGCCGGACAGACGCACTGCATATGGGTTCTTACTCAAGCATAGCATTGATTGGAACAAGAGAAGGCTGCTTCTCTGTGGTGTGCAGGTGTGATCTGCCTTAAATGTAGCCTTCATCTGTGTGCTCTTTCTGCTCCCCCGGCTCACCGGATCAGCGCACTCGGGTGCACACCTGAGGACCATGACTCCAAACATTCATAATACCCAGCTGGAAGCAGATTAAATCTTCGCATGAGGGGAGAAAAATAACAGGCAGTGTATGGAAAAAGGACTCTGAAGCCATGCTAGCAGCTCAGTTGAACTGTATAACAGCGCTTTTAGCTAAGTGCTAACGTCAAGATGCTAACAGTGACGGTGCTGATTTTTACTGGGTATGTTTATCGGTTTAGCATGTAAAGGCTGATTTGGACTTTTGTGGTGAATCTTTGTAGAGCCTATGACCTACATACAGTGGCTTGCAAACGTATTCGGCCCCCTTGAACTTTTCCACATTTTGTCACATTACAGCCACAAACATGAATCAGTTTTATCGGAATTCCACATGAAAGACCAACACAAAGTGGTGTACACGTGAGAAGTGGAACAAAAATCATACATGATTCCAAACATTTTTTACAAATAAATAACTGAAAAGTGGGGTGTGCGTGATTATTCAGCCCCCTGAGTCAATACCTTGTAGAACCACCTTTTGCTGCAATTACAGCTGCCAGTCTTTTAGGGTATGTCACTACCAGCTTTGCACATCTAGAGACTGAAATCCTTGCCCATTCTTCTTTGCAAAAGGCCAACTTTGTGCGGTGCATGACTAATAGTTGCCCTATGGACAGATTCCCCCACCTGAGCTGTAGATCTCTGCAGCTCGTCCAGAGTCACCATGGGCCTCTTGGCTGCATTTCTGATTAGCGCTCTCCTTGTTCGGCCTGTGAGTTTAGGTGGACGGCCTTGTCTTGGTAGGTTTACAGTTGTGCCATACTCCTTTCATTTCTGAATGATGGCTTGAACAGTGCTCCGTGGGACGTTCAAGGCTTGGGAAATCTTTCTGTAGCCTAAGCCTGCTTCAAATTTCTCAATAACTTTATCCCTGACCTGTCTGGTGTCTAGATCCAATCGAGAATCTGTGGCAAGATCTGAAAACTGCTGTTCACAAACGCTGTCCATCTAATCTGACTGAGCTGGAGCTGTTTTGCAAAGAAGAATGGGCAAGGATTTCAGTCTCTAGATGTGCAAAGCTGGTAGAGACATACCCTAAAAGACTGGCAGCTGTAATTGCAGCAAAAGGTGGTTCTACAAAGTATTGACTCAGAGGGCTGAGTAATTACGCACACCCCACTTTGCAGTTATTTATTTGTAAAAAATGTTTGGAATCATGTATGATTTTCGTTCCACTTCTCACGTGTACACCACTTTGTATTGGTCTGTCACGTGGAATTCCAATAAAATTGATTCATGTTTGTGGCTGTAATGTGACAAAATGTGGAAAAGTTCAAGGGGGCCGAATACTTTTGCAAGCCACTGTAAGTGGCCAACACTGTTACTAGTATTCATGCTTGTGCATGGTGCATTATGTGTTATTAATTATTTTGAATGCTGTACCAGCCATGACAGAAACATATTTCTCCGTTCCCTCATGTCCACTCCAGTAGTTTGTTACGGCGTTTGTTACATCTTAGGGTTTCAGAGGGGTGTGCGGTTTTGAGTTGTGTTACAGTGTAACACAGAAGTAAGCGAGGACAAGTGTTCCCTAATTGACAATAAATAGAAATTACAGCTGAATTTTAGTGTAATTCCGTTAATCAAGAAAGAAAAGGTGTGAGGTTGTTCACTGTCAATTACTAGTGGACATGCATGCTCCAGTCACATAGGTGGCTGGCTACCTCCCTTAAGCAGGGGTTGGGAATTAATTTTCCCAAGGGGCGACATGAGAAACTGGGACTGTTGTAAAGGGCCACACCAATAAACTTCTTCTTTTGGCTGCTCAAAGTGGGTTCTGTTTACTAAGGACCCACCAACTTTGAGTTACTTGAACAGAATATTGTCATTTTACACATTATGACTTCCTGATCAAACCTGACTAATTTATCAATGTTTACATTGCATATCATCCAGGTAAGTAAATCCCCAAAAGTTGATTCTGTTCATCTGGACGTAGCGTTTTCAGCGGGAGAAACGTTTGGTCACTCATCCAAGTGACTTCTTCAGTCTCAGCTGACTGCAGGTTTCCCCAATCTTATAAACCGTACATTTGCAAAATCACTGAAACCAGCCCACTGAAGGAACAATGGGCTGGGAGGGCACCTTCATCATAATTATGCAAATTCTCATGACCATTGATCAACAACCACTGATCAAAGCTCATTGATCAAAGACAATTGATCCATGGCCGTGAGTACCATTCACAGAGTTGGGGAATGGCTGGAATCACAGCATTGTAAGATGGCGAAAGATGTAACCTTAGGCCCCCTCCTCGATTCAGAGATGGTCTTTCCCTTTTCGTATGACTCTGCGCTCACACCAGCGTTCCTCCCTGTCCAGGATGTGTACATCCTTATCATTGAAAGAGTGTCCACTGGCCTGTAGGTGTCTATAAGATTGGGGAAACCTGCAGTCAGCTGAGACTGAAGAAGTCACTTGGATGAGTGATGAAACGTTTCTCCCACTGAAAACGCTACATCCAGATGACAGAATCAACTTTTGGGGATTTACATTGCATAGTTTGTCTACCAGACGGCACTCTACAGCTTCCCTGCTGGCAACATAACAACCAAACAACCATCCGAGGAGAGTCAGACAAACGAGGCCAAATGAGTAAACAAAGAGTTACACGTAACAGATGTTAGGGAAATCTATGTTTTGTGTGTCTAAAGGGACAAAATACAAACGTATAGTGGTTGGGCTCTGCCTGTTAAAGCAAAGTTAAGCTATTGTAACGCATGCCATAATTTCGAAGACATTTCAGCTAAAAGCACAGACATCAGCCTCATAATGATGACTGAGAAGAGGTCAGGTCAGCTATGATTCATCTTCTGAACATCAGGAGCACCTAAACTATGTTTCATGACAGCTGATCTAATTGTTATTATAGACTCGCCTATTTTTTTGTAGAGACATCAGTCAAAACTGTGCATTGCTATAAAAAAAAAAAAGGAGAAACTTTTCAATATGCAAATGGAAAAAGCATTCCCACAAATCGCAGAAAACATGAGGGCAGAAAATAAACAGAAAGGAAGAAATGGAACTGGTGTGAAAGAGATATAAGCAGACAAAGGAGAACATGAGGGAGGCAGCCGTAGTGAGAAAGATAAGAAATGGCGGCTAGAGCACAGAGGGAGCATTAGAATAAGAGATGAGAAGGACAAACTAATTCCAGTGTTCAGGGACTTCAACACTATTGACAGCGTCTCTGTCTTTCTCTGTGTCTGTGTCGGCGTGTACAGTGGCTAAGCAGGCTTTGCAGAGTAATTCTACTATTATTAGCCAGTAGACAGCTAATGCTGCAGCTAGACAGTGAGGAAGACCAGTGCACATGGTGTTTTTTGCATTTGTGATTCGCAGTTTAAAAAGATGGAGAAAACTGAAAACTAACTCTTAATAGTGCAAACAGAATTCTAGTAGGATTCAAGAAGGAGCCTATTCATTGCAGTGTTTTTCTCAGAGGAAAAGAGGAAGGCGCTGCATGTTTTTCCCTTCTCAAACTCGACTTCCCCTTTCATTTGCATAGAATGGCCTTTTCTTAAGCTCTGCACAATGCCTTTATCTGCCAGAAGAGGAGAAATCCAAATCGAAAAGCTGCTCTTCCCCCTAGTGGCGTGAAGGCCACAGTGCACAGACCTGTGGCAGCAGGGTTGCAGGGACTCACAGCAGAGATGGTTTGGAGAAGTGGAGGCAGAGAGTCGCAGAAAGAGATGGAGGCAAGGAAAGAGGAGGAGGGAGATATGGTAAAGATGTAAGAACAGCACAAATATTATCTTTGAAGCTGAGTGCAGTCCCCAAAGAGGATGGTTGCATATCTTGAGCAAAAATAAATAAATAACGATCTCATCTATGATGTTTTTATTTCTTTTATGTTCTGAATATAGAAGAAAGATTTGCAAGCATGCTTTTAAGCTAAAACATATGCAGCATAAGCAATAAACAGGTCTCCACAAAATCTGAGTGGATCCATACGTTTGGCTCAGATCACAGTGCTCCCACACACACAGGCTCTTGATCAAATGAGTAATCATCCCTGCAGGTATCCAGGCCCTGAGTGTGTGTGATTGCTTGTGTGTGTGAGGTGCGTGTTTGTGGGACTTTGTACTCCTCCTCTCGCCTCTCAGTTATGTAGGCTAACTCTCGTATTGGATCCTGTTATGTGTTAGGCCACCGCATGACTTACACAGGATTAGATGTGCTCCCTGCTGAGTTCAGACTCATAATTGAGGTTTCAGACTTGTCTCTTTATAATTGGTCTAAAATTAATTGTTTTTTTCCCTCATGTTTCTCTAGTCTACTCACTTAGCCCTCTTTCTTGTTTAACCTAAATCTCTTTTATACGTTTAGCTTGGCTTATCACCACCTCCTTGCATCGCTCCTCTGCGAAGACTCTCTCCTCTCCTCTAAATTTCATTCCCCCCGTTGCTCTTCCAGGTCCACGATGGGCATCCTGGAATTTGGGCATCTTCATCTGTATCCGCTGTGCTGGTATCCATCGAAACCTGGGGGTTCACATCTCCAAGGTCAAGTCTGTCAACCTGGATCAGTGGACGCAGGAGCAAGTCCAGGTCAGTGGTCTTCACTATGAAAGTTTCATAACCACTAAAAAACCCAAAAGCTTTTAAATATTGGGTTAAATATTTTGAACTGTCCCTGATTATTAAACGCTATAAATGTTGGCTTTCTTATTTGTTTTTTGGTTGTCTGTTTGTTTTTAAGTTTCTCTAATTAGCTTAACTGACACTAGCCTGGCTCAAATTTCCTTGTATGGTCATTTCAGACTAGAAGGTGGCTTACAAGGCATGGGTTCTGTTTGTGGAAGCCAAGTGAGGGGCATCCAATCAGAAGAAGGTTGTCTATTAAGGAGTGGCACATTAAAGAGACAGCTTATTTCAGATAGAGGATAAACTAAGGGGATGTATTATGACCCAGTAAAACATGTGTAATGGGGGGCGGGGCGGGGGGCGGTATACTGTGGATATAATCCAAATCACAATCAATCAATTAGCTTAGCATAAGATCGAGAAAAACCACTACTGTTCACTTTTAAACTGGTTACTTAAAAGTTGAAGTAAATAAGATTATTGTGTTAATCAGTGAGTTTGTTTTAAAATGGTCAGACATGTTTGGCTGACTCTGTTTTGAGTCTTTATGGTAAAGCAACACAAATGAAATGTGCTGGTTATATCTTTAGATTTTTAAGTTAAATTTTAAAATAGGTGGTATTGTTCATTGCATAAGACTGTTAACAAGAAAACACCTGTTTTCCCAAAATTCTAAGCTGTTGCTTCTTTTGTGAAAATCTTTCAGAAAGTAAAACCTTTAAATAAAATAGATTTCCATGCAATATAGAGATGGATAGAAAATAAACAACAATATAATTTTTTGTAATTTAGTAATTTTATTCTATGTATATATGCTTATTTTATCTGGTAGTTGGTATTTTCACATACAGTATAACTGACGATTTTCCACCTCCGAGTAGCCTCTTTCTCTTTAGTATGCAGCTCATCTCGTCTGGTCTGATAGACAAGACAGTCAGCGTGATGTTTCTCAGTGTGAGGGGATTTCTTTGGTCAGCACTTTTTCTTTAGTTCTCTACAGCTCTCACTGTAAGAATCCTGCTTTTTCATATAACCGCACTTTAACAAGGACACCTTGGATATTGCATTTGAACATTACTAGATTTCTTTGCAATGTGTCAGTTTTTTTGTTCTCCGTTGGTATCCCCAGTGTGTTCAAGAGATGGGAAATGCCAAGGCCAAACGGCTCTACGAGGCTTTTTTACCCGAGTGCTTCCAGCGTCCCGAGACAGACCAGGCTGCCGAGATCTTTATTAGGGACAAATACGAAAAGAAGAAATACATGGATAAAGTCATTGACATCCAGATGCTCAGGGTGAGTCCACACAAACAGATCCACGTGTTTGTTCTTGTGTCTCCAGCAGAATCTGCAGAACAGGTTTGGAGAGTGAATTTCTCTTACTTTCCTGCTACCCTCGACCAACCTTGAGTGTCGTCAAACAAAACCACTTCTTTTCTTTGTGCAGAAAGAAAAGAGTTGTGACAACATCCCAAAGGAGCCAGTTGTATTTGAGAAGATGAAATTGGTAGGTGCATCATTCCATGTTCATATCATAGACCAGAGATTCCATTCTGGCCTTTGTTATCTTGGTTTTGTTTATTATATTGTTAAGTTGCTAAATTGATTTAAAAAAAAAAATCAAGAGGCAACCAAAGTCTAATGCAGTAGTAGTCAATCGTCGCAACCACACTCCCTGTCTTCAAGCCTGAACAACATTTTTAAAAAAAGGTCCAAAGCTAACCCCCAACCGGTTGCCAGAGATGGTTGCCCCTCCCTGAGCCTGGTTCTACCAGAGGTTTCTTCCTGTTAAAAGGGAGTTTTTCCTTGTCTGATTTTTGGGGTTTTCTCTGTATTTTTGTAAACTCTGTACCTTACAAAACAAAACAACTTGAGTCAACTGTTGTGATTTGATGCTATATAAATAAAATTGAATTGAAGTGATATAAACATTTTAGCATCTGGACAGATGATGCATATTGTAGATCATTCTTGTTAAACTTAATTATCAAATACAGGTCATCCCTGTATTTGAAAAGGCGTCAACAAAAGGCAGAGAAAAGCTGGTAACTTTTATTGTGGTGACTTGAATGGAACAGTCATTTTATACCACTAGTGAGTGTGAAGAGTAAAAGAATCGGCAGACAGACTCATTCGCCAGTGCAGAATTGTTGCATTAATTACACTGATTTTCTCTGTTGTGACAGAAAAAGGACGTCAGCCCAAAGACAGATTCCCAGTCTGTCACAGACCTGCTTGGACTAGGTATTCTGCCTTATGCACCTGCACGCATGCGCTTACACTAACACAGAGTCCAAAAAATTTGCACACCAGGAAACTGCTGTCTTAATATAGAACTGCTTTATGTTGCAAGTCTGCACCTAAAAAGCAAATAAACATGCCAGGCATCTATTTTAGGACAGAAAGCTGAATCTTAATTAGATGAGCTGCTTTGAACGTGGATACCTGAAACGGTTGTTATCATCATTACCTCTATTAGATGCCCCAGCTCCAAGCCCTGTGGTGTCTAATGGTGGAGGATGTGTTCCAGACAGTAATGAGAGCCCAGTGGTGTCTAACGCAGCCCTTGCACACTCTGCCCTGGATCTCTTCAGCTCCCTTGCAGCCCCCTCCCCTGCTTCCTCTACAAAAAGCACGGTAGTAGACAACACACTGTACATGCTATAAGCTGCTGAGTTTTTATTTGCGTACATTCAGACAGACTTTCATCTTTGCCTTGTGTCTGTCCAGTCTGTTTCCAGCACCATGCCTCAGAGCAGAGTGACTGCCTCAGTGCCTGAGAATCTGAGCTTGTTCTTAGACGCAGCACCCAAAGCAGAGGAGGGCACTGTCAAGAAACTATCCAAGGACTCCATTCTTTCCCTGTACGCCTCCACTCCCTCGGTACATGCCAGCAGTATGGCTGCACATGGTAAGAGTTTATAAGATTTCTGTCAGATGTGGTCCAGATCTGGATGTTGACACGGTGATAGTCTGCTCATCGTTATTGGTGTCTGTGATTGCTCTCAGCAGGCTTGTACATGAACCAAATGGGATATCCAACACACCCGTATGGTCCATACCATTCTTTAGCCCAGGCGGGGGGAATGGGAGGCACTATGATGACATCACAGATGGCCATGATGGGGCAGCAACAGAGCGGGGTGATGGCAGTGCCACAAAACAGCATGATTGGAATTCAGCAGAACTGCATGATGGGGCAGCAGAATGGCTTAATGGGCGCTCAGGGTGTCACGGCTCAGCCTAGCGGCGTTGTGCCGTCGCCCTACATGACAGGAATGATGGGACAGCAGCAAACTGGAATGATGGTACAGCAGCAGAACAGCATTATAGGACAGCAACAAAGTGGGATGATGGGGCAGCAGCAGCAGGTTGGGGGTTTGCCCGCATTACCCCAGCAGCAGACTTATGGAGTCCAGCAAGCCCAGCAGCTACAGTGGAACATCAGTCAGGTGTGTGTTTGTTTTTTGGGGTTTTGAAAGTTGTGAGAGGAGTGGATCCGTTGCTAAAGTTCATTTTGTGCCCTTCAGATGACTCAGCACATGGCCGGCATGAATCTTTACAACACCAGCGGTATGATGGGATACAGTGGTCAACAAATGGGAGGTTCAGCAGCTCCAAGTTCGGCACACATGACAGCGCACGTGTGGAAATGAGCTTGTCTATCTGAGATTCGATGGAGCGCCAACGACCCACAAAAGGAGAAGAGAAACGACGTGGATCAGACTCTCCATTAAACATTTTCTGATGCAAGGGAGGAGGAGGAGGAGACTGAGGTGGAGAAGAAGAAGAAGGTTTGAGAAACCACTACTACCTCTCTCTCTCCTCTCTGGCCGCGCTTCCTCTTGCCGTCTCATGCATAGCCATGTTCTGCAGATTTCCATGTTTGCCTTCAGGACCTTTTCATATGACGACTACGACAAGGCGGTTCTGAGGCCACTGGTTAGGACTCCAGAGCTTTCTTTCTGCCCAGCCTTTATGAGAGAGAGCTTGTGTGCAGAAACATTATGAGGGTATCAAGCAGCTGCAGAATTGCACTGTTTCATATTTAATCAGATGGCACTGGGGTTGGCATTGGGGTTAGCCTAGCTTTAAAAGCTCAAATAGACCGAGATATATAATCTGGCAACCTAAATAGGTGGCTCATACTTTACGCCCTACATTACCAGTATTTACCCAACTGATGGGGCGACATTTAGTGATGATATATACAGTGGCCCTGAGAGGTCAAACACACTGCTGCCTAATAAAACACCAGCAAAAATGAAAAATGGTGCAAAATCACACAAAAAATAATTGAAGTTCAATAAAACCCAATGGAAATGGAAAGAAAAACACTGGAGAAGCTAACAGAAAAAAACCAAACAAAACACAACAAAAATGTTTTTGGCTAACAGCTAACAGTAAACGGCTAACAGCAACCATGTACCTACAGTGTCCATTGTGTTTTGTCAGAATTTTTTTTTCTATGTCCGTTATGTTTTAATCAACTTCTGTGGTGCTTTTGCAAAATGTTAATGTTTTGCTGGTGTTTTCTACAGTTGCAGTGCATGTGACCTCTCAGGGCCACCGTAGACATAGCTACATTTTAACAGCAGCCATATTTGCAAAGTGTAGCAGCTACAACTTTATTCAGCCAATTTCAAGTTCGAGATTTAGAGCTTTTCAAAAGTATATTTTCACATAAGTGAGATGAGCTGCTGCTAATTCACTTAATAATCATTAAAAAATATAAAAGCTAGGCTAGCCTAATAGTCCCTTCATGCTGCATGCAGAAGACAAATACGCATAACCATTTTTAGCCACATATATCTAGAAATTCTACTCATCTAACAATATTTAATTCAAGCAACAAATCCTACCTACACAGCCCGTAATATTGATGTCTTCATCTGAATATCTAGAGGGCTTCTTTTAGAATCTTTAATCTTCAAATGTCAAAAGTCCAAAACCATATTTTGGGAGACCAAAGATCAACACTAGCTTTACTGTAAGTGGACAGTATTCCTGTATGCTTTTTCCTGTTCAACCACTTAACTAGTGATTAATAGAAAAAAAAAACAGCAATTCAGCAGTCCAGCATCACTGTCTTCACTGTGCTGTTCTTTCACCAAGGGTAGGACACTTAAAAAAATAAAAAATAAAAAAAGAAGAAGAAAGAAATAATTTTGCATGCAGTGTCATCAGCGCCCGCACACCTCCAGTTAAGAATCTGCCTGGTGCATTAGTGGCCTCAAATAACGTTGAATGTCTGTAAATAGGAGGTGAACAGAGAAGTGGGAGTAGAAACGGAAAACTTCAAGGTGAAGGTCAGCCGGGTTTCAGATGTTTCCACTGAATTGCATGAAAAGAATGTGTATCTAACTCTGATTGTATGTACTGTACTGTATGTTTGTTAAGATTTGCGAATGTGTCTCTCTGAATGTTTCTCCCTCTGACAAAGTCTTTGATAAAGACTGACAAAAAAACAATAAAAAAAATGGGTAAAACATGTGCTCTGAATGTGATCTCGGTTGACTCGTTTGATCGCGCGCACTTGTGTTTCGATGTGTTTTTGTTTTTTATATATTCCTCGTCTAGAAACGTGCACCTTGTGTCTCTCGAACGTCTGTGCTCGATGGCATCCTGTGGGTTTCCAGTTTTGCTGTAACGGCCTCACCTTTACGTTGGGGGCAAACAGTGAGCTGTTGTTTTGTTTTTTTCTTTTTGAGAGGGGATGAGAGTATTCAACAAGCTGGCCAAACCACATCGTGAAGCATAAAGCGATTGTACATCCGCAATCTGTCACATCTGTTTTAGCTGATGCTTGTACGCTTCTCCCACACAAACCATCTCTGTGCCCCGATTTCTCTTAAAAGTGTTGCTAAATCTGCCTTTTCTGATGAATGCTTATGGAAATGCTGTGTTTCTGTTATTTTAATTTTATTTGACACTTGTGTTAAGCTGGTAAGATGCTGCTTTTAATGTGAGTGGCAGCAACATAGGAGGTGCCTATGTGCAGCATATAAGGACTTATTTCACAACAGTGTGACAGCAGCAGTCACCTTCTCCACTGAGAGCAACATTTATATAAGAGAGAGCACATCCAGCACAGCAACAGCAAATCTGTCAGTCAACAAAAGCTTCTGGAAAGGCAATGCAAGTCCACCTCTGTGGACGCTAAGGCCTCACCTGAGCTTTTCCATTTGTGATCAGGCTACTTTTTTTTTTTGGTCCAATATTTTTTCAGTGAAATAAAAACGAATAAAGGAATGTAACTTTGTACGTACTTGTCGATCAAGATACTGTATATTTTAATTCTTTATCAGAATATCGCTGTATATTATGTTTCTTAAACAACATGTTCTGTATATTAGTTTTTCTTTTCCACATGCTTTGCCCCACTTTACACAATTTCAATAAAATTTAACAATGTATATGTGACATATGATAATTGTCCCCGTGAAAACATGCAAATAAATATTGTTTTCGTTAAATTTTATGTTGTTTTGTTTGTTGTGTTCATTGCTGGGCTTTGTCTTTAGTCCCTTTTCGTTATTTCTTACACTATTAAACCACGCAAATGCCTGTTCACACGATTCTTCTGCATGAATTGTTTGCATTCTGCAGAAAATCGCCTATTCTGCTTGACTGCTGTCAACAAAAAAAGGAGTGGCTGCACAGATGTTTAATACTACTGTGGAAGTTTGTTAGTAATTTTTTTTCTGGCCTCATGTACAGGTCACAAAGGTCACGAAGCTCAAGGTAGTTTGAGTATAGACACATTAATGTTGCTCTGCATGTGCATGACTTAAACAGTAGTAAATGGTTTCCTTGTAGGCTCTCAAAATCAACTAAAAGTGCAACTGTGTAATACTTTAAAGCTTGTTTCTACTGCCCACTAGTGGCCATACATGTTCATGTGTGGCTGACTCATATGCTTTGTTGTGTGGCCTACTTCTTTGTCCATTTTAATCTAACTGAGACCATAATTTATAAAAATGAGCATCTTGTTGTATTAAAAATGTGTGAAAGCAGCAACTGAGGCCATATAACCAAGAGAAAGGTGTTTGCTGAGGTCATTAATGGTGTTTTTTTTCCTCATAGACTTTTATACGTTTGACTTCTTTTTCCATAGGGAGGAGGTGCCCCCTGGTGGCCATCGGAAAGAATGCAGCTCTTCTTTTACGTGACTTGAACAAAGATTCATCAAAGATACACAAAGAATGCACGACCTGCATTAGAAAAGTGAAGACACGGAGAATGAATGTCTGTGATTCAAATAAACTTTATTGACTTTGCGTCCAGATGTCAAAGGGCATGCAAATACAGGCTTCTGAATCCCATTGTTTTTTTTCCTTTTCTCCTCAGTTTGGTTCTATTTTCTTACAAAACTACGTGCACCTTAAGTAATCAATTTTGCAGCGTACAAACCACAAAAATACCAGTTTTACATTATCAAATACTGCACATAGAAAACATTTACAAAGCACAGGTATAAAATTACAGCTCCCTTTGTTTTGTTTTGTTTTTTCCTTCATCTTTGCCATAAACCACATCCTTTCATCAGCCAGGCAGCTACGCTATCCTTCGTTTTGCTTCTTGGTGGAACGTTTAAGGCCTGTTCAGAAAAGACAAACCCTCATTTACCAAAACAGCTATTCCAATTGAACTGGGATGATGAATCCGTAATTTGCAGGGAAAAAGAGGCATCGAGTCTACTACATGTGCTTTGGGAATGTGATTGTGGTCCATTTAAATATCAGTTAAACCATTAGTTTGGGTTGTGTTCTGTGCTTTCCTAGGCTTGATAAGATAAGGTTTGCCTTGATAGCAGGGAGGGGAGCTACTATGGCCCTAATACAATCTGACAGACGGCGAAAAAGGACAGAAAGGTTACAAAGCAAAACTTGTGCTGTGATCGCTGACATAGACGTGGATGAAGACAAACGAACTGAGGCTGTCAGGTCAACGGCAATGTCTGTGTTTGTTCTCATGGACAGCTGTAACGCTGGCAAATCAAACACCTGGAATGCATGCGTCTGGAATGCAACGTCGAAGAGAAAATTAAACTTGTTGATCACGAACTCTACTGTCATACAGCAGTAAATCACAATGCACTGCATGCTTTGTTAAATTTATCCCAGCGCTTAAATTTATGGTTACACTTTTATCTTATTTATGGTAGCTCAACTGATACCAGTGTTGTGCCAAAAGCCAGAAAGTGATTTCTGATGTTTCCATGAGTTTCTTTGATGTCTAATATCTTTACTCATATTGGTAAATAGACTGTAGATGTATGAAGGGGTCAAATATGAATAAAGAAATAACTGGTTTTTCATTGCCTTTTGGTCCCTTATAGTGTGTTTCAAGAACTGTGATGTTGTATTTGACGCCCTCTCGGCCAGATCTCTCTTGAAAAAGACATTTTTAATGTCAATGAGACTTTTTACCCGAATATATAAAGGAAATATAACAGTCACTTTGCCAAAAAACCTGATTCAAGCTTCTACCTTGTGAAGGGGAACTTCTTTCTGGCTCAAAATGACTTGATATCATTCATGAGAAATAAGTCCGATATATTTTTCACACAAATTAGGCCAATCACTTTTTGGGCGAATACCGGAAATCACTTTCTGGCGCCACATGCTCAGCTCTGGGGTCACGAGAGAGAGAGAGAGAGAGAGAGAGAGAGTGAAGCCGTGGGCGAAGGCGCCCACGACAGCAAATGCTACAGCCAATGTTTATTGCCAGAAGAAAAACATCATAAAATGTAAGGCTTGGCTCATGCTACTGCAAGATAACAGTGTTTTTAATCATAAAAGTTCTTTTGCATCTCTCTGGATGCTGTTCTGGGTCTGATCGCCCCCACCGCTGTCGCTTGTTGGTCTCATCGTGATCAAACCATCATTAAAGGTTAAATACAAGGTCAGAAATGCAAATATCAGAGTAACCATGCGGCAAATATTTCCTAGATCAAAATACAAATATAATAATTCCATCAGCTTGATAGACAAAGGGTTGGTGGCGGGGGGAGGGCAAACCCTTCTGCTCAAAACCCATCTTGGCGATTGAAATAAATAAAATAACCGCATCTCGCCAGACGGAATTCATGCTTGTTTACAAACACAGAGCTGTTCCTTTAAAACACAAATCATAAGACATACAGTATTACAGTACAGGAAAAGTAGGGGCCGCCTGATTGGGTGCAGGCGGGGTCCCCGGAAAGTCTCCAGAAGAGACAGTATAGCAAACAAGATGACAAAAAAGAGTTACACTCCTCCTCGGTGTTAGGGTTTAGAAATACATTCATAAAACTATACATATACACATAGAGAACTTCGGTACAATATCTCAAGCAAAATACATTTGTTCAAAACTTTCAGCTGTGTGCTACAAGAGTGAAGCAACGTCTCCTACGCAAAGTAAGGCCATTGTAAACTGAACAAGCCCTCGTTTTTTTGCAAAAAAAGCTAAAAGGCGGGTTTTGCCCACGCTGTCCTCCTTCTCTGAATAATACCTCTGTCCTTAGAAAAATAAAATACATATAATACTATATTTCGATATAGTGCACAAACTATGACTCAGGTATGTGTTATTAAGATGCGTTACACACAATACATTTTTTGGGTTAAAAAGATGCTTTTTTTATAGCAAGTTTGTGGGGTTTTACATTCTGAGCATTGGCAGCCTCTCCATTCAAATGTCACCTGAGCCGTGTCGACTTCATGCATCTGGACACCTTCACGTTGACAAAAAGAAAACGAAAACAGTCTATGCGTCACTCAGCTCCACAAAAGCACGAAGACTGGCAACCTGCTTGATCTCCGTCCCGTCATCCCTGCTGCTAATGAGGCTTCGACCCCCTTTTTTTGTTAATTGTGTGTCCAAATAAATCAAATGACCTTGTGTGAGACAATGCACAATGATCAGGTGACACTACAGTTTATATATAATATTTTTTTTTCTTTAAATGTAAGGTAAAGAGAAAGTTCAAAGTTAATGTTGGCGTTCATATCTGAAAACTCTGATCCACTCACACCTTGCTGCCCTGTCGCTCATTATGCATCACACTAACACACTAAATGCAGCTCTCTAAAAGACATACACCCGCACTACACTTTAAACAAAGGCAATATTTAAAACTTATCCTCTAGGTTGCAAGAATCAAAGGATTTGGGCAAGTTTTGGCTAATCCTGCCTTTCTTATAAGATATATAATACATTTCTTTGCATCTATTCAATCATTAGAATGGGTAATGCTTTGAGGATGATTGATATATAGCAAAGGGACACACATACACACGCAGTCTCATAAAAGCTCCACACATTTTCAACAGTATTTTGATAGTTTACCAAGGAGTGGAACAATCAGCAGGGAAGTTACACAGATCTATAAATTTCATTATCTTGTTTTTTGAGGATTCTTATTCCTTTTTTTTCCATATTTGTATAACATGCCAGCTGTCCCAAGAAAACAAATCAATACATGAAATTACTTCCTAGGCGGGACCATACAAGTACAGATCCAGCAAGGAATAGCTCCGAACCATAAAACAAATGACAACACCTCTTTAACAAAGAAAACATTTTGTATACATATGATAGGAGGATTAAAAATAAACATCATAAATCATCCTCCCAAAAATTCAAGAATGCCAGATATCCCTTTAGTTTATCCAAAGTTCAAAAAGCATTGAAACGTGAATTGTGTTGTTCTGAGGTGCTGCGAGACTAAAAAAAACCTCGCATTTTCCCTTTTTTTTTGCAGAAAGATGAGGAGAGAGGAACAAATGAGGTGGTGATAAAAGCAAATTCAGAGCTCATAAACACGCAGAAGCTTTTAAGAGAGGAACTCGAGACTGTGTCTTTGCACCTCTTCAAAATATGAGCTCTGTTAGCGCCTTTGCCCGTGTTCATGTATGAGAAATATATACAAGGATTGATGTTGGTCAGAAAAAAATAAAATAAACCCTCCCCCCCCCAGACATCTGCACCTTAAATAAACCAGTAAGAAAGCAGTAGCTTAATTTGGATGCTAGTCCCTCTGCTGCCAGTGAAGACTCCATTATCATCACACCTTTAACTGTTTTGTTGATTTTTTCTGCAAACACCCATATAGTTAGTGCAAAGCGGACTCAGAGGAAATGTAAATGGGAAAAGGTGGCTGAACAAGGTTAAAAGCCTTCAAGAAGTCTAAATCCGGCAGCAGAAGTCACCTGGATCAGCTGTTCTAGTGCACTCGACTTACATTTCCATGCTGCAATTCAAAACAATTGTGCAGCGCAGTGTGACCAAATAAAAATGCAAACGAAAATAAAAAGAAGAAGCAGTCAACCGCTGCGTGCTCCGCGTGAATATTTTACAGTAAAGTGCTATTTAAAGAAAACGCAAACACGCCGCCTGACGGGAAATATAAAACGAGAGTGCTGGAAATGTGTCACTGCCACGTTTGCACCTGAAACAAGTAAAACCACCATATGGCAGGTACGCTAGTAAATGTAGTGCTGACATAATAGTCGGCTATCGCAAAGAAATTCAATTCACACTGACACATTTAAAAGAGGTTTAGTTAGCGTCAAAGGGAAAGTTAGGAGGGTTAAAGGTTTCACAAGCTGTGCGCATGTTAATGTTTCCGGTGTTGTCCCAAAAAGTCATTCCCGTTGTTCCTGTGTGTTTTTTATGTATAATCTCTTTGCTTATATTGGTAAACAGACTACAGAGTCTATTGGATTTCTGAAGGGCTTATATACAAAATGAAGAAACTACCTGTTTTGAAAGCTTCTTATCATGATTGTGTATTATTTGCACCTACATTATAATCAATCCAGTCTCTTCTGGCTTTTCTAAAACATTTATGCTATATTTGTTGCAATTTCTGTTGCCCTCTTGGCTGGATTTCTATTACAATAAGACATTTATAATGTAAATGACACTTCTTAGCTAGATAAATAAAGGATTTATAAGAGTCACTTTGTCAAAAACTGAATGTATCTTGTGACAGGAATGTTGTTTGTGGCTCAAAAGGACTTGATATCATTCATGAGAAACAGGTTTGACATATGTTTCACAGATTATAGGCCATTTACAACAGTTTATTTTTTGGCACAACACCGGCTACATTTGATCGGAAAAGGAGAGGTGCAGATGCACGCCGGCCATCTCCCCACATCCCTCATCAAGTAGGACGGGGAAAAAAATGGGGAACTCAACTGGAAGCTGGAACAAGTCCAGGTGCTGGTAGAGGCCCTTTCCCCAGAATACGCGAGGACGGGCTACAAAGCGGTCACATTTCTCCGAACGCCTAAGGTGAAGGCAGGGATCATAAATGTGTTTGTCCGCTGGCTGGCTTATTTTGTTCTCGTCTTCTGCAGATAGCGATGACAGCCAACCCCTTCGCTTCGCCATCACCACAGCCCTATCCTTCTCCCCAACTCAGTGCGGTGTGCTCCCTTCTCGGCACAAAATAAAGCAGCACTACACTGCTGTCACATTGGTCAAAGCAAGCTAAATGAAAAAGGTTTAAGCACTTTAAAATGTCTCGCAAGCAAACATGCAGAATGCAGCCGACACATATATATAAACACAAGTAAGTTTTTAACTATATATCTATTTTGATATATATATATCTATATATAAACTCTGCCCTGTGAAAATTATAGAATAGCAGTGTTGCTACCTCACATAATAGCCATTATGTGAATATCCGAGCCTGTTATCCAGGTATGTGTATGTGTTTGGCCTCCCGTGCCCAGCTTGTGTGCGTGCGCGTGCGTGTGTGTGTATCGTCATTTTTTTTTTTTTTTTTTTTTTGTATTACATCTAAGTCATTGACTCTGCTACATATCCATATTTTATATTGTATACTAGTTCACCTACTACTTATAATAGTAATATTAACAACAATAACAATTGCTTTGGTTTAAAAAATAAAGTTTTTTTTTCTTAGTTTGGCATAGAGAGTTTAGAAACTGGCATCAGGATGTGCCCCGGGATGAGCTGTGCCACGGAAAATCTTGGACTGCAGAACACCCGGTGAATCCTGGTTTTCGTGGTATGAGATGTTGGAAACAGGTGGGTGGAAAAATGCTACATGTTCAGGTAAATTACACCTTCTCCTGTTTTGGATCTGCTAATCGTTTTGCCAGTAAACACTGAGCGGTGGGTGAGAGTGTGAACGGACAGTCGAGAGGATATTCCAGTAAAGACTATGGCAGCATGTTGAGAGTGCATGTGTGTCAGTGTGGCTGGGATCAGGTATTTGTGTGTATGTCAAGTGTGTCTTCCTGCACGGATGCATCGCTTTGTGTATGTATGCCTACCTGGCTTTGCACTTACATAGTCGTCGTGTATATACAGTACGTGCGCCTGTGTGTGCGTGACTCTGCCTTGCGCGCGCGTGTGTGTGTGTATGTATTCTGGGTGTCTAGGTGCATGAAGGGCTGGTGGCGCTCTCCAGGGAGGACTGAGAGAGGCGTCGGGTGAGGGGTCCGATGCTGGGGTCTGCCAGGGAGGAGGTAGGGAACAGCTTATACCAGCCGCTGACTGTGGCAGACAGGTCCAAGTCCTCCAGGAGGATTTGGGCCATTCCCATGAAGCACTTGTGGTCCATACGCCCATAATCCCCCCACACTATTACCTGGAGAAGAAATGACAGCAATTTTTTTTTTTACTGCTTTCCAGTGCTGTGGAGACTTCTCAGCTACTGGAAGACCCCAAATCTATTTTTCATACAACAAATTTACTAACTCAATAATTATAAGTCCTATGAAGTTTTTGATTGGTGCATAAGAACTTTCAGTATCACCCAGTTTAAACCTGTGAGACCAGCAAAGACAGCGTAAAATCAATTATTTGGGGTGTTCGGGATCAAAAGAAAAATGCGTGAGACGTTTCATTTTTGGGTGATGAAGCTTAAAATGTTTGGCGGAAAATTGTAAAGGCTAGAAAAAGAGGATTACTTACCTGTAGGACTTTGCCCTGAGGACTCTCATCGAACAACAAAGCCTGCTGGTAGGTGGGGTCCAGAGTCTTCTTCACTACTTTGGTTTTCTTCTTAGCCAAGCACACGCCGTTCTCCAGAAGATACACCTTCACATAGGTTGCTGCAGAGGAAAAAAGAAAAAGTGAGCCTCATGCATGTGCTGCTAAGCCCACAGAATTGTAGCTTTCATCAAGAAGTGAGTACCTGGTATGTTCTTGGAGCCTGGTTTGGGGGTCAACCCTCTGGCCTGGTTGACCTCCACCTCTAGCTGCCCTCCTCTGTCTACCATGCCTACATTTACATCCCCTATAGATCAAAACAAACCAAAACTCAATATAACACCATAATAAAATTTTTTTTTTTTTTTAAAAACCCTGAAGTTTCAATGCAGCTGAGATCTCTGTGGTACTCAGCTAACAATCAAACGAGAGCCTGGACTGCAGCTGCAACAGACAATGTTCAGCAGCAGAGGGCCACATAGTGCTACAACGCCATCTTCACCACCAGATATAAAGGAGCACACTGCTCTGGGTAGTTATTTTTTCAAAACCAGTAACCTTTGCATGAAAGATTTATAGCTCACGCAGGAATAACTTCATTCCTGCTGAGCGAATACACGATTACTGGACAGTATTTCACGATGCTGTTGTGCATTTAAGTGGATGCATGCTGCAAAAAGTTTTAAACAGAAACCGGAGGTTCTGATTGATGATGTATTAACTGAATGATCTGACTGTGCTGGTGTGCGATATATTGTCCTGCTTATATGCCTCACATTTCAATCAAACGCTATCAAGTAGAAACAATTGATGACTTCTACTAGTTTTGTATGATAAAAACAGATGAGAATGGAGTGGACTGCACGGGACTAGATGGTGATGCTGGCCGACTTCACGCTTACCCATTGGGGGTGTGGCTAATGTTTGCCGGCCTACAATCTGAGCGGGGCCTAGTCCGTCCAGGAAGTCACTGAACTGGCTCTCAGGGCCCAGGCGTGTGGTAGGGAAGACAAACCTGCAAGAGGAGAAACAGACTCATGCTGGATGAACAGGTATTGTGTATATGGACGAGCGAACGGATACACTGTTGGACGGGACACGCACGTTCCATCGGAGCTGTTTGAGTTAGTGCTGCCGTCGGTTGAGTCCTTGCTGCCCTGCCGTGTCACTCGGTTTCTCATCTCGACGGCGATTCCGGTCTCCGTGCTTCGCCGGATGGTGCTGCGGAGCTTCTTTGTCCCGCCATCTGAAAGCAGAACACAGAGGTCATGTTCCCTTCTTTAAGTACCTTTATTTCAACAGGCTAATCCACTAAGTATAATAATCCAAGGATTATTAGAGCTGCCTGTTAAGGGCGCCAGGGGTTAACGGTGAAATTATGTGACCCTTATGAGAATTTAAGATACTTCGTAAAGCCAAGCAAAGTTTACACACATACACACTCAGTTGCACAAATTGCCTAAAAATGTCTGATGTTTCTCTTTAGTTATTTGTGAGTGTGTTTCTGTGTAAAATGTTTTCTTTTTCAAAGCTACCTACCACAAATAATCAAGAATTCAAGTTTGCCTAGAAAGCTCAGATTCCTGCACTCTTTATTATGAAGCGAGGCCACTCTAGCGAGAAGGCAATATCCAGTGGGGTGTCCCTGCGCTACTGAAAAACAGCTCCACATCACAGGTATAACTACAGTCCATTTTAAATGCACAAAGCCCATTTTGCAATGGCTGTTGCAACTAGGGAGCAATAAGCCTTTAGCAGGACCTCCTGAGCCTCGGCTTGTAAGGCAGAAACACAAATTGGCAGCATGGGGAAGAGTAGTGGGTGGCAGGGCAAGGGGAGAGGTGAGAGGCTGAGCTCAGAAAGATGAGGAGATGAGAGGAGGAGAGGGGAGGGTTATCAAGGCTTTGCAAGTCCTGCTGACGTTAGGAGAATGAGAGCAAGCCAGAGAGTGCTAACCCCAGAAGAAGCTTTCAGGACATCATCCCCTGTAATGACACACTGTATCTCCGTGTGACTCGGCATGCTGAAATAGCAGCAGCAGGGCACAGATGAAGTGATTTGGGTTCAGGATATGAAGTGTAAGGTTGTGCAGCTCTTTCCTTCACTTTTACCACTCCACACCTCGGCCTCGATGTCATTCTTGTAGCATTAGCCATAGAGTTTTAGGTCAGTTTTATCAAAGAGTTGGCATTTGCCAACTCTTTGATAAGAGATCGATGTTCACAACTGTAAATTCACACCTTTACACGGGTATGCAGTAGGGGTGCAACGATATTCGTATCGATATTGAACCGTTCGATACAGTGCTTTCGGTTCGGTACGCATATGTATCGAACAATACAACATTTGTAATTTATTTTATCAATTTTCCTTCTGACGATGCTGTCTGTGTTGAGCGCTCAGTGAATCTGTGTTCGACTACTCCGCCTAGGCTGCACTGTCCAGCGCAGATCCACTGAGCGCTCAACACAGACAGTATAGTCAGAAGGAAGAGCGCAGGGCACCTCCCCCACCCTCATTCAGATCTGGCGTTTGGAATTATTTTGGTTTTCATGTGACGTATGACCCTGAAGGTAAGCGAGTCATGGACTAAAGTAAAACAGTATGTTGGATGTGCCATGCAATGCTCAATTACATTGGTGTGAACTAGTGTGCTAGCGCAGTTAGCTCGTTAACGTGTTGGCCGTCTAGCCCCATGCACAGAGCGATCGGCGGTAGCTCGTTAACGGAGATTTGCCGTGTTGTGGCGTTAAGGTCATTTCAACGAGATTAACCTGAAAGCACTAGTGGGAACACAACGAATATGACTGCACATTTACGCCGACATCATCCTAGTGCAAAGACAAGTGGAAGCAGACAAAAAAAAGCAAGCATGCTACTAACTTTAGCCGAGTCATTTAGACAGCTGTTAGCACATGATTCTCCTTATGCTGCTGAGAATATAGCCCAGAAGAAGCGGATGGTATAGCTTTTATTTTGGAAAGAGCCATTTCTCTGTAATAAACTCTCTTTTCCAAAGATGAGTGATTCCTCAATCAGATACAGGGCTCGCAATATCGCTAGCCCGACGTCCCGGAGCTAGCGATTTTTTCAGTCGGGCTACCAAAATCTATCTCTGCCCTGCCCGTCGGGCTATTGTAGGAAAAATATATGTCAATGCTTTTGCATTCTTTCAGAAATGTAGCTGGGTAATTATGTCATTGGCATCGGTGAGCCGCTGTCAATATGTGACATATTGAAGTCGCGTTTGAATTTGCGCTTGTTTTTTTGCTTTCACTTTGCAATCGTGCGAACTGTGTATAGAGAGCGACAGTACTGATCTGTGAGTGATGATAATTTGTGCACCAATTCCTCTGACATCGTCTTATTAATCGTTAGCTTACTATGCAAACATGACAAGTGAAATCTCCCGCAGCTTAAACATGTGAGAGGTTGATCGTGCAGAGAATCGCTGAGCTTATGTGAGTGAGCGTGTAAAAGCATTTCAGTTCTGCTGAGCCAAATAAGACAGGTCAGGGTGAAGAAGTGACAGCCAAAGAAAAGCTTACCACAAAACGGAGAAGTTATGACAAATCAGACTATAAGGCAAAAAGAAAGTGCAGCTTTATGGTTTCATGGACAAAAGAATTTCTGTGGCTGCAATATGATGAGCTAAATAACCAGGGGTGCACATAAGTGGTCCGCAGGTGCGCATTCGCTGTCAAAATAAAAAACACGCACAAGGGTTAGGGTTAAATTTAAAAACTGTACTTTTGAGTTAAAATATATATTTATAATTTTAATAAATGACAAATTAAAAATGCATGAACATTTTTTTGTATCGAAAAAATATCGAACCGTGACACCAAAGTATCGAACCGAACTGAACTGTGAATTTTGTGTATCGTTGCACCCCTAGTATGCAGCTTGCGCACTCACACCTCTGTGCAACATGTGCACAAAGTGTCTGCACGTGAACAGCCCGGGCCACACAGTGACAGTTTAGTCACACGGGAGGATGAGAAAGCAGCTGTGAGCTGTCATGTCAGCAAAGCTCACTTTAGAAAAACCTCCACAGTGGCTCTGACTAATTTCTGGGTCAACCCTATGAAAGGAGATTTTCTGGCCAAAAATATTTTTCAAAAACTTTCCAGTGGGGATTAAAAGCTTTCCTCTTCTTTGAGCTTGTTAATTATGAGGCAAATGGCTGCTTATCAAAGCAATAGCAAAGAGAAGTAATACATCACAGAGCGCCTTTACGACTACAGCGGTGGTTGTTGTAGAAACATGTACATCTGCTCTGTATAGGAGCCTGGATATATAGCAAAACAGCGCAGTGAAGGCACAGCAGACTTAACAAGTGGTTCCTTATCGCTGCCAGTTAAGCGAACACCCAGCCGTCCCACTTCATTAGCCCGAGCATCTCCAGTCTCATTAAGCATCCTTACCATGCCAGGCTCATTACCATGACAACCACAGACACCCTGCATCATCACCATCACTGTGGAGATAAACAGACAGCAAAACAGAGGCCCTTGATGGTAGTTTTGGGTGTTAAAATGATGATAATGACAGACGAGGACAGATCTATGTATCTCTCTATCAATCTGCTAGACCTTCTCTTGCTTTCACCTGAACAAATCTTAAAATGCTACAGGTTACTGAACAGAGCTCTTTTGTTCCAGCTGAAAATAAACTGTTGTGCATCCCATGTTAACAAAAATGCTGTTGATGTCTGCAACAATCTAAAAAGATGCATGTTAGGTTGAAGCGGACTAGTATAAACCTTTACAAAAAAAATGCTGCATCTGTGGGGCTCTAAAGAAGAGAGAGGACGAGTGCTGAGGATAGATGGGTGAAAAGGAAGATGAGAATGATAGGGTCCCATGGGCATTGAAGATGAGGAGAGGGGTGCTGCCTTCTGGTACCTTCTATTTATAATCCTGCAGTAAAGAGTATTTCCAACAGCCTGTGTGTGTATGTGTGCGTATGTGTGTGTGCACGAGAGAGAGACACCGAGAGAGAAAGGGAAAGGTCTGTATGTGTTGTAGCATGACACCCAGACAAACTCCATGCACTCCTGCTGCCATGACAACCCCCGCCCTCAGATCTGGACCTCAGACAATGCCACCTGAGACAACTAGCGCCATAGCGACAGGCTCATCCGCTATTGCCTTTTATTTTATTTCATTTAAAAAAAAAAAAAGAATCGTAACTTGTACAGGAAATACTTGACTGTAACTTCTGCACTAACTTCCTCTCCAAAACTTTGTCCTCGCTCACAACCAAACCGCACAAGTCTGCTGAAGAGTGTGTTTAAATTTTAACACAAGTGCGACGACGCCTCTGTTACGATGAGTAGTTTCATGCACACAAGTGGGAGAACTCCAGTGTTAAACTATCGAGAAGCTATTCATTTAACTCCATTTCCACACTTGTTACTCGTTTGTCTACCGGCCCCTCCCCTCTCGTGAAAATAGCCCCCTACACAGTATGAGGCACTGATCTCTTCCTTCCTATTTAATCCCCTCCTCCTCCTCCTCGTCTGCTCTTTCCCTCCATTCGTTTCCATGGCAATGCCTTCTGCATTGCACCAAGAGCCCCGGCCGGCATGTTCGCTCACAAGCCTTTCCCCCTTACTCATATTGTCCCCTCCACAAGTCCCACTCTTTGAATCGAGCCTCCACTGCTTTTCCACTGTCATATTCTCCTCTTATTGCTCCTCTTTCTCTCCAGCTTTTTGTCTGCTAGTTATCTTATGAACCCCTTCCTAACCAATTCCTTTTCTTCTTTTCTTATTGTATCTGCCTCATCTTATTTCCTGCTTCATAATCATTTTGGATGTATTTTCTCCCAACCTGCTGGTGAATTCAGTCTGTTATACTGTTAACATCAAAACACACAAAGCACACATCCCGGAAGAAGTAATTAGAGGTTGTCTGACATATATGCCATTTGAGCAGCTAAAACAAAAACATTGCATAAGCTGTTGTGCTTTATTGTGCTACAGTAGAGGGTTTTCAGTTTCTGTGTGTTACAAAAACAGTTAAAGTGTCTCCTGTTGGCTTCACTACGATGAGTAATACCCCGCCCCTGTAAACAACCTCATGAATCTCGCGGAAATGCGAAGCACGGGAATAAAAAACACTAAACTTTTTTTCTCAGCTGCTTATGCACATGTTATGTATCATGGTAGAGGAAAAAAATATAAGGGTGTAACACAAAAGTGTTAGGGTGGAAAGAACTAATAGGTTCAACACTGAACACTATTAGGAAGGTGAGATTGCTTAAAAATGCCAACAATGCAGAAAAGAGCCACACACTGTGACTGCATGCACACTCACACATGACATATAGCTTCTTTGTGTGTGTGTGTGTGTGTGTGTGTGTGTGTGTGTGTGTGTGTGCTCAGTAGATCATTAAAACTGCTCTGACATTTGGAGAGCACACTGATGAAGCCATTCTCATTATATGCTGTAATATAGAATGCTGTTTTTAGACTCCCGGGTTACGCCGACATGCCTATTGGATGCACCGGTGACGGCAACGATCCACCATGCATAGCAACAGTAACCAAGCATGGGTGTTGGAGATGAAGGATATGTTGTGGTATATTTACTGCCAGACCCCAGCTAAATTTGGACTAAGGGAAGATTCAAAGTGGAAGCTTAAGTAAGACCAAGAGGTTATAGTGTACATATGAATCAGAGATTCAGAGCCATATTTACAGTTTACACAATTCATGTGTCATATGACACATTTGGAGCTATTCCTGTATTATGGAGTTTATTCAAAATGAGTCAAGCCAGTTAACAAACAGCAAATAAAAACTTAGATTAAGTTTAAAGGTTTTGTTGAACACCCCACAATGTAACCCTCTAGTTTTTACAAAATAATCAACAATCACTAGCGACCTCCTTTGCTTTACCTTAGGAAGCTAAAATCCTGAAAATTAAAACTCCTAATTAGCCTGGCATTATTGCACTATTTGTGACCACAGACTGTATATAAAAGATGGAACACTCAAAAAAATCACCCATTGGTTTTTTGACTACTGCTTTAACATCTCGAGGCTGGTGCTTTGGTCATTGCTGTCGTGGTTTAATAATGTCGAGAAGTGACAAGATCTGAATAAAACTGAAAACATTATCAGGTAATGCTGGTTATCTTGATTAGCAATGTGCGTCATATAAACTGATATACCCGCCAATTACTCACAACGCAGAAAAAACACAATCCTAGAATTTCAAGTAACAGAAAAAGATGGATGATTAATACATTAAGTTCACAGCAAAACATATTATTAGTAACATCACTTTTTTAAATAACCCAAAGCAATTTAATTAGTTAAGGTGCAATTTGGTAGACAGCTAGCACCAATTATATTAGCCTCCGTGACACTATTAGCATGCTTCTGATAATGCATCAAGTCCTTACACAACACAAACTTCACAGCAGCCATTTTGATATGAAATAGTAGGTAAACACAGGTTTTTAGCGTATAATTAATTTGTTCTTGTTACAAAGGCAAAGGTTTAATGAGTGTGACAAAAGTATCATTGGATGTGTCTATTATTTTATGTCAAATTGGCTTAAAAAAGCAAACTAGCTAAACCGGTATAATTCAGCCACTGATGAATACATGGTGAAATTAGCTTAAAAGGCCCACACTGTTAAAAAAAAAAAAAAAAAAAAAAATAGGACAAACAAGCGTGGCAATCTTTAGAGAATGATTTCTGATGCTTTTAGAACCAATTTCAAACGGCTGTTGGAGGATCAGCAGTTTTTACTCCAGTTAGAAAAAAAATAGTCTAATAGCAGTTGGTTGACTGGCCAGTTTCACTCTGTGAAATGTAACCAAACCACATCTACACAGACGTAACATTTTTTTAGTGCAGGGCATAGTTGTCTTTTGATAAATGTCTCAAATGTGCATTTGTAGTTTTTGCCAAGAAGTCTGTAGGATAAATACAACTCTCATTTCAATACTAAAGACTGGATTGATTCAGCTATGAAGAGATATACAGATATTTGCAAAGCCAGTTATTTCTTTATTTATATAGAACCCCTTCAAATATCTTCTTCACTACAGCCCATTTACCAATATCAGTAGAGATATTAGACATAAAAAAAACTAAAAGAAACATCAGAAATCACTTTTTGGCAATCCATTGTGTCAGTTGAGCTACCACAAATAAGATAAAAGTGTAACCACATTTTCAAACACTGGGAGCAACTTAACAAATCACGCAGTGCATTGGGGTTTACTGCTGTATGACAGTAGAGCTTGTGACCAACAAATTTAATTTTCTCTTTGATGTTGCATTTCTTTTAGAAAGACGCATGCATTCCAAGTGTTTGTTTTGCCAGCGTTACAGCTGTCCATGAGAACAAACACAGACATTACCGTTGACCTGACGGCCTCAGTTCGTTTGTCTTCATCCACGTCTATGTCAGCGATCACAGCACAGGTTTTGCTTTGTAACCTTTCTGTCCTTTTTTGCCATCTGTCAGATTGTATTAGGGCCATAGTCGCTCCCCTCCCTGCTATCAAGGCAAACCTCATCTTATCAAGCCTAGGAAAGTTTAACTTGGAGCCTCTAAATGAAGATAGCTATGATAACATTTAAATAGTGATAACATGTGATTAAATAGATCATAATCACATTCCCAAAGCACATGACTTAATGCCCCCTTTTTTCCCAATGATGAATTATTCAATCAAGTTGAATTGGAATAGCTGGTCTTGGTAAATGAAGGTTTGTCTTTTCTGAACTGCCCTTAAACATTTCACCGAGGAATAAAAAAGGCAAAGCAACACATAACAATATAACAAGTAAAAAAAAGCATGAAAATCACTACAGCCAAGTTAACTCAAACATGTAAACAGCAGAAATTTACCGAGCAAGTTGGCTCGGCTGGCTTTTTTGTTTTATTGATTCCAATCAGCCCTCCCAAGAGACCCCGGGCATCTGTCTACAGTCACGAAAAAATAAAGGTCCACCTCTTTCAGTTCTAAGGTTTTAAATATTAGTAAGTACACCCCATGATTCAGTATCTTGTAGAACCAAATTTAGTCATGACTTTATCAATGTTTGACATCATCATGGAGGAAATCTGGGCAGCTCATGGGGCCAAAGAATTGCTTCAGTTCATTTTGCAGGCATTTGTTTATGCACAGTTGTTATCAGTTTGATGTTTGGACTCCGAGTGGACCAGAGCAACATTTTTATTTTCTTCTTTAGAAATTCTGTTGTAAATGGCCTGTATTTATATAGCGCTTTACTAGTCCCTAAGGACCCCAAAGCGCTTTACATATCCAGTCATCCACCCATTCACGCACACATTCACACACTGGTGATGGCAAGCTACATTGTTGTTGTAGATTCTTTGCTGTGCTTGGGATCATTGTTCTGTTTTAAAACCCAGAGTTGGGCAACTTTTAGCTGTAAAGTAGATGCCCTCACCTATTTTGTCCCGTGGCTGTAAAATAAGGCCAAATCATCACCCTCCACCAAATGTAACACTGTGCTTTATGACCAATCACCTCCACTTTGGTATCCTTTGAGATCTGCACAGTCTGAGATAGAGCCTTTTGTTCTTTGCAGTTTTTTTCTTTTTTCTTTTTGATCATTGAATATATATTGACATTGGATTGCATTTGCTGAGATGACCACTCCTGGAAATCTTAGTCACAAATATTTGACTAAGATTTCCAGGAGTGGAAATCTTAGTGTAGAAAGCTGAAACTCAAACTGTTTGAAAATGGACTTATAACCTTTCCCAGATTGTCTTCCCAAAGATCGTTGATGATATCTTTCCATCTTGGCATTGTGTTAACACACCTGGTTGTTTACTAACCTTCCTGATTTCTATGGAAGCAGTAAGGGTGTACTTAATTTTTTACACAATGTTTTGCATTTTGGTTTGATTTTTGCTAAATAATGTTGTAATCATTTGGTTTTTGCATTCACCTCATTTTAAAACCAGCCAAGGATATGATTTGTATTTATTTTATTTTTTACTGTACAGTGAAAGCAGGACTTGATCAGCCATAATCATGGTTTGTTTCCCCATCTGTATGCTAAGATAAGCTAACTACAAGTATTTCTCACTTTGAACCATTTGTTTAAGGGCATATCAGCTTTTTGACAAACAACAGCCATAGAACGAATATAATGTAGGGGCAACAGTTCAGAAAGTGCATAAAAACTATTTACAGTACAAGTAATTAGGTTAATGATCGTGACTTCTCAAAATTGGTTTATTATGTTGTATTAATGTGCAATCATAAGCTTTGTTTTCTTGTTTTTTCCCCCATTTGCTGTGCTGCATCTGTATTTTTATCCTTCCAAAAGAATCCTTTTCTCTATAATTTAACCATTTATGAAACACTGCCAGCGTTCCACTTTTCCAAGTCAGTTATTTAACTCTAACAGAGCATGCAAAAACAAATAAATGTGGTCGAGGGTTAAGTGTAGCCTAGTCTTACCCCGTCTTTAAAGATAATGCATGGGAATTAAACAAATCGAATTTCCCCTTTGTGTGCACGTGTGTGCACGTGTGTGCACTGTCGCTGTGTGTGAACTGCAATGCAACATTTCAGGCAAAGACCTAAGTTAGGGAGTGGTCAATGTGAAGTAAGTGATTAGCGCTTCTCAGCATCGGGTTGCATGGGAAATTATTTCATGAAATCAAAAAAAACGTTCATGTATGGCAGGATGTCTGTCAGCGAGTTAATATGCCACACAGGCTCTTGTCTAACGGCAATTAATTACGATGAGGAAAAGAGTAATTTAATTTAGATGTAATTTCCTCTTGATTACTTGACTCTGTGGCTGATGACCAAAGGATTAGGGATGGCAGAGCATTTCATTTTTTTTGAGAAAAAGCAGATGAGAAAAAAATAAGACAATATGGGCAAAATATGGCGAAAAAACAAACGAAATCACAAGACCTTCTGCTGCTTGTTAAACTACCACTAACACACAGAGCAAAACATGTAAAGAGCAAAACAAAACTGATCTCAAACCTGCCTTTACATAAATGCTTTGTAAAATTCTACTACTGGGATGGAATATTTTAATTTCCTTCTGATTTAATTTAGCTGTTTTCCAGGTTCCAGCCAGTGTATCTTCAATAAAAGCAGGATTATGAGAGCAATAACTTTTCATGAAGAAAATTTCATTTAGGTCAAGAAAATTCCCCAAACAACCTGATCAGAAGGGGAGCTCTATATCTAGCTTACAGATACTTTGTGCTCCGGTTCAACAGGAGATAACATTTCAGGGTAGAAATTAAATCGCTTGTTGAGCGCTTCCTGCAGTGCAGCAGCAGCAGCGTCTCTGTGCCATGAAACAGAATTAGAAATCAATCTGCCTGTATGTTCCCATTGCTTGAGAAAGAAGCAGAACTGTGTGCTGCTCCTATGCACCAAAAGCTGTTCTCCCCATCCCCATCCAAAACACCACACGGCAGGCAGCAGTAGGCTTGCGTATGCTCTGTGTAAGCGCAGTGTTTACTGTGCTTTTTAATTTTACCTTAGACTTAGATATGTTACATATGAACACGTTGACTCATGCCTCGCTTATTGACATGAGCAGTTTGGGGATATTTATTGAGAAAAGACCACTCTGCTGTCAAGTACAATTACGTGACTTTGATCAAGTGTAGAGGTCTAACATTTTGCAAAATGTGTTTATTAAATACACAGAACAGCAGACAAACAAGATAAAATACTGCATCAATGCACCGATGTATGCAGAAGAGCGTCTCTGAGTGGACAACACGTTGAACCTTAAAGCAGATAGGCTACAACAGCAGAAGAACACACCAGGTGCTCTTCCTGTCGGCCAAGAAGAAGAAAGTTAGGCTGCAGTTCATACAGGCTCACTAGAACTGGACAAGAAAAGTGTCACACTTTTCCCTGTTTCATTACCACTCACTGGCTAGTTGGCAGTGTTTGGACAAATGTACAAACCAATTTCATCTAGCGACAATCACCCATCTCTGGCAATCACCTGCAAACTGGTCGGGGAACATTTTTCCCTTGCGACCTGTGGCTAGCGGGCGCTTGCTGACTTGTCTTTAAGCCTGTGTGAGTGAGGCATTTGGGGTTGTCAAAAGATTTATAGCCATTTGGACAGTGGGCAAGCCTTTTTGCAAAGTCATAACATAACGGTAACATAGGACACCATATCAGCTAGCATATCAGGCGAGATGAGCTAACCCCCATCCCCACTGAAAATCATTTGAAAATATTGGCAAGTATGCTGCTGTAAACAGTTGCATCTTAAAGACGGTATATCAAATGTCAACGTTGAATCAGATTGCAGGCAGTGTGCTTTGAATCCACATGCTGTTTAGATGTAGTGTTTTACATGCAGAAGCTACACTTCCAAAATTGCAAAGCCACAAAGAAAGAAAGAGTGAAATAGTTCACCAATCTGTCTCGCTAAGAATAGAGCATTGATGGGTTGGTGGGCGAGATTGAGAAAACGTGATAGATGCTGCGTGAAAGTGAGAGCCAAAGAGATTGAGATTAATTGCGGAGAGATAAAGGGGAGGGGAAATTACGATGTCGGCGAGCTTGTGGAAACAAAGGGAGGACAATGAGGAAGTGGAGACATGAGAGGCAGAAAGAGGACAGAAAGTGATCGTCGGTCAGTTTAGCTGTGTGTTTGGCGGCCTCCAGAAGGACCAGTATGGAGGAGAAAGCTTTTAGAGACAGGAGTAAGGTTTCAGTTTCTACAGTATGTGTCAGGAGAGCCAATCACACAATGTCGCTTTCAAAGCAAAAAGACGTGCCAGCGCTTGAAATTACAAAAAAAAGAGCAGTTTCACCTGAAATAGCAGCTTGAAAGACGCAAGGACTTTTTCTTTGATTAGTCATAGTGGATAAGAATAGCAATCAAGTGAGTCATCCACAGAAATAGCTTTCATTATCAAAAGGGCAGCGCGTGTGTTACTACAGTTCGGATGCTGCAGAGACTCAGCAACTTTCATTGTTATTATTCTAACAATTCATAGTCTTTGCTCTTGCTCTTTTTGTCCGGGCTTTTCTGAGCTAAAGTGACATTTAAGAATCTCCCTTTGGAGGTGAGTTTTCCCTCAAAGGATCTAAATCACTGTAAGCTTTCCAAGATGCGCCTGCCAAAATTCCTAATGTGTGTTTCCTAGCTTTGACTCAGAAACTGAGCTGGAAGTAGGGCATGAGTCACCACAAAAACACCCTCAGAACTGAAACGCAAGGTCTCTTTAATCTACTATAGTATAGTGTAGAGGACGCGCTTTAACTTGTTGCCTTTAAGTGTGTTGTTGCTGGGCTTATTTCTCCTGTCAAAGCACCCTTTAAAAACAAGAAAACATTATTTACAAGATTGTGAAGAGAGAGAGATCATTTCCTTTCAAAACATTTTCAGTTAAGAGTGAAGAGAGAACCTCAAAAATGAGAGAAAAAGACTTAACTAGATGGAAACGGCTCCTCCGAAAAATGTATCCTTTGCTATCTTCCCTCTGCATCACATCATCCTGTCTAGCCTGAGCTTTTTCAGACTGGGGGAGTACAACCTTCATATTATCAGTATTTAGGAAACTAGGAGAACTGCTACTGGCCGCCTGGCATTGTCCTGCAGATATACCGCTATCAGCTTATATAACGTCTTATCTTCTTTTTTTCTTTCTGAGAACCTGATGCTTGTAGCAATTTTAGAAAAGTTGTCACCAAATCTCTGGCTCCACTGTTTAAAATGCTCTGTGCACTGTCGGCCACACATGTAGCATCACAGCTTAGCAGATGTTGGTGCAGAGTCAAGCAGTCTCTTTGCAATAAATTGCTAAATATGGGTCAAACACTGGCTGAGTTTTCATCCACAGCTGGTTGCATCTTATTGTAGCTAACAGAGTGTACAGTCATATCTAAAAGCACATTTGCATTGGACTCTGTGCAGTCATGTAAAAAAACTAAGCACACCCAGATTCATTGGCTTTAGAAGCAATAACTTGAAGTAATCTGTTTCTGCATCACTTTATCAGCCTCTCACATCTTTCCCTCATGCCTTTACAGCGTTGCTTCCGTTCATTGAGGTTTATGGGCATCCGAACATCCAAAGCTCTCTTAAGTTCCCACAACAGCATTTCAATCAGGTTGAGATCTGAGCTTTTACTGACTGGGGCAACTGCAACACTTTGATTCCTTTCGTTTTCAGATTTGATGCTGTGATTGTGATCATTGCCCTGCTGCATCACAAAATTTCAGCTGAGCTGTCAAACAGATGGCCTCACATTTTAATATTTCGGTACAGAGAGGAGTTCGTGGTCAGGCGCCCAAATTCTGTGCACAGTTGTCGAAAAAATTGGTACCCGGACACTAATCAATAATAGAAATTGCTACTGAATTAAATATTCTTTTGCAACAGTATCAATACCAACAGTGCCATCTTCGCCTCCTGCTGCTGACACACAACCTCAGACAGCCCCTCTCCTCACTAGCAGCTAAAGTAGTTGACGTTTTTCTCACACCTAATGAGAAATTTCAAGAGGTCACTATAGCTCACATTTCAACAGCGTTGAACAGTTATCATAAATGTTAATCTGTCCGGGGCATGCGAGCCATTGAACTATTAGCAGTTAACCAAAAGTAGCATTAGCTATCATTAAGTTAGCGGCTAACAGCTATAGCTAAATAATGTGATAGCATTAATGTGAAAGGTAGGCAGTTATCAGTCCCACCCAAATATAACAAGAATAAAATTGTAAACACTTTCCTGGTATTGGTACTGAGTTTAAAATACTAGTCTTGTGACAACTAAAGCTTTGTCGCTTAAGTACAATTTGTCCTGTGTTGAGAAACAAAAGGCTAATTTAACATAAATTAAGTATTTGCTCTATTTTTTTTCTCCTTTGGTATACAACAACAAAGTAAAATTCACTGGAGGAAACACCTGTGTTATTTTCTTGAAAGACAAATATAAAAATGAGTCAGAAGCACTTAACATTACTGGCAATGGTGCAAGTCCCTCTGCATATTTTTCACAGCCTGGAGCTAGAGTTACAGGCTCAAAAATATTTGTCTGACGACAGCATACTCAGAAATGTGGTTGCTATTGGTCACAGAGCGTAGCTGGAATCATTTTAATAAGCAAAGGAACAAGTATTCTCGTCACGTGTCAAACATATTTCCATTTCTGTCTCTGTTTCTTTTCCGTATCTCTGGCGTCCTTCCAGCAGGAGCTACAGCGTCATAGTAATAAATAATAAATAAACACACAGGAGTCAAGATTTTAAAAAGGAGGTCAAAGAAAAAAAAGCATGGACGCTGAGCTAAATAGAGCAGGAAAGAGTAAGGTGTTTTAGACACATATGAGCTGGGGTGTGTGTGGGGGGGGGGCTTTCAGTGGGACACACAAACATGCATATCTATGCCTGGTTTCCTTTAATCTAACTCTCTTGGTGCACTGCATCACATGATTGGTGCTTGTTTCTCTGAATCCACGTCCCTCTGTGCAGACAGACAGTGCACTGGGAGCGCTCTGCTGGCTCTGTTTTCGCAGTCATGGATAAACCTGCTCAGAAGATAAGACCATGTTCAGCTGAGGAGTGACTCACCCAATAAACCTGGGAAACCGTTTCTGTGTGTGTGTGTGTGTGTGTGTGTGTGTGTGTGTGTGTGTGTGTGTGTGCCTTCTCCTCACCGGTACTAATAATAGCAGGTAATAAATAGAACACAGACAGAACCAAAATGCCATCCCCAACACTGTTACAAAACCCAGAATAATGAGACAGTGGGAGTCGGGGCTTTGAATGGAATAACATGAGGAACACTGAGCTGCATTACGGTAGAAAAAAATACACCAAGTCGGTAGGAAGCGTGAAAATAGTCAAGATAGGGAGCTATACATGGTATCAAATGTTACACAACAACAGAACACAAAGTGTACTGTACTTTTATACAACATGCAGGCACTCGCAGTGTATGTAACCTTACTTTCTATACCACTAGATAAACTTGTAATGTACATACTGTAAGTGTCTTTACTCTGACCTGATGCTTTTATTCATGCAGTTCTCTTTAAAGAGACAGTTGCTGAAACATTTCCACTGAATGACAATTACCCATTTTGCTGCAAAATAGAGACCTGACCCCTAAAGTCTTTTTTTTTCTTGGAAACACCTAAGGGCGCAATTAAATTTCACGCATTAAGACGACGAACTGGCAGAGGTCTCAGCTGTTGTCTGACAGTTCTGACAAGTCCTAGAAAACGTCCTTGCCCTACTTCAAATATGTAAAATCAGTTTATGTATGAATAATATACTTGGATAGGTGGGCCAATTCCCAAAAGCACTAATTAAATAAATTAATAATCTTGTTGCATTCTTCACTGCGCACAGTTTGTTCTCATTTTCCACCTTGTGACGAAGGAGATTTGAGCATGTGTCAGAGATCCTGAGTGCTTTGCCACTGGGAAATTTACCCTGAAGCAGGTTTAACCAAACAGACTGATCTCAAATGATTGGCCTGATGAAAGACACAACACCAGCTCTCCAACTTAAGGGGTTGTGTGTGGCAACACTGATACTTAATCAGCAGTTCTGCCTGGAAATTTACAAGTAGCTGATTAGGAAAGGAATTTTATCTTTGTTACAACCCTAATGACAACTCCTACAGAAACGTGATTCAATGTAATTAAGCCTACCTTGACAAACGGTCAAGAACCCCACTAAGAGCATCAGATGATGCTGATGTTGTTATTTAAATAAATCAGATAAAATAAATGTGCTTGAACGCATCTGTAGAAAAAAAAAGTTTGCATTAGACCTTACCTTAAGTGATTCTGCAGATCGCTGTAAATTGACTGGATCCAATTCACAAAATAAGAACGTACCTGGTAGGAACTGTGACACAATAATACCACAAGTGCATTACCTCCTAAAAGCGTTTTATCGGTAAGATGCTGGCATATTCCTTCAATGTCTTTACATTTTGGTGTCTACCAGTTACCTCGTTGCTAAGTCACATTCTTCATCATTCTCCTTCACCGTGTTCACGTTTTGCACACAAACTGTATTGTTTGCAGCAGCAGAACCATCCATTTTTTTTAACTTGATAACAAGAAGGCTGCTTGTGATCTCATTTTAAAAGTTATGAAAAAATAGAGCACAACACATGCAGAACACTGAAGTTACTGTATATGCATTTAATAGATTTGCGGAGTGCTGTGAGAGTCTGTGTTTCTCCTCAAGGTTCCCTTCCCCAACAACATCCAATCAAATCAATCAATAAGTCATTTAATGAAATAATCTATGTTGAGTTTTGGGTTCGTTTTCCTTTCCCATTCATGCATCCAGTCCAAGACCAAATCTGCATCAATATTGTGTGTTATTGGTTATTAGCTGGTCATCTTTTCCCCACATACCTACCCCCCTCTGGTCAATCGATGCTGGTGTCATTCTAAACACGGAGCACCGAGAGCTGACCGGACTAGGTCATTATTGACTGCCACAAAGAAAAGAAAGGACCCTAATCGAACCCGACCAAGTGAGAAGGAATGTTGTGTGTGGGTCACATGCCTAATATCTGCATCTGATATGTCCTTCTAGCTGGTGTAAACTATGAGCTGATGACATGTTAGGTTGGAGTAAACAACCTTGTTTTTTTTCTTCCAGCAACAGGTTTTCAGTCTTTACCTGGTTAAGCTTTGAGAAACAGGCAAATTCCTAGTAGAGCAGTGACATAATCTTGTTGGGTGACTGTTACGTAAAAAGACCTGGACAGTGATTCAATTTACACCTAAATCAATTGGAATGTTGACTGTCTGAGCCTGAGCCTACCCTCCACTTAATCAGCTTGGAGATGCAATGGCCAAACTGATTCTGATACTCGGGATATCTATCAGTACTGAGTCACAAAGCACCATCAGTTCTCTCTTTTTCCCCAAAACATTGAAATCGATATAACACTGATGCCACTGTCAGCAGGCTCTGTATCTACAAAGCTGCAGTTGACTCTATGAGATTCTGTTAGATGGGCTGCACACAATTGACCTGTGTGTGTGACCCATCTCTCCTGCTTAAGTGACACTTTATAGCTCAGTTTATCAGATTGGCTGCTAGTAGCTTATTTTTAATAAGATATTGTGTCCACGGTCATGATCTAAACCACTCTACTTTAGAATATCTTGTTATAGGACTGAGAACAGATTTCTTTATTCATATCTCGTACTGAGTCTCAGCTCATCAGAGGTGTGCTTTAAAAAAATCATTTCATAACCTGTTGCCAGCGCAGCAAAGTGAGAAAACTAGCGAACTTCTAATGCGGTGAGATGTGGTATCGACAGAAGAAGAAGAAGAAGAAAGAGCCATCTACGATACTGTGATTTTGTTCCAGGCACAATGTGCTGCTTCGGCAGCTGAGAACATCTAAATTTAGATGCACCCCTTGTCTCCCCTTCCTCTTCTCTACCTCGTCAGCCCCTCCTAGCCTCCCCATCTGCACTTTCCCTTTGTTGTGCTCTCTTCATCACCGCAAACACGACACGAAAGCCCCCGTGGTGAAAATATCGACAGTTCTCCCTGCGTCAGACAAGTGTCAGCTGTGATGAGTGAAGCAAGCTCTTTGTTTGTGTCACTGTGTATGAGTGTGTGTGTGTCCACAGAGCCCTGGTTACAACAGCCATTTTAAGCTGATTTCAAAGGCAGGTAATGATAGGGGATAACAATGCAGAATTATGGTGAGTGGATGTGTTTGCATTTATCTAATGGTTGCTTTCTTCTTACTTATCCTTCAGGATAAGCTGTCGCTGGAGACAGAAAGAAAAGCTAAACTGCCTGGCTTTGTTACATTTGCGGTACAAATAAAAGCCGATTAATAAGTGAATCAAATGACCTTGTTTGACAAACATGCAGTCCTACACATATCAAGATGCGCTATAGCCAGAAAATTTATACTTCGGCTGCTATACAGTGTTTAAACACTGACCCAAATTTTTTACTTAAATAAATATAATGTCAAATTATAACTTACGGGACATGCCAAATGAGTTCAATAAAGAATCTGTACATAAAAGATGGATGTAGCTGCTGTGTCTGAAGAGTTGATACAGATGTGCTTTCTTTAAATGTTACAATTTACCCCCTAAACTGGAGTCAGTTACAGAATTTGCTTCTCTCAGTTAAATAGCTCCAAAATAAAGTGGTCTGCTACTGAAAAGCAGCACAAATAATTACCCGGACAAACCTGACATTTTTCACTTTACCAAACAAAACCAGGCCGACAGAGTTATATAACAAAACAAATTTCAAGTACTTACATCATTTTCCAGCATGTTTTTAAATTCACCAGACACTTGCACTTTGTAATTATCCCCATAACTGCTTTGATCCTCTTGCTCTTACCAGGGCAGCTGGCCTCTGGCTGGCTCTGAGCTCTGGACAGCCACTTTGCTTTTGTAAGCCTCTTTAAAGTGTCCATGTTCAGGCTGAAGGTGATTTAAGTGTCTGATTAGTTCTGTTTTTCTGAACATTTTCATGGTTGTCCCCCTACAGTTTACTTTGTCAAACTTTGTTTTTTCACTCTGCGTGAAGAGCTACCACACTAACTGCATGCTAGCGTATGAATGTGAGCATACAGCTATGTGCCTGCGCCGCTGTGCATGTGTTGCCCATGCATGGAGCAGACCAGTTCATAATAGGACTTTCATTAGGCTGAAAAGCTGGGCCCTATTTCAGGAAGCCGGTTTAGTGCAAACTCTGAGTAAGTATACCCTGAGTTAACGAAAACTCTGGGTTTTCGGTTTCACAAAGCGAGTTTAGATTAATCCTGAGTGAGTTACTATGACGACACACTCCGTGAAGCTAACCTGCCCCCTAGCAGGTTTACTTCAACTAACCTTGACTTTCTCCGCCTCTTTGTCGGAAACCTGACTGTAGGAAGTGTCAGACATGGCGTGCTCCTTCCTTGAAGAGCCAGTAGATGTTGAAGCCCAAATTCTCCGCAGAGCTCTCCGCCGGGAGAGAGTGATTAGAGCGCGTTCGGACATTTTATCATTTCCTGATGATTTCCTGTGTGAACGTTACCGTTTTTCAGCACAATCTATAATTTATTTGAATAACATCCTCAGGCCTAATATTGCTCATAAGACACATCGCGGACATTCTCTCAGTTCTGTACATATTATTTGTATTGTACTTCGGTTTTTTGCAAACGGGAGCTTTCTGTATAATATTGGTGACGCTGAGCACGTTTCCAAGGCTACCGTCTGTCGGGCAGTCAGGAATGTTAGAGTTGCACTGAAACGTCTCCTGTACTCGTTTGTGGTGTTCCCCGGTCATAGACCCACAAGATTTATCAAAGAGGGATGCCACAAAATTGCAGGTATCAGGATGAACAAAACTTAATTTATGATGTGGTGATACTTGAACTACTACTTAAATTTTACATTTATTCTCACGGTTCCCAGGCGTGATTGGCTGTATAGATGGCACTCACATTCCAATCATTGCTCCTTCAGTAAATGGAGGAGACTATGTGAACAGGAAGTCTTTCCACAGCATTAATGTACAGGTACACAGTTCCCTGTAGCATTTCAAACTAACAAATTATTTCATTATAGTAATGGATGCTAATTTGTGTTCTCTGCACTGTGAAGATCATATGTGATGCTGCCAACATTATCACAAATGTGGAAGCCAAGTGGCCAGGCTCTGTGAGTGGTGGTGGTGGAGGACCCCCACCTGTTTTTCTCATAATACAATTACACCTTACCTGTTTGGACTATATTTTTATATTTCATTTTTACTTGCTGCCAGGAACGTTTGGGGCCTGTTGGGTTGCACCTGCGCTCACATCACATCACAAAATAAAATGTATGAAATAAAAAATAAAATAAAATAGAATAAAATAACGTGTTAAATGGGTGGAAATCCCTAGATCAATGTTTAAATTAACACTCACGCATTGACTCTGTCGGCTATGTTCTTTTGCAGCTGAGGCTGTGTTACTTTTTTTCCGCAAAATTTGCATGTTATCGGCATATACTGCCATCAAAATTTCGGCCTCAAGCGCTGTAAAACACATTGACCGCGCCTCCTTTCCCTCCGTCTCCATGGTGACTCGCTTAATCTGTGCTCCACTAATCAGGGCTTTATGTATCCTCGTGTGCGCGCTTAATTTGGGGTTAAAGCAACTCCGCGTTGACTGAACTAATTGTTATCAGCCTTTCTGAAACCGAATATTCCGAGTTGGACAGTTCGGGGTTACTCAACCCCGTGTATCATTTTTAACTCTGAGTTTTCTAAACCCGCTTCCTGAAATAGGGCCCTGGTCTCTGGTTAGGGCACAAAACTGTCATATGCCAGCCGTTGGCCAATTACTCGGTGGAGTTCTAAGAATAAATCACAATTCTATGAAAAATAATATGCTTTAAGGTCCAAACTTAGCATCCCACAGAGTATCACAGTGTCAATTAATAGCCACTAGCTCAACTTGGCAATATACCATCAACTATCACAAAATGTGCATGGGGTCGTTGTAGCAACGCAGCCAAAAGTCCTGTGACATCATTTATATTCAACACCAACACCACAACAATGGAGGATGTTGAGACGATGGTATACCTGCTGCTCGTTGTATGGCTTTTTGTCAGACTCGGGAACCACTGTGCTGCTTTTTGTGTAGCCATTTCCCATATTGCTGGAATGTATTTTCATGAAGGGACTCATAGGGCTCATGACTCATTAACTGAAGCCACTGACTAGCCAAACAGTTGGATGCAGTCTGTTGATGTCACATTTTCACCTCAGATCGCTTGGAACCCTGGCCGAGTAGGTACTAAAAAAGTACCTGGTACCAGATACTACCACTTTATGGAAAGCCCTAAAAACAGCATCAACCCACGCTGGTACTAGTGGAAAAAGGCTATAAGATATCTAGGGCTAGAGTTAGGCCCCACTTGCATAGCCAAACATGCGCCATACGGCAATAACAAATTGCGAGGGGAAAATGTGCATTCTCCAACCGATTGCTGGAGCAGTCACTGTGAAATCGAATGCTCCACTCACAAAAGCCTTTAGACCGGTTAATAATGCCCACTTGTAAGCACTGTTACCCAGGGATAAGTGTGTATTCTGCAACCAGTTAGCAAGTGATTGTTGGAGGCTGCTGGGAGTCACTAGTGTTAAATTTGGCGCAAAGAGCATAGCACAACTTCTACTTTGAAGGTGAATGTTCTCCGGTTTGTGCTACACCTTTTTTGGTTTCAAAACAGCTTAAAAAATAAATGGCAAGTGTTTGCAGATGAGTCAACGCCGTCTATTGTGAAATCTTTCAATTGCACAGTTTTGTCTGACTGACAAATATACACAACTGAGCAGGTACAATAAATACGTATTTGACATTTTTGTTTAAAATAAAGCGCTTATATAATTTAAAGTACCGGTAAAAACACGCTGCTGCACAAAGCAGCAGAGAGCCAGATCTTGTGATATATTTCAACACTTACACAGAATTAGACACAGACGGTGTACAGCTAGGCAAGAAGAAAGAAAGAAACATGCAGACACGAACACTCTGTTCTGTAAAAGTTACAGTTTGATGTGCTGAGACGAGAAACAGAATGTGTAAGAGGACACGAGGAGATGAACAACTTCTTTCATACTGACAGATAGAGGAATGAAAAAGAAAAAAGGAAAAATTTGGCTGCACTCAAATAAGATGCATCCCCTGCTCCCCTTGCCCCTCCTGCCCATGCCTCTCAGCCTTTACAAAGTCTCAGTGTGTGACATGTTTTTCTTATTTTCCACCAGGAAAGAGTAGGTTTGTGTTTGCCACTGAGGCGCAAAGTGAGAAACGCTTTTCTTGCAGCTGCACAGGATCTGTAATTATACGCCGCAGGAGACGCATTAGAACATAATGCCGCTACCAAACAATCACCATGCGTACTTGCTGCTGCCGCTGCAAACCCGCTGCAGAGTTCAACACACGGCGACGCTCACAAATGTGCTGCAGCCTTTCAAAAAGGACTCGCTACAATACTAACACCTTAAAAGATAAAGCTTGTTCAATCAAATACTGTAGCTGTCAAAATAACCCCAGATACACTTTAGAGTGGATTATGCTAATGTTAACTATAATAATAATTATTCTGTTATAACAGTTTTAGTGTCATTTTAACAATTGCAGCAAGGTATTTAAATCAATTTAAAGGAACAAGGGTTAAAGAAAATTCAGGAGGATAAAAATGATCCTCCTTCCTCTTCGAAATAACAAAACCCCAATTTTAAAAAGAATCTAAAATCTTCAAACTTTTAAAATCACAATAAAACAGATGGGGAGAGACCAAGGTTAGAACTAAGGAAAGGATACAGAAAGAAAAAACAGAAGCTATGAGGATGACGGCTGGGGAAATGAGGAAAAACAGATGAATTTGCCTTGGTGAAAGTGTCAGAAAGGTGGAATCAGAAAGTGAACATACATAGAGAGAACGACTGACAGATTAAGTAGTTTAGACTGTAAACTGACCTTGCTGGTTGAGCTGCTGTGTGCTCTTGCTCCACTGTGACAACCCCACAATGGCCACCATCTTGGCACCCAAACTGGAGCGCCGCTTCTTAGTCCCAGTCAGCGATGCAGAGTCTGGGCCCCCGCTGCCAGGACTTTTCTCCAGGCTGTACATGGCCCCTGAGATACTGGAGGAGCGCACCACGTTCCGGGCAGCCGTGCTCAGCCCGCTCAAGCCACTCATCCCTCCCGGGCGGGGCACCTCCACGGAGCTGCTGAGCATCATGGTCCTGTTGGACTGGAGGGCCGATGGGCTGGGGGGGGAGAAGGGGCCGGAAAGTTTGGCTTGACAAAAGAGACGAGAGAGGACAGAGAGTCAGGTGATCGTGAAAGAACAAATAGGGGAGAAGAGCTCAAATAAAAGGACGTCTTGACGTGCAGTGTGTCTCATAAAACACAGTGGAAAAGCTTGTCTTACAGCCGCAGCAGCAGCTCCCCGGGGCTGAAGGACACCAAGTTTCGATTTCAACCACAGTTTGGTTTTACACACTTACTGCAGAGGCAGAAAAAATGAGTTCTTACACCATAAAAGACACAGTGAAAAAGTGAAAAGCTCTAAAAAGTCTTTTTCATCTTCAACAGTTTTGAAAACTGAGAAAACAAAGAACACAAAGGTCAGCAGGCGAGGACAGTGCAGATGGCAGCACACTGTCCAAGTGAGGTAAACTATATCTGTGGCATCACACACACTCACGCACACAAATGTCAGGACTGGCCTGCTGTTGAGGGGTGACCCTGTCAGCTGGTATTTGTCTCCTGTATTTTTTTTTTTTTTTTGTCTGACCTTAAACAGCGACAGATGATAAACTCCAGAGCCAAGTCATCACTGGCTGGCTGAATCATGGCAGTGCGCGCGTGTACTCGCTCGCCAAACTCTGATCACCTTTGTATTCTCAAACTGATGTGTACGCCACCTTTTGTACTGGCAGAGGTACAATTCTACTAATAAAACTTTTTTTCACTAGCTATTAAATGGGATTCAGCCATTGCTTACACCTGCAGTTGTGTTAAGCCAAAAAAAAAAAAAAACCATCTGTGACTTGGGACCTTCTTTAACTCTGCTCCTTTTCTCTCCCATCACAAGAGCGATCATACGGAGGCTAAACCGACAGCCTGGAGGCACATTAAATATGTAGTTGTGCTGTGGCCGACATTGTGCTTTTATACTCGCCCTAAATATTTCTTGTTCATCACTGCGCATTTTCTATAACGCTTATCTCATTGCCTCATAAAATTTGTATCACATATCACACTCAGGTAGCTTAGATGCCTAAACTTAAAGTAATGCAGATGAGAACTAGGTTAAGACAGTCAGAATTACATCACTTCGACACATCTATTGAACCTTAGAAGATAGCTCTCTTTCAAATGACAATGGCACAAATAAATGTAAAACAAAAAGAAAAGAGCGGTTTGGCCACCCTTTCTTTTGCAAATTTAAGACCTCACAGTAGGATAATATACTGCATTAATTTAGAGCCTTAGAGCTTTCAACCAAGTGCCCCCTTGTCTTTGGGTCTCTTTCTCCCGGACCTAACTCACAATACTGATTCTCTCCCGATCATAGCCAGTCATAAAACACATATTTTATTTAAAAATGGCCTATTCTGTTTGAATTTGAGGTTATGATGTATTAGCTTTTTATTCTATGGCGTTTCTTAACTACTTTATGTATACTGTGACTTTGGTAAGTAATTCCTTGTCAGGTGTTCTTATTTAAAGGTGAAAGTCATCTGTACATGAAATGTATTATTAGTAGTAGTAGTATTATCCTATCACAGCACTTCACTCTCAGACTGTAGGCTTACTTGTTTTTCCTAGAGTTTTGAAAAGTAAGAGCCTTTAGCTGTCAGGAGACAGACAGCATCTCTACTTTCAAGATCAGGCTTCGAAGTTTTTCATATTTGATAAAGCAAATACTTAGAGTTGGATCAGCTGCCACAGGCTTAGGCGTGCCAGAAGATTTCCCATAATGCAATGAGCACCTCTTCTCCACTTCCCTCTTTTCAGTCCCCGCGTGTTTAAATGCCATGATTGCATGCCATTGAGTTTTGTCTTCTCTCTCCAATGGCTTCTGTTTGGTCCTTTGTTTCACATAGCTGCCCCTCACTGAGCCTGGTTGTGCCGAGGTCTCTTCTTCTTCCTTCCCACTGTCACCTAGTCCTCCTCATAGGGCATCTATTATTCTAACATCTTTACAGTCTAAAGCACTTGGAGGCGATTGTTGTTGTGAATTGGTGCTATATAAACAAAACTGAATTAAATTGACTTTGCCTCCCTGTGACTTTATTTACTTCCCAATGGTGAAACGCAGTGAGGTCCAGCACACATCAGAGGAATAAATACAAATGTGGTTTTAGGGCTTTTTTGTTTGTTTGTTTTTTTTTACAGAGTGATCCAAAAACTGCAAGCACGCTTATAACATTGCAGAGGTGCATGAGAAGATCATCTTAAGAGAAAGATCAGTCCAAGTGTATGTATAAGGTAAGGTTTTGGATTTTTAATAGAGTAATGTCTGGGATTTTTGGTCTTCTCGCATATGATGCTAAATGAAACAATTAACTCAGGACAACAATCCTTCATCTCAATTCAGCCAGACCTATTGGAGCAGCAGAATACAGTTAATCATTCCTTACAATTGTACTACAACCACTGTGATGTCACAGTGATGCATAGTAATGTGTTTGACGCACTGCAGCTGAAATTGCCCTCTTTTAAGCAGTTTTAATCGCCCTGTCCTACCATGTTTACCATGCATGTTTAGCATGCTACAATGTGCTAGCCTAATCTGATGGTATAGGAGAGCTATGGAGTTCCTCAATGTCAGTAGAATTCATCATTTTAGGATTTTAAATGTCAGTGGAAAACTTCATGGCAATCCTTCTATTCATTATTGCCAAAAAAGCAGTGGAAATTTCCGTCTCTCCAGCCGTCCCACATGTGTGGCTAAAAGACTCAGTCGGTGATCGCTGGAAATGGCACAAAATGAGTTTACTATTAAAACATCCTCACTGCTGGAAATCATAAATAATATATACATACATGCAGTAAAATATGCCCTTTATGCATTTTTGGAGCAGTGTGTTTCATTTGTCTGCGTGAATCATTCTCCCAACCACTTTCTGCCACGTCACCATAAGCCCAAAGTAGCTGGCCGATTTTTAGAAGAAAACAAAGCAAAAAAATGACCAGAATAGGCAAAGTGGATTATTTTGAGGAACAATGAACTGATGTAGCAAAGGGCAGATTTTGGTATTTTGTAATGAAAGTCATAATAATAAGCTGAAGAGGGGGAGGAGGAGGTTGAGGCAGCGGGTCTGCATGCTTTGACATTTGTTACTGAGAGGAAACAGAGGCAGCAGGAGGGGGAGGAGCAGGGGCTTGAAAACAGAAATCCAGGTGAACATGTACTCCCTGTATATTCTTCTCATGTCTTTCTCCTTTTCCCCTCTCTTCTCTTCTCTCCTTTTTCTCTATTCCAGCTCTCTCTTTTCTGGCTCTCTTGGAACATGGAGTGATAGAGCGGGAGAAAATGAGGATAGGATAGAGATAGAGAGAAGGCTGCGAGAGATAAACAGAATAACTGTGGGTTTTAGAGAGGACACACAAGAAAAGTGAAGGAAATGAAAGGATGGGGACTGAAACGTGGGAGGATGAGAGATGCTTCATAATGAATGGACAGTGTAAAAAAGGGGGGGAAACTGCACAAAGCTGCAGTCTGATCTGTGTGAAATAATGGAGAGAAGGAAAGAGGAGAGGGAGAAGAATATGACACTGACAGTGACAGTAACTGAGACATCTATCCCAGCCTCCTTATTCTTTCTAATGAGATCTTCCACAGTATCAGTGAGTGTGGATCACAGGCTTAAATGTGACACAAGCTAAACTGAATGTGTGCTTCATATATGTTAATTTGCTACATTAATGTATTGCATTAGAAGCTAACAAAAGTAAGTATGTTTGTTTCTTTTTCACAAACAAAGAGTTAGAAACAGGCTGTACATACAATCAGTTACAATTCATTATTACTTATTTTCATTCGTTATTAATAATCTCGGACTCTCTTCCACCGCGTGTCTTTTGTCCTGTCTTCCTCCCCTCACCCACAACCAGTCATAACAGGTGACTGTGCCTCCCTGAGTCTGGTTCTGCTGGAGGCTTCTTCCTGTTAAAAGGGAGTTTTTCCTTCCCACTGTTACCAAAATGCTTACTCATAGGGGGTCATCTGGTTGTTGGGGGTTTCGCTTTTTTCTCTGTATTTTTGCAGGGTCTTTAAAATTTAAAGCATCTTGAGGCAACTGTAGTTGTTATTTGGTGCTAACTAAAAATTTGAAAACACACTTGATATAGAAACCAGCTCTGCAAAGTGGAGCCAATTCAGAAGGGACTTTAATCTGTGTTCATTGTAGTACCCAGCAAGGGGAAAACTAATCTGCTTGTCGAAACGACCTCAGTTGAATTGGCAATCATGCTCTTAAGGAGAGTAAAATAGAAGATGAAAAAGAATATTATTTTGGGTTTGCTTACATCGTGATTAACAAGCCATGTGAGATGCACATTCATGTCATTCAGATTCACCCATCTGGTTTAAAATAAAACAACAACAAAAACCCACAAGACAAAATACTGTCTCTGTTTTAAGGCTTCAGAAATGGACTTCCAGTGGGTGGCGTCACTGTGGCTAAATCCATCTTTTATATACAGCTATGGTTCAGAATCAATGTCTTAAGCACTTCTCCACTTCCTTACACTGTACCTTAAATATAGAGCCATGAGACGTTATCTTAGCCCAGCGTTGCAAAAAGACTGCAGAAACAGCATACCTGTCTCAGTCCATATATAGTAAATCTGCCTACCAGCAGTTCTGGTTGTCTCCAGTGGTTTCCTGGCAACCAAGTCAAATGGTTTGGGATACCACGTAACTGCTACCCCCACAGTTTGTTTCAACTGTCAAATCTTTGTCGCATACCACACATCCCTCATTCTTTGCTCATTTCCTACCTATCAAAAAACCCTTAACCTCCTAAACAGCCACACATTTTCGGTTTTTACATTTTGTTTTGTTAAACAAAGCAGACATAATGATGAGCTTTAAAGTCACTAAGGCTACGTTCACACTGCAGGTCTTAATGCTCAATTCCAATTTTCTGTCTGCTTGTTCACACTACAAATAAAATGTGACAGCAAACGCGCTCTAGTGTGAACCCTCAAAGCCGCCCGCGTGCGCAAAAGAAGACGTCACACACAACGCGCTCTGTTTAGACCCAGACCAAACAGTATTGTTTGACTGATGCCCGTTAATATAAAGACTTGTTTCCCAATTTTGCTTTAAGTTATAACGTTATTTTGTTATTTACATATGGCCTAATAATTATCCTTATTGCTGTTTTAGAGGAGCGGTGCTTCAAAGGATAGTTGCAGATTTCTGTCAGAACCTGCAGATTATACAGTACAAATAAAATGTTCACGTTTCTCCAACGTTGTCTTCCAAACAGTTTCACTAACATCCACACTGGATGGCCAGGAAGCATTCGCGATGACATAAAAGACGGATTTAATGCGACATGACCATTTAAACAGCAGTCGCTTCTAAAACATCAGATATGTATCGGATTCAGCACGGCATACGAAAGTGACCCAGTTCGGTGCACACCATTGTTTTTCTTGTGACATTACCAATAAGTTTGATGTGTCACATGGCCCTCTTCCTATTGAAAAAACAAAAGTTGTATCCAAGATGGCCGACTTCTAAATGGCCACCATGGTCACCACCCATCTTGAGGAGTTTGCCCCCTCACATATACTAATGTGCCACAAACAGGACTGATTGGAATGATTTTTTTCCCTTACAGTGTTCCATGATGTATCAAGCCAAACAAAATATAATACATTTAAAGTGGGTCAGATCATTTCAGTAATAAGTAATTCTTTTGTTCGTTTGTATACTGCAGTGACATGGTTACACCACCTAACATTCTTTCAGTCTGTCTACTTCTAAAATCTAAGATATAATGTCACCGCTCAATATGGCACTATGCACCTGTCCCCATACAGCGTTTTCCTCAACCTACAGGCAGACTCAGAGCCCATCCATCCTCATCTCTATGTCAGACAGCTCCCTCGCCATATGTCTCTGTGCTCTCTAACTTCTCATCTCAAAGCTCATTTATTTCCCCTCCTGTCAGCAAACCACCCTCTCCGCCCATTCTGGTGGCTCTGAGCTCACCCTCCACACCTCAACATAACCCGTCTCCAGCCCGCAGAACCCCTAGCTTTCACTTATTAAAGTGCATCAGGTGGAGTCAAGTAAAAGTTTATATCTATAGTACATTTTAACAACCTCAATTGATCAAAGTGTTGTACATGTTATACAAAACATACACTAGACATAACAGTTACTAAATTAACAATAAATATACCGTACAACTCATCCGGTAAAATAAAGTGAATAAGACTGCTTAGTCAAAGCCAGGGTACCCTTCTCAACTGGAACTGAAAGCAAACGGGAATAAGTAGGTTTTCAACTTTATTTAAAAAACAAAAAACAAAAACCTCTTTCACTCCCCTAAGGTTAAATATGACTTAAAGTTAGCATGTCAAAACCAATTCACTGTTTCGTTCTTTACCTTTTTTTAGGCTTTTGTGCAAAGTCTTTTTCTGCCCTGTGCCTTCACATGTTTTTAACACAGATTAGAGAAGCATCCATTAAAATATGAATTTGATGGTCCTCTCATTTAGCTTTCAGTAACAACACAAAGCATGTTTACCGATGTTCACGTGTTTCACAGTTAACAGCTTATTTTGGTAGTTAACTGGTCAGAAAGGCCCATAAAAAAACAAGGAGAGCATTTATATATTCAATTGAGTTCAATTCAATTCAGTTTTACTTATATAGATCCCAACAACAGTCGCCTCAGGGCGCTTTATATTGTAATTAAGAGACCCTATAGTAATACAAAGGAAATCCCAACAATCAAATGACCCCCAATGAGCAAGTAGTTGGTGACAGTGTGAAGGAAAAAACTCCTTTTTAACAGGAAGAAACCTTGGGCTGAACCAGGCACCTGGAGGTGTAACCAGCTGGGGCAGAGAGGAGGAAAATAGGATCAAAGACACAACAGGACAAATGACAGATACACTTCATGTTTTGAGTCTTCCAGGTTTAAACTAATATCAGCTTCCAGAAAACCATGTAAAGAACCAAAAACAAAACTGGACTGTTTATAGGCAGCATAATTCAGCTGCTGAAAGAAAGCCCAGAGAAACAAAGGAGCGGGGGAAAAAACTTCTCTTTTCTCTTCCTCTCGTAAAATGCCACAACCTTGTAATTAGATATGGCTGAGCAATCCATTAATGGTCTCTTAAAAGTTGCTCTCTACTATGCAGACTACACTGGCCGTGCACTTAATTAATTGGCAATTTAGCAGCAGTGTAGATATTAAAGATTTACTGTACAGTAGGTGTGAGTGTGTCATCAGGTGACTCACCCCTCAATGTAAACTGACCCCGATAAACAATCTTACCTATTTTAACTTGTCTTTTCTCATCTGCTAATGCTGTTACTATTTACTCCCTCTGCTGATAGTTATTACTGTTTTTAGTTAGCTTATATTATTTTCTAAGAGACATATCTATTTTCATGCATCCTTGCCAAAAGCTTTTGGCTGAATTTTCCCACATGGGACAGTGAAGGGTAAAGTGAGCTAGATCACAACTAAATTAATATGGGGGAGTATATTAATTAAGACAGTGTTGTTCATTTGATATCAGTCAGATGACATCAGGCATTTAGAGGCACACAATACACAACTTACACTATGACAACCAGATGTTAACTATAAAGAGCGTGTATATTACTGAAGTGGATAACAGCTGTCCTGGCTAACAGCACTTTTTGGTTCATTTTAGAGATGACATGATACCACTTTTTTATGTCCGATACCGATACCGATATCATAAATTTGGATATCTGCCGATACCGATATGAATCCGATAGTGTTTTTTTAATCAATAAAACTGTTTTTTAATATCTTGCTGCATTTTGTATAAGTTCATACTCAAATTTAAAAAAAATAACTCTAAAGATATTCTGTTATACCTGTATGCAAAAAAATACACTGCACCCAAAATATTTCATAATTCAGCAATACTGATCAGTCTAATAAACTTAAACCTACACCATCCTCCCTATTCTGGTATTTTAAAGAGTAATTAGCGTAAATATTAAGCAACCTAACTAACAGGGTTCCAACTCCCAGCAACAAAAAAAAAAAGGGAACCACCCCTCACGCTCCACCTCATGATGCTTAATCAACGTAATCAACCTTAATTTGATGCAGTGTGAAAAAAAATGCACCAAAATCAATTATTTTTCAAGAAATATTAAATAGATTCAACATCTTTCTTCTACAGAATTGCAGACTGCACAGTTGTTGCCTTCCCAAAGGAAACTTAATAGTTACTATATACAGTAATGGACTTCTATTCATTTTACATCAAATTAAAACTTTGGGTGTAAGATTCAGATAATTATTTAATACAAGCGAGAATAAGAAAGAAAAGTATGTATTTTTGCCCCCTTTTCCCTGTTAATGCCCTACCTGCCCCCTTGGCTAAACTTTGCTAGATCCGCCCCTGCACAGTTACCAGCCGTCAGCTACGTAGAAAAGGATCCTGGTGTAGAAAGTAATATTAAATAGATTCTAACAACAGCTTATCAAGGTTAAACGTGCTGCTGTTGTTTATCCGCTGGTTTCCTCTTTCTGGTGCAAAGTGGGTGATAAACAAACAAGAGAGACGGAGTCGCGACAGAAAAGCCAATCAGCTGATCATTGATCAGTTTCACGATTGAAGTAGCAGCACGAGAGGGAGGGAGACAGAAGAAGCAGTCGATCCATATATCGGTTGTTAAGCTTAACGTGGGAATGCTTTACAAACATTCAGAGATGAACTTACACACTTGCTTTACTTCTCTCTGGGATAACTTTGTCGGAGATGAAATGCCGGGTTGGTAGCAAGGCTCCAAATGCTCAACCAGACCACCGACAGGTCTTGCACGCCACAGCCGCTCTATCACGTGATGCATACTGCTCCGACGTGCTAAGGTTATGAGCCGAGTTACGCCATGTCACAAGTTTTGTGAGGTGCTTTCGTTATATTTAATGGATCGGATTACATTTTTTATTTCTCTGCGATATCCGATCCAGTAATTTAGGCCAGTATCGGACCGATACCGATATGTAATATCTGATCGGTCCATAGTTCATTTCATTATAAATTAAGGAACTGTGCAGATAAAATTCCATCCAGCACAGAAATTGATATCTGAATTCTGACTAAAGGAACAACATGCCAACTGATTAAAAACAAAAAACAAAAAAAAAAACCAGAATCTGAGTTTGTCATTGTTCCCTGTGTCTCCTCGGGATGTTGTTGTTGTAATCTCTCTCTCTTGCTCTCCTCTGCCAGGGTGGAACTCATTGCGGGTTCCAGCAAATAATCACGCACCTGCTTCTTGTTCTCCGGACACTCCAGCTACTACTTAAGGTGATGGCTCAGTGTTTCTCATCGCTGGATCGTTACGACACTTGTCGGTGTAACCCCATCTCTTTCTTGTGTATTCTCATTCCCGGTGTTTTTCCTGGCTTCCAGTCATGTTTTCTAGTCTATAGATCTTGCTGGACCCGTCCCCGTTTCCACCCCTGGAGTTGTGACTGTGAGCGTGAGTGTCTTTGTACAAGAACCATACAAGGACCATGTTAGGCAAATTCTCCAGCAGCTACTTGAGAATAAACTGTTCATTAAGGGGGAGAAGTGCAAATTCCATGTTGAGACTGTTCCTTTCCTGGGGTATATCATTGAGGAGGGGAACCTGAAACCGGACTCCGTCAAGGTTCAAGCTGTTGCTGAATTGGCCCGAGCCCACAGATAGCAGGCAGCTCCAACGTTTTCTCGGTTTCTTTAACTTTTATCGTAGATTCTTTTCGTGACTTTAATAAAATTGCTTTTCCTCTAACCCACGTAACCTCTCCTAAGATTTCTTTCCAGTGGGATTAGGATGCCCAAGCTGCCTTCACACTTCTCAAGGAGCACTTCGCCTCAGCTCCCAACTGGATCTGGGTCTCCAATTCAAGGTGGAAGTAGACACTTCCAGCTCGGGGGTGGATGCCATGCTCTCCTAACAAAAGGATGGAGTAAGCTCCCTCCATGTGCCTTTTTCTCTCACCATTTGTCCCCTGTAGAACACAACTACGACATGGGAGATCAGCGTTGCTGGCAATAAAATTTGCCCTGGAGGACTCGAGACCCGGCTCAAGGGCACGGTCCAACCTTCATCTCATGGACGGATCACAAAAAGCTAGCGTACCTACAGTCCGCCAAACTGTTAAACCCCCGGGCAAGCCAGATGGACCCTGTTTTTCACCGGTTTCCATTTTTCTATTACCTATAGGCCAGGTTCTCATTATGTGAAACCGGACACTCTATCCCAGCTTGTCTGATTGGGTCCTTCTCTGAGGACCCAACTGACACTGCACCCATCCTGCAACCTCTATAAAATGGACTATGGATTCCAGGCCACGGGGGGAGAGGATTTCAGTATCTGGCGGACTGGGAGGGCTATGGCCCTGAAGAACACTCCTGGATTTTGCGGTCAGTGGTTCTGGACAAAACCAAGCTTTGAGAGTTCCACCCCTGCATCCTGGCAAGAATGATGGGTCGCCAGCAGGCTCCCATTTAAGTTCGGGGGGTACTGTCATGGTTCCCTGTGTCTCCCCAGGCATGTCTTTGCTGAGTGGTGTGTGTGGCCGAAGAAGAGTGTGCCCCCCCACCCCACCACCACCACCAAGTTTCCACTCACACTTTGTATATGGCACCTGGTGATTGTGTAAATAAACTGTTATTTTTTGCAACATCAACAGAGTTCTGCGCCTGAGTCCGGTCATTCATTGTGACAGAGTTTTAAACACATGCAAATCTAAAATAGGTACAAACCTATTCTTCTCCTTTCCACCATCACATTTGTATTCTTAGACTCTAATAAGAGTGGCTTAGCATGAATCACCGTTCAAAATAATCCTCATTTACCATAGATTGGCTGTTGGTGCAGCAATGCCATTCTTGCAATATCTCAAATAATCCATTTTAGATCCTCTCCCTTTAAGCCAGATTTCTTCTGACTGGCTGCCCTGGCAAACAGAAGGTCTGAACAGCAGGTTGATCATCCATCTGCACTTGCAGCTAGAGTTGTGTGCCTGAGATGAGCATTTTAAGGATGTTCCTCACCCTCCTTAACATCATGCAGAGCCAAGAGTAACAGGAAAAACTGTCTGAATTTGAGTCTTCACAGTAGTTGGAAGAATTAGCTCACAGGGATTAGTTACACATCCATCATTTTCTCTAAACTGAACACCCACATAAAGAACAGTATGTAGGCCTATATATATGGTAGAAAATAATAAAAATTGAATAACATTGTCGCTTTCAACGACTTAGTATATTAGTTTCTTCACCAGCTGAAACAGCATATCCTGATCATACACTTTGTTTTGTACATCCTGGTAAGTAATGAAGAATGAAAAGAAATATGAAAGAAATTTAGTACACAAGGGCAAGGCAGCACCATTAAAGCACTTCGTCTTGGGGCCACTATGGAAACTTCCCAGGTTATGATATTGTACGTGTGAACCCCAGCGCCTGCTGCCATTGTATTATACCAGACCTTATGCCGTGTGTGTGTGGGTTAGGGGAGTACTGTATCTCTGTGATCATAAGGGGTCTGTGAAGGCGAGGAAACAGAAGGCCGGTTATACAGCTACACACAGAGGAGAGCGTAAGACTGCCAAGCTGTGGGAAGACTGGGAGCCAAATGGATCACACACGTAATCGCACACAGAGAAACGCAGCATAGTGCAAACACACATATGCTGTGCTGAACGTATGTGCCAGAGTGGGGCAAAAGACAGAACCAAAGTATTGAATGACATAGGGTGTTGACACTGATGTCTTGGCTGCTGGTCTTGAGCTAATATCCAAATCTTCTGTGAACCACTCGGCTCACACACTCAGATCCGATTTCTTCAGTCTCACTTCGACTTGAAAAAGTACAAAGTATCAGAAGGCACGCTGACCAATAAGTGAGAGCACCACTCAATATTCACAAATTTCCATTTCACACTTTGCAGAGCAATATTATGCCTGATGCACACAGACACAAATCTGAATCAAATGCTAACAGCCATGAAATGAACAGAAAAGAGAAAGCTTTTCGCTTTTCGCTTTCCCTCTCCCGTTGGCCCAATCAAATTTTTACACTGCAAAAACTCAAAATCTTACCAAGTATATTTGTCTTATTTCTAGTCAAAATGATCTCATTACACTTAAAATAAGACACAATCAGCTACAGGGCAACATTTCAGTAAGCTAAAGGAAATTGTTTCAAGACAGTGAATCTTGAAACTAGAGAAAAACTAGAGATTTTTCACTTGTTCCACTGGCAGATTTTTTCACTTAATACAAGATATTTTAGCTTAAAATAAGTGAAAAAAATCTGCCAGTGGAACAAGTGAAAAATCTCTAGTTTTTCTCTAGTTTCAAGATTCACTGTCTTGAAACAATTTCCTTTAGCTTACTGAAATGTTGCCCTGTAGCTGATTGTGTCTTATTTTAAGTGTAATGAGATAATTTTGACTAGAAATAAGACAAATATACTTGGTAAGATTTTGAGTTTTTGCAGTGTATCCAATAAAATCTTTAATGAGGTGAGTCACCAAGTCACTCCCTCTACATCACCTTGTGACAGCAGACATAAATTCGATTCGTCACACCACGTTTTCGCACAAACTGCTGAAATCATGTTGAATCGGCTGCGGCAGGGAAGCAAAGCTTTGAATTTTCCCCAATCACGGCTACAATTACAGTTCAAATTAGCCTGTCGGAGGTTGTTAACAATGAAATGTGGCATTAAAAAGTGCACATCTGTAAGCAAACAGATGGATGACACTGTGTCTTACTACCATCAGGCAAATGTCAGCCAATGACCAACATCTCTTTAAAGTTTGTTTTTAATTGCAAAAAGAAATATTTGTGATTAAAAACAAATTGATGATAATACAGAAAAAGCACAAAAAAAAGCTAATGTTAGGTATTAAACAAAATGGAAATTTAGCTTTTTCTTTACCTCAAATAAACAAATTGCTTAATATAGATGGCCAATCTATATACAATGGCCAGCAGGGGGCGACTCCACTGGTTAACAAGAGAGGTTCAATTGCATGGAAGGTTGTGAGAAAATTATGCTACTTTATGAATTCAGGACTTCAGCAAACATTTTCCTGATGAGCTCTTAGATTAAAATCTTCTTTAATAAAGTCTAATGTTTGCTTTGTAGCAAAGTGACCCATTCAGAGCAAAAAACAGACTCTAAATGGTATACGATAAACTTTAAGGTATAGCCCACTTCCAATCGATAAGTTGCTTCCTCGTGGACATCCAGTTCAGCAGTTAGTTTTGCTCGTAGATACGAAGGATGTACGGGCAAAACTAACTACGAAGGACTTGCCAATCAGTTTTTCTGTGAAGCGCATTTTGTTTTTTTGGGGGTTTTTTTGTTTTTTTTTGGGGGGGGGGGGTTACAGTGCATAATGGATACATCTCACTAATCAAACTAACAAGCAGCAGCTGCAGCTTATCAGCTCTGCCAACCTTCTAAATGTTCAAAATATCAAAAAAAAAACTGCACAGGTTGGTGTTAAAATATATTAAATATTCACTCACTCATCCCCACTTTTCCAAACCTATTTCTCTATCATTGAGCTAGAAACATTAGACTTTCATTGAATTAAACACCTTGTCCTGGATTTGAGCCCACAGCTTTTTGGATGAGGCTCATATCATCATCGCATGCCCCACAGAAGCCTCACTAGCTCACAGGGTTTCTCTCTACGCATCGCCATGAGAAATCTGGTGTGAAAACAAGACACACTTTATCACTGCGCTGTCTTCTTTATCTCCCTGTAGTGACAGAAGCGAAATAAACTTCTTTTAATCATTATGTTTATCGTAAAAGCTGTTTGGTAGAAGACAGTCCATTTCCTCGCCGTTTCCCTTGTTGCACTACAAAGGTTGACCCTAAATCACTTTCCACTTTCATCTCTCACTGTAACCTGCAATCTGTCCAGCACTGGACTATTCTCGTTGCACTCTCTTTCTCTTTTCATCACCATCAAAAGAAGGATGCAGAGTTACTCAGTCAGCAGGGGGATGGAGAGCCAGCAGAAAATAGAAAAATAAAAGTCGGAACGGCTGGGCTGAAAGGAAAGTGGGTTAAGAGGGACGTGATGGATGAGACGGCGAGCTTTCCTGACTCATGGCCTGCTTTTGCTGGTGACTAATGTGGCCAGTGACATCTTTCTCACTATCCCTCAGCCCCCACGCCCCTCTGTCTCATCCCACCTGGGACACTGGTAGTCTGCCTGGGGCGGAGTATCACATAGGATCTCACCCAGCTCAACATGTCAAATCACCAAGTTCCAACTTAGAATGCAAGGGCTTGTGTTGTGAGGTTTTCGAGGGCTGCAGTAGGTCTGTAGAGAGATAGCTAGGTTTAACCAAAGCACAGCTTTCTGTCTTATTTACAGCTAAACATTTTAAAGGGATGTGTGCAATGGAATGCATACAGATCCTCCAGGAAGACAGGATAAGAGTTACATGTTTATCTTATATATATATATATATATATATATATATATATAAATATACAGTGGGGCAAAAAAGTATTTAGTCAGCCACCGATTGTGCAAGTTCCCCCACCTAAAATGATGACAGAGGTCAGTAATTTGCACCAGAGGTACACTTCAACTGTGAGAGACAGAATGTGAAAAAAAAATCCATGAATTCACATGGTAGGATTTGTAAAGAATTTATTCGTAAATCAGGGTGGAAAATAAGTATTTGGTCACCTCAAACAAGGAAAATCTCTGGCTCTCACAGACCTGTAACGTCTTCTGTAAGAAGCTTTTCTGTCCCCCACTCGTTACCTGTATGAATGGCACCTGTTTGAACTCATCATCTGTATAAAAGACACCTGTCCACAGCCTCAAACAGTCAGACTCCAAACTCCGCCATGGCCAAGACCAAAGAGCTTCCTTTAATTTTTTTTTATTATTTTGTTGTTTTAGCAACATTAAATTTAAAAACTGTACTTTTGAGTTAAAATATATATTTATAATTTTAATAGATGACAAATTAAAAAGGCATGAACATTTTTTTGTAATGAAAAAATATCAAACCGTGACACCAAAGTATCGAACCGAACCGTGAATTTTGTGTATCGTTGCACCCCTTCTTTTTTTTTTTTAGCTAGACCTAAATGTTATTCTTGTTTTGCTGATATAAATGATTTCTTAATAATAATAATAATGACTATTATTATATTTCAGGGATTTATTTTTATCTGCAGCTGAATCCATACTGTGTTTTTACAACATAACATGCAATCAATTATTATGTTTTATTATTATAAAATGACAATCCTAGGTTTCTTCTAAGGTTTATCACAGTTCGGGTTCCTCTTCTTTTTCTTCTAAATGTGTGTCAAGCAGCAGTGCTGAAACTAGCTCGTGACACAGAACATCACCACTTTGGTGGGGAAAGAACCTGAGTCAGTGTGAGGTTGAGAGATACTGGCTGGATACAGTCAAGCTCACCTCAATTCATGGCTTGGGCTCTGGAGCTAGCGTCCTGAAGAGAGGCCGAACTCTAATAAGAAGACCTTCAGTTCCCACATTCAGCTTTGACAGCATTCCGAGGGAGGCTGGGGACACTGAATCTGAATGGACCACGTTCAATGGCTCAGGAAGCTACACAGAGCTGGCCATCAGAGGTGATGAGAGCCATTAAACGGAATAAAGGGTCCTATCAAGGTTGGTTACCCTACAGGACTCCAAAGACAGCTGCCAGATACCAGCAGGCCAATCAAAGTGCAGCTCTGGTAGTAGCTAAAGCAAAAAGTCAGGTATGGGAGAAGTTTGGCCATAGAGCCAGACTGTCAGTTGGCCTTGAAGCGATTCTGTCAAATCATCACACAACTCGGGAGGCGGAAGCAATGCTCTGCCCACACAGTGTTAATAGTGCAAGTGGGATATTGCTGCTCACAGTAGAGCCAATTCTTCTACACACTGAAAGAAGCTAGTTGAGGTGGTTTGGGCACCTGACTAGGATGCTCCTAAGCACTTCTAGAGTGCAGTGTTTTAAGTATATACCACCAAAAGAAGGCCCTGGGTTAGACTCAGGAGATTATGTGGAGAGATTGCTGGAGAGATTATACTGTATCTCTCAACTGGCCTAGGAATACTCCATTGGCTAACCTGAAGGAGTGTGGCTGAGGAGACAGAGATCTGGGCTGCAGCTGCACAACCCAGTGCTTGATAAATAGCAGATAGCAGGTAGCTGGATGGATGGATAATTGGGCCAAAAAATGAATACACAGACACTAATGGATAGTAAAAGTTAGTGTTGGATTAAATACTCATTTGCAACAGTACTGTTACCGACACTGCCATCTTCGCTCCTCTAACTGACACACAACTGCCCATAACATCACTGCACACAGGCCAGAACACTGGTCTTTCAACCTGGACAATTCCCTCACTGTGTCATGAAAAATGTAAACTTCAAAAATATAGGTCAAAAACCCCCATCACATCCATATGGGCTGACCTCTTCTGGGCAAGGTTCAGTCCAAGTATGCAAAATAATCTTATATAACACCTTAGTGTCTCAGTGGTAAGTCCAGTTTGGAGTGGGAGGTGAGGCGCGAGTCAAGCCAAACAATAATCGTCAGCCAATCACAACCACCGCCATTGATGACACATACCAGTTGGCTAGTGAATTGTGCCCCACAGATGGCTGTCCACGAGTGCACGCAGCGACATACGGTGCAACAATAACACACATATAAATAAGCACCCAGACACGCACACCGGAGCCTGTTCATTGCTATGATAAGTGTCTAGCTCTGCCTCTTGGTTGTTTTCATTTGATTTTCATTTCAAAGAGCACCAGAACCAGCAGCGGGCAGCTACAGATCTGAAGTGTGATCAGATGTGTCAGTGCATTTATGAGTGTGTGTGTGTTGCACTGCACTTTGCCTTTGCCCTTTCCAGCTATTGGTTTTTAGTATTGTGTGTGTGTGTGTGTGTGTTTGTGTGTGTGTGTGTGTGTGTGTGTGTGTGTGTGTGTGTGTGTGTGTGTGTGTGTGTGTGAGCTGAGGCTCTTTGATGGAAGATGATATAGTGCACAAAAGTCAGGCTGGCCTTTGGAGCAGCTCATCTGATAATATGTGATGCTACTCTCCCCACCACTAAGACTCAAGACTATGCACAATCATACAATTGTGTTCACAACTTTACATAATATGATGGTAATTTGAGACTTTTATTCATTTCTTTCAACTTTTCTTTGTCCACAGTGAAATTATTGTACAGCAGACATGTTTACTGACTTAGTGGCTTATTTTGGATTTTCTCAAATCCATACAGTATACAAACGGACGTATTCAAACAGAAGTTTGCATACAGGCTCAAACATATACATAAACTTACTCAAAATCTTTCATTAAATTGTGCTGGATGTTCTACAAGAACTACTCCAAGGTCATCAGTTTGAATAATGGTGTGTCAAAGTTATTCGGACGCGTCTCCACTTTGCCCAGGTCTGGCAAAAGACTCAAACTGTCACCCTCAGATGAGAGGAAATTTGTTGGGATGTTAAGGAACAACCCAGAAACCACCAAGACTAGAGCCTGCCATGAACCGAAAACTGTTGGAACGCCAGCATCACTGTCCACAGCGAAGCAAGGTTAACAACGCTGACTGAGAGGGTACTCATCATTTTATGGTCAGAAAAGAGAAAGATTGATGTTTCTGGCCACAATGACAAGAGATATGTTAGGAGGAATAAAGATGAGGCTGTACTAACTGTCAAGCATGGTAGCGGTAGCATCATGCTCTGGGGCTGTTTTGTTGATATTCATACACTGCACAAAGTGGATGGAATAATGAATAGTAATCAACGACTAGACGAAACTTGGAAAAAACTGTGCGTTCCAGCAGGACAATGAACCGAAACACACATCAAAACTGGTTTGTGACTGGATTAAACTTCTGGAATGGTCTTCCTAAAGTCTTAACCTCAATCCTACAGACTATGCTTGAAATCCAGGTCCATGTCACGGTTCTGGGTCGGTTCGACCCAGCATTTTGAGTTTATTATGTTTTGATTTATTTTTGAATGATCGTTTTGTTACTCTTGTGCTTTGTTGATCATTATTATTATTATTATTGGAATTCTATGTGTCTGTTTATTCATGTTTTAGGAATTGTCCTTCGGTTGTGTCTGTATAGTATAGTTCAAGTTCCATGTGTCATTTTCTGTCTATCTCTCAGTGTCGTGTCTGCGTCCTTGTGTAGTGTTTTCTTGTTTCCTGTTTTATTGTGAAGGTCGGCGTCTCATGTGAGTGTGTTCAGGTTTGTCTCGTCTCGTTAATTACTCCCAGCTGTGTCCACCACCTGTGTGTAATCTCCCTGTGTTTCTCTGTGAGTATTTAAGTCGCGTCTCCTGTCATTGTAGTTGCTGGTCTGTCTGTGTATCCACCATGTCTCACTCGTGTGTTTTCCCTGCTGTCCGTCGTCATTCTCCGCTGCTCATCCTCCGCTGCTCATCCTCCTTCATGTTCATGTCCTGGTTTGTGTTCACTAGTTTAGTTGTTCTCAGTTTAGATAGCCTTCTGTTCCTTTTGCCGTTTGCCCATTTTTATTTTGTGTTTAATAAACCACCCTCACACCTTTACAACTGCCTGCGTTTGGATCCTCCTTTATTTGCGAGTGAGATGAGTTCATGGAAATCACTGTATGTAAACTTCTGAGCACAGCTATATATTTCATCCAAGTAAATATTTTACAATAAGAGGCTTTTGTTCCATCCCAGACTTGCAGCTCAAAAGCTGCTTGGAAAGCCACACCCAACCAAATCTGGAGTAAACCTGTGACACGAGCACATGAATACTTCATAAGCAGACATGTGAGCTAAATGGCAGCTTTTGAGGATATAAAATGGGATGAGTGATCCTTGGTCTCTCTTAAATCGGTACAGAATAGCAAATTTATGAAAACTGGCTTCTGTGAATGTGTGAGTTCAAATTAAATGGAAGTACAGGGCCACAGCTTTCCACAGCACAAGTTTCAGTCTTTTTAAGATTTTATTTACTCAGTTGCGTTTCATTGGATTATTCAAAGGATCGAGTCTGAGTCACGGTAGCATTTTAAGAGTTAAGCATGAGGATAATTATTCTCTTTCTCCTTGAAACAGGCCGAGAAGATACAGTCCTTTAGTGCCAGTTAATGCACTTACTCGCTCTCGCTTACTCATGCTTAATACTAACAATTACAAGTGTCACAAATATCAAACTGCCTTCATACTATTCCCTTCACACGATTGAGAGAAAGTCAAAGTACAGCTACTTTGAAACCAAAGACTCTTTATTTTAAAAGGCCTTAGAAGTGTTAGAGACAAAACCTTTTTCTTTCCATCACTGTCTCATGCTTCAGAAATATAATATCTTCAGTTTTAAAAATGTTTAAATATTTACTTTTGCTTGTTCTTTTTATAAGATCCTACATGGACTTGCTCCACCCTCACTGAGTGAGTTCATCATGTTTAAATCCAATATCAGTGGAAGAGTAATCAGATCCTCTACTAGAAGGGATTGTACAGTACCTTTGGTATCTCACTACCTCTGGCAAAGATACTGAGATGTGGAATGGTATTCCAGCTGTATTAAGAGAATGGACTTCCTTCAACACATTTAAAACTAATCTCAAACGATGGCTAAACAGGAATCAGATTTGCAATCACTAGTTTTATATTAATATGTGTTATTTTTAATGTTACATATTTTGGGTTTCATTGTAATATAACATTTTGTGCTGTAATTTCATGTATTTGTTGTCTGGACTAGATTGTTGTACACTGTCTGAGGGTTTGCTAAATTCCGTATTTATTGTTTTTGTCTGACCTGCCAGGTGCTACAGATGTAAATTTAGCCTGTTGGCTAACTCTGGCATATTTACATTGATATATGTTCATTAATATGCGCTGTCTCTTTTTATTCAAAAGAAGATCCTGAGTCACATGTTTCAGTTTCCTTCCACAGGTGGGGAGCACAGTCTGCGCTTCCATTCTGGTGTTTGCATCTCCCTTCATTTGTGTGCATACACGTTCATGCAGCCATCTGATACAACCTCACACCTCAGCGTGCACTTGGCACAGGCAAGGGGCAGGCATCTTAAAATATGCTCAGTTTCACTCACACTCCCTCCTTCCTCTCCATTCACTGTCACGTGCAGCATAAACAAACACCATAAGAAAGGGGCAGCAGTGCATAAACTGAATTATAGCGAGGCACCTTTATGCCTTTGACCTCATGCAGCCATCCACAGATCACCAGAAGGGCACAGCTGACCTATGACATGCCTGAACTTTCTCCCTACATGTCTAAATCAGCAGAGACAACTGGTTCCACATCTCTTAAGCAAACATCAGTGTAGACTAAGAATCATCAGAATCAGAATACTTTATTAGTAAAAGTGAAAGCAAGAAAATTGTGTCTATGAGTATTTAGGCCACAATGCTATATCCACCACAGCATCACTGTGCATCATATATACTGTCTCTTATGACCGTATTAATCTCTTTAAACACTTAACGAGATTAAAGTAAGAAAAGACATGAACCTGTAAGCTGTATCGTGGCAATTGCTTACTAACAAAGATAACATAACATAACATAACATAAGCATAACAGAGGAAACCAAGTATTTCCAGCTGATGTGATGCAAATAATCTAATCCAGTCCACTACCTCCAAAATGCCTATAGCCTGTACACTGCAAGATTAAACACAGTTTAAGATATCTGCGCCATGCTCCTCTCATCTGCTCAGATATCAGTTGTATTATTCCGATCATCAGTCCATTGGTGCGATCATTGTCCTGCACGGACACTGAGCACCGCGAGCCGCGCAATTAAGAAGGAATCAGTGCACTTACCACTTACAGCAAGGAGCGGCGAAGGCAAGGTGCGGGGAGTCGGAAGTTGTCAAATTAATGTTTGCTTCTGTCGTTTTTGTAAGTATGTCATCGTTTGGGTTTTATTTTCGCTGTGCTGGTGTGAGGACGGCGGTTCGCAGGACGGCTTGTCGGCTCTGTGATGCTGGTCACACGGCATGCAAGGCGCGGCGAGAAACGCGCTGCTGTGGCGAAAGGGATAGGAGGGTGGGAAGGAGGGAGAGGAGAGATGGATTACAAGCAGGCCCAGCCGCTTGGAGAAGACAGGCAAACAGCGACTACGCGTGGACATGTGTGGAGAAAGCGTGGAGGGAACTGTAAATGTTTACCTGTGCAAAAGCGTCCACCTGTCCTCACATTTATCATTGTGATTCACCTTTGCCATTCTTCGTTTCGGCCTCAGGAGGAAACTGTTTTCAGGCTGGAGAAAGTTACATTTTACGTTTTATTAACTGCTTTGCACCAGCTTTTAGCCCAGCGGTTTTCAAAAAAACTATTTCTGGCATGACCCAGTTGTGAAATAAATTTTACAAAATTATAATTTTAGTTAAATAAAAAAGTAAACACAGCAACCTTTTATTAAATAATAATGCTAATGATAATAATGTAGCTGCATTTAAAAAATATGTTACAGGAACTGCCTTTTTAAAAACCTTAATTAGGCACTATAAACAGCTAGCAGTAGTTGATATGCAGTTAGCATATAAACTAGCTTACCAAGCTAGATAGCAAAGAAAACAGGAAGAATAGAAGAATTGAATAGCCAATTTATAACGTTAATCACATAAAGTAACAGCTGTATGTGTAAATAAGCAAACAGGGTTTTGGGGGGGGGGGGTTAGCTAAAAAGGTTATGTTGATGTTCTTGTCATAGTACTTTTTTTATTCCCCCAAAGTGAAATATTAATCATAGCTGGTGTGTTAAATCCATAAATTTAGGGTTTTCATGTAGCAAATTCACAATGGGGATGAGACTCACTCCAACAAGTCACAGTCCATGGCTGTGAAATAGTTAACACACATTATAATGTGTTAATTGGCGATTTTTAGATGTGTTGTCATTTTTGCAGAGAGCGGCAATAACTTTGCCACTCTTGCTGTTTTGTTAAGCTAATGGTCTCCTGGCTGCACAGCCTCATACTTAATGGACAAAAAAGAGAGTAAAAGAAATCTTCTAATGTTAATTTCAGCAAAACAACTAAAGGGTGTATGTGGCAAAATGTCAAACTTGTTTACTCTAAAGCGTTGTAATGAGTTATATATATTTACATGTGTCCTAGCTCCTAAAGTTATTTAATCCAACAAGTGTGAAGAAAACAGTTACTTTTCTTTTGCAGCCACTCATGGTGAACTTCAAGAATTGTTGAACTCTTTGGCGGTCGCTGCCTTTTGCAAGACTGAAATTATTCTCTGATCTAACTCAAACAGCTGCAAGCAATCGCAGGCTGGAGTACGTACAGTAGGCCTATGCAAGTTGAGACTCTTGGCTTGGACACAGCATTTAAATTTTTCCATTTCTGTAATGTATAAAACTCAACAAGTATACTGGATGTTTGCTAGAGATGACTCATAACACATCACATTGTTACTGTCTGAGTTACCCAGTCTGTACAGCACCAGTACACTAGATTAATGTGAAATGAAATTTCAAAAAAAAAAAAAAGCAGACATGATCTTTACTGGAAAGTATTTTGAATTTATATGAGATCTAATGAAATTGAAATGGCTATGCTTCCGTTTCCACTTAGTGAGTATGCAGCAGTGTCTGCACAGTTAAGATTGATGCTTTGAATTTATTTTCTATCCAGCCTTTTTGGATCTCCAGTTCAATATTTAAAACAAGACCAGCCTTAAATGCAGCATGTGCAGTATATTCTCTAAGCCAACGTTTCTTACTCTCAGTGTGTTAAGCGGAAGACACTAATCCTACTATGAAACCATAAACATCCTCAGCATGGAAACACAAGGCCAGACATGGACCTATAAAAATATATTTGCAGGTGAAATATGTGCCACCAAGGCCTCTTGCAAAAGGCCAGTCAGATAGGCATAAATCAGAGGCCTTGGATCAATGCCCTGTTTCCCATAGGCAAACTGCTGTGGCACAACACAATCAATTCTACCTCTGGATTCATAGCTCCAATTACTAAGCCTTGTTCTCTGCTACAACTATAAAAGGGGTGGTGTGTGTGTGTGTGTTGGAGGGGTCACCTGGAATCATACCCTATTTATAGTAGTTTTGGATTCAACTCAGTTCCTCTGAAATGTGCAGAGGGGCAACCGAAGCGTTTCTTTCTTTCCAGTGCTGACATCAGCTAATGCAGACACCACAGTGGCAATGGAAACAGCGTGCATTTAGTCACCCTATAATAAAGACAAAAATTGCTGATCTGGAAAAGTTAGCAGCAGGCAGAAGTCATAATTCAAAGGGCTGCTACACAGCCGGGGCATGCAGTCTAAAGGAGGGCATCAACCAGACAGACAGCTCCTGTTTCCCTCTTATCGATGGGTGTGTTAAATATATTAAAGCACCATATACTGTGTACATCTGGTTCGTGTTGCTGAAGTCAGGGCACAGTCAATTGGATTACAGTGCACGCTGTGTTGTTTAAGCAGTGATTTCACAGGAGGGTTGGGAAGGGAGGACTGAAGGAGCATATGGACTCAAGTCTTGACGCTGTATTTCCATCATTTTAAATGTAGGGTCCCTCTTGGGGAATATTTAATGATCCATGGGAGGAAAGGAGGGTACGCATGTGTGTTAAGATTACGCACAACTGGTCAGACGAGCAATCCCACATCATCACTGAGGTGATGTATCTGAGAGTGAGTAAATGATACCAATGAAACCCCGTGCGTTTCTGTGTGTGTATTCAGGTATCCGCAGACTCATCCCCTCACTCATGCATACCCTACGTAAACACAAGCAATGCTATCGATTTGATGCCGTAGCAAACCTGCTTATTTGGTGTGGGGTGGGGTAACAAACACTCACAAGCGCCCTTATTTATCAGTTAGATTGCTTTAAAAGTCACAGGACAGCAATACAAACACATTTCAGCGGCACGAGGGAGCAAGTGCCTTTTCATGAGAGCGTGTCTTTTTCAGTCGTTCATTAATCAGCTGAATTATTTATCATCTTCTAGCAGGGGGTGGGTGGGAGTTTACTGCTGAGGGACAGAGGAGCAGGAGAGAAAATGACTGTGTTGCACACTGTTGCTCACAGTTAATGTTCAGTATTTATAAGAACACAAAATTTGTATTAATTATATCTACAAGGCCTTTTTGACCTGGCTGTAAAACACGGACACACAAACGCAGGCAAACACGAAACCCAGCTTCACCTCCGACTGAAGCTACGCACTCCCCGTCAGCTGAAAATATGCTCGAGTCAGCAGAGGTAGAGCCCCCTCAGCAGAATGGTTTATTGCTGTCACATGGATCACTCTTGCTGTCCCACCATTTGCTCAGCACCTAATAAATACATTCTGAACAGCTTATTTATTCTCTGCCTCACTTTGCTCTCTGTTAGCAGAAATCTGGTGTGAATAAATGTTTGTTTTTGGTTTCCAGGCCTTGATTTTGTTGTTTTATCACATTACATTGCAAGGGAAAAGTAGCCTGAAGTTAAAAAGTACTTCTAGGTTAAAACACAAGTACACTTAAATGCAGAAAAAATAACAATAATAATAAAGAAAAAAAAACCCTCATGGACAGCTTGTATTGTGACACCACCTTCTGACTGACACATGTAATTACAGCAAGAATTCCTATCCCATGAAACCTTAAATGAAATACATTTATTTACCTTTAGCCCAACACACAGATAATCTCAAATTTACTCCACATAAAGTTCAAGAAGCTGATTTGCTGAATTTTGCATGTTTGATCATTAAAAATTAAAATAAACCTTTAAAAGATTTTTTCCCCATCAACTTTTCTTGCTGTACCCTTAGGTACTTAAAAGGGAAAAAAAAATCAACAAAATAAAACCCATGCAACCTAAAATCGTTCAAAAATAGAACTTTTTATGACAAAAGATAGCTCGAAAGTACACAGCACACTTCCAAACTGAGTTTTCTCCACCTACACCGAGGAGAAGTGTGTGGATGTCAGCCACATCTTCAAAATTACTTGCACGGAAAAGGTTTAAAGCTTAAAGTTTACACAAAATTATAGTTTTTAGTTTAATAATCTACCCATATTCTCCACAGTATCACACCACTAGCAGGTTAGAAGGGGGGGGCTTCAGTGGAATCTGTCCCAGAGTGAATTTCTTAGCCTTGAACTGACTCAGTTCCTCTTCGGTCAGTTTACTCTCAGGGGAAAACAGACTATCTGACGCCCCTTCGGCAGACCCAGTTCCTGAAGTGGGCTGAGTGGCTGCTGCCCCAAATCCTCCACTTGTCTGCCCAAAAAGACTGCTGCTTCCTGTTGTCGCAGGGGCTCCAACCCCGAAACTGCTGCTTGCTCCAGTGGGGAAACTAAATCCAGAGGCAGATCCAAATCCTGACGCAGGTGCTGGTTTGTCCGTGGTGGTAGAGGCGAAGGAGAAACTTGAAGCTGAAGGTGTAGAGGAGGACGCAGTGCCGAACCCAGAGGGAGGCTGTGTGGGAGCTGCTAAGATGTCACCAAAACCTGTTGAAGATGACTGTGTGGCTGCAGAGCCAAATCCACTATTTGAAGCAGAAAAGCTGAAACCGCTGGCCTGGGCTGGTGCACCAAAATCTGCAGGAACAGAAGGACTTAGAGTTATCATGGAGTGATGGATAATTTTATAAAATACCTTTTATTATGAAATTCTGAAAACCTATACTTTGATTAATTTAGTGCTAAAATACTAAACTACATGCAGTTTCTGTAAAATCTGCTCAAGCATCATAACTCATTAGAAATGGGAAGTACCTTCAAAAAAAAGAAAGACAGTTTATGATTCAATGAAGAAATCGTTAATCTTTACCTTTGCTTCCAAAGCTGGAGATTGAGGATCCAAATCCAGTTGCTGTTGTCGAACCAAACCCACCTGAAGATCCCTGAGGTGCGGCACCATTTAATTCTGCAAGCTGCAATGAAAACAAATGAAGTAAAAAAAGAAAAAAGAAAAAACCACTGAATTAAAAGCCCCAAAACAGACAGGAGCAATGCTAGTGTCAAATCAGAACGTCAGCATTAAATCTAAACCAGGTGTTCGATACGTTCAAAGAGTAGAAGGAAACTTTATTAAACGAAAATGTATTCTGACATTTCCATTGCTGCACACTGCTGACATGCACACCTAATGGCAAAAATCTAAACACATCTTCTCAGTGCTGTTTGGTTTTCACGTCTCATTAGGGACCAGTTATGGACTCTGGAATTGTAACAAATGATCTAAAGTTGGGAAGCGATGTTTGTGAGGATCTGTGTGTCTTACCAGTGCCGCACGAGTGGCTGGATTCATAATCTTCAATTCCTGGACTCTGTTTTTCCACTGACTGAGCAGCTGATTGATGCCATTCATCTAAGCACAGACAAGAGGAATTTCTTATACTCTTAGAAATACTTAAACACATTTAACCTTTTGCCTTCCGATATTAAATTAGAGCTTGATTATAATAATCAAGCCCATGTAACAAAAAGACTTGGGGCCATGCTTCTATCCACGACGAAGATGTGATACCGCGGAAGCACTAGCTGGTAGTCGGGCCGTACGCGTGTCTTTGTGGATTATGTTCAACTGCACTAAGTCCGCTTGTAGTCGAAAAACAAACAGGCAAACATTTATTTCCACAGTTTTGAAATACAGTGATCCGTTTGAATGTTCCTGTACACTGCAAACACAGTAAGAAACTGTTTTTCTCCACAGCTAGTTAAAGCCCCCGTAGCTCCACACTGCCCGTCGCGAACGTTCCCCCCGTGCACAGTTACCGTGTGTTAAAGGAACAGTACGTAAAAATTAAATAAGGCAAGAAAATACAATTTAACTGTAAATCTTACGCTAAAGAAATTATAAAGTAAAAACTGAAATTCCCCATTATCTTACACTTATCCTTATCCAAAATGATTCAAATTATTAACAAATATACACTCTGTGCAATCTGAGTAAACTAAGAGATGATTAGACCTTTATCCTATACAAGATGAATACTGACCCAAAGCCAAACAGACATGACATTACTAAGGAACACTACACTTACGTAGCCCTGCAGATCTCCTGAAGGTCTTGTGGAGTAGTATTCCAGCCGGAGCTCTTCAGGGGAGAGGTCAGTGAAACCTGTAGTCAAAACATAGGAAACATGTTCAGGTCCAGTGTTTCAGTTTTTAAAAATATACATTTAAAATGAAAAATCTCATACACACCAGATACAAGTGTCTTGAAGCTATAATAACACGAGAATCCCCACTGGCCAGACTTCTCCCAAACATCCATGTCCATCTGAATAACTTCCCTGGATAACAAATATGACAATGATTTCCTTACGACTGATAAAAAAAAAATTTGTTTAAAAAAAAAAAAAAAAAAAAAAAAAGAACATTATGTTTTCTCATAAAGACTCACAGTTTTTTGTCGTCGTCTTCATCACCAACTGTTCCTCCCGCTGGCCTTCCTCCCCCCCTGCTTCCCCTGTCAAAGGTGCTGGGAGTATTAAGAGCTGAAAATCTGTTTTGACTTGAGAAACTAAAGTCGGAGCTCTTCACATTTTCTCTTCGCCCTCCACCACCACCACCTCCTCCTCCCCCTCCCCCACCTCCTCCATGACCCCAGTCGTCACTTCCGTGAGAAGAGAAGGATGAAGGCTGGATGTAGTTTCCTTTTTGCTGGGAAGGATTCACCCAGACTCTGTTTCCAAACCCTGGAATCAAAATACAAACCAGTGTCACAAAGCATTACAAATTGTGTAAAATACACTCCATAGTGCATCATCATTATTAACCAATTTTAATCCTTGTTTAAATCACTTTATTAGCTCTCTGGATAGCTTTATCCTCAACTTTCTGCTTTACTGAAAGCTGGTTGTCTGCTTTACATTCATTTATTTGATAACCACCATGAGGTCTCATGAAGTGGTAACATGAAATTAAATTGCTGTTGTTTAGCACACACCTGACCTTTGTAAAATATGTATTTGTTTCTAGTATAACTGCATTGGAAAAGAAACTACGACACAGTAACATTACCCATCCCTCCTATACTAAATGTGCATTCATGTGGCTTCAGAATAACAGGAAAACCTCTTCTGTGATGCCCATTCAAGTTTGGGAAAAATAAAAAAATAAAAAACCCATATGCCAAGTTGTTGACATACTTAAAACTTAACAGAGTTGATATTTTTTACTGGGCCCCGTGCTATGAAGTGAATTCAGCATACTCAGGCTACCCTTCCATTTCTAAATAAGCTAGCATGACGGGGACACACCCCAGTAAGAAGTGAACCACAGTTGAAAATCCAGGGTTAACTCCATGGTTAAGTTACCTAGATAAGCACAATCTCAGCCCACTGTTCAAATACCCTACCCACGAAGCAAACTTAATTTGCCTACAATTCAGTGGAACAGTAAAGGAAGGCTAACAAAAGCTAGCTAAGAGAGCGAAAACATCACACGAAGAATGCTAAAGAAACTGAAAGTACGTTTAGATGAATGTTAACTTATCAAAGACGTTACCTCCACTTCTGGGCTGTTGCTGACCAGAGGAGCGGTTGCTGTAGTTGTTGTTATATCCTCCACCACCTCCTCCTCCTCCTCCTCTGCTTCCTCCTCTTGGGTGCTCATTCCAACATTTTTCGCCGTAACGACAGCGGCCCTGAAGAAAGAAGTTGCACACAGGCATTTCCAAAAGGTGCTAAAGGCGTCTTTTAGAGCGCAAAAACACCACTTCCACTCGGCAATATTTTCTGGCCGTGTCTGAACTGCGGTCGCACGAGATTTACGTCACCACTCGTCCCACGTGGTCTTTTTTTTCGGGTGGGATTCTTTTTTTTTTTAAATTTCTTTACCAGATAATTTCTCTATCAGATATTTTTTAATTTTAACAAAAGTTATATAATAATATAAAATAATAATATTAATAACAAGAAATTAAATAATCATATTAAATTAAAAACACATTTTATTTCATTTTTTGTAATTTAACCTTTACCAAAGGAAAAACAAATCTGTATTTTTATTTTATTTTATTTGACCAAAATGTAAGGAGAAGAAACTACAGATACCTGAAAATTGTAGTAGTATTAGTATTTGTACTTGGTAAAGTATGGTAAAGTCCTTGGTAAATGTTGTTAAATAATGTCACAACTACTAATAACTCACTCAGCTACTGACTTATAAGATCTTATTAAACATGACTCAGCTAAAATAATCACTTCTAAAATGTAAATTACAGCTACAGCATGATGTGTAATAATGTTAAAGTTAAAAGTGATTTAATGTTTGTAAGACCTTAGAATATTTAATCATTATTAAATATTTGCACAAACTCTGACTAAAATCCAAGATACACCTTTCATCACGCCTTTGTGGTTTGGAATCTCAGAGTTGGAGAAACTTTTTGAACCTATGAAAAAAAGCACACTGAAGATGTCAAACACTTTCTTACCTACAGTTTGTAGCTGTCAGTAAATAGTAACCTTAAAAGCTATGGTGGAACTATAAGAAAGTTACGGTGCTTACTGTAATGTAAAAAAAATAAGTAAACACTAATTTAAGATAATTAGAAATGGTGTAAATAATCTGTATCGATACCTCACTGATACACAGCGACTACACCACACTCGTTCTTAATTTCCAAAAATGTAAATGTAAAAGATGATCATTTATAGTTTTCAATACAGAAATCCCCCAATGCACTACTTTCTCTAAACGTGTACAATAAAATGTAGCTTGCATCACATTTATTTTTCTATGGAGGACACAATTCACAGAAAATATAAAAGTTTTATTTTTGCTTTCCGTGTTATCAAAATGATATACTTTGATACAGACAACTACATGCAAAACACTTTCTTTGAAAGCCCAGTAATATAGTCTTTCTTAACAATAAATTAGAAAGTAAGTACCAGTAAGGTCATGAGAAAAGGAATGTCATAAAAACATATAGTTCATATATGAAAACACACGATCTTCTTAATAAAAGCTCTACTTTTTAAAAATGTCAATACTGTATTTTATAGTGTAGCTTGTTTTAACAAAGTCTGGTCTTCAAGAGAATATTAAAAATAAAGCTTTCTTTAAGTAAAAAAAAAAGTTTAATGCTATTTTGATTATTAAGATGAGCAGCAATACAATGCCGTACCATTTAAAATTAAAAATCCTTGCATGAATTGGCATGTAGCATGTTTTTCACCACATAGATATGGAAAGGCTAGTTATTTTACATACCATAGGCATGGAACAAACTTCAATTTTTTTATGTTAATTGAAAAGCTTAAAATTGCAGAAGTGTAGAGCTGCCAGCCAGGCAAAAGAAAAACAGAGCTATATTACGTTATGACATGAAAAATCTAAAAATATACTTTTGTTGTTTGTTACATATATTTTAATGTTAGTACAATATCCTTTTTTACGTTTGAATAACATAATATCACGTTATTACAATATACATAATTATCACGTTTGTACAATATAATATTTATATTGTACGAACGTAAACGGTTTTTTGTTATAACGTGATAATTATGTTTATTGTAATAACATGATATTATGTTGTTCAAATGTGAAAGATATATTGTACAAACATATAAAGTATATTGTTAGATCAATAAACGTTTCACGTTATAATGTGATATAGCTCTATTTTTCTTTTCCCTGGGTGGCAGCTCAACGCTTCTGTATAAAATCATCAACATGTAAACATTTCTTGAGCTGAGAAATTTGAACTACCTTTAGCTTAATCGCCTTTCAAGTGATCCCTGGTTAGTAAATTTTCTAAACGATGAGATTTACTAAAAAATTTAAAAAAAAAACTGTGTACCAAAAACTAGCAGATAAGAACGTCTGGATTGAACTTGTAGGACAGATTACTGTAAGGCAGTTGTCTCGAACTCAAGTCCTCCAGGGCCGCTGTCCTGAAATGTTTCCATGTGTCCCTGTTGCAACACACATGAATACATCATTAGCAAGACTCTATAGAAACAATTCAGCCATGTGATTCATGTTACAGTAGCTCATGAGTGAATGAACCTGGTGCAATAAAAGTACTTTTAGAAGTACATTTTTCCAAACACTTATACTTGAGTAGGGTTATGGGTTGCCACTTCAGCATGCAATCAAGTTCTATACTCTTGCTAATGACCTACTAATTTTATTCGGGTGTGTTGCAACAGGGACACATGTAAAAGTTTCAGGACACCAGCCCTCAAGGACTGGAGTTCGAGACCCCTGCTAAGGTGTCTAATCAAACTCTGTGAAAAGTAAGAAAATGAAACAATATATCATATCAGGGCTTCCCCACAATATATCAAATCCTCCTTCAATTAATCACTATCTATCAATATATATTTCTTTTTTTCAAAATACATGTTATACAATGTTTGTTTTAGATAATAAAAACATATTTATGAAAAAAAAAATTTCCCCTGCTCTGTAATAAATCTAAAGCAATGTTTTAAAAGTAATAATGATAATAATATGAAAAAGTCTTGTAACAAACGATAGCAAGCTTACATGTAATAAGATTTTAAAATAAAAAAAGAAATGGTGCAAATACAATCAATAAAAAAGGAGAGGGAGTGCACACTCAGGCACTACAACTATTAAAGTGCATTGCAGAGCAAACACAATCCATGGATGCTGAGGAAGAGGACCACTGGTAGGACTCCTGCATTATCTCTGGTTTCCATCCACAGGAGGTCAGCGTCTCTTCTTAGCATCACACTGGCAGAGGAAAGTAACTGCTCTGCCAGCTGAAAGGCCTGGTTATCCTGCAGCAGGGCAGGAAGAGACTGAATGTTGAGAACATCGCTGCTCTTTAGCTTGCACACCTGGGGAGATAGGTATGTGGATCAGTGGACAAGTTTTTTGTTGCAAAATGTTGGTTTACAGATTCGAATTCTACTTTCCTCAAAGAACTAAAATAAAGAAAGATGAAATGGTTTAATAAATACTATAAATTTATGTCATAACATTAGATATAGAGCTAAAACCTCATAATTGGTTGTAGTTAGCTTAGCATAGCTAGCCTGGTTAAAGCAGCCACCAGAAAGTCACAAGGAATTTTGGGGGGTAAAAAATACATAAAGTAGAAATATTATTATTAATTGAACTTTAGAAGGTCAGATAGGTGTGTATTTTGACACCTCTGGAACAGAGATAGGCTAGCTAGTTCCCCGTTTATACTAAGCTAAACAGGTGCTTGTCATGTTTAGAGATGTAAAATTTATTTTTAATACATAGTTTTCTTTTGTGTGTGAGTGTGTTCTACGTAAATATTGAATTATTGAAATAACTCAACCACCAATGTACTAATCATGGTACCAATCATTACCAACAATGTGTACTAAACTGAAACAAGTTAGCTAACCAGCATGTTGAAAGCCTGCAGAAAGTCAGGAGCGCTCTTGCTCAGAAGTTCCAGAGTTTCTTTGGGCAACTCTATAAAAACATTAAACAGAACACATGATGAGGTTAAACCCACTAAAAAAAAAAAAAAAAATCTGCAGCACTGCTTTGTATGCTGAGCTTTTTTTTGTCTGTAACTTCCTCTTACCTTCCATGGCACTGACCAACAGGTGCGCTGCATTTAGGGTGCTTTCAGTGGGACTCTCTGCACTGGGCTGCTCTTCTTTTGGGGTCCCATTGTGTATTTCATTGCTACACAAATCTTCAAGCTGACATAGAAAAAGGGCTTCAGATTAGAAGGAAAAATAAACATTTTGGGATGCTGTGGTTACACATTTATTCACACAACCGCAAGACAGACTATTTTAGCCGACTGGCTAGTGGTCACCACGAAGATAAGATAAGATAAGATAAGATAACCTTTATTAGTCCCACACGTGGGAAATTTGTTTTGGTCTACAGGGCATTACCAGTTTCACTCACCACAAGCTGCAGATATGACAGAGCAGCACTGTCATTCAGAGTTTCTTGGAGCTTCTTGAATAAAGCCCATTGGGTCGGCTGGGGGAGCTTTGCCAGAGGAGAAAGGACTTTTTCCTGCGATTCTGCAACAAACCAGAAGATACTGTTTGTTTATTATCGATTATTATAACCATGTGACTGCTGTTCTTTCATATTGTCATAATCATTTTTTTAGGTATTACAGCTAGTTTTAGTGGCAGTGTTTACTACTGAGGAAAGTCAGCTCAGCTATAATGTTTGAGAATAAACCACAAAATGCAACGGCATAGGCAACGTTTCAGTGAGACGGATAAAATAACAGTTGTATTTGGGACAAAAAGGAACCTTCCTCGGTTTGCCATAAGTCTACTGTGTTTCATTTGTTATATTTTTTTCCATCAACAAGTAATTGTGTGAATGTATGAATGAAGGGACAAACCATTATGAAGTGCAATAAGGGGGGCTTTCTGTGGAACCTTCTGCTCGTTGCACTTTCCATCCACTGTGTCGAAGCAATCATCAGAAGGCCAGGACCTCGAGATGGAGTCTGACTCAAAGCCTCCAATTGCACCAGGTTGTAGACATATGTCTGAAAAATACAGAAAACATCATAAACACATGGGCAAACACATATCACACACAAATGTTATCTGATTATTGAGTGTGTAAACAGAAGAACTTACTGTTGCTATTCTATCCTCTAACCATGTTTGGCTATCTATCACTAACACTTCTATTCCCAACATTTTATTTTCCCTTTCAAAGCATCTAAGTCAAGAAGAATAACTGCTCTTTATAGTGCGGCTTCCATGTATGGGTGTAATATAGTGTGTCCTATCTGATACACACATACACACACACATAGCAGCAGCAAAATGGCTGGACAGGAGATGGTAAACTGAGATAAAACTAGAAAAATTTACATTTCCTGCGAAAATGCTGTGTGGATGCCTTAACGCTGAAGTTGTCTGCTGAAAAAGCTGAAAAAGTTGAAAACTTGCAAAAAGTTATATGGCGGTGAAGAAACTGAAAATTCTGCTGAAAACAGGTGAAGAAGCAGAAAATTTTTGCTGAAAAGTGGTGAAAAGCCAAAAATTCTACTGAAAGGGGTAAAGACGGAGAAATTTTTGCTGGCCCTCCTGGTCTCAAGGCGGCTACTCATCTCACTGAGCCAAACTTATTCTCACAAAGAAGAGGTGGAGAGCCTGACAAATCTGCTGAAATGAGCAGGAGCTGCTGAGAATTGTGCTGATAAGAGGTGAAAAGGCTGAAAACTTTGCAGAAGAGGTGAATAAGCAGAATTTGGGCTGAAAAGAGGTTAATGAGCAGAATTTCTGCTGAAAAAAGTTTTTTTCTGAAAACAGTAGAAAAAACTGAAAAATTTGCTGAAAAGGGGTGAAAAGGCTGAAATTTGTGTTGAAAAGAGTTAAAAAAGTTTAACTGTTAACTTAAAGAAATGTTACCATAAGCGGGATTTGAACCCGGGCCTCCCAGTCTGAGAACGGCATCTCATCTCACTGAGCTAAAACACAGGTCAACCTGGCGAGGAAAATCAGTGACCCCACTGACAATGTGGAAGAAATGGGCAAAAAATATTGCAAAAAAATTTTTCAATATCTCAAAAGTATAGAAGTTATGAGCACCAAAAGTCATAGGACCCATTAGCAGAAACAGCAGAATTTTTAAAAGTTTGAACAGTGAAAATTGGCTGAAAACTGAGGGAGTAGTTAAGTGCCAAAAAATGTACGGAAGCAACTAGATTATAGTGGAATAAAGAATAAAGAGAAACAGGAACTCAATAGTGTGGATGCCTTTGAGGCATCCACACAATAAAAGATTACCCTCTTCATAAGTAGATGGCAGCTACACGTGTTACTATAATTACAACAACACCTGACGAGCATGTACACCCTCATTAACCTCTCCTGTCTCTAACAGCAGTACAATACCTGTAAGCGAGCATTTCATCCGTGGCAGGGGAACTGGCCAGAGGACAAAAAGACTGATAAGACTGTTGATTGAATACAACCTGCATCATTGCTTCATTGTTGTAAATACTACCGCTGCCATCTTGGAGGCTGCTGTAGGATAGTTGTCGGAAGCTCACCTGGGCATTCCAGGCAATATAAGCTAGCCCCAAGAGGAAACTAAAAAAATGAAGCCAACATGGAGTCCCAGTTTCTAAAGTTGCACTTGAGGCTAGTTCCAAACATGAGTCAATCCCTATAGACTGCCATTATAATCACACAAATATCAGCAGGGTAACTTCAGGCCATTGAAGCAAACACCTATGTGTGTTTAATCAAAGCAGAGACCGTAGAAAAGCTATGATATCCATTTAAAACCTTTGCCACACACAGCAGCAGTTTTTCAGTGATTTGGTTGTATGCTTGGTAAGTGAGATCACACCAGAATGTTAAAGTGATATTGTCATTCTCACGTTCATAACCACACATGTGGTTTACCACACACACTCTCACTCACACACACTCACAGTATTGTCCGTCTTTTTTAACCTCCAGTTCCAGGATGCTGTACGCGATGACTGTACCAGAGGGGATCTCCACAGAAACATCGCTGTCTATCTCAATGCTGTTGCTGTCCTTCACACACACCTGGGAGCACACATATACAGGGAGTGCAGAATTATTAGGCAAGTTGTATTTTTGAGGAATAATGTTATTATTGAACAACAACCATGTTCTCAATGAACCCAAAAAACTCATTAATATCAAAGCTGAATGTTTTTGGAAGTAGTTTTTAGTTTGTTTTTAGTTTTAGCTATTTTAGGGGGATATCTGTGTGTGCAGGTGACTATTACTGTGCATAATTATTAGGCAACTTAACAAAAAACAAATATATACCCATCCATCCATCCATTCGCTTCCGCTTATCCTTTTCAGGGTCGCGGGGGGCGCTGGAGCCTATCCCAGCTGTCATAGGGCGAAAGGCGGGGTACACCCTGGACAGGTCGCCAGTCTGTTGCAGGGCTCAAATATATACCCATTTCAATTATTTATTTTTACCAGTGAAACCAATATAACATCTCCACATTCACAAATATACATTTCTTTTTCTTTTTTTTTTCTTTTTTTTTTTAAAGAATCACGGTGTTGCAATGGCCCAGTCAAAGTCCGGACCTTAACCGGATTGAAATGCTGTGGTGGGACTTCAAAAGAGCTGTGCAAAATGAAATGAAGCAATGTTGTAGGCCAGAATTCCTTCACAGAAACATGAGCAACTGGTAACGTGTCTCACGGTGTTGTGGAGACAACTTGATAACTTGTGATATACAAGCTATTAAATCATGTAAAATATGCAGTTTTTTACAGACAAGAAGGAGAACAAGAAAAACAATGGTCTACTATCTGTAAGAGGTTATATAATTCCTTTAAATATTTAATATTTTAGACATAAATTTCCAAAAGCAATTATTATTTTACAATAAGAGGAAGAAGTGAAGCAATGCAAGGCAGTGATACTGACTAAACTCCAGTTGCTTCTCCTGAACACAGATTACGAGATATTTGTCGAGTTATGACATTAATGTTTGCACAGCATTTACCACTCAGAGGGCAATATACATTTCTGACATTCAAAAACAAAACAAAAACAAATCAGCGACCAATATAGCCACCTTCCTTTGCAAGGACACTCAAAAGCCTGCCATCCATGGATTATGTCAGTGTTTTGATCTGTTCACCATCAACATTGCGTGCAGCAGCAACCACAGCCTCCCAGACACTGTTCAGAGAGGTGTACTGTTTTCCCTCCTTGTAAATCTCACATTTGATGATGGACCACAGGTTCTCAATGGGGTTCAGATCAGGTGAACAAGGTGGCCATGTCATTAGTTTTTCTTCTTTTATACCCTTTCTTGCCAGCCACGCTGTGGAGTACTTGGACGCGTGTGATGGAGCATTGTCCTGCATGAAAATCATGTTTTTCTTGAAGGATGCAGACTTCTTCCTGTACCACTGCTTGAAGAAGGTGTCTTCCAGAAACTGGCAGTAGGACTGGGAGTTGAGCTTGACTCCATCCTCAACCCGAGAAGGCCCCACAAGCTCATCTTTGATGATACCAGCCCAAACCAGTACTCCACCTCCACCTTGCTGGCGTCTGAGTCGGACTGGCGCTCTCTGCCCTTTACCAATCCAGCCACGGGCCCATCCATCTGGCCCATCAAGACTCACTCTCATTTCATCAGTCCATAAAACCTTAGAAAAACCAGTCTTGAGATATTTCTTGGCCCAGTCTTGACGTTTCAGCTTGTGTGTCTTGTTCAGTGGTGGTCGTCTGTCAGCCTTTCTTACCTTGGCCATGTCTCTGAGTATTGCACACCTTGTGCTTTTGGGCACTCCAGTCATGTTGCAGCTCTGAAATATGGCCAAACTGGTGGCAAGTGGCATCTTGGCAGCTGCACGCTTGACTTTTCTCAGTTCATGGGCAGTTATTTTGCACCTTGGATTTTCCACACGCTTCTTGCGACCCTGTTGACTATTTTGAATGAAACGCTTGATTGTTCGATGATCACGCTTCAGAAGCTTTGCAATTTTGAGACTGCTGCATCCCTCTGCAAGATATCTCACTATTTTTGACTTTTCTGAGCCTGTCAAGTCCTTCTTTTGACCCATTTTGCCAAAGGAAAGGGAGTTGCCTAATAATTATGCACACCTGATATAGGGTGTTGATGTCATTAGACCACACCCCTTCTCATTACAGAGATGCACATCACCTAATATGCTTAATTGGTAGTAGGCTTTCGAGCCTATACAGCTTGGAGTAAGACAACATGCATGAAGAGGATGATGTGGACAAAATACTCATTTGCCTAATAATTCTGCACTCCCTGTACACACACATATAGGATTGATTAGAGGAAGGCTGACTGATTTCTTTTTTTCTTATATTTTGGGGGGTGCATAAACAGAATTTCACAAATTTATGGCGATCAAACTACAAAATAAGACATATGCTGATAATAATTTACCTGATAGAATTATTGAAAACTCTCATGGCATCATGACTAAAAAAGCTTTTAAGAGGCCTACCTTAACCGAACTCCCCAGCATGCCAACCAGCCCGAGCACCCCTTGAAAGGTGCACTCTTCCACTTTTGTCTGGGTGATGGAACAGGGGCTGGTGGTGAAGATCCTCTCCTTCACTAGCCCCACCACCTCAGCCCGCTTCTCTATCTGCCTCACCAGCACGTGCTGCATGTCCACCGACCTGATATGAAGAGAAGCTGGTGTTAATGGTTTGAGACAGACTGATTGACAAATGGAAAATGACACCACGCCGCTGTGGTCTGAGGTGTTTAGCATGTGATGCCTGAAGTCCACATTTATAAGGAGTTCATTACATCACCATTGATGACCTCATCTCCTTAATCTTTGATTACAACCTGTATATGTGAAAGCAGTTTTTAAAAATAAAATAAAAAGCTTTTAAAATATTACATCATACCTGTTGTCCGAGTCAAGTAATAGCTTCTTCACATTCACCTCCTCTTTCTTCAGCTGGCCAAAACATGACTGGAGCTTGGTAGTGCCACGCCCCTCCAGTCTGATACTTGCAGAGCCGGCTTCGGGGCCCAGATCACTAGCAAGTTTAGCTCCATATGTCCCCTTGTAGGTCAAGAATTCTGACTCTGACACTCCTGCAAAAACACAAGGTGTTACCCCGATATCAGCTTTGTTGAAATGTGTCTGGGAACTCACATGCACGACATTTTTCCTGTAACAACTTAAGTTTGAATCTGCACACCTACCCGGGATGAGCTCCTTGTCACCCAGCAACAAGTCGCCGAGAGTGAAATCTGTTGGTTGGTACCTGGGTCTCTGCCAAAACCAGCGCTTGCGTTTGATCACGAGGGCCATGGGAACCAGTTTGTGAGAGTCATTTACTCGAGAGACGTGGATGAGAAGTCCTTCGGGGTCAATCTCACGGACGAAGTTGGCAGTGGCCTTGGAAAACATGACTCCAGAAGACGAGCACCACAGACAGCTGGAAGAGAAAGAAATTAAAGGTTTCAGCTTGGGCTTAATTTCTCTCCAACAGCAACCCTAATGTGTTTTATTTAAATATCTAAACAACTGTAGGTGATTTCCAGTTGGTATTCTCTCCAGCTCTCTACCCTTGATTGTTTATGAGTGACTGAGAGGCCTGTGTGTGTGTGTGTGTGGGGGGGGGGTTAACCCCCAAATAGCAAGAAATCAGTGACTCATCGGACATAGAGGAAGTCCCCTGGATGTTAGGATACAACTTTAACAACAAAAACATGAGTGCACACAGACACCAAGGTCCACTAATACTGCAGTCTCAGTTTTCATTGTTTAAATATTCACAATATTTGGATGTACAATAAAGAGGGGAGGGGAGTTTGGAGGAGAAGGCTGCGCAGCATTAGATGGTAGAGGAATGTTACATAAAAGAAGATGATGGAGCTCAGGCTTTTGAAAACTATCCTCATGAATAAAATGTAAGAATGTTCAACTTCGCCGTTGAAGATTAAGGCAAACTAACCATGACTTGACATAGATTCACTGTGTTGAGTCACTTGGGTTAAATTATTAAGCAGCTGCCGTAATGTCACCTGGGACTGTCCTTTAACCCCAAACTCGCACTGTAAAAGCTCACATTCTGAATATTTCATGTTTCTTTTGTTTAGTGTGTTCTGAACCAAGGAAACAAGGGGCATAAAAGGAATAACTGTCACATGCAGTAGATAGATAGATAGATAGATAGATAGATAGATAGATAGATAGATAGATAGATAGATAGATAGATAGATAGATAGATAGATAGATTTTCTATAGTAATGTAATGTGTCGATGAGCATAATCAGACGCTTTAGGTTGCTAAAGTTGGACTCTGACAGTCCTGTTTTCGGCTCAGGCTCCACGACCACCCCCATACACACGTGTGCCAGCCCATTTCCCGGCAGCCCACTTTTTCCAGTTCAAGCTTTCAAGCTACAGTAGCTGGGGCCGCGCACGAGCTGGCGTAATGAGTGAGGTCAATTGCGCACGAGCCTCAAGACGCATGACTTGGATGAATTTAAAGGGAGCCGGAGACTCAAAAATACTTTGACCGCAAAATAACAACACAGGTTGGGACAGTGAAACCATTCTTAGTCTCGTCATCGCACAGAAACACAGACTGACACGCAGTAGCCAATAAATAAAGTTTTTACCTTTCTCAGAGTTGACAGTCAGTAACGAAATGTGACCGATGATGACGTAAAAAATAAAATCCAAAAGTAGTCCTTTGGCTTTCTAAGTGAAAGTTCACACACAGCTATTTGAGCAAATGACGAAACTGTGAAGCAAATCCCCGAAAGACAGCACTGTCCGGGAGAAGCTACAGGCGAGTGCTGAGAGGACTGTATAGCCAACCCTAACCCTAACAGAAGACCGCCTCCTGGAGTTAATTCTGATCATATGAGCACACTGGGACGTGTATCTGTGTGTGTATCTGTGTGTGTATCTGTGTGTCCGTTTCGGGACATGAGCAGATTTGCCTGTTTGAACTTATTAATATTATTCATTCATATGTGATGAGTAATCTTTAAAACGGATGTCTTTTTCAGCAAAAGTTCATTCAGCAGCCAAACCACATCTTGCCTCACAACACAACCATTGAGGTGGTCAAGCAATTTTAAGTCTTTATTTATTTATTTAAAATGAGCTAGAACATTAAGCTCAAAAAGATAATTTAAAAAAATAATAAATGAACTCATATTTAAAGGATACGAGAAAGTTTCGTGTATTTAGTCTCTGTGTTTTCATTCAGGTCGTCTGTTTTCCTCCCTCTAAGTAACTTCAGGTTTAAAGTCTTTCATGAGTCTGTTCAGGTCATGTTCATTTTTCGTGTTTTCTCTTCATAGTTCCTCGCATGTACCTCTTCAGAATCATGTTCACTTTTGTCATAGTCATCACAGTTTATGTTTTCCCAGTTTAGGTTTTAGTTTTAGTTCTCACCCCCTGTTCACCTTGCTTTGTTTTTGTATTCATGTTTTTTCAGCCTAATAAACGGCTCGCCTTTTGTTTAAAGTCAGTTCTGTCTCCTTTTGGGTGTGCATTTGGGCCCTCCATCTCACTCCAACACAGTCTACTTCCGCGGACCGTGACATATGGTACTATAACAGGCTCTGTGATCAGGAGGTTTAACGTTCATAAAAGTAATTTTCATGTTCATTAGTGAAAATGTAGATGCATGAAAGTAGTTTAACCTTTAGTGCCTCTACAATTTCTTAATAATATTGGGGGAAATTATTTTTTAAAAAAGAAGAAGAAACCACAGGGAGGAAAAACAGCTTAGTAAAAAACAGGAGGTGAAACACAAATATACCTGTTCACAAAAAGATGATGGTGATTGTTTTTGATTCATATTTAAAAATCATCAATGGTGATTTTTTTAAAATTTTGGATATTTGTTTATAAACAGAACATTAAAAAAAGCATAAAGAAAAAGAAAATATGTTCTGGTGCTAAATTTATGATACTGAACTCATCTGTGAAATCTTCCTTTAATTGTAGATGTTATGAAATTTCATATTTTACAGTGGAAAGTTTTAAACAACAGACATCATTGTAATATTACATGCATTATTTTTGTATTGCAAATGTTCTGAAATTATCTATTTGATTATGGAGTGACGATGTAATTGGATTTTTGCCACCGACTTTGATTACAAATATTACTAAATGTAAGTTAGGTCCTGACTGTAAAAACCAACACATTTTCAAATGGCAAACGGCACAACAGTCTGGTCTGCCATTTTTACTATTTAAATTCTGTCTTTTACATCTTAAGTTTCAGTTCCTTTAAGAGTTCAGGGTTGGGTCATTCTGACCTCCAGCGATCCCTTTAGTTGGCACAGGAGTGTAACTAATAAAGGTCCTCTTTTCTCTAAGTCAGAATAACTGATGATTGAGGCAACAGGATGCCTGCTTGTCACCATGTCCCACTTCTTTTTTCACACATTTTCATTTTTCTTCCAAGTGTCCAAGAAAGTAAGATTAATAACCTGACGTTGCCTCCATTAACAGTACTCGCAGCACGCATTGACTATACTGCACAGAAATCAGAATATATTTGATCAATCTGAGACTATTAAAGCAAACTGCAATGACGCACACATGGACACACTATTTTTTATTAGGTACACCTTTCCAGTACCAGGTTGGACCTCATTTAGCCTTAAGAGCTGCTTTCATTCTCTGGTAGTACGGATTCAACAAGCTGCTGGAAACATTCCTCAGAGATTTTGGCCCATATTGACATAACAGCATCACACAGTTGCTGCACAGGTGCTCTGTTGGATTGGGATCTGATAACTGTGGAGGTCATTTGAGTAGAGTGAATTCATTCCAGTATTTAAGGAACCAGTTTGAGATCATTTGAGCTTTGTGACATACAACGTTATCCTGCTGAAAGCAGCTATGAGAAGAAGGGTATACTGGGGTCATAAAGGGATGGACATGGTCTACAACAAAACTCAAGTAGGCTGCGTTTAAACAATGCTCAGTTGGTACACTAAGACCAGCCTGAATCATTCATATTGGCAAGATTGAACCATGCTTTTCTGTTGTTTAAACAAAAGTCTGACCCTACCATCTGCATGCCAAACCAGGCTCATCAGACCAGGCAATGTTTTTCAAATCTTCTGTTTTTAATGAGCATTTGCGAATCGTAGCTTCGGTTTCCTGTTCTTAGTTGACATGAGTGTGACCCGGGGTGGTCTTCTGCTGACACTTTGTGCATTCAGAGATGCTCTTCTGCATGCCTTGGTTGTAACAACTGGTTATTTGAGGTACTGTTGCCTTTAATCTGCTGGAAGCAACCAGGCTCAGACCTTTCTGATGTCTGGCATCAAGAAGGCGTTTTCACCCAGAGCTGCTTCTAAGTGGATATTTGAATGGAAAGAGTTGCTGGCAAGTGATTGGCTGATTAGATATTTGGATAAAGGAGCAGTTGAACAGGTGAATCTTCTAATGTGGCTGAGAGTGTAGTCTTTAATTTGTTAGTGCGTTATCGCAGTGGGAATCTGCTACTGGTCCAGATTCCCACTGCAGTAATTAATATTATGCATCAATGTGTTCTTTGAGTATACCTTTATAATCTGAGCCAATACATCATTTATGTGATTTTTACCAAATATATTTCTGTGCAGGCATTACTCACAGAAATGTTTCAGGTATTTAAGCACAAAAGGAGGTTTATGGTCCCGTGAAATAAAGATATTCTCTTTCTGATTGACAGGCATTCCTTTGAGAAGATCTTGAGAACTAAGAGCAAGTAAAAGTGGAGGTTTTTGGAAAACAGGAGGACATCTGGAGAATATTAAAGTTAGGAAAACTGATAGTAGGAACAAGAAGCATTTTGCAAATAAGAACTGACTATGTGGGAAAGTCATCAGATCTAATGTGAGCTGGGATTCAATGGAAGCTCGCACAACTCTGCAAATGACACGCAGGTCTACATAATGGATGGACAGTGTTTTAAGATAAGATAAGATAAGATAACCTTTATTAGTCCCACACGTGGGAAACTGTTTTGTCACAGCAGGAAGTGGACAGTGCAAAAGTTATATAGCAAAAATTAGAATACAATAAGAATAAAATACTGTACCCAACTGTACAGAATAGAATAAAATAAAATACTATATACAGTAGAATAAATAGAATAAAATATACAACAGGATAAAAATAGAATACAAATGCTTTATACAACTGAGTAAAAATACAACTTTGTCAGAAAAAGAGTGTTGCACTTAGTGTTATTGCACATGTGTGGATGTGTGTGTTTGATCAGTTGGAGTCTTTGCTGTGGAGTCTGACAGCAGTGGGGAGGAAAGAGCTGCGAAATCTCTCCGTCCCACACCGTGGGTGCCGCAGCCTGCCACTGAAGGAGCTGCTCAGTGCTGTCACAGTCTGCTGCATGAGGTGGGAGATGTTGTCCATCAGGGATGACAGCTTAGTTCTCCTGTCACTCACCACCTCCACTGGGTCCAGAGGGCATCCTAGAACAGAGCTGGCCCTTCTAATCAGCCTGTTCAGTCTCTTCCTGTCCCCAGCAGAGCTGTTGCCACCCCAGCAGACCACACCGTAAAAGATAGCTGATGCCACCACAGAGTCATAGGAGGTCTTCAGGAGTGGGCCCTCTACTCCAAACGACCTGAGTCTCCGCAGCAGGTACAGCCTGCTCTGCCCTTTCCTGTAGAGGGCGTCTGAATTATGAGTCCAGTCCAGTTTGTTGTTCAGATGAACACCAAGGTACCTGTAGCTGTCCACAGCCTCAATGTCCATACCTTGGATGTTCAGTGGTTACCAGCTCCTTGGTTTTACTGGTGTTGATGTGGAGGTAGTTCAGCTGGCACCATTCCACAAAGTCTTGGGTCAGTCCTCTGTACTCCTTGTCGTCCCCATCAGTGATGAGGCCGACTAGTGCAAAGTCATCAGAGAACTTCTGCAGGAAGCACTGGGTGGAGTTGTGGGAGAAGTCTGCAGTGTAGATGGTGAAGAGGAACGGAGCCAGAACCGTTCCCTGTGGGGCCCCCGTACTGCAGACGACCCTGTCCGACACACAGCCCTGAGTTCTCACATACTGTGGTCGATCGGTGAGGTAGTCCAAAATCCAGGTAGTGAGGTGATGGTCCACTCCTGAGTTCTCCAGCTTGTCCTTCAGGACCGAGGGAAGAATGGTGTTGAAGGCACTGGAGAAATCAAAGAACATGATTCTCATAGTGCTCCCAGCGGTCTCCAGGTAAGTGAGGGAACGGTGTAGGTGGTAATTGACGGCATCATCCCCTCCAATGCCAGGCTGGTAGGCAAACTGAAGTGGGTCCAGTGATGAGCTCAGCAGGTGCTGAAGCTGAGCCAGGACCAGCCGCTCCAGGGTCTTCATCAGGTGGGATGTCAGAGCCACCGGCCTGTAGCTGTTGAGGTCCTTGGGGTGTGAAGTCTTTGGCACTGGTACAACACAGGAGGTTTTCCAGAGCTGTGGGACTCTCCCCAGCCTCAGGCTCAGGTTGAAGAGGTGCTCCATCACCCCACACAGTTGGTCCGCGCAGGACCTGACGACCCTTGAGCTGATGCCATCTGGGCCCGCTGCCTTCTTGGCTTTAATCCTCCTCAGTTCCCTCCTAACCTGGGTGGTTGAGAGATACAGGCTGGAGCCTTGTGTGGAGTGTGTATTGGCTGCTGTTATTGGGGGTGGGGGGGAGTGAGCAGGGTGAGTAAAGGTGTGAAGTGTCTGAGGTGTCAGAGGTGGAACAGCAGCAGTGGGGGTGGGTGAGTCTGCAGCTGATGTTGAAGACTGCCTCATGGATGAATCAAATCTGTTGAAGAAATGATTCAGTTCATTTGCCCACCTCACATCCCTCCCAGGCAGAGAGTTCTGATGTTTGTGGCCCGAGATGGTTCTGAGGCCTCTCCAGACTTCACCAACGTTGTTTTGCTGAAGCTGCTTCTCCATCTTCTGCCTGTAGCTGTCCTTCCCATTCCTTATCAGTCCCCTCAGCTGGAATAAAAAAAAATGGGAGTGCAGTACTTCCGAGCATGTCAAATTATTTTATCAAAGGACATAACTGAACCTTATTGTCTGCTTTATCTGCTGACTGCTAAATCACACATAATTATACTTAGTACAAAAACGAAGTAACTTTATGTTTATCTTTTATTTTAATAAATGTAATACTTTTGGAAAGCCTGTTTATTTCCTCTAAATGGAGCCACATCTGTGAGGAAAATGCACTTGTGGGTTGTGCCCATGAAAAACTTCTCTGCCAACGTCAGGCAGCTTATTCTGCTATTGAATCTTGTTTTGAGGTTGACCACCCCAGGTGGAGTCAGCAACATTCATACAGCAGTTGGATCAAAGGGTCAAAGCGTAGAGAAGATGCAGGGAACGCTATGTTGATTGCTGCATCGATGAGATACCAACTTTTGCTGTGTGTGTGTGTGTGGGGGGGGGGGGGGGGGGGGGATCTCCTTCACGTGAAAAACAAGCTGGTCATCATTGGAGGCAATCAAAATGCAGAGACATATTGACATGAGATTCTGCAACCAGTGGTAATCTAATACTTTCACATTCTGGGACTGAACTTTTTCCTTGAAGATGAAAACCCTACCAATACAGAGCGGGGTTTATCAGAGACTACTTCCCCTCCAGAATGTGGGGATAGAGAGGATGGCATGGCCTGCCTCAAGCCCAATGCAGTGTGTGACCAAGCTGCTGACCAGCAGGAGGAGGTCGTAGGCTGTTGTGGCTGTGTACGATTCTTCCGCATGCTAATAAGCCCCCTGTTTATCAAATATATAAATATTAAATTGTCAGCATGTCTTGTTTCTTCAGACTTTATTTATCAAATCAAATAAATGACACAAAATAAGAGTAAAAAGCAGAAAAAGCTAAAAACTTTGGCATTGGTAGAGAAGCCTTTCAGGGGTGTAATTCACGTACTCAACTCTGCTGCTCATGCATTTTCCTTACAAATTTAAGTGGAAATAAACAGACTCTCCCACTGTGTAAGATTTATTGCCAAGAAGCATTTGTTGCAACAAAGAAATAATCAACCAAACACACGCTTCTTTACTTTATGTGCCAAGTTTATTTCAATGAGGGGGCATTTTTTTGATGACCATTTGAAGAGACTGGCAGTGAGGCAAACAAGAACCAGTGAGACACCATTACTTGTCCATCCCTTGTAGAGTTAATCTTCTTTCAACATGGAGTGTCATTGCCATTTCCTCAATAAAAAATTGTGCACAGGATCCCATGACAGGATTGATTATAACAAGGCAGCATACGGACTCCTGTTTATCACAAGAATCTCTAATCGGGCATCAGCTGGAATAATAAGAAATTCTTCGAGTCACGATGTTAACTCGATGGAGCACATGAGCAAGATAAAAAAAAAAAACAAAACATCTGCACAAGTTCCCATCAGCCCCTGACCATCATTTTCTCTCCAGCTAAGAATCATACTGACATCATTAAAACATTTTTAGTCTGAATAAAAGTGCAAAACTGCTACAGCAGCTCCTTGAATGCAGCACTGCAATGAAAAGGCACTTTGGTAAAAGCAGAGATACAGTGAAACATACAGATATGCACCTTTAGTCTACGCTTACATGTAAATTACAGTTACAGGAGTGAAAGCCTAGGAAGAACCATTGGAAAAAAAAGAATACAAAAAACCAAAACACACCAATAAAAGTTCTATAGGTTGTGCTCAGTTCTAAAAGAGGAAGCAGGAAGTGTGGATCCAGGTTACACTGACATGGAACATTACACAGGCAGGTCAGGACACTTTGAGTCTGCCCTCAGTTCAGTTTCATACTTCCCTCTTAATAATAAGTCGACTGCAGACGTTTGGTTAAATCCAAAGTTCACCACAGCACAGGGAAGTCCATTTTGCTGAATCCGGGATCTCTGCGCATCTCCCAGTACGTGTTGTTGCTCACCCAAGTGTCATCCTTAGACTTCCTGTCAGCAAAACACAAATGATCATGAATTAGTATGACTGACAGATACTGACCGACGCACCACAAAATTACAAATAGGAACTACAGATGAAGATAGAAAAATGAGCTCCCCTGTGAACATTTCCCAAATATTATAAAGCATTTCTCCAAACATCCTGGTTTTATTTGGATGCTTACATTACGTTACTTTGCACACAAAAAACATTTTTTAGTCAGTTATAGTAACAGTGTATCCTTTTGCTGGATAACAGCCTGCAGTAATTTCTTGTAGTTTTCAGCTAGTTTCACTCACGTCTCCTGAGCATCATCAGCCCATTTTTCCTTTGGCAAACCTTTAAGCGCCTCCAGATTTGATGGTCTTCTGGCACAGACCTTGGTCTCAAATCACCCCACAGATTTCCAGGGCATCGTGCAGGTCTGTTAATGACATTCACTTTGGTCTTCTGGAGGTACGTCTTCCCCGGGAGCAACCCATGTTTTGGGTCATTGTTGTGTTGGAAGACAAAGTGATGACTCAGACATAATTGTGCCGCTGAGGTTTTCTTTCATTATCTTCACATTATCTTCTTCATGATTCCTTCCACCTTGATGAGATTCTCTGTTCCAGAAGCATCCCCGCAGTATAATATTCACACCAACGTGTTTCACTGTGGGGACACCGTTCTTTGGGCTGTACACCTCTCCCTATGTTCTCCAAATATAAACAGTTTCTTTGGCCAGGACTTGGCAGGATTCTAGCGATTGTCTTCCTTGAGACTACAATTCCCAACTTGATTAAATCATTCATTAGTGTCTTGGCAGTTCCAGGCTCTTTAGATCTCTCACTAGTTTGAGTCTTTTGCTTTCTACCTCTGCCAGGTTAGTTCTGTACTTTGTGGCTCCATTTGAATTTCTTGATACTTCTCACTACAGTTCTTGACACTTGGAAACACTGTGATTACTTTGCTTTGTGAGCAGCAACAATTCTTTAAAGTCTAAACTGATTTCTTTTGTTTTTGACCTGATGCTTTCTCAAGTGACCGCTCAAACCCTTACTGAAGTTTTTATTCTGTGTGTAGGCTGAAAGATAAAGTCAAAATCAAAATTAGGTTAACTCTGAAATGCTCTAAGCTTTGTTTGTGCTATAGCTTAATAAAACGTTCAGTTTTTCAGGGGATTGATCATTTTGACCCTTGTATTTTTTGTTTTTTCCTGAAATAATTATTTTATTGGGTGCAAACAGAAAACTAGTGCATTTAGAAATGCATGTTGAAAATCATTTGCTCTGCTAAAAGGAACATTATGATAAAAACTTTAAATTTCATACAGGAGCTAATAATTTTACCCTCATCTGTACTTTGAGTTACAACAAGCCCAGGATTATGTTGGGAAAAAAAACAACCAACCAAACAAACAAACAAACAAACAAACACACACAAACACTGCACACAAAGACCTTACAGACAAGGAAAAGAGCATACTTGAAAAAGCGTGGCTGGTGTGTCATGTTGTTGTCCTGCAGCACTTTCCTCCTCTCCCTCTGGAGCTGCTCTATTCTCTGCTTCTGCTCCTCAGCTCCATCTACATTCCCCTCTTCCAGCAGCCTGGAATAAATATACAGAAACACAGTCAGGGTGGGGATCAGTGCAGATTTGTTCCTGCTGTCTGTCAGTGCCATTCCCAACCTCCACAAAAAAGAAAAACTCCAGCTTTCGTGCAGTTTCGGAAGTGACTTGATGCCGCTGTAACAATATTAACTTCTGAATGATGTCACTTAATAACATAACGTTGGTAGTTAATCACTGGATAGCTGTTACACAACTTTGTAAACCTGCTGGATTCATGTTAATAAAACATTTTCTAGTTACTCAAATTCAAATGAAAGAACAAAGATTTATGTATTTATGTTGACTCACTGAAACATGTCCCTTCTTATAGAGCTATTATACTTATAGAGTTATTCAACTATTCTAGGACAGTAGGAATATATCTTTTGAACAAGTAATTAAAAAAAAAAACTTACTATACATTTAAAATATTAGACTGTACATAAAAGATGAACACAACTTCCTGGTCTGAAAAGTAAAGCAAATGCATTTTTAAAAGGCAATGTGCATTCTTTGTAATGGCCAGCAGGGGGCAAATCTATATAGAAGAAAACGTTTCTCGGACTCATTTGTCTGTGAACAATCTGCTAATGTGTTTATACTCAAGATCTCTGGTTTCCAATCTTAGAGAATACAATATGTTGTTGTTTTTGTTGATTATGGTAAGAGTGAAAAAGGAGGATAAAGTAAACAGAAACTCCTTAACACAAACTTCTTCAAAACCTATTGTATACAATACTAAATATGCAAAACTTAATGTACGTTCTCAGTTAAATTTGAACAATACAGTCCAGATAAAAACAAGATGGGAAGCTGAAATAAATAGACACCAGAGGATAGGCAGGAAGAAATATGTGCAGGAGTACACACGATAGCCAACTCCAGACACTAGTAATCGTGGCAAAAATTAGCTTAACACAAGCAAACAAATGTTGGGGAAAATGTCAGCCACATGCTGGTAACCATACCTACAATATGTTGGTATGAGATATTAAAGGCACACAAAAATACCAGAGGGCAGTGAAGGAAGAGAGGAATAATTCCTTTAAAGAAATTGTGTATCACTTTTAAGTGGCTCAAACTTGACCCACCAACATATTACAGCCACAGCTAGGTCAAGAATAAATAACATAGTCTCTGAGAATTCAACAAGATATATTTATCAAACAGTGGAGGCCAGCTGAGGTGATCCTGACATATTGAACTCATCTGAGTTAACTCTCAGATCCAAAACCACACACACCGATGTATGAACATATGAACTTCTTAATCCGCAGGGTTTAATTTAATGCTAGCCCACCTTTGCAACTATAACAGGTTCAACTCTTCTGGGAAGGCTTTCTACAAGGTTTAGGAGTGTTTATGGGAATTCTTACAAAAGCGCATTTGTGAGCCCAGACGTTGGAAGGCCGGGCTCACGGTCTCTGCTCTAATTCATCCTACAGGTGTTCTATCGAGTTGAGGTCAGGACTGTACCGTCCAGTCAAGTTCTTCCACACCAAACTCGCTCATCACCGTCTTTATGAACTTGGTTTGTGCACTGGTGTGCAGTCATGTTGGAACAGGAAGGGGTCATAAACAAACTGTTCCCACAAAGTTGGCAGCATGAAATTGTCCAGAATATCTCGGTATGCTGAAGCATTAAGAGTTCCTTTGACTGGAAATGAGGGGCTGAGCTCAATGCCCGAAAAACAACCCCCATACCATAAGCCCCCCTCCACCAAACTTGACACAATGCAGTCAGTTTCTCCAGGCAACCACCAGACCTAGACTCATCCATCAGACTGTCAGAGACAGAAGTATGATTCATCAATGCAGAGATCACGTCTCCACTGCCCTAGAGTCCAGTTACTCTATCTGATGATTTGTACTGTGCTTGGTGATGGGTGAGTGAATACTTTTGGCAATATAGTGCATCACATCCAGTTTCAAAACACCAAGTTGTTGACAGCCAAAATAGTCAACGTGAGACCTGAAGACGACGCCTCGGTAATTAATGGATGATTTCATGTTCTATATACAGTCTATGTTTAAAGGACAATCTCTCTCTACAAGCAAGGACATACACAATACTCTTCATCTTTCTGGATCTAGACTAGTATAGCTGTTGCTATGGTTATGTTCATACCTCTGCCTTGTGCTGCTTCACACCACATGGGCAAAGCCAGACTTGGCCCAGAAGCTCATGGAACCAAATGGTCAGATTTTACAGCTTTGAATTTATCTATTGTATAAGACCATCTGTTTTTGTTGTTTATTGTAATCAGGACTAAGAAAACAAACTGAGATTCTCAATGTTACAGTGTGTACACAGGAATGAGAGACAAAGAGTGGCAACCTCTGGTCCGGCCTGAAGCGCGTGTCCGATGGGGGCAGCAGAGGTCTTAAAGCAAGGTCCAGCTCATTTAACTCCACCGCAAACTGGGTGAAGCCGTAGTACTGTTCTTGGTCCACTGGCATTGGATCTAAACACAGACAGACATAAAAACAAGCAGCTCTAATATCATGTTCAGGTCAGTTGTGCGCTTTGACTGAAGCGGTGCAAGACAGTGTGACCGACACTTCCAGCGACTCCTCACTTACTTGCTCTCCAGATACACGTGGCAGACGGTGGCTTCCCTTGAAACACTGCTTCGTTCCATTTTCCAAATATGGAGTGCACCACTTTTCCATCTGAATCTGTAACCACACCCTCTATCTCATTCACTGTAGAGCTCCATGTTCTTGCCTAAAAAGGAAATATTTATATTTCATTTTAAAAAGAAGGACACGATACATATACATTACACCATACAAAAGCAGACATTATTTGTATCATACAAACTATGCACTAAATCCTAAATGAATCCTCTTAAATTTAAAAGAAACTGCAGCATTGTTACTTTTTCTGACATTTATTTTTTTTTACAGGTCAGCTTCTTTTTTGTCCAGTAGATGGTGCTGTTTAAGCTTCTAGCGTTGAAGGAATTTGGCTTACTACTGCTATTATGGCTTTATGTGCAAGAAATGGACATTTGAATGAGCAGTAATTTTATAACAAGCGTGGATCATTTTTACGAGCCTGCTCAGATGATAAGGGAGCTTATAAAAAAAATAAAATAACATGTTAAAATTACTAATAACAACAGCATGACAGAGAATCACATGTATTTAGCAAAATAATATTACAAACAGTAAGGGGGGGAAAGTTTACTCTAATATTGGTGGCTTACACACAGCATCTTTGTGTACTAACCTTAACAAATGTAATTTTGCACTGGCAGACATTGCTGTTGATGTTTTTGATCGCCATCTCGCCGTAGTGTTCGATCCAACGCTGGCCACTCAGGATGTTATGGATGCAGGATGTCACCTTGTTCCATTCATAATGGTCCCCAAACCTGCAGAAAACACACACATATACACACAATGCACCATTTAGCTTGCACTCATTACACATCCACAACAAAATAGAAAAAAGTAAAGAACCTACGCAGGTAGCGTGACACGGGTGGTTCCCATGGGAACGATTTCCATGGATTTTCCCCAGAATTTATTTTTCCATCGAACATCTGGAGAGAACAATAGAGCATTAAGGGAACAATCTGTAGCTTCTCTGACTACCCAAGGCTGCTCAGTTATTTTTTAACAACGCGCCAGAATGCATCAGAGCTTCCACAAGCTATATTAGTATAATCAATAGAGTCATTTTATAGAGAGCAATGATGCTAAGCAGTTAATTATCACATGATAGGAAGGTACAAGATGATGGTCAAATGAGGTTATTTAGATCGGCTAAGACACTAGTTTCTGCTACATGTAAAATCTACAGCATGCAGCAAACACACAGGAACAAGGTGTGGGAGCTCTGGTGTAATCTGCAAGAAGCCCAGGCAGACAAGAGGGTGGATGTGGGGTGTTTATTCCAAATAATCCCTGCGGGGCTCACCTTGCCAAAAGGTGAAGTTCTTTGAATCAGCATGACATGCTGACACAGGCGGGTGATGACTCACCTGGAAAGTGGGGAGAAAAAGAAAACAATAATGAGGTCCTTTATGAAAAGGTTGGGTCTGTAAGTTGAAAGTTAATTCTTTGCTAGCTATACAACCAATAAAGCATCAGATCACCGCAGGGCACCATTTCACTGCCCTACATTTGTTGCTACTACTAGGCTAGTTTTGTGAAAAGAGTCATAAAGAAAGTGGCATTCATATGTTCCCTCCACTTTTTGTAAACAGAATCTAATGAAGTTGTCACAAATAATTTGACAGTTGCATTAACTTAGAGATGACAAAGCAGCTGTGTGCAGTCTGAAGAGAATGTGTAAACTTTGTGACTTCTACCTGCTCAGCTATAAACCTGAAGCCCTTATCAGGCCTGTCGCACTCGTACGTCTCTCCCAGGACGGGGTTAAAGGGTTTGCTTCCTGCTCGGTAGTAGGTGGATGCATATGAAGATATTGCAAATGTAGCAACATACACCTGCACAAGGAAGGAAGAAAGGGATGGCTCAGTGAATGACACTTGGTTCCAAACAAGAACAGTAAGATGTTCCCACTCTGTCATTCTATTCAAAAAATAAATATGTCAAAAACACCCTCAGAGTCAGCCACGGGGAAAGCTTGAGCCCCCTCATACACTGGAGCTCAATCAATTTCAAACCCACACTAAGAAGTAAAATAATATTTTTGTTTCCCGTCAGAACATCTTTGTACCTACAACCAACTTCAAAGGTGAGTTTTTGCATGGGTCATATCCCTGTATGGGATGGGTAGCTGCTCTCCTTTTTACATTGCACTCTGATACAAGACCTGATTTGGTTGCAGTTTTAATGAAACAAGATAAAGCAGAAGTTGTCAAATTTCAGCCGACCTTTACATACTTGAGGGCCTGAAAGTCCAATAATTTTCATAGTATGAAGGTCAAATTCAAATTCATTGTTTCACTACAAAAGAAAAAAAACAAAAAGCTGTGAGCAGGGTGCGCTCAGGCAGGAAGCACTCACTATCTTCCATGGAATGAGCCTGTAATTGGTTTCTGCAAAAAATTCACATCCCAGACTATGAAGATAAAACTGTGTATAGGAATTTGTCGGAGAAGAAACTAACAGAGGCAAAATCTGTGTGTGTGTGCATTCATACATAACCGTATTTTAAATATGAATTTGTGTTAAAGGTAATACACCACAGTTTGTATCGTTTTATGTTTTATGTGAGTGACTTCCTTGTAATTAAATATTTATTGACGGCTCCAGAAAAAGTACACATTATACAAAACAAACATCACATTAGCTTCCTGAGGAAGAGCACAGAGCTTATGTCTGCTAGGTGTGTTATTAATATGCCTGTCAGAGGATCTGAACCTCAAACTCTTGTAAAAATAACTCTGTGAATATGACTTTCAAAAGTGTCTCAGGAAAATTAGAACATGCTAATTTGAATGTTTTGCATGTGCCGGTTTGTAGTCCACATGTAAAATATTTCCCACTCACCATGCGCTGGTAGGGGTCTTGAGTCTGATTAGCAGTGTCCAGGAGTTCGCTGTACTCCAGCTCCTCACACAGCTTCTGCAGAGTGTTGAGTGGCTCATTGAGGTGCACGGGCATGGCCACCTTGGACAAGTCCTTGCCTATGTTGTTTCTCAGGATGTTCCACAGGCTCACGCTGTTGGCGGGACAGGGAGAGGGCAGAGTGGAGCGTCGACGAGCCAGCGTCACCACGCTGCTCACTACAGAAGAAATACGATGTCGTAAGAGACAGATTAATATGCATGGCTTTAAAAGACATAAGTGAACACTGATGTTTGCATGGGAGGAGTGTTTTTTTGTTTTGTTTATATGTTAATATGATTATGTATGCAGATTCCAAGTGTATACACGAACTTGTGGAGGACACCAAGAAGACGACCTACAAGGCTGAGTTTGGTGCAAATGGGGAAACTAATAAAAATGGAAAACTGCATTTGGGACTGAATGATTTGATTGCAGGAATGTCGTTCCTTCTGTTTGTGAAAAGATTAAAAACCACAGCTTTCATGCCGGTCACACACTGCATTAAACAACGCTGCACTGAGTTTGTAAACATGTCTGGGAGTCTGTGCCGATTTTCAACACATTTTTGGAACCAAAGATTTATTTCACTGATACTTAGTGATTGTATTAGCTCCAAACTGGTTAAGGATGTACTGAAAATTGTCCACACGAATGCAACATAGGTCACATTTTCAAAGCATAACAAATGTCAGTATCCATATCAATAAAATATCAGTATGAAATCTTACTGTTACTAGGCATCAATAATTTATTTGATGCTGTTACGTCACGGAAAATGTCCCTAGAGGTCCTTTCCTTATTTACACAGTATAATTTTTGCAGATGTTATTACATCGCCAGCACTTCTGGGCCCAAAATTAGTCCCTAAACCACGACAGGGCCTCCACCGTGTTGTACAGATGGCTGTAGACACTCACTGTTGTACCTCTCTCCTCTCCTCCTCACTACATTATGACGATGATTTGAACTACAAATTTCAGATTAGGATTCAGCTTTTCATACACAGTGGGTGTCACAATGACTTCTCACAGATGCACAGCTTGTTGCCTTATTACTTACCGGAGTTGTGCCTCTCACTCCCCCCAGCGTTGCTGTAGGTATCCACGGAAACACTGTCACTGACATCACTTATATACGAGTCATCGTCAGACACCTTGAGATAGGAAATCAATGATGAAAGGTCAGTGAGCCAGCAGGATACTGAATCAAAGGACAAAAGCACACAGATCTAGAAAGCCTCTGCATCATCGGGATAGAGGAGAACATTTTAGGAGTGACATGTTAGTAAAGCTCAGTTAGGCAGTCATTTTTTTAAATCCCATTTGCAGAATTGTCTTTGAGTATTCATTCAACTGGTTGAGAGAAATCTACACTTCTACACCTCCCTCTACCCTGACTTTAAGTTTTAGAAAAACCAACCATGTAACAAAAACAGTGTTGCTGATTTTTTTTGCGTGTGTTTTTAGTTTTACACTATAATTATTTTTTAAATCTCTACACAGAAACTGTTTAATCTGTGTGTGTTTTTCAAGTCATTTCCATAATGTGTGTGTTATGGAACAAAAGCAGACCTACGATTTCTCTGTCATATATAAATGGTTATAATGGTGTCCGATTATGTTAAACGTGGCTAAATATTCAACAAAAACTAACAAACTAATATCTTGGACATGCCAAACTTTTTGTGTGGGAACAACGTTGGAATGAATCAGCTGATCATTTATTGCGTTTTGAACATGGAGATGCAGTTGATCTTGCAGATGATGTCTGACCTCGTTCTCAGAAGAGGAAGAGGACAGGAGGTACTCCTGAGCGTCAAAGAACTCCGTTAAGGACTCTGATCCTTTGCTCTCACTGGAGACCTGGTGCACCAAGGACTGTGGGGCATCTACAGAATCCTGAATTGGATAAAAAGACACCAGGTGAGTATAATCAGACCACTTGTCAGGTATTGTGAGTATTTGTGGTGTAATTCCACAGGACCATAGAATTTGACCCGGTGTCACTCACTGAGGCATAGGCGGTCTTTAGACCGACAACATGCGCAGGCTGGGTGGGCTGCAGGTCAATAGTGTGTCTCAGCCTGTCTCTCTCTGCCACCAGGGAACTAAATGCTGACTTCAGTTTGACGTGGACTGGAGAAAGGCAAATGTCAGAGACGGGAAAATAAGCAGGGACACAGCAAATACTGAGTTGTCATGGAAACAATTTTGTCGTATGGCAGTGAACACACAAAAAAAGCATATTTTTAAATCTACAGTAAACCAGGAAAGGACTCACTGCTGTTGGCTAGTTGGCAGAAGTCCTTTTGCAGATGTGAAGCATCTGCAGGTGATTCTGGGGATTCAGGACAGACTTCTTGGGTGTTTGACTCAGCGGTGGACAGATTTGGATTGGAGGCATGAAGGCGATAGGACTGAGACTGGGGCTGGGAGGAGATACAGCTTGGAACCTGGCAGTCAAATACAGACAAAAGTGAGACATTACATTCCCTTCTTTCCCACCATTTAATGACTGAACTATATCAAAGCATAAGCAGCAGAGGAAAAAAATAAGAAGCAGGGCGTGAACCTGTAGCGTGGCTTTTGTGTCTTTGCCATTGTTTTTGGACCGCCACCTCCTCGGCCTCTTCTCCTTTTTGGGGATCTCATAAGTAGCTGCCTGTGGCACCACAGACATATTTTGAGGTTGTAACAACATTAGAAGAATTCCAAGATCAGGGTTTCCACCAGTGTTTTCCCATCCCAGCATCCCATCTTGCCTAATGTGACCCTCCGCAGTTTTTTGTTTTTTTTAAAAGACAATGCAATGAATTTACTGTATCCTCCTCCACACCCTTGCCAACTACCAGCTCTAACATTTCTGGTGGAAAGCCTGTATTATTAACATAACAGTTTGTCTTACTAATCTCTTTGAAAAGCAGGTGGACACTACAGCAAACAGCTTTAACTACATTTCCCAAACATAAACTTGTAAATACATTTAGCAATAAAAAGAAGCATTTTTTAATATGTTATTTATCCACCTGTAGGCAAACACCAACTTTTACTGTGAAACTTCAGTGGCTACTAACAACTTAGACCCACCACTTCCTGTCTATGTTCCCCACCAGCATGGTAACTAAGTTGCTTTTGTATTATTGACTTTAATTATATGGGAAACACATTGATTATTATAAAGAACCACTAATGGCAGCTTAATCCGAGTGCCTGTGCTCACTTGTAGTCCACTGATGACTGGAGCTGAGTATGTGCGGTGCAGGACCTCCATGCTCTTCAGCAGCAGGTTCAGTTCCAGCAGATACGACTCACAGTCCTCCAAGTCTGAAAAAGAAAAAAAAAAGAGAAGGTATTATTAGATCAAAGTTGTAGGCACAGAAATAAAAGATTAACTGCACCAAGACATGCTGTGATAGGTAAGAAATAAGAAAGAAGACAGAAACAAACAAACCGACCTTTACAGCACTTGTCCATGTCGTCTGAGGAGTGGAGCCAGGAGTTTATCTTAGACTGGTGGATTGACGCCTGCTTGGTAAGAGTCGCCCTCTATTTGAGATGAATGACAAAGGATGATACACAATTTGCACAACACATCCCCAAGGATGTTTTTTTTTCCTTACACAAGAGGACTGGGGCAACTTACTTTCCTAAGGGATTCATTAAGAGAGGGAGAGGATGTCGCATGGGGGTGGAAGAGATGCTTCTCGTGGGGATACATGCTTATTTCATTCTGCCGAAACAGACGGTGATGACGCAGCTTTGACACCCACTCCTCAAACAGCTCCGGCGACTTCACCTGGAAGCCACAAAGTCAAATTAGCTTGAGGCAAACTTGAAGAACCAAAGCTCCTGCGGGTGTCTTTCTATGAAACACACAAAGGAAATCAAAGAGAAGACCTGCCGAGGTTGAGGCCCTTGCTAGTGAGGATACATCTCAAACAGCAGTAAGAAAAATAACGGGGAATGTAACTAAATGTCTCAAGAGTTACCTTTAGGTGGTAGATGTTGTCTTCCGTATCCAGATCAATGCACATGGCTTTTTTCTTAATTGACATTACAGAGAGACCAACGTCTATGCAGCCATGTAGTTTCCCCTTACTAATCTGTGCAATAAATAAATAAATAAAACACTTTTCACTTGGCATTTAACTTGTGCATAAGTTTGTATATACAGAAGAGAGACAGATGGAGTCATAAAACAATACTTACATCGCTTTCCCGCTTTGCATATCTCATGATGCCTTTCTCCAACAAAAAGTATCTCTATGTTGGAAGAAGATAAATGAATTTGTATTTATTTACAGACGTGCCATGGTCTATTAATTACTACGTATATAAACCATTAAACACAATGCAGACTGTGGAGATTTGCGCAACAGTCCCTTTCAATTCTCTTGAACCTGACATTTAAATTTTATTACTGAAGTGAGATAAGTGACCCAAATGATTAAAGATAATCATCATATATTGACATAAGCAGTTTATGGGAACGCTGCATTTTACAAATGAGAAAGCTAAATAAAAGAGTGCGCTGACAGAGCTCAAGGCCTCTTTATCAGGTAAACTATGCTCTGTTAAAGGGGCTGTTCCATCATGTCGCAAGGAAAAAGTTTCCAAGTATGATTACACTCACTGAGATCAGAAGGGGAGGGGGATGAGTCAGGTTTACAGTGTAATCAGCTGGGAGTCAAAAGAATGGAAAGGAGGAAATACAGAGAGCTAAAAAAGTGGAGGAGGAGGAAATGTGGAAACAGCCTGAGGTACAGACAACAAATCAGGATACTAGCACTAGCATCATACTAGTATGCATCATAGAAAGATTACATAAAATGCTGCACTACAACTAACATTTTTAGTCTAAGACTCTTAAATAAAGGATCAACAGCAGTAGCAGAAGGGTTTAAGAGTCTCCTGTAACAACAAGCAGTGCTGCAGTCTGATGCGTTAAGAAGCCAGCAGAGGCCCTCACCTTATGCCAGCCCTTCATGGGCCACTTCCTTCTCTTGAGCAGGAAGCCTCCCTGCTTCTCAGGCTCCTGCATGCTGGCAGGAACCCCCCTGAGCCCTTCCACAATCTCCCAGTTATCCTGCAGGACAACAGGGCAACGAAGCATGAGACAGACAGTGAATGACTGTGTTGTGTGTATACATTTCACTATCACAGCAGAAACACTATGGCTGCAGTTATTGTTCCGCCTGACGAATGTGGCACGCATTTGTAGGAACAATTAAAATTTGGTCACAGTGAACAACCATGAATAAGTGAATCACTTTCAACTGTTTGACAGTGAGACAATGGACACACAGAAACACATTAATAATTTCTCACGTTTTATAGCCTGATGGGCACCACAGTGCGTGATGTTATTAGAATTTAACAAATTAAACATCACACAATAGTAACACATACAGATGTTACACACACCTGGCTGCCGTCATGTTTAGAGGAGCCGCTGCTGTCACTGTGAGTGGGTGATGTTGATGTCATCTTTTTGCGCCTCGACTAATCCTCCACCTACCGCTGTCTTGTATCTCTGGAAACCGTGGCAACAGAGATCACAGACGAGCAGCCAGGAGCATCACGCTGACCTTTGAAGGCCACTGCAACATCCAGCACTGCAGAGAACGGAGAAGGTAGGTTTAAAAAAAACAACATGTGAGAGCAACACAGGTTTATTTTAAACACAACAGCAGCACGCAGCATCCATAATCAGGACGAGATAAAAACAGAAGAATCACTGACTCACTGTGCGTCTGTCTGCCTCTGAAATTCCTAAAGTCCAAAGTAGATGTGTTTAAAGGAAGCTAGCCATAAATATCCAAATACAGTCATTTCCATGAGCTCAATATAAATGAATTCACATGGAATCAGATGCAATGAGCTTTACACATACAAAGTCAAATACAGGGAGTGCAGAATTATTAGGCAAGTTGTATTTTTGAGGAATAATTTTATTATTGAACAACAACCATGTTCTCAATGAACCCAAAAAACTCATTAATATCAAAGCTGAATGTTTTTGGAAGTAGTTTGTAGTTTGTTTTTAGTTTTAGCTATTTTAGGGGGATATCTGTGTGTGCAGGTGACTATTACTGTGCATAATTATTAGGCAACTTAACAAAAAACAAATATATACCCATTTCAATTATTTATTTTTACCAGTGAAACCAATATAACATCTCCACATTCACAAATATACATTTCTGACATTCAAAAACAAAACAAAAACAAATCAGCGACCAATATAGCCACCTTTCTTTGCAAGGACACTCAAAAGCCTGCCATCCATGGATTCTGTCAGTGTTTTGATCTGTTCACCATCAACATTGCGTGCAGCAGCAACCACAGCCTCCCAGACACTGTTCAGAGAGGTGTACTGTTTTCCCTCCTTGTAAATCTCACATTTGACGATGGACCACAGGTTCTCAATGGGGTTCAGATCAGGTGAACAAGGTGGCCATGTCATTAGTTTTTCTTCTTTTATACCCTTGCTTGCCAGCCACGCTGTGGAGTACTTGGACGCGTGTGATGGAGCATTGTCCTGCATGAAAATCATGTTTTTCTTGAAGGATGCAGACTTCTTCCTGTACCACTGCTTGAAGAAGGTGTCTTCCAGAAACTGGCAGTAGGACTGGGAGTTGAGCTTGACTTCATCCTCAACCTGAAAAGGCCCCACAAGCTCATCTTTGATGATACCAGCCCAAACCAGTACTCCACCTCCACCTTGCTGGCGTCTGAGTCGGACTGGAGCTCTCTGCCCTTTACCAATCCAGCCACGGGCCCATCCATCTGGCCCATCAAGACTCACTCTCATTTCATCAGTCCATAAAACCTTAGAAAAATCAGTCTTGAGATATTTCTTGGCCCAGTCTTGACGTTTCAGCTTGTGTGTCTTGTTCAGTGGTGGTCGTCTTTCAGCCTTTCTTACCTTGGCCATGTCTCTGAGTATTGCACACCTTGTGCTTTTGGGCACTCCAGTGATGTTGCAGCTCTGAAATATGGCCAAACTGGTGACAAGTGGCATCTTGGCAGCTGCACGCTTGACTTTTCTCAGTTCATGGGCAGTTATTTTGCATAGTTATTAGGCTTTCGAGCCTATACAACTTGGAGTAAGACAACATGCATGAAGAGGATGATGTGGACAAAATACTCATTTGCCTAATAATTCTGCACTCCCTGTATAAATGAGTCAAAGTAGAACACAAGTGTTATAACCAAAGCCCACTGTTCAAGAAGTGTGTAAAATGAGCAGATAATCATGAGAACAGAGGTACATCGCTTTCCATGTTCTCCTCTTAAAAGTCACACATTACGTCTTAAAAGTAATGCAGTACATTAGGCCTGCACAATAAATCGAAAATTTATTGTCATCGCGATATCAGCCTGTGCAATGGGCCCATCGCAAAAGACGGCGTAAACTGCGATAATTGGATACCTTGAAACGTTTACACACATGCTTTAAAGAATTTACCAATCAACACATTTGACCAGTCAAATAGAGCCCTTCACGGCATTAACCAATCAAATGGATTAGAGGCCCGCCTCCTACGCAGGTTGGGAGCGAAGAACGCTGCAGCAACAAGTCAGAGTTGTAATGGCTGAGAGCGAGACACATGACGAGAACGCTACTGACTATGAATTTAAAATAAATAAATAAATAAATAAATAAATAAATAGTACCTCGCTTATTTGGAGGTACTTTGGATTTGATAAAGACGACGTTCTCCAAACACAGGTACTCAGCAAAACTTGCCGAACACTCGTGGCAACCACCAGAGGAAACATGACTAATCTCCACCATCATCTTCAATACAACCACAGAGAACTGTTTGAAGAGTTCCAGAAAGACGGGGCTAGCTAATGTTGCTAATGTTAAGCCAAAGAGCACAGCAGTCCAACAGCCGACTCTGTATCCGAGTTTTTCAAGTGGAACTCCTTATGAGAAAACGTCGAAGCAGTACAAAGAAATAACAGAGGCCATTACACATTTTTTGACAAAGACATGATGCCTATAAATACAGTTAGCAGAGAGGGCTTCACCAGTCTGATACAGAAAGTGGACCAGAGATACCACACCCCCTCACAAAACTACTTTTCCCATGTCGCCATTCCACAAATGTACGAAACATGCCGCAAGACCGTCATGTTTGAACTGAGCCAAACTGAAAACTACGCAAGCACTACAGTAAAGTTTCCTCTCCAGTTTCGACTTGCATCATAACTACTTGGTGAGTGAACAACTGAATGAACAACTGCATTGAGATAATTTTCAGTATAATTTAAGTTATGTTAAAGTGCACTTTGTTGTTACATTGCTAATACAGCAGCTTTCTTTAAATAAAACTGTTGCAGTAAAACGGAAATTATGTATTTGTTTTTTTTGTTTTTTTTGTTATTTATTTTATCGCAAGTCATATCGTTATCGCGATATTGATCACAGTTATCGCGCATCGCAGGTTTTCCTAATATCGTGCAGCCCTACAGCACATTATCTAATTGCTCATCACAGAGGAATTATTTTCTTATTAGTCTGTAAAAATGCCCTGAAACACACCAGCACCTGTAAACAATATAAGCCTATAGGCTACAGTCTCACACGCCAACACAAACTCTAACCTATCCTAAGGTGGACACACATATGAGCTCTCTTTTAGTTTTGAACAAAAGTCAACAGCACAAAGATAAAAGCTGAAGCAGTGTTAGCAGTACAATGCAGTCGTTTTTGTCATGGACGCAGTTTCCACTTTACCATCAGCCTCTCGTCCTTTTGTGCAGTAAAAATAAAAGTAATGTTCACGTCTCCACTCCTCAACAGCTTTACCACAGTACCGCTCCACTGTTTTCCTCCTCCCGCATACAAACTGAAATCAGCTGCTTGTAGCACAAGTGCACAGGAAGAAAAACAAGATTGTTTGATTGATGTTTTTTTTTTTCTATCCGCCTGGACAACTGAAGAACTGACACAAGTAATAGCATAATTGTAACTGTAATGTAATTAATGTGTTACATTACTGCGTTACTGAAAATGTAATGTGATTACAGTACCCCCAAACACTGTTGGCCAACAGGTCTAAGTATCCTGTATAGTGTATGACATCAGTTTCAGCCAAACATTTGTTTAAACTGCTCTAAACCCTAAATTTTAGGAGGTTTTTCTCTTGGTTCTGTATGATGTCACTGAGAGTGGATATCCTTAATAAACTCATTTGTGGCACACAGCAGTAGCTCTGAGCACAGAAGCCTGACAATGTTTCCAATGTTTCCATGTGAAGTTGGCTTCAAGGGAAGGTAAGAGTATAAATAAATGTGTCAATGACACAAAGCTACTCCCTCATCTGCCTTCACTCGCTTGTGAACTTCAGTGACATCCCATTCTTAATCTACAGGGTTTAATATTATGTCAGCTCATCCTTTGCAGCTATAACAGCTTCAGCTCTTCTGGGAAGGCTTTCCAAGGTGTTGGAGCGTTTATGGGTATTTCAGAGTATTCTTCCAGAAGCGCATTTATGATGTTGGACGAGAAGGCCTGGCTCGCAGTTTCATTCCAAAGGTGTTCTATCAGGTCGAGGTCAATCAAGTCCAGGCCAGGCAAGTTCTTCCACAAGAAACTCGCTCATCCATATCTTTCTGGACCTTGCACTAAAAGTTGGCTGTGGAATATTTAGTAGTGAGGAAATTTCGCAAGTGGCATCCTATCACGGTACCACGCTGGAATGAGCTCCTGAGAGCGACCCGCTCTTTCACAAATATTTGTAGAAGCAGTCTGCGTGCCTCGGTGCTTGATTTTATACACCCGTGGGAAAGGACATGATTGGAAGACCTGAATTCAAGGATTTGGACTGGTGACTGAATATTTTTCACAGCCACTATGTCTCCAATCTAGTAATTGTAAAACAAAATAAATAAAAAGGAGACCTAGTTTTGCATGACAGGTTTAAGGAGTTTTTCCTGATGCCTTAAATGTACACACCAACGCTCCATGTGATGCAACATTCATTCGTCTCCTCACCTCAAATGGCATGCTCCAACCTTGCTGTGCTTGTATCTGTGCGTTAATGGCACTCCCTTTTTGCACAGCCCTCTCTTTCTGTGGAAGTACACTGTGCATGTGAGAGGAAAGGGAATGCCTCTGAGGTTTGCGTGTGACCGAATGTATGCAAATGGGTGTAATTGTTTGGATTTGCTGCTAGCTGCAAACTGAGAAAGCTCTGGTGGTTTATGAGCGTGTGTGTAGTCTGTGGTTCCCCTTGCTTGCAGTCAGTCCCATGCTCAGGACGTGAGTCATCAACAGGAAAGAATGCGCACCGCACCGCGCTTCGATACCCCCGGCACACCAAAACACAAGGCTAGCGACAGTAAACACACGGCTAAAAGCAGAATGAAGCACATGGACGGCCCACTTACTTCACAGCTACTGCACAGGCTAAAGGGTCAGACAACATATCTGAGCAGCCCTCAGATTATAAACTCAGGGAGCTCAGTTTAGCTCATCAAGCTGTTCTGTTTGCAATTTTCAGGCTGCGACATGTCTGGCATCTTGAGCTGCATTAGAAGCTTCACAGAAATATGTTATGAATTTACTGCACAGCTCAACAGCATACTACAGCGATGTAAATACACCTGTATGTAGTGTAAACAACAAAAGATTAATGCAATCATACAACATTGCATTTACATATAATGTAGGAGCTCAGGGCCTCAACAGTAAGTTTACAACATCTGAGGCTCACTGAAAAGCTACATGCAAAATATGTGGCGATTATGAATGAAGAATTATCAAGTACCACTTGAACAAACATGGTTAACATTGCCTCCCTCCCATTCCTGTCATTTTGTTTTCCTTTCATATATGTCAGCAGAAACTCACATTTCTCAGAGCAAAACCACAGCAATTGCTGTGCATTAGTTTATCAGCTACGGAGGCCTTTCTGGCTTCTATGAGACGAGTCCCTGAACACCCCACCGGGTGCTCTACTTAGCTCAGCTGACTGATTACCGTAGGACTGTATCTCACCAAGGCCTCTGCACTGTAAGACTAGAAGTGCTGGGGTTTTACCTTCAGTCTTATGTAATGTGAGTCAATCATTAATGGCCCAACACCTTGTAAGTGATCTCACAAGATGGAAACAGGTCATTCTCATGGTAAGGGCCAACGCTGCTGAGTCACAAGGGCTTAATGGGGGAATAAAAGGTTTAAAGGAGATGTAAAGTGACTCTTTTTTTTCCCTGTGGGTAAGAATTTGTCATTTTGTGAAGAGATGAAACAAACGCAAATGGAAAATGTGTTTAGACTCTAGACACTGAGCAGCGCAAGAGCTGCTTGGGCTAACAACAATAAATGAATATAACTCTGATATGTTCTTCGTTTGTCATATTGTGGATTTTCTGCACACTGCACTTCAGTAAAAAGTACCTACAAGGCCCAGAATGACAACAGTTTATCCCCTAAACTTCAAGACTGGACTTTAAAGCAGCTTTTAGTTGAGCACACACACACACAGATTCAACAGACAAAAGTCAGACGTGTAAATACAAGAGCGGATTATTCTTCTTGTAGCCATTTTCACAGACTTTACCTAAAAGATAGATGCAGTCAAGGTCAAGTTACCCACTGATTAGTGAAGTCTTATTATGAAACCTGCAGAGGGCACTGAGGGAGAGGACTTATCATCCTTTTTATACTCTAATGGGGGACAGACATTACAGAAGGTGAATGGTGCATTCAATACAACCTGAAACTAATGACTGAGACCATAAACTGAGTAAGAACGTGCTTACAAAGATCACAGTTTAAAGGCCTGATTACAACTTAAAGAGTTATCATTTATCATTTATTCTGTCTTTCTTGACTTCAAATAGGCTAAAAAATATTTTTTTAAACCGCAAACATTTTGTAACACTGCAGCACTCTTCCTCTCACATACCGCTGTGTTGCTTTCAATTTGTATTGTGTGTTTAATGTGTTCATATTTTTCCCCATTGCATACTTTCAAATTCCTTTCCTTGGCAACTCTGCTGCCAGTACACTTTGAATTTAGCAAATGACCATGACCTGGTAATTGAATTCAGATAATGGGAAGATCCTGTGGGTATGTTGAACTTTCCAGTGCATGGCTCAGGAGAGCTGAGGGTCATATAGTCTTTTACAGAATAATACTTCTTTCTGAAACCAGAAGAATCGCCTCCTAATGGACATTAAATAAAATCCAAGTTTAAGACATCTCCATCGGCTTGATTTTTCAGACCCGAAAGCTACGTTCATCTTTGATATGCAGCCTATGCTTTTCCCATTCAAGACTCACCAGATGCCCACAAGATTACAACGCTTGTGTTCATTCAAAGTATTCCTGAAGAATTCCAAGTATGCTTTTACAGCCATAATATGAAGACCACAGGAATGTCCTCTCTTTTAATTTGAACATGACTACAGGCAACACAGTGATTGCTCACTGGTTTCAGGCTGAAGCCTGAGAAATTGTAAGGCTGGAGTTTCCAGTTCTGGCATGGCAAACACACAGACCATGACTTACCAGCCAATCCATCTGCTTTCAACCACAAACTCTTGCAACAACAGGACTGCAAAAAACCCAACAGTCCACATCATTTTCATATCTGCTCTCCATTTTTACCTGACTGACTAACAAAGCAATGACGAATTACTGGTCAGAATCACTGGGTTGAAGCAGTGCATGATCCTGTTATTACCAAACAGAAAGATTTTCACTTTTTGCAGGTTTCATCTAGCCATTTCAGACATCAATACCCCAAATTCTGTGACAAAAATAAACCCATGTGTGACAGCACACGGTGTGATCAGATGGTGGCAGCAGCACAGTTTATCTGACCTTTGACATCAAGTGTGCATGACTGATAGCACTGAAAGAAATACAGTGCCCATTTTCTTTGTGCCGTTAGAGAAAAAACAAAAAACACATGTGGGTATGAGCGAGTGATCAAAGATACACATAGCAGCCCCAATATGTCACTCAGCAGTCACTGATTATTTCTCATGTGCAGCTAAACAGCATGCACTTAGATTCCTGACCAGTGTATTTATAAAGGCTACATCACAAAAGATGTCTCTCTGTCTGCTTCCTGCTGAGACAAGAGACACTTTGTGTTGCTGCTTCAATCACTGGTTGCTATGGATACAAAAAAAAAGAGGCAAAGCCAAGAATAAAGTTTGTTGATTCTTTATGAAAAATCTGAGGGACATAAAACACCAAACTATTTATAGAACATGTGGTGTTAAAAGCAGAAAAAGATTTCACACTAGTCTCTGTGCTGACCAGCTGGCTGGCATGGAAGTAAGACATAAGATCCTTTAACTTCATATAACCACAGGTGGGCTATTCTCAGACCAACCACTTGGTGTGTTAGTCTAACAAGAGTCTTCTGTATTTACCAGCTTTAAAGTGGGTGTTACAGAAAGGAGAAAGTGACACAGAGATAACTCAGCGAGTCACGTAGGCCTGGCTAGATGTTTGCACCCAAAATGTTGCAGCAGGGACAAAAAAACCTAACATTTTAGCTGGACAGGAATCAGCTGATTGACAGACTTAAAACCGACTCCCTTAGAGCAATAATCCTCTGGCCTGAGATCCTGTGCCAGGAGAGCAGACTGGAACAGAATCACTTGTAGTGGGAAATTAATATCTTGCACAAGGGCACTTCACCAAGGCAGACGCATGCCAACAAATGGGTTTGAAAACAGATTGCCGCATTTATGGACACTCTCTTGCTGCTAATACTCTGCCTAGGGCCTGAGGAATTACTATTTTTATGCATTAACCAGCCGGCTATTTCTGAGATTAACAGATTAGATCTCTAAATGCCAGAAACATCCCAAATTCCCCAACGAACAGGGTGCCATTTTTAAATGCTGTGTTTTGCCCAACTAACCTTAAGTTAGAAAAGCTGGCATTTGTGCTAATAAACTGGTTTGAAAACATTCATGAATCTGATAAATTATGAACTTTTCAAATAAGTCATCTGCCCAGCAGTTTTGCCAAACAGCCACTGAAAGTAAATCATTTAGAGGTTTTTCTGTTCATATACTCTCTAAATGTGGGTCAATATCGATGCTTAAAATAACAATAACCAATGATCACATATCGGTACTGGCTGATATATTAGCCTTGTTGACAGATATTTTTTTATTTTATCAGCAAGATAAAATTACATGTACCATTACCATTAATCTATTATGTTACAACAACAATCAAAATATGTAGTTCCCTCTTCCTCTCACCCCCAACCCATCACAGCAGGCTGTCCCTCCCTAAACCTGGTTCTGCTGGAAGATTATTCCTGTTAAAGGGGAGTTTTTCCAACGCTGTCACCAAGTGCTTGCTCATAGGGGGTTGTCTGATTGTTGGGGTTTGTTTCTAATGTTGTAGGGTCTTTAACTTACAATATAAAGCATAAAGTATTATTTAAAAAAAACTGAATCAACCATTTTTATCAATTTCAGTATTTCAGCTCTTCATCGTGCTACCATTGAATATTCAGCAAGCACAAAATTCATGTGAAAAAACAGATCAACGTAAAAAAAAACCATCAGAACAAACCTGATGTTAGACATGTTAACAAAAACCTTCAGGGCTGTGGTTGTGTTTACATTAGCTTGAATGTTGCTCTGGCACTGTGTACCCACAGCCAAACTGTGAATGCCTCAGCCATCGTCACTCGTGCTTAAAATCATCTTGTCTGGGCTAGATGGTGCATGGTCTAGTTGTTCTACAGTAAAAACGAAAGAGGGTCATGAATTATGGTGAGTAAACAACAATTATTTTCATTATTAAATAATTGACAGGTTATTTGGCCAGGTTGTTTTTAATATGAAAAAGAGGTTTATGTCGGGTTTGGGGGGGTGTTGTTTTTTGTTTTTTTGAAAAGTATGTGTAATATCCAGTGTTGGTTCAATTAAAGTTATCAAATAAATAAAAGATTTTATTAAACCATGGATTAAATCTCAGCTTCACTACAATGTAAATATCGGATATAATCAAGCTGAATAAAGTAAATGAATAAATACATATTTTGATGACACTGATGTCAGAGAAGCAGCCAGTGCGGATTGGTTACACGAAGCATGCATTCATGAGGACAGGACTCCATGGGAACTGGGAACCACAGGTGTCCCGTCTAAGTGCACCAAAAGGCAATGCTCGGCTCCTGCTGCCAGCACAGCAACACAAAGTTGTCAGGGTAAACAAAAATTACCAAGATATCCCATGCGCTCGAAACACCCCCCGCCCCTATAAAAATACCCGCTATAAGTCGATCCTTACACGTCTATTAAGAACCTGATGTCTGGAGGTGCCCATTAATAATTCTATCGAAAGCGATACTTTTAACGTGAGCACCGAAACACTCACCGACAGCCGCCACGAGAACGCTGCCCAGCGCTTAATGCCAGCGGAAGCTAAACAACTATAGAAAAAAACACACGAATAAATTCACTCGAGAGAAAGCGAAAATAATAATAATAATTCAAAAAGACATGCTTACGTTTCCGTGGGGAAAGCTAGTGCATCTTCTCCCGGTAGTAGCAAGCAGCCAGCAGCCTCGTTTTACTGCCAGAGTGTCGCGGGTGAGGAGGGGCCGCTGAGGGGGGGAAGGAGTGACTGACGTCCATCTCAGCCAATCGCAATCGAGGATAAAATCGGGGCGGGGTTGACATACTCCAGGTTGACGTACACATACGCCTCAAACACCGAATGAAGAGTCAAGGTGAGAGTTAAACATTGGGGTCTACGTGTTGTATGTTATCATTTTATTTTAGTTCAGTTAAGCTTTATTTACACAGCGCCAAATCACAACAACTGTCACCTCAAAGCGCTTTATTGTGAGGCACATACATGATCTTAAGTAGGCCAGAGCAGTGTAGCTCCCCTTTCTATAAGTATAAAGAAGTTTGAGGTACTTTAATACATAAAAGGAGGTGTAATGTCAAAAATAACGGTTTTCTACATTTAAAAGAAATGCTGCTCTGGGCTTCAATTGTAAGAAATAAATGTGTAAAATTATATAAAACAAAATTCTGTTAGCTCACTGTGGAGACTGTCCTGCAATTGTAAAATTGATGATTTGTGTCAACTGAGAGAATTCTTTTACAAAAACAAACAAACAAAAACAGGAAAAACCATCAAATCTCTGTAATTTATTTGTTTATCTAATACTTCTTTCCTTTGGTGTAGTATTATTGGCTATGGTGAAGGCCTTCTTTTTGCAGGAAAAAGCTGTGAATAGCTATCAAACATGAAAGCTGTCAAACATAAGGCCTCCAGGCCATGCCCTACAACAATCACATCATCCCTCCACACCCTCCCCCAAAAAAGCATGTGGCGACTGTGGGAAGGAAAAACCCTTTTAACCCCAACAGAGGTGGAGGTAAGGTGAGGCAAGGGAGACTGGACAAAAGGCAACTCCCTCTTTGCCTTCAAAATATGTAGTTCCTTTGTCTGTAACATGAATAACCTGCATGTTTTACAATCCACACCTTCACCGGGCTTTGACGTCTGCATGATTTTTAACCCTGGAGAACCCATGGGGTCAAATTTTACCCCATGGTTTCCCTAGAAAACCAATGGGGTCGGCTCTGACCCCATTGGTTCTCCGGGGTTAAAAGAGAAATCTTCGCATTCCACGTAAAAAACAACAACAACAAAGTGACTTTTAATTAGAATTTCTGCAGTTGTTTATTAATGACCTATGCCTTACAGTATAGCAACCTTCTTTTCAATACATAACTTGTGATAGTATGCATTATAAGTGGCTTTTTGTTTTAAAAATAGAAGCCACTAGGTGTGGACTGCACGCCTTCATAATTCATCTGGTCTAAGGGCTTCACAACACTGTGCTCACTCCAGTGGTAGATTGTTTGGTGACTGTCCTTTGGTTGCAAAAGATGGCTTTGCCCACAACTGCTGACTCTTTAGTGAATCAATGAGTAAGTGAGAAACTTGGCGTCAGTGCACCCAGATGGAAGGAGCGAGGAAGCACAAACGAGCATGTGTTTATGTGTCTCTGCTTAGTGTCACTCATTTTCTCCTAAACTTCTGCCTGTCGTGGTTTCTCTGAACACTCAGTCCACCTCTGCTGTCCTCTCCGTGCTGCCTCTGGATTTGTTTACTCAACAAACCCTCCTTTGCATGGGCATGAGGCCTTCACTTCCTGCCTGGGCTTATTTCTATGGCAACAGAAAAAAAAAGTGGGAAAGCAAGACTCATAGCTGGGCGTGTCCAGAGACTCTGAACCAGCAAAACTAATAGAGTTTGGAGCTTTAAAGGAATGTAAATCAGGACTGGGGAGAGAGCATGAAGTGGGACACTGGAAGCAGAGCAGACAGGGTGAGGAGAGCTTTCTCTCTGTGCCTGTATCACAGGTGCTGCCATTGTCACATCTAGGTGGATTCCCTTTTACTTAACTCACCTTACGAGTGATTAATTGAAGCCACTAAGGACCGCACCTTGACATACCTCACAGTGCAGACACGCCTGTCCACACACACACACACACACACACACACACACACACACACACACACACACACACACACACACACACACACACACACACACAGTAAACACCAATGACTGGTACAGACATGTTTACTGAGTGAAGAGATGACAGTGCCATCTGTAGGTCAGCTGTGGTTACTGCAGACTGAATACTTTGTATTCAAGGATAAAAGACTGGCTGGGCTTTAGTGTTGTTTTTCATTGAAGTGTGCAGTTTAATGTTAAGTGTAAGGAGGATATAGTAGCAGCAGGAAATGCAGTTCAACTGCAAGACTTCTCTGTTTTGTAGCTGAGATTCATCCCTGAATCTGGATCTAATAAGATACTCATTTGGATCCTGTGTTTTCCCACAGTTTGTGTCTGTTAGAGACCAGGAAATGCATATAACACACAATGGATGCACAGATATCACAGGCCTTGAAAGTGGATTTTAAATCAGGCCCTCCACAAGATAATTTCACAATATTCATAATATTTCATGATATTGTTCCAAGGCCCCATGAATAAAAAGTACAACTAAACTGATGTATGGATGCAATCAGTTGTTTTAAAGGTATGTAAGTATTTAGGTTAGCAGAGAAACACAACAGTGAGTGCCCAAACATCTAATTGGCAGCAGCTTCATTTTTCAGCATGGCAATGATCCCAAACACACTGCCAATGCAGTAAGAACACAGCTGGATAAAAAAAAAGCACACAATGACATCTGATCAGTTATGGATTGGCCTTCTCAGATTGAAGCAGTGTGTGATCACATTAGATCATCAGAAATAGAGCTTTGAATGTCCATCAAAAAGACTGGAGAACTATTCCTGAAGACTATTTAAAGAAATTACATGAAAGTTTGTTTAGGAGAGTTCTTGCTGTGTTAGACTTTTGACTGTTGTCCAAATATTGACTTTCAAACTCGATTTTTGCTTCATAGATGATATATCCCTGTATGTTTACATGTGCTTCAATAAACTGTTGCAACTATTTATATTTTGCTAGGAAAATGGCAAAGAAATTAGGTTTGATTTAAGACTTTTGCACAGTAAATGACAATTTTATCATTTCACAACAATTCAGTAGTTGAGAGATTTCCAATATAGATAAAAATGTTGATACACATGGCCAGCTAACTACACTGCCTTGCTACCTGTAGATCTGGAGTCTATTTCCTCCTTTCCATCCAATGCAGTGCCACCCCTGGTGCCCTTTATGCACCAGATCTCACTCTGTCCTGCATGGTGCTTTTTGAGATCTACCCACCTTTTAGGCAACAGTCTGAGAAACTATTATTATGTAGGGCTGTGGGCAGAAATTGGCATAATTTCCATGGGAAGAAAATGATGGTACAAATATGCCAGTCACTGGTAAATTTCCACCAGCCACTGGTGGCTCCAGCAACTTTTGGACCACAATTATGTGCCTTGCTAACATTTAAAGAGCCATTTTCTGGAGGAAATGCACCGAAGCAGTTCTAAATTCTGCAGTGGCATCGCCTCTGTGGAGAGGGGGTATCAGAGATGCCCTGTGGGCTAGATTCAATCTAGCACATCTAGATTGCTAACTTAATCTAAGGCTAGATTGAGTTAGCAAATTAGCTTACTTTGAGCTCTCTCAATGAAAGAGGGCATTTATAAAAATCACTCTGTGACGTTATTACAGTACTGGCCTACATTAGGCTATAATGTCTGTCAGCAGAGGGCGATGTTTCACACAAGCAGTGCAGTGTGGGGACTGGGACAGCTGCAGATCAGATGTCTCCACTCTCTAAATTACAGAGTGACGACTTTGTTTTAATGACTCATAAAGACCCGCATTTTTTCTGCAGCCTTGTTTGTGACTTGTACTTGTGTTGCGTTGAACTGAGCGATGCTAATCCAGAGATCACCTCCATATGGGCTCTGTTTTTTGCGCTTTCTTTCATGTGTGCAGATGCCCATGCATCTCTGTCACAGTTTTCAAGCTACTTAAATCCCTGAGTGTTATCTTCTGTGCAGCTCAGTGATCTTAAAATCTCAAGTCATTATGCTTCCTCAGTGTCATTATGTGACCCGGCGTGCAGACAGCTGCTATCAAACTTGGCAGATCAAAGGGTCTCCCTCTCAATACGCACACTATCCTTTACACTGCCCTCTTTATTTCTCTATCTCCCTATCCACTCTCTCCCAAACCTTCAACAAGGGCCATAGCATGGCCTCTAATATTTTCCAGATGTTGAGTACCTCCCTTCCTCCCTTTCTCTACTCTGTTCTTAACGGGTCGATTGAAAAATAAGGGCTGTGCTGCCATCCTCCCCCTTCTTTCCCTTCCTGCGTTACCCCTTCCCCAGCTATTTCAACATATCTCAAGTCAGACATGAGAAGCTGGAGCTCCCCCAGAGCAGAAATGCTTTAGCAGGACGTGCTGATGTTGTTGTTGTAATCAGCTGTTTCGTCAGTGGTGTATTTTTGTAACAGCAGCTGTTTGTGATATGTGTGCTTTTTTTTTTTATTGCTTTCATTTGATATTAACCACGTTTTTCTTTGAGCAGAGTGATGCTGACAGTATTTGTCCCTTGTTTCTTTTGCTCCTTCTCTGCCCGTGATGGGAACCAGCTGGAAGAATTGAACTAAGGGTGGGTGGGGGTGGGGTGGGGTTGACCACTAGGATGTAAAAGGTTAGCACCTGGGCCCCAGGCAGGCAAGGGTGGCCGTGTGCTCTTATGGTTATTCTTCGATCGTTTTTACCTTCATCTTTTAACTTACTGAAAGTCTTCAGTTGCAGCAACATGTCAGCACAGTTGCAGACACGTGCTTCCATCTCTCTCTAAGTGCAGTAACACACTCACACACACACACCATGGACTAGATTCCCAGCTCATAACAATCACAGCAGCTGTTGCTCATGTAAACCAACTTCACACACACACACACGCAATCCCACCTCCTCACTCTTTCTTTCCCACCACTTGATTTCCACTCCTGGATTTATATCTGGCTTTATTTTGGCATCTTGAAGGACCTGAAAAAAACATTAACGTACTTCCAACACCCCTTCTAAATGCAGCACTTGTGCTTATCGTCCTGCAAAAGTGCACAAATTGACCGCCGTGCTTTCTGGTCTCAGTGCAGAGACAATCTGCTATTTGTTATTTCGAGCACTGCTTGACTTTTACCTACAGCCCCCACTGATTCCTGAGATGAAGTCTAGAAGTGAGCAAGTCCCATGCTGTGGTACACTACAGAGACATTGTCTCTGTGATTCAAGGCAGATAAAAGTTTGACGGGAGACACAATAAGATGCACATGTTCGAAGTAGTGTGACCGCCTGCAAGTTTGTGGCTTTGTGTGAGGCTCATTAGTCCCTACCTTCAGAGTCCTGCTGTGTTTGAAGCATTTTTGTATGCTCCTAAAAGTTTTCAATCACTTGGAAATGTCCTTGTTTCAAACAAAAAGCATATCTTGTTTTGATTTAATGAAGCATACTTGCTCAGATTCAATAAATCATTTATGTTGTTGTCTATGTTGGTGCATAGGAGGCCCATTTTCACTAACAATCACTCCAGTTTTTACAGCACATTGTTGTGTATGAATGCAAGTTTTAAAATCTAAAATTATGTCAAAGTTGACTTCCCCAACACATCTGAAAACACACACACACACACACACACACACACACACACACACACACACACACACACACTCATTCATAAGAAGCTGATTCAACACCTGAAGACTGTGCAATGAGTAATGTAACACTCCTCAATGACCTACATACAGTACGCTGCAGTATTAGCTCACGTTACTTACTAGCAGTGACCTGGATATTCTTTATGTTGTGCGCGCGCGCACACACACACACACACACACACACAATATGTTAAAGTGCAGACAGAGATACGAGCTCGTCTCTCCCCTCTCTTTGTCGTTTTAGTGGAAGTAGGTATTTCTCTCGCTTCTCTGCTCTGAGACTGAAATGTCATTAAACACTGAGAGGCCCCATTGGCGGGAGAAGGAGGTGATGAAAGGACTGGCTGGTGAAACTGGTCTGCAGCCCCAGTGGTGGGCAGCTCTGTTCGAGGGCCTCAATGGAACCTGTTTTGCCAGTCTTTGTAAATCTGGGTCAGCTCTAAAACACTCGTATCCCTCTCTGCTCTAACTTTAATCACACTGTTTGTCTTTTCCTCCTTTGTTCATCTCTCATTTTGTCTGTCTGAACTCTCTGGGAAATCTCGATCATGATCTGATGCTACAGTAGAGTCCACATGGACTGATGAAATCGTTGTGTATTCCCTTTGACTTTGAGACAGCCCAGCTGACTGCCATAAACCAACTGGCTGGTCCCAGTATGTCTGGGGGCCAGATCGCTGAGTGCTTTCTCAATGTGTGTGTTCCTTGGAGAAGAGAAAGAAACACTAGAAAGACATGGATACAGGGTAGGCAGGGATGTAGAAACACTATAGAAAGATAGCCAAACAGGAAATGACCTCCCAGAGAGAGGGGGGCTTCCCCATGGGTTGTATTTCTCTCTCACACACACAAACATACACAGACACTCTCACACACAGAGACCTATAACATCTGATGATGTCTACCAACAGTTATGCATGAGAATGAGGCCAGTCAGGGGACGTGCTTTTGGTCTGTGCTGCTCAGTTTAGAGACCGCTCCATCACTTGTATCTCAAGCCTTATTGAAGTATGATATCTTCAATGCCTTTGACTTTAACCTCGAAAGATTTGAGCAGGCACATTGTTACCATGGCAGATGAATCTTTAGCCACATCAGTTTGCTAACTTCAGAAGAAAACATGTTATTTACATAAAAAAGAGAACTGGAGTGATCACTATGTAGCCTGGGTCATGATTCAGAGCATCAGCCTAAACAGCAATGATGTACAAGAGTGTGCTAAGCTAGTATGAAGCGTAGGACTACCCGATTATTAGTATTATTTAATCCTTCATTTAAACAGGTAGTCTCATATAGATCGATATCTCTTTTCCAAGAGACACATGTACAAAAAGAATGTGCAAAAATAGAGACAGACAGCTACATAATAAAAAGACATTTTAAAAAATAAAAAAAACATGTGCAACAATAGCTGCACATAGACAAATGAAATGTTCCAGTGAAACCAGAGAATGCAGCACATTTCCTTTGTGACTCACCCTATTTATAAGCAGTAAAATATTTTAAATCCAGTTTTTCCAAGTTTCAGAGTGAATGAGAGTTACAGCTAATGGTAAAAAGTCCTGCGACCTGACATTGTAAGTACTCTTTTTAAATTCAGTCACAGACTGGGGGTAAGCAGGCAATCTTTGCAGCAAAGCTGTGTAAATAAACATCCTGTGCTGCTCTCTTCAATTTGCTAGGGAGCACCATGCCACATTTTCATTTAACATCCAGTGCTACACCTTGCCGGGCCCTCTATCGCCTTCAGAACTGCAAAGATTCAGCAAGGTGCTGGAAACATTCCTCAGAGATTTTGGTCCATGTTGATGTGACGTCGTCAAACAGGTGCTGTAGATTTGTCGGCTGCACATCCCAAAAGTATTAAATCGGACTGAGATCTGGTGGCTGTGGAGGCCATTTGAGTACAGTGAACTCATTGTTATGTTAAAAAAAACAGTTTCAGATGATCTGAGGATGGTGATGTGGCGGGTTATCCAGTTGGAAGCAGCCATCAGAAAATGGGTACGCTGTGATTATAAAGGGAGAACATGGCCAGAAACAATACTCAGGTAGCCTGCGACAGTTAAACAATCCCGTTTGTATTAAGGAACCAAAAGTGTGCCAGGAAAATATCCCCCACATCATTACACTAGCAGCCTGAACCATTAATACAAGACAGAATAGATCCATGCTTTAATGCTGTCAAATTGTAACCCTACCATGTGAGTGTTGCAGCAGTTTCCTGTTAATATCTGACACGAGCAGCACCCGGTGTGGTCTTCTGCCGCTGTAGCCCATCTGCTTCCAGAGTCGACATGTTGTGCTTTCCACGATGCTCTTGAGTTGTTGTTACTTTCCTGTCAGCTTGAAGCTGTCTGACCATTCTCCAGTGACCTCTGGCATCAACCAAGACATTTCTGCTGCTCACTGGATATTTTCTTTTTTCCGGACCATTCTCTGTAAACCCCTGAGATGGTTGTGTGGGAAAATCCCAGCAGATTGACAGAGATTTTGTTGTTGCTGAGAGAAATCTGAAAAATCTAACTGACACAATAGTGCTAAGTGTTGACAAATTTAAAATCATGGGCAACCTGACAGGTTATGGAGATGAAGGGACTTGTGACCACAAAAGATTTGGTAAGCACTGGTACAGGAGTTAAACATGCTAAATTGGGGAGCCTGGGGTGGTCAGACATCCTTTACTGGGAAACTCTTTGCTTTCTTCACTTTTTTATTTTAAATATATCTATGCGACTAATAATATATGAACTCAAAAGACTGGTGCTGATTAAAGATACAAAGTATTTTAATTGGGACTGCGATGTTCAATCTATTTGATTTGTCACAATGTCTGTATGATAGTTACAAACATGCAACTCTGACACACATTTTCATTCATTTTTAGATAGTAACAGTAATGTTAATGACACGCTTTATTTACCACTGATAATTTGGTTCTCTACGTGTAAAACAGCTGCCATGATGTAATTTTTTTATTTAAATTGAATAAATGAAAGCTTTATTAGGAAAAAGAAACATAATTACAACAAACCATGTGATTAAATGTTCAATAAGTTTATTAGCTACTACACCAACCCCCACATGGTTCCCCTTGTGCCACCCCACTGAAAAATCCTAGAATCGCCCCTGGATTTAAGCTCTTTGCCTCGTATTTGCAGATGTCTTGGCAGCAACATTTCAGAGCGGCCCTGAACACGAACCTCCGCGCACACTGCAGCTAATGATTCCTCCGTCTGCAAAACCGTGCGCTAAATATTCGCACGCTTCACTCACTTTCTGCGAGACGATCTCTAACTAAGATCTGGCACCTCTCTTCGCCTGTCTTAACACACGCTTTAGAATTCCTGCACTGCAAATGCGAACCATCTGTGCTCCCACGAAGCAACAAAAGGCGTGTTAATGAGAAAATGGTAAATCGGCTGAGCTGCATGTTGGTGGTATTCCTACTGTAGCAGAGAGAGAGAGGGGAAACATGCATTCAACATTCATTAAACTTTTTTTTTTACTAAGCTTGTTTCATGAGTGACTGCTCTGCTCTGCCCGAACCGTTCTGCAAGAGAGAGAGCTGAAATTTTCGGGGTTCCCTGGGGATTCCGTGGGAAGGAAATCTTGCTGTCTGCTTTGTCCATATACCAGATCTCAGACCCCCGGTGAAGGAGGGGGCGCGCAAAAACTCGGTCAAAGGGTTTCTCAATCTCCGTCACTGCACGCCGTGTGTGTCTCATTACCTGCGTGCACGCGCAGATCTCTTCTGGATCTCTGCGCACATCTGGTTTTGGCGGGGTCGCAGAGTTGCGGGGGAGGGACTTTCAGTGAGTTTGAGTGTGTGAGTGTGCGATCATGCTCAGCGTCTGAACTCTGTAATTCGCAGCAGATGACCACTTGGGGGGATGTAGGCTTTACTTGGGGAGGTGGCTGTTCCCTCGGACAGCATCAGAGCGCATTGGGCAAGTTCACGCGTTCCATAGATGATGCTGCTCAGCGATGGCGCTGCGCGCTTGAAATGTACACTTTACAGAGCAACAAGTGAAATATGGAAGAGTCCAGCGTGACAGAGGAGAGGGGCGACTGCACCTGAAACGCACAAAGCGAATGCCGCTTCAGATCCGGGCTGTGCCGGCCGCGCTGTGGGAATGGATACCAGCAGTTTCCTGGTGGGGATGTGCTTTTTCCTGCTGTCGCTTAATGGGTTTCTGTCCTCCTCGCTGGCGACGGGCTTTTGCCCAAACCTCTGCGACTGTCAGCATTCACAGCATCTCATGTGCACCAATCGCGGATTGCGCACTGTGCCCAAACCCACTGCGCAGATGCCCGAGGAAGTGCAGATTTTCAGCCTTGGGGGCAACTTCATCTCTAACATCTCCGCCTTTGACTTCACACGGTACAGTAACCTCGAACGGTTAAATCTGCAGTACAATCAAATAAGAGTTATTCACCCAAAAGCATTTGAGAACCTTCCCAAATTGGAAGAGCTGTACTTGGGACATAATCTTTTAACAGCTATACCCGCGGGAAGTTTGCAGCCCCTAAAGAAATTGACTATTCTCTATGGAAACAACAATGCAATTAAGAAAATCACACCGGGACTGTTTTCCAACCTGGATAATCTTATTAAATTGCGCCTGGATGGCAACTCTCTAGAAGTTCTGCAGGACTCTGTTTTTAAGAGTTTGATCAATCTACATTATCTTCATCTGGAATCCAACAAACTGCAGCACATTCACAGAAACGCTTTCTCTAAACTGACCAGCCTACGCTTTTTAAACCTGGCCCACAACAAGCAATCAGCCATGCGCAATGTCCTCACTTTCTCTCATCTCAAAGCTTTGACGACGTTGCTGCTGTCTGAGAATGAAATTCGTCATATTGGCAACCATGTCTTCCAAAACCTGAAAAAACTGTCCAAGCTTTCCCTCAGCAACAACAAAATCTCCCAAATGGACAGTGGTGCTTTGAGGGGCCTGTCGAGCCTCACCGAGCTTCTGATTGACGGCAACGAACTGGTGGGAATTCCTGCCGTCCTCCTCGACCCCCTGGAGCGTGTCGAGGAGCTGGACTTCAGCCGCAACCGGATATCCAGCGTGGACTCTCTGGCTTTTTCAAGACTTAAACACCTAAGAGTGTTGAAGCTGAAGGACAACTTTCTCACCAGTCTGTCTGGGGACATGTTTACCCTCAACAGCGTACTTTACGACTTGGATCTCCAAGGCAACAACTGGACATGTGACTGTCGCCTGGAGCAACTGAGAGAATGGATTGCTGCTGCACACTCTCAGGGCAAACTGCTGACTGTGTTTGTGCAGTGTCATTACCCAGCAACTCTGAGGGGGAAATATCTGGACTATGTGAATAGCTCCCAGCTGCAGCCCCTTGGGAACTGGACTCACTTGTGTACAAGTCAAGCTAGGCCTGAGGAGAGCAGGGCAGGGGCAGTACTAGTGAAGCTGGGGAGCACTGAGAGAGGAGAAAGAGATTCTTGGTTGCCAGAGGGCGGAGAGAGGACAGATGAAGAAGCTCAGAAAGGTGTGAGAAAGAGAGGGGAAGTGGAAGAAACAGGACGTTTAAGACCGGTGAACAGGGGTGGAGTCATGGTATGGAAAAATGGAGAGCAGAGGAAAAAAGAGGGACAGGAAGAGGTGGGGATCCAAGGAGACCAAGGAGGTCCAGAGGTGGCAGAACCTTCTTCTTTCCTGGACAGAAGGAAACCAAAGAAGAAGCTACGGCCTGCTGCAGAGGCAGCTGGGAAACGCATTAAGGGGAGAACGAGGTCAAAAGTTATTTTCAAACCCAGTCCATCAGCCACAATTAGCCAAGCAAGCATCGGGCTAACCACCACTGTGTCTGTTCACTCAGGAGAGCAGTTAGATCTCCTTAGGTCGGATCAGGATGACACCCTACCTGTCATTACAGACCCTTGTGTTTTCAACCGCCATTTCATCACTAATGTGTCCGTGCATCACGTCACATCTAATACCGTCACTGTGTACTGGACCACCAGGGATCATCACCGCTACACACCAGGGCCCGGGCCAGGTCTTGATGAAGTCCACTACCGGGTTCTGTTTGACAGGTTTGGCACCCAGGATCGTTTCCCCCGCTACGTTTACGCCCACGGCGCGGCTCGCTCCGTGACCCTCCAAGAGCTCAGCTCAGATGTGACCTACATGGTCTGCGTGGAGGGAGTGGTCGGAGGTTCCGTGTGTCAGGTCGCACCACGCGACCACTGCACGGGGCTGGTCACCCTATCTGAGGCAAATGGCCGTGGAGCTACGCTGACCTCTGACCTCCAGCTGGTGACGGTGGCGATGCTCGCCGGGAATGCTGTGCTGCTGCTGGTCATCGGCGGGGTGTGGCTGGGGAGAAGTCTGAGGAGAAAGTTGCAGAGGAGGAAGTCAGCTGTGCACGTGCGCCACATGTACTCCACCAGGCGACCGTTTCGCACCGCAATGGCCACGGCGTCCGTCTCCACCGACTTCACCAGCTACCAAAGCAGCCGGCCAGCACGGCTCGCACCGCTAGAGGAGGGGGATCTCATCGAGTTCCCTTGCGACCGCTTTCTGGACAGCAGCAGCGTTCGCAGAGAGAGCGAAATGCAGAGATTCTCTGACTAGAACCATTAAAACTCCAAATTAGCTTTAAAAAAATGTTGACACTGAAAAAAATGGGAATTGCTTCATGTTTCCATCTGTGATTTAGCCTTTTTAACACAAACTCCTCTCAGCTGAGCTCATGAGACACCAGAGGAAGTCCATTCCCTCTGACTTCCCCTTTCCCAGTTTGGACCCTTCCTCTTTAATTTTCTTGCTTCTGTGAGTCTACATGCATTGTTTTTCTTTTTGTTTGTTTTTTTGTTTTTTGTGTACGTGAATGATGTACCACTGATTTCAACTACGGTGCTAATATTCAGTTTGCAGACATCATATTGTCTCATATTTGTACAGTGTGTAACGATGGCTGCTGGGTGGCAGAAAAATCTCCTGTTTTGTACCACATCTACCGTATTTTATACTTTTATAAGGAACTTTGTATCATTTTGCATTACATGACAAAGTAAAAATCCCCAACAATGTGACTGATTTGTCATTTGAGTGCATGTGTTATTGTATCTGCGGGTCCTAAAACCCAGACTGTACATAAGACTGAGGACGAGAGCAGCAACAAAACATTAAAGAAGTGAGTGAGTGAGCTGTGTGCGTGTCAAGATGAGGTCTGGCAATAGTTAGGCAGTCCCTTTGTTTGAGTCTACAGGGTGGAGTGCCTCCTACATTCAGTTCAAATCACACACACACACACACACATTGACAATTGTCTGCACACAAACTTTTCATAGCATCAGACAGTCAAGATGTTAGACATTAAAGCTTCTTGGTTTGTGACAGCTGACCTTAAAGGGACAGTTCACGCCAAAATCAAAACTGCATATTTTTCGACTTGCCTGTCTGTCATATTTTTTGGTTGTTTGTTTATTTGTGTTTTAGTCCATGTAGATCCCTTCCATTGAATATAATGGAAGCGAATATGGCGGGCATATGTTTAGACACAAGATTTGGGAAAATCAGTACAGATATTACAATAATAACGCATAACTTCTTGAAAGCAGCTGACTCACAGTGTTGCAGACATCCAGAGTCTCAAACATGTCCATGAATGCCTCATCAGGCAAGTTGTAATAAAACATTTTTTTAAGATACTGAAACTAGTATTCTTTCCTTTATATTATTATCTTATTTCAGTTAGTTTCCAAGTTCACAAAATCATTTCACTTAGCTTTAATTTCTTTCAAAATGCCATTTTCAATTTTTATTTTAGTCAACTCAAGGTTTATTTTTTAATAATATTTATTTTTTTTAGTTTCGTTTCAGTTAACCATAATAACCTTGGAGCTAGCATATGAGGGTGGACATCGCGCCTCTAGTCATGGATAGATGCATGCATAACGACCCCACAGCGAAGCTTGTGGATATATTTGAGTAACTAGGTCATAAATCCTCAAAAGAGTTTAGTAAAATACATTTTGGGGGGACTTTAAGCATCACAAGAAAAGTATTGCTTACTTTTACTATTTTCAAGAGAAGCCAGTCATGTCTGTGGCTGATGTTTTCAAAAACTGGTTAACAATAGGTTACATTTTGGGAGAACTATCCTTTGAAGTCTGGGACACTTTTGTTAGTAGTTGCCCAGTTATCCAGGATCTCAGCAGACTTTGAGGTGGTACACCCTGCACAGGTAGCCAGGCCATCACAGGGCTGACCTTCACATCTCCACAGGAAGAACATGCAGAAAGTTCATCTTAAGTCTTTCTGTCTGTGTATGAGACGAGACAGAAACAATCCTGGTCACACTTTGATGACTACTCTTATTTTTGCTCTCACTAATAAAAACAGTCACTAGATGGCAGGATAGACCGCACCACAAGTACAGAACCACGGTCTCACTGCTCACAGCCACCAGCTGACCAAAATTAAAGGCAAACAAATATGAATCTGACAGATCTGACGTTGTAAAAACACATTTCAATGATTCACAAAAAGATACCAGAATAATATTTTTTTTTAATTTTTGCATTAGGTTTACAGCGATTGTCAGCGTCTTTACAGTACAAAAAGTGTAACTTCTGTGTAAATTTAATTAAACTAGCAGGGACTGAGACATGAAGTGTAGTTTATAATTACTCAGTGACTCAAGGCAGTCACAAAAAAGTGCCTTAAAGAAAATACTGTTTTCAGTAGCTTTCCAACACAGTTGCAGGTTTAATTAACTAATATTTACAAATCAATGAAATGGGAAATTTTAGGATAAAATATTTATCTTATAATTTGAATTACCTGTAGAAAAAACACCCAAAACAACAAAAACTTTGTTGTGTTATTTAAGGTAAGCTGCCTCTGCTCAAAAATGGAAAAAGGTGCACTTGGAGCTGCCCAATTAAAACAAACAAAAAAAAGTTATAGTCTCTTTTTCTGAATTAGTGCAAGATATGCCAGAGAATGATACTAAAAAGATGTGTCATAGCGAGTAGGTAGGAGGCAACGTTAGGCTCATGTCAAAAGAAAACAGACATTATCTGAATAAACACAGGATCCAGTTGCCATCACAGTTTTAACAAGGCTTTCAGAAAGTGCATTTTATGCACCTGTTTGGAGAAATGAAGCGACAGATCTCTCTCTCTCTCAGTAAGTGTTTCTGATCTTCTCACAGAAAATCTGCTGATCGTGTTGAAAAATACCTCAAGCGTTCACATGGATTTATAAAATCCCAATCCTATCCAGTTTGGGATTTCACCTATACGTTGCAGGCTAGTGTCCGGGCTGGAGGTCGTGGCCCGAATCGCCTCCAGACGTCGAGGAAGTGGAGATGCTGTTATGTTGGATGGCTTGCAGATCAAACCCAGGACCTGCAGGGGTGGGACTTCTTCCAGGGCTCACCCCTGCAGCTGGACATAGAGACAGCTGTCAAAGTCACTTATAAAGTTCTGACTCTCTGCTTTTTGGTGTTGGAGATTGTAGGCATCAAATAAAAAGCCACGGCATTTGAGATTAAATGAAAATAGCTCCTTTATTTTAACAATTGAATACTGTACATACATGTATAAAGAACAGTAGAAATATATGAATATGAAATGTGCCAATATTGCATCTCTCTTTGTTCTAAGAAACTCTTGACACATACGTCTTTGTCTGCTTAGGCCACAGCGTTTCACTTTTTAAATATCTTTCGTTACAGGTCAGTTTCAGTCACTGTTTGACATAAACTTGAAGCCGCCTGTGGAGTGCAAGAAAGGCAACTTGTTCCCTGCTAGCTTCATGCAAGGCAAAACAATGCTAGTAGCATGGTACTACAAGTTATCTCAAATACCATTGCGGTGTGGTTCATTAAAACAGAAGGACAAACTTGATATTCCTTTAAATTAAATCAAGAGTGCAGTGCTTTTTTCCCCCTGATCTCTTCAAAAGTGCATTGCTAATTTTTTTGGACACAGCGGGGTTTAAAGCAAGAGTTACTTTACTCTTTTGTGCTGTTTGTTTAGCACTTTAAGACACAGTTTAAAGTGGACCTATTATGCTCATTTTTCATGATAATTCCTGTTTGTCCCTTCGTCTCCCTCCCCTTTTTAGTCAGCTTTCTGAAACAACTGTTGTGCCCAGAACAGAAGGTTTGAAAAGCAGGTTGGGTGGGGTTTCTGTGCTCACAGCCATGGCTGCATACCTGACATAACCACATAAGGATATCCCCTCTCTTGACATCATACACATCCATGTCCACGAGGAAAAAACAAATTCTTTGCTCACATGTACATACATAAAAAACTGGTACCAATTTTAATAACAGTGCGTATATATGACAGAAAATAGGAGAAAGCATAATAGGTCCACTTTAAGGTCCTCGGTGTGTAGAGCAGTGGTTCTCAAAGTGGGAGCACCAGGTGTCTGCATCCAAAAGTCAAAGGGCAAATAATTTGCAAAAAAATAATTTTATAATAAAAAGTGCATATTTACAGATGGGGACATTTACTCCTGCCTGTGTTATCTTTGGGCTGACAGAAGCTCGCCATCAGATGTGATTGTGACACATCACGTCAGTCTATCATCAGCTATCACACACTTTTCTCAGGGTGTAATTAACCATTCCAGCTGTTCGGCTTCTTGTCTTTTTGACATACGGGCTAGCAAGTAGCTTTAATTATTATCTATATTAAGTCAGCAGGTAAAGCTGCATTTAAATCAGAAAATATGAGGGGTTTCTTAGGACATTTTCTCCCCTCTTAGGGGTTCTTGGCCTCGAGAAGTTTAAGAACCCCCTGTGTAATAGCGAGTGCATGTGTAATTGTGGGTACACAAGGTTTAATGTGTGAATTACACCCTCAGTGGTGGATGGAGATGACTGGTGTCAGGCATCTGGAAAAGCTGGTGAGATTTCTACACAGGGTTACAGGGAAGGGGGGTTTTACTCACTGGGGTACCCCTGTGCCTCCCTCTGCCGAGCAGTGACAGGACAGTCCTTGTGGGTGAGCAGAATCTGCTTCAGCTGACCCACCTCCGACTTCAGTGACGTCACCTCGTTCTGGAAGCAAACACAGTGAAATGGTAAGCACTCTCGAAGTGTAGGTTGTGTTGATGTGAGTGTGTCTTGTGCTCAGAGCACATCCCACCTGTAGCTGAAGGTTTGTGTGCGTCAGCTCTTCAGCTTTCTTCTCCAGTGATGACACCCACAGCTTCCTCTTCTGTCGGCAGCGGGTGGCTGCGGCCCGGTTACGTTCCAGAAACTTCTGCCTTCGCTCGTCGGGGTCCTGCTCTACTGTCCTCCTTCGACGGTTTCCGCTTCCTCCTACACCACCTCCGCTGCAGCTACCGCCTGCCTGCACTGCATGAGTGTGAGATGGCTGGGAAGGCTGCATCTGCTGTGCAACTGGTGATAACTGCAGAACAAAAACAACAACTTTTTCAAGTAACTGTGCTTGAATGCACAAAAAACCCAGCCATCGTTAAATATAAAGCATTATACCTGCGCAGGAGCAGACAGTGGAGGTGCAGGCGGTGAGCCTGGGTGTAAATGTGAAGGCGGTGATTGGTGAGCCTGAGCGTGAGGTGGTAAATTCCCTGCCTGGTGCAGCTGGTGGCTCTGGGTGCTTCCAAGATGCTGTGGGTGGGGAGCATGGCACCGCTGTTGGTAGGTAAGAGGCACAGGCGGAAGCTGTGAGGGATGAGGCTGAGGATGATGATGATGGTGGTGCTGCTGTTGTGGTTGTTGTTGTTGTAGTGGAGGTGTCTGGTGACGCTGTGGCATCATCTCTATCATGTGGCCCATGGGTGGCACATTGTTACTGATGGTGATCATTCCTGGGTGGTGCTGTTGATAATGGTGGCCCAATGTCTGCTTGGATCTCTGAGCCGAAATAGATAATAAACAAAAAAAGAACAAGTTAATTAATCATGTGATGCTATTAAAAAGTTAAATTATTATCACTTCTATGTGCAATGATTTAGAAATCTGAAGAGATCTAACCACTATCCACTCTGATATCAGCCTCTGAACTGTGTTCAGAGGATAATAAGTATATACTAGTAACCAGATTAAGAAAATACAAACAATTAACGTGAATTCAACTGAGGAAGACTTTCCTTTTCTTTTTCATGTTGGATTATAAAGATATTTATTTACCCCTTTCATGGTCAATATGTTAGAGAATGCTCAGAAGCCCTATAACCACACAGAAAGGCCATAAAACTGCAGTTCCTCAAATGACCACACGAGGCTGGCTTGCACAGTGAGACAATCCCAACAGACAACTGTTCATTTCAGTTCAACTGTATTTATATAGCACCAAATCCCAACAACAGTCGCCTGAAGGTGCTTTATAATGTAAGTTAAAAACCCTAGAATAATTCAAAGAAAACAGAGAAAACCCCAACAATCAGATGACCTATGAGCAAGCACTTCGGTGACAGTGAGAATGAAAAACTCCCTTTTAACAGGAAGAAACCTCCAGCAGAAACAGACTCGGGGAGGAGCGGCCATCTACCGTGACCAGTTGGGGGCAAGGGGAGGAAGACAGGACAAAACCACACTTTGGAGGAGAACCAGAGATGAATAATAGCTCACGATTCAATGCAGAGTGTGTGAAAACACATAGGAACGGTGAAGAAGAAACACTTGGGAAGTTCCCAGCAGCCTAGAGCTATTGCAGTGAAACTAAAGGAGGATTCAGCGTGACCTGATCCAGCCTTGACTATATGCTTTGTCAAAAAGGAAAGATGACTATGTTAAAACGCCCAACTTAACAGCATTAAAAAGCAAGATTAAACTCTTCTGAAAGAATGGTTTTGGTCTCTGTGAATACTCCCCTAATAGAAATTGTATTGCAGTTTCATTTCTTTGTCATTCTTCTAATTACACTTTTAAAGTTTGACAGTGGCCAGTTTTGGCCAGTCATTGAACTGGACCTCTGGACTGAGCATTTTTAATGGAATTATCAATTGTTGTGTGGCTTACGGCACAAACGAGCAATTCAGCAAGTGACTGTTTCCACTTTGTTGCGTGAGGGTTTCTTTTAGTATTTTATTAGTACTAGTGCATGGAAAAAAATAATAATGCGTCTGTGAAATTAAAATGATACGATGCCTTTATCAGGTGTTATCAGTGGATAAACACTACAAGTTGATAATTTTAGCCCTTTGGATGTGTAGCTGCTAGGCAATATGATGACATCATAATATCTGAGGTAGATAAGAACCACAGACAGTATAAAAGATGGACGTAGCTGCCCTGACGTCACGCACTGCTTTGAGGTCCCGCTTTGAAGCCTCAAGCTGGCGACGGTGTTTTGCTTGTGAAGAATGGACGTGAAAGAGAGGGGCGGGTCTGACTATTGGCTACTGACTTGTGATTGTCAGCTCAATAGCCAATGTGGTCTTTTGAACCATAGCATGATCAAGATTTATGAAGCAGACCTCATTTTTTTATTATCTGTATGGCGCATAAACTGAGTCTATAAACTCAAATGGAAAATGTTTACAAAGGTCAAGTGAGACAGCTTTTTTTCTTTCCACTACTGGCCTGAAATTCCTACATTTCATTTTATATATCATAGCAAGAAAATTACTAATTAGCGGCCATCTGTGGCTGTGCAGTTCACCCATACAGTGTATGGATACAGCCTTCTAAGAACTCAACTTTCTTTCCCCAAATATGGTAACTTTAGACTCCAAACTAAAAAAAAAAATGTGGCTACAGTCAAAAGACTTGAGTCATAGTGTTCAGTCTATGGTTTATCCTTAACGCCTGCTAAATTAGTAACAGCAGGTTCTCTTTGAAGCAACGGGCCACTTCAAGCCGCGTCCTACACCTCGATGCAAACAATATCTGCGGGTCAAACCCTCCTTCTTTTCCATCCTCGCCACTTCTCCTCAGCGTCCGCAACTGCGAAGACAACTGTTGATGAGAGGGATAACGTGTTCCAATAAATGCTGCCGTCTGCAGCTTGATACCTTCACACTTTATCATTCCCGTGTATCATCTGACTAAACAGACTGTACGAGCTAAATTAAACCTCATCTCACCTTTCTCCAACACTCAGCAGAGAAAAGCAAGAGAGGGAGAGGTCATGTTTGGAGCATGACATCACCCCCCCCATTCCAGTCCCTCCCTGGCAATACTGTTATCTGCTCCCTGTTACACAATATTTCTTTAAGAGAAGAAGCAGATTTCTCTCTCTCTCGCTCTCTCTCTCTCTTCACCATTCAGTGAAGTAAAAAGAGAGCACATTTAACTGGTGCCAAGGATGAGGTCATTGAGCTGTCTGTGCCAGCTTTACCAGCCAGCCAGGCTGCCAGTCATACACACACGCACAGCCACACACACACACTAAATAGAGCGGGACACGAGTCCTTCAGTTGTGTTTACTAGATAGAAACACCCTGACACTGAGGCCGGCGATTACATCATGGGTCTCCTTGGCTTGGATGACACACCACGTTGATATTTCTGTCTGAAGGGATCAGTGAATGAAGACACAAAACTGTACATGAAACACTGATCCACTTGTCAAATGTTTACTTTTCCACTTGAGCTGAGTGTAGCGTTACTGTACAACAGAGGCACGTTAACACACTTTCTGATGTTTTAAATAAGCGGAGGCCTGTTTCGAAAAAGAAAAACCTTTCCGAGGACCAATATAATTCCTTAGATTTATACTACAAGACTCATTCACCTGCTCACACACACACATTCATGCAGCACTTTATTCTGTGTACTTTAGGAACGTTACCTACAACACATACACTCACAGTAGGTGCACCGGGGGGGGGGGGGGGGTAAGTATCCCGGACTGAACCACTGACAAACCAATATGTAGATGACTCACTCCACCTCTTTGTGTCCACTGAGGACATTTGTGGAACAAATGTGTTGCATCTTGGTGAGTGTTACAAACCTGACAAAAAGTCAAAGTGTTGTTTGAGGGTTAAGATTCTGCATCAGGATTAAGGTTTAAAGTAAGGAGTTGCTTCAGCAATAAAAGCTAAGGTAAGGTAAGAATGTGTTGGGTCATCGGGTACCCTTTTATGTATGTGTGTGTGTGTGTGAGAGAGTGTAAGAAAAGAGGGTCAGAAGTAAACTTGCCACCTGAGTGGCTCCGCAATCTGAAACCACTTTTCAGTTGCCACTCTGTATGCGAGCTCCTCCACAAGAAGCCACAACCTGCGTCCATGCCTGTGTGTGTGTTTGTGTGTGTGGGGCTATTTCACAGTTTTCCCATTTGAAGTAGCTTTTGATAGCAAAATATTTTTAACTATTAATTCCAGATGCAGGTGAAAAGAGGATATGTAAAATTTACAAGCGAAAAGATCGCACGCTTGTTGACGCAAGGGAAATAAAACAACTGAGAAAGCCACGGAGGAGCATGTAGATTGTGACTTCCTGTGGTCCAATGTGTGTGTGTGTGTGTGTTTGGGGGTAGAGTTACATTCTATTTCCTGTCCGTGCTGATTAGAAAGGACTATGGCAAAGGCAGAAGGTGAGGCCGGGTGTCTTTTTTTTAAGTGTTACATAACACTATGAATTTGTCTTTATTGAAAAATCACCCACATTTTGAGCGATTATAGAACAGATTAGAATAGAACGCGACTATTTGTCATTCTACAGGTGTACAACCAAATTTGGAGCAACTCTCTGAGTGGTGCATATAGTTAAGACAAAAATATATTCAAATACATATATATCAATATAAAGATATCAGAATATGAGATCAGTATAAGTTATTATACACACACAAACACACTCCTACTTTACAGACTTTAGTAATATTGCACCGGATGTTCTGAGTGATGATGATACACAGTGTTATGAGCTGGAGCAGGATGGTAAAGGGTATATATAATGGACATCTCTGTTCTAACTGAGCTTACTATAAGCCTCAGTCACCCAATCAGTCATTCATATAGCACTTTAGTTTACACCTAAGTGCTTTGTCTAACAATAAAACACACCGAGTGCAGCAGGGTTCAGAATCCTGCCACAGAAAGATTCAAAGTGCAGACTGGGATTGAACCTCCAACCTTTCAATTGTTAGCTTACCTCACTCAACCTCACTCTGCCTCCTGAACCACAGACAACCAAAACGTTAGGATAAGATATAATATGCTGGGAGTTGATGAAACATGCAGAAATCCACTCTTCATAAACAGCTGTGGTGTAATGCATTATTAGTGTAATGCTAATATAATGTTATTAGCTCCAATAATGGAAATAGTGGAAAAAGGTAGTCAGACTGACTGATGATCACCTACCTGGGGTGAAGAACAGGAGGGGTTGTGTACAGGAGCCGGTATACCCATTGCACAAGACATCTGCTTCTCCATCTGAAGAAGAAACAGTAGACACAAAAAGAATCTTTCAGCTGTGACAAAGGGAAGCAGCAGCTTGTATCCACATAAACCTCAAGTATGAAGAGTTCCCCCAAAGGTCACATCCATCTGGAGTTTTGACATTTTGATTAATTTATCCACAAAAGTGAATTTTCCTGTCATGGGTCCACTATACCTGCATCTATAAATCATCAGGCATGCGTGTTTGAATGTGTGGGAGTCTGAACATGACAAACACCATCCCCTTCCATACTTACAGTCATGTGCTGAGCAGATGCCCCTTGCATGGCGGGGTCTGGCAGGGTGCCAGGTAAGGAGGCTGGCAGCGGCTGCCTGTGTCTGTTCCGCATGTGAAGGAGGCACGACAGCGGCCCGGGAACCGGCCTGTGGTGAGCCGAAGAGGGAGAGAGCGATAGAGACGGGTCATGCTAGAGAGCCGTCCACAGCCAAAGTTTCATAAAACCAGGTTCAGTAAGAGGTGCAAGTTGAAACATTTATAGCTGGGTCTTAATGGCAGATGGAGGTGAGATGTGAGAATGGTCATATCGTCTTATTTTTAGGGGAAGCTGTATCCAAATCTACAAACAAAAAATGTATACAAAGCCAGCAGAATGGCGCTGTTCTGGGACCTCCCTGCACTTTAATGTGTAGGACCTTCACACAAAACAGAGCTGGTAACAGTGGCAACAGATATGCCACTGAGCTAGGGAAGAGGTGGGTTGCAAAGTGGCTTGCAGATGTGCTACAGCAGCTAAAATAGCCCTCCCACTGTTTACAAGGGTATCAGCTGAGCCATCAGCTGATGATGTAGGCTAGCACTGAGATCAGCTGATCTGCTACCACTGCAGGTGAGGGTAACTTGGCTGAACTAACATCATGTTTGATTTCTACTACTTACTTCAAATATTTTTTCAAAAGGAAAAGATAAGTGATTTTAGCTGGCAGGCTTACCTTCGTCTGAGCAACGAGTTGGCACAGTTTCCTAAAGTAAAGCAGGAGTATATCTTTCTAGAAGCAGCATTTCAGTCATCCTGTTTATTTCATACATTTAACAGATTTTACTGGAACTACTTTCTACGGAGGAAATAGTCCCTTACGAAACTGTTGACAGGGTGTTCTGCTTATTGTCCAGAATATTAAGTTCTCTAGGCAAAGATGTTGCTGTTGAACTTTTTTGACATGGGGAGTAGCACAACCTAAATTCCACTGAGCCTCATTGTTTTGGGATGGCGGAGAAGTCTCAAAGGCAGATGTGTCAAAACATTGGCAAGTTGGCAAATCAAAGCCGCCAACCACTAGAAACAAATGTTACTGAGGAGTCTCTGAGAGCCCTTAAACACTCCAATGTGATCAAAAAGCACTGATGTGTTATTGTATGCCAGGAGAGAGCTGTAAACAGAGTTTTGAGGTAAAGCGCTGACAAGAGAAAGAGTGATGAAGTTTAAAAAAAATGGAAAGAAAAGAAAGACGTGGAGAAAAATGACAGCCCGAGAGGGAGGTGCAAAGCCTGCAGATCAGAGCGGGGGGGATCCAGAGACCCAGGGTGCCATGTGCTGACCTAACCCCTCTGGCTCTTTGCCAGTCGGACAGCGTGGGCCTGCATGGCCACGCTGAGGTCATCATCAATGATGTCATCGCCGAATCTGAGGGTATGTGACCCTTTTAGAATACAACAAAGCGCAGACAAACCAAAACAGCATTTCCTAACATAACCACAACAGTTCTACCAGGCCAGCAGCCAGACATTCAGACCAGGTCACTATGGAAACCGGTGGTAAACACTTGGGGAAACAGCCAGATGCCCGATCCAGAGTTCACTTAGTAACTCTTAGCGGGTTTCACTGACTAACATGCTGTCTGGATTCAGCTGGCACTGATTAATGCTGCCATAAATGACTGTCAGCTCGCTCCCCACTGTCCTGTCACGTCCTGTCTGAGCCTGGACAGATGTTTGGAGCTAATTATGTCACTGACTCACTTGTGGCACCTTGATTCATCTAATCAACAACAGATTTGACAGCCTTTTGTTTGTCTACAGTATGCGTTGCAAGCAGAAACCATCGGTTTGATGGAGATGATGGAGGCACTTTTATGTAAGACTGACATTTGGGCGGGAATCGCTATTTACTATATTTAGCATAACTAAACCCCAGAAAACACAAAAAAATATTTTTTTAATCACAACGTGTCCAGTTTGATCTCAGAATATCATACATCTGCTCTCCCGTGAATTAATAAAGCCTTAAAATAGTCATAAATGCAAAAATGACATTGCTGTAATAACTAGGACTGGTAGAGAAAATGTTACACTAAAAAAAGAAAAACTATAAAAGTCAAAATCTTCTCAAGCAAATGTAAAATGGTTCCAACTTGTAGAAATATGTGAGTGTGCCTAGGCCCGTACAGGTGTATTTATAGGTGGGCTGATGGCACAAGAATAAAGACAAACAGGCCCAAAAATGCTTATTATTATTATCATTATTATTATTACAGGATTAGGAGTAAGGTTAGGGTTAGGTTTTGGTCCTCCACATTCTAAACTGGCAAATGTTTAGAAACTAGAGGCTGATGCCTTTCAAACATTTTCTCATTCCAGTTTTTCCTATTTTAAAGCACCACAGCTTAGAGGTTAAAGCAATTAAAGTTTACACTGAAAAAACAAACAACAGCATTTTCTCTGTCTAGAAACATTCATAGAGTTAATCTGGATAATCCACCGGCCTAACTGTGAAATGCTTTAGTCCCAATAAAGCTGTAGGCTTCATGTTGTGCTTATTGCCCAGAATATGAGGTACACTGTTTCTGTTAGTGATTAAAGCTGACTGAAAAGGGTAGATTTCTTGTATTAGCTGAAAAACATTTTAAGAGGCAGACAAAGACATATGTGAAATTTTTTTAAATAAAAAGTTACACATAAACAGTTTAATGTTCAGTTTTTTTAAGTTTCGTTTTTAAGGTAACCTGATATACACGTTATTATAAACAAGTGAAGTTATTTAATTATGTTGTGTGGCAGGCATGAGTTCGTTTTTCTTTATGAAATTAGAGATGAAAATTACTTGTATTACCTAAAGTTGCAAGTAATATTAGTCAGTAAACAATTAAATAAGTACTTGAAAACACCTTTTTTTCCTTATCAAACAGAATGCTGTAAATATACAGCATAATGAAGAGCAGAATACATAATGAACCCTGTATGTGTGTATTATGAGAACTTGTGAGGGCGGACTGTTTACTAGGTTTCACAAATTCATAGCCGGCCTTTTAGGAGGAGTGGGAGCAGCTGCAGGGAGCTGGTCAGATGAAAGACAGGAACTCCTCTAATCTGTCTGTAGAACTGGGTGATAACCAGGGAGCCAAGGAAGCTGCCCAGGCGCTGAGAGACTCCGGTCTGGTTCTGAGTCTTTGCAGACATGTAACAGAGACAGTAGCTGCATGGTGGGGTGGGTAGCGTCTAAGGGACTGAGTGGCTTTTTATGCAGTGGTTCTTCATCACTTTTGGAGTTACTTAATTCTCTCACTAAACTGACGTATAATTTTTTTCCTGCTTCTTCCTCTCACTTCGTTAATGAAGTGATGAATTATGCAGCGGAAACGCCAGCTTGTGAGCGGCGGAATGATTTATAATGCGTCCATAACAGGAGGAAAAAGAAAGAATGAGAAAAGGAAATGTGTTTGCGTGTGCGATGTAGGGAAAATGTAAGATACACATATATGTGTTTCGATGCCTGTAGGTAAATGTGTGTGTGTGCGTCTGTGTGAACTTACTCGGAGTGTGTTAGGGTGGAGGTAGCCTGGGTGATGACTGATCCAGACTGGGAGGAGGACAGGGCTTGCTGGGCGGCCAGGCTGCAGCTAGGGGCCATCATGGGGCCATGTGTCTGGGGATGATGCAGTGCATGAGTCTGGGGATGATGCAGCGGTGGTTGGGGATGTGGGTGCTGAGGCTGGGGTGGGTGCTGGAGCTGATGTTGGGGTTTGAGCTGGTGCTGGCTCATACAGGAGGGCCCATTATGAGAAAGCGACTGTGGAAAGAATAAAAAAAAAAGACAAACAGCTGAGACCATTGTAAACTTGTGGGGCAGTAAATGATTGAAGTCTTTTACGATCAGAGATTACGGTGCCAGTCAAAGTCCTTTTAGACACTAACGCAGACACATGGCAGCCATCATGAGATGCGGCAGAGCAGTTTTTTTAAGCATTACCTATATTAACTTTAATTTCATTGTTCACAGGGAGATTAATATTGCTTATATACACTCACCTGTCAAATGTGTCAAATCACTTAAAAGGTTTCTGTCTATCAGTCCCCACCATATCTTAAAGACCTCATAATACCATATCATCCCAATAGAGCACTTTGGTCTCAGACTGCTCGTTTACTTATGGTTCCTAGGGTACTTGAAAGTAGAATGGGAGGAAGAGCCTTCAGCTTTCAGGCCCCTCTTCCGTGCAACAAGCTCCTATCTTTAAGATTAGGCTTAAACTTTCCTTTTTGATAAAATATATAGTTAGGGCTGGATCAGGTGACCCTCTCATGATGCACTGAGTGTTTCTTCAGTCACTACGTGTTTATACACCACTGTGCATTAAATCATTGGTTATTATTAATCTCTGGCTCTCTTCCACAGCACGTCTTTTGTCCTGTCTCCCTCCCCTCCCCTCAGCCACCCCCTATCTGCCCCCCTCTGAACTTAGTTCTGCTAGAGGTTTCCAAGTGTGTGTTTTCCCTCCCACTGTCACCAAGTGCTTGCTCATTGGAGATCATCTAATTTGGGTTTTTTTGCTCTAGTATTGTAGAGCCTTTACATTAAAGTCTTGAGGTGAGTGATGCTGTGATTAGGTGCCATATAAATAACAATGAATTGAACTGTCTTTGCCTCCAAAATCAAGCTTTAAAAAGCTTTTTCCCCCCTGGTAGTCATACTACCACTCTCTATACATGCTCTTTCAAAATTGTCCCAAATATTTTGATTTAATTGCTTTGAGTGCCACATTTCTCTCTTATAATGCCTGTGGTGACAGCGATGAGAGTGTGTGCACTTGTTTAGTTGTCTCTGAGTGTGACGACTAGCTGTTTAATTTACAGGGTAGAATGTGATCGCTCGGTGTGTCTTTCCTGCAGCAGGTCAGATATCTGCAGCTGTCTGACCGGGCCTGACTCCCTCACAAACAAGTGTCACTCAAAACATAAACTCTCAGCAGCACCGGGGGACGGATCTGCATCATGTCTTAATCCTTGCTTCTTTCCAGCTAACGTCAGACTAGAACTGATGGTTTATTTTAAGTGAAATAAAATAATATGATAATAAAAAAACTTGTCAGACTTACCTGCTTCTTGTTTTCCTCCTCTTGTGCTTGAAGAAATTCTTCCTCGATCTCCTTGAAGAGACCAACCTCTTCGCAGTTCTGCAGAAATCGTGTCGGCGTCGGAGTCTGGTCTAGAGTCATTGCATCCAAATGGAAACAAAAGAGAGGGAAAAAAAACGGATTTGCTTTTTAAAAAAATTTGAAGCACTTGCCAAAACAGACTGTAGTTTAAGCTTTTTTTGCTTTCTAAATTAACAGTGGTGCAGGTCGTCATGCGAAGAAGAGGAACGAGTCTCCTCTCAGCTGAGCTCTCCGTCTCTGCCTGATAACATCAGTCTGTCTCTCCCTGAGCCGTCTAAACACATAGAGGTCAGAGGTCACATGAGGGTTTTTGTTTTGACAGGGGAGTTCCTGCAGGAGGCGTGACAGGCTGCAGGACGGAGGTGCAGAGGGAGAGTCTGCAGAGGCCAGATCTTGCGCCGTTGTTTACATCCAGACAAATCTTTGGGGAAAACATTGACACCAACAGCCACGTTCGCCTCCAAAATTGTCACAAAAATGAAGCCAAAACATCGCAGCATGGCTTCCATGACTTTTATGATTTCACCTTTCTTGTGTGGCTACACTTTTCTCAGCACCACGGCTTCCACTGGCGATGGGGTAATACTTTGGTTGTACTGCTTTGCATTGATTCCTACACCACCACAAAAGCCAGCTTATGCTCATATGTTGCTTTAGTCCGGGCTGAAGATGAGGTGGAAATTCTTCTTGTTTTGGCATTGGGACTCGTACTTACTCATATTTTCTACAAGCAGCCAAGCCACTGCTTCCTGCTCATGGTCAGTATGTATTCACAGAAATGTTAATGTGGAAGCACAATATTTAAAAACTGTGTTTATATGATCGTCTGGAGGTTGTTTTGATGTTAAAGATACTAATACTACTACTGTAGCCTGAGCAGGTAGTGCATAACACAGAAATGTGAGGCTTGCAAAGTTAATTTAGATGCAGAATCAGCATTTTACAGCCGTTCACAATGGGACTAATCTTAATGGGGCATTTGTTTCCCTGGAAATCACTGCAAATGTGTTTGATATAGTCTGAGTGAAATTGTCAACTGTTGTTAGATGCTTACTTTTTTTAAGAGCAAACCTTTCCTAAATTCTTATTTTTGCCATTGAAACACATGACCGGACACTGAATCTACACACAGACACACAAAACAAGCTAAAGAAATTTTCTCTGACTTAGCAGATCTTGAAACAGGAAGAATCTTTATCTTTCCTCTTGTAGAAAAAAACATCCTTAAAAAAATAGGAAGAGGATGAATTTACAATATCAGTGCTTTTAAAACAATCGGAGAAGGTTCAGCAGTCTTGCTGCTATTATCAGTCTGTTGCATAGAACTGAATTAGAAACAATTAAACAATTTTGGAATTTTATTTTCACTCCTCATGAATATTTGTGTTGTAAATACAGAGCACAGTAATGATTAATATACATTTAAATGATGGCTAAATTGTGCTAAATTAAAACCATGAGCTCTAGAAGCAGTGAAATACTGTGTTTTACATGGGCCGTGCAGAGACCGGTGCACCTACTCTCCACGTTTTTAAATCAAAGTGCTGTTATCTGTGTTTTGGCTCTAATCTGATGGAGTATACTGCACATGATGCAACACGAGACCATTTGTAGTCTGTTTGAGGGAAGGAAGGAAGCTTGCTTTGGTGGGTTATCTGACTTCATACTGTATAGTATATCGTCATCTTTTTAAAAAAAATATATATCAAGCACTGATCTTGAAAAGGAGGAAGTTTCACCACAGACATGTGCAGCCAGGAGATGCGGTCACTGGGAGACTAGGATGAAATCTCAGAGAAGCTCATTTTCTTCCTTACCTGTGAATGCTGCATCTGTCTTTATGGAGGGGAACTTGAGGGTCATCTCATGCTTGTGCCTGTGGATGATCAGATGTTCCTCTAACTGGAAGCGCTGCAGCACACCAACACAGGAAGAGAGATGTGAAGGGATGCGTGCAGCTGTGTGACACGCGGGATGATTTTCTCAGTTAAAGCAGCTGATTACATCTTAAGCTGACTAAGACATCATGATGCTCTTAGTCTGTTAAGTATTTTAGGTTATTCATCACTTCAGAAACATTTGTATTTATCAGAAACTCCTCCTATATTCTACAGCTTGATCGTTACTCATTTCATTGATGATTAGGTCTGACATCCTGGGTTTTTTTTTTTTTTTTTTTAAATGACCATTACAGTCCTTGTAATGCCACACGTATATAGCATTCTACTGACCTGAGAGCAGCCCGGGGCGCCGCACATATAAGGCCTGTCCTGTTTGTCATTCATGTCATACACAAGCCTGCACAAACAGAAGAAGTGAGAAGAATTTATTTACCTGCAGTCTCAGATCACAGCTCAGATGAGCTCACCCAGCAGGCAGCCTGAGGTTCCCTGTTTTATGTTTTGTATTTACACGGATAATTCACATACTGTTCACCTATTATCGTGCCTTTATTGTGGAAGCCGTGTGTAATGAGATAGTTGCCACAGATGATGGATGTTTCTTCCTGAGACACAATATTAAGTTGACGAAAATGATCCCTTTGGTGCCAACGGACGGGGGTGAGAGCATACACTAGGTATTAGGACGAGCCCTATAGCGTACAAACCATGTTTTTTTCCAGCCTTTCATTACTCATTAGTAATTACACGTAAACACAAGAAGGGCATCAAAGCCTTCCAGCATTGGGAGCTTTACTTTTCACTTGGAGTGGGGACTAAGTATAGTGCAATTGTTTCAGGCTACAATTAGGCTTTCATCGGGGTATCAGTTAATAATACTGGTGTGATGAAAGGATAAGTGCTCGCCATGTCTTACATCAAGTCACTGGGATAAAATTATCAACACAAATGCTTATGAGAGTCACAGTAATAAACCAGCTTGCAGTGCCAACCCAGAACCGACCCAGTTGCCTCTGCTGCGAGGATATTAAGCCGTCGATGTGGAGCAATTGTGAATTATTTGAAGACTGCTGTTGAAGCACAAAGTAAGAAGGTCTTCAAATCCTCAGCCAGGTGACAACAGGTGACAAGGGTCAACAAATGTTACCAGTGTTGCTGTGGGAGGAGATGGTGGTTATGAGAAGCATATTCACAGGTTGCAAACTCCCCCACCCCTTGTGTAAGCGTGAGCCGAGAGCAATGAGAAGACAGCAAAGCGCGTGCTGATGTTATGGGAAAGACTGAGAGCCGAAGAGACGAGTTGGGAAAGAGAGGGCAAAAGTAAAGGCATCCATAAGAAGTGGAAAGAAAGTGTGTGTGTGTGTGTGTGTGTGTGTGTGTGTGTGTGTGTGTGTGTGTGTGTGTGTGTGTGTGTGTGTGTGTGTGTTTGAGTGAGAGGACGGGTGGGAGGTGGAGAGTGACATTAGGTTGATGGCGAGGAAAATGGAAAGGGCAAGTGGCAGTGATCGAGAGAGGGAGAGGAAAGCAGGAGGAGGAGGACACAATGAATGAAAGAGAGAAGGAATGAGGGTGGGAGCCTGCGAAGGGAGGGCTGCACTTCAGGCCTACTCGTGACAGGTTCGAACCTGCCTCAGCCCCCATTTTCCAACCCCAGGCAAGTAGAGGTGACTTCATAGGTGTGCGTGTGCTTGTGTGCTTGAAAATAAACCAGTAACTAGGTGATCACAACACCAAAATTCCAGCAAGATCGGAGATTGATCAAAGTATTTAAGGTTTTGATTCTCAGCTAATACAGAAAGCAGGTTTATTAGTAGTTTTATGTATCAGCAGTATGTAACAGCGTGCCACAGTCAGCTGTACTCGAAGTGTTTCACAAGCTCACATTTTACAGACAAATGTAAAAATTTAAAGCCCAGCATCCAGTTTGTAACCCCTCTGCCCCCTCTTTCTGCTCTTGTACAAGATTAGCAGACTCAGCACATTTCCAGCAAAACCTTCTGTCAGAGCGGGCACTTCAATGCGCAATGACGTCATCCTTAACGGATGAACTCAACAACAGACCAGGCAACATACTGTCAGTTTAAGACAGGATTTACGTTGACAAAAAAGTTTTCCCGCCTCATTTTTTAACTGTCATTGTTCTACACTTACACTCGGTTACTATGACTCACAGAAAAACACGCACAACTTTTAATATCACCTGTAAGCATCAAAGAAATCATTTTAAAAAAGGTGCCAGGTTTAGTTACTCACTACACTTCTTCAAGTCCCCCGTATCTGATGGATGAATCATGACAGCAGCTGGCATGGAGCTCATTCTGCTCAATTTAAATCGCAGTCCTTAACCAAAAAGTCCTCCGGACGGTCACTGCCTGCGTCTCAAGAACTTGACCGGTATTTGTGTGTGTGTGTTTATGTGTGTTTGTGTGTGTGAGTTGTCTTTTCCTCCTACCGCACCGTAAAGGAACCTGTTCAACTCATAAACAAGCCCGGCACAGCTGTACAGAGAGTGCTGTCACACACCCCAAATAGACAGGAGCGCTCAACCTTTCCGCTGGGTGATGAGACTTCACCGGGACACCTCGCTAAAAAGTTCCGCCGTCAACTTTTCTTTCCTTTTTCTTTTTAAACCGTCAAAATAAAAAAATAAAAATAAAAATAATAAAGGCACAGTATCAGGAGAGCGGTTGCCGCGGAGCTAGAAAGTTTTGTGAATGGAAGTAAAAGACTTACCTACAAGTAGAGAGTAGACGAGCGGCGCTCCAGAGAGGAACCACGTTGGACTGGAGCGAGATTACAATACGTTCTATTTACAGAAGCATTACATCACCCTCCCGGTGACGTCACGTGGGATTCCTGAACTTCTAAATCATTGCGGTCCCGTACGGAGAGAGGGCTTGAGAGGGGCGGGGTTACGACACGGTGAGGGGGACGGGACGGAACAGCAGCAATAGCAGCAGCGTGGTGCTGGACCGGAGTCAGTGACAGACCCACCGGGTAGACACACCAACGGCAACGTGACGGGACACGGGGCAGACCGGGTGGGCGGATGAGACCCAGTTAAGTGTTTGTTTGTTTGTTTTTATCCTGTCCCCACTTTTGGTGTGTGTCTGAAACGGGACGTTCCAGCGTCTGTATCGAGTTTACGTGTCCAAATGAGCGAGAGCCTCCGGGTCTTTTTCTTCTTCTCAGAACGTTAGACAGTCAACGGTATGAGACTATTTGCTTGAAAATAAAGCTGAAACCCTGAAGTGATTTCAACGAAACGTTAAGTACATCCTGTCATCACCCAAAGCAACATGATAATAATAATAATAATAATAATAATAATAATAATCATGAAGGGGCTTTTTAGAAAGTACTAGTCTTCCATTTAGAAAGTCAGTGTTACGGCCCAGACAGTAGCTACTTTCAAGCAAGAAATTTATTTATATAGCACTTTCAGATCAGCCCCCAGCTGAACACAAAGTGCTGTACACTTGACATGCCAGAAATGATACATTGAACATGTTAAAAAATAAGAAATAAATAAAAATAAATAAAAATAATATAAAATAAATAAAAAATATTTAAAAAATAAAAAATAAGCTGATTATTAAAATGACATTTAAAATAATAAAATTAGCACAAATAGCAAAAACAATAATAAAATAGTATAAAAATGATGATGAGAATGACATTTAAAACAATAAAATCAGCATATTAGATTAAAACAATAAAATCAGGGTCAGACTGTGTCATAAGCCAAGGAGTAAAAATGGGTTTTAAGATATGTTTTAAAAGTGGACAGTGAAGGGGCCTCTCTAATGTGCTGGGAAAGATTGTTCCACAGATTAGGAGCAGCAATAGAGAAGGCCCTGTCCCCTCTGAGCTTTCTCTTGGACCTGGGTACCTCCAGGAGCAGCTTAACAGCTGACCTGAGAGACCTGGGGGGTGGGTAAAGATGCAGAAGCTCAGAGAGGTAAGTTGGGGCAAGACCGTTTAAACATTTAAAAACAAACATGAGAATTTTAAAATGAACTCTAAGATATACAGGCAGCCAATGGAGTGAAGCCAGGATGGGAGTTATGTGCTCTCTTTTACGAGTTCTGGTTAAAAGTCGTGCAGCAGCATTTTGGACCAGCTGCAGACGAGAGAGAAGATGCTGACTAACTCCAAAATACAGTGCATTACAGTAATCTAAACGAGATGAAATAAAAGCATGGATTACCATTTCAAGATGCGGCCTGGATAAAATAGGTCTTATCTTTGCCAAGCGCCTTAAATGATTAAAAACTGGACTTGACAGTAGCACTAATTTGACTGTCTAATTTAAAATCACTGTCCATATTAAAACCCACGTTTGTAACAACAGATTTAAAATACTCTGCCAGGGTTCCCAAATCAATAGCAGAGGGTTCACAAGGTCCACTAGGACCAAACAGAATAACCTCAGTTTTTCTTGAATTACATTTTAGAAAGTTTAGGGACATCCAAGATTTAATGTCTTCTAGACATGCTAGAAGTGGCTTAATAGAGAAGGCCTCTTTCTGCTTCAGAGGCAGATAAATCTGACAGTCGTCAGCGTAGCAGTGGAAGGATATTCCATGCCTTCTGAGGATGGTTCCCAGGGGCTGTAAATATAATGAAAAAAGCAGAGGCCCTAAAATTGAGCCCTGTGGGACCCCAGACTAAAAAGTGGCAGAGGAAGACTCATACCCTAAAAAGTTAACACTAAAAGTTCTGTTGCAAAGATAAGACATAAACCAGCTGCTTTATTCACAAGGGATTGTCACAGCGGGTAGCTCCCCATGTTTGATTTGGCACAGCTTTTGCGCCCGATGCCCCCTCTGACCCAAAGCCATAAGGATTTGTGGTCCCTCCTGGGATTCTTTCGTTTGAAAGGTGAATGTGCAAACCACTACAGTTATACTTAAAAATAAATAAATAAATAAAACAATAATACGCATTATTTCTAAAATACGACAGCTTAAGACATGGTGATAAACTTCTAGAAGTAGTTGAGTACTTTTCTTTTGAAAATGTGAGAGTTTAAAAAACCTGTCCAGGTCATACATCCGGTATACATAGACGTACAGATATTATTATTATTATTATTATTATTATTATTATTAAAGAAGAAATAAAATGTGACAATAAAGACAATATTACAGAGAAAACCCCAACAAACTAATGATGTAATAATAATCCATTATGAGGACTTGGAGACAGTGGGAACGAAGAACCAACTTTAAACAGAAAGTGATTGTAAATTGATTTATATAGCATGAGACCTCGAAATCTTTTTGAAGGTCATTCTGCTGACCTAAATATCACTAAACTGAGAATAAATTATCAATTATCCACTTTAACTGTAGAAGTCTCTATGCTAATTTTAGTCATATCAAAGAATATCTTAACCAGTTTTCACATCCATTTAGTGTCATTGCCTTATCAGAAACTTGGATCAATATGGAAAAAGGAACAGACTTTGAACTGGAGGGTTATGAATTCACATTTATAACTAGGCGAAACAAAGGAGGAGGAGGAGTGGCCTTGTATGTGGAGAAATCCTTGAAATTTAATGTGGTGGAAAAGATGACGATGGTGATTGATAATGTACTAGAATGTATTACAGTTGAAATTTGTAAAGAAAAAAGTAAAAATGTAATCATTAGCTGTATATACAGAGCTCCAGGTAGTAGTATTGAGACATTTAAAGACTGGATAGAAGAAACATTTATTGAAATAGCTCGCAAAAAAGTTTTCATTTGTGGAGACTTCAATATTGATTTGCTAAACCCAAATAAACATAAAACCACTGAGGAATTTATAAACACAATGCACTGTATGAATCTATTCCCTAAAATTACTAGACCTACCAGGATTACATCACATTGTGCAACTCTCATAGACAACATTTTTGCAAATGACATTGAAAATAAGACTGTAAGTGGACTCCTGATTAACGACATAAGTGACCATCTTCCAATTTTTACAATCTATGATAGGAATTACAAGATCAATAAAATGGACAGTAAAAAAGAGTACAGACGAGTAAGAACAGAAGAAAGAATGAATGCATTTAAAAAAGATTTATTGAAGGAAAACTGGGGTGAAGTATATCAGGAACAGGACGTTAATAGTGCTTATAATAAATTCCTTAGAATATTTACATTACTGTACAATACCAACTGTCCAATAAAGCAATATAGTAGGAAACAGAAATATATGGACTGTCCATGGATAACAAAAGGTCTGCAAAATGCATGTATAAAGAAAAATGCTCTATACAGAGAGTTCTTAAGAACGAGAACTAAAGATGCTGAAATCAGATACAAAAGATATAAAAATAGGTTAACTAATATACTTAGATTTAGTAAAAAGGAATACTATAAGAAGCAATTAGATATAAATAGAAATAATAATAAAAGATTATGGGAAATCCTGAACAGTGTTATAAAATGTGGGACTGGACAAAAGAACTATCCCAAGTATTTCATTTGTAATGACCATGAAGAATACAATATGGATGTTGTGGCAAATAGTCTCAATGAATTCTTTGTAACTGCTGGACCAAATTTAGCAAGAACAATCACTCATCCTGGGAAAGCACAGGAAAAACCCGATACACTGATTGACAGAAATCCATATTCTATGTTTCTCACAGCCGTTGATGAAAATGAAGTTCTTGAAATTGTCAAAAAATGTAAAAATCACAAATCTTTGGATTGTAATGATATTGATATGATAGTGGTTAAAAGAGTCATTGAGGCTATTATAAAACCATTTACATACATCTGTAATTTATCATTTCAAACTGGTCGATTTCCAGACAGAATGAAAATAGCAAAAGTTATACATCTATACAAATCTGGAAACAAACACCATTTCACAAACTACAGGCCTGTCTCTTTACTACCTCAATTCTCAAAAGTTCTTGAAAAACTGTTTAAAAACAGACTGGAAAAATTTATAGATAAACATAAACTACTCACTGAGAGTCAGTACGGATTCCGATCAAGCAGATCAACATCATCGGCACTATTAGATTCAATAGAATACATCACAAATTCCATAGACAAAAAGCAATATGTGGCTGGGTTATTCATAGACTTGACAAAGGCATTTGACACTATAGATCATGATATATTAATAAGAAAACTGGAACGTTATGGTGTCAGAGGGGTAGTTTTAGATTGGGTCCGGAGTTATTTAAGTGACAGAAAGCAGTTTGTGAAAATAAATGGTGGTTGCTCCTTATGTACGGACATTGCTTGTGGTGTACCCCAAGGGTCAGTTTTGGGTCCAAAATTCTTCAACTTGTACATTAACGACATCTGTAAAGTGTCCAAAGTATTAAAAGTGGTTCTCTTTGCTGACGATACAAACATTTTTTGCTCTGGTGATGATCTGCAGAATTTATTGGAGGATATGACTAATGAAATAAGTAAAGTGAAGTTCTGGCTTGATAAAAACAAATTATCATTAAATTTGAATAAATCTAAACTTATGTTATTTGGAAATAGTAGTTTAAATACTAATGCAAAGATTCAAATAAATGGTGTTGATATTGAAAGAGTCAGTGAAAATAAATTTCTGGGGGTAATAATAGATGAAAAACTTAACTGGAGAGCTCACGTAAGATATATTCATTCCAAAGTATCACGAAGCATTGCAGTACTAAACAAGGCAAAACAGGTATTCGACAGAACATCACTTCATATTCTCTACTGTTCACTGGTTTCACCATACTTAAGCTATTGTGCAGAGGTCTGGGGCAATAACTATAAAACCACATTACATTCACTTTTTACTCTTCAAAAGAAAGCAATTCGAATCATCCACAATGCAGGTTATAGGGAACATACAAACTCACTATTTTTGCAGTCTGAAATATTGAAAATTGACGATATAGTGAAATTCCAAACAGCACAAATTCTATTCAAAGCAAAAAATAAAGAACTGCCAGGTAATATTCAGAGTATGTTTTTTTTGAAAGAAGGAAGTTATAATTTAAGGGGTTTTTGTAACTTCAAAACAATGAAGGTACGTACTACAAGAAAAGGCTTTTGTGTTTCTGTTCAAGGAGTGAAACTATGGAACAAACTGAATATGGAATTAAAGCAATGTCCAAACATAAAACTGTTCAAAAAGAGTTATAAAAATATGATCTTCTCGATCTATAAAGAAAAGGAAAATATTTAAATTAAGTGAATGTCTCTATTTAAAAACAAACAAACAAAAAATTCATGATGTGATATTATAGTACATAGTATATCAGAAATCTGTTCACTATTTTTATTACAAATTATATCAGTAAGGAAGCTGACTAAATATTCACTGATAATTTATGGGACAGGGGTGGGATTAAATAAGTGTATACTTCTTCCCACTCCCTTTCAACATGTAAATTAATCAGAATGTTTTTTTGTATGTAATTTGTATAGTATATTTTTTTTCTCTCATTTCTTTTCTAAATGTACTTGTATATTGTTCACATGTTGAAATAAATTACCAATCAATCAATCAATCAATCAAAAGCTAATGGCTTTATTTAGGTCTGAGATTTAAAGTGAGCGTTCAAACTGTATAACGCAAATTAAACATAAGCAACAATCAAATTGAACTTGTTTGTAAAGCATATGTAAAGGTGTGTCCCTTACACCAATGACCTAATTAAAACAAAGGTAAAATAATAAACTTGAGAAAACAATAAACAAAAGCAACAGAAATATAAATGTAAATTTAAGATTTAAAGCACGTTGAGTTACTTATTATTGCCTCTAAAACACTGCTATAGATAACGTTTAATGTTAGCATCACCTACTGCACACTGGAAGCCATTGTGTTGGTGATATGATGTCATATGTGATTATCAGGGCAAAGTGTCATACTCTGTCTATCTATCCATGGAAGAACAGTTTCAAAAGTTATTCTGAAGGAGTGTATGAATCATTTGACAGTTTTTGGCATTTTAGGATGATGCGTTTTTCATACTTATCAGAGAAACTGCCTAAAAAAGGTCGACTGTTGTTTATAATAAATACAAAAAAATTATCCCATCAAAATGTCATCAAAACAAAAGCACAACAAATCATTACCATTAGCTAAACCATGTTTGGTCAGCTTTTTCCGGTGCTTCGGCCAGGCTGGAGCTGAACAGGGCGATTCTTGTTATAGTTAAATTGCAAAATGGGACCAAACCCTACTGACTCATCATCCACCAATCGTTTACAGTATGCAAATTATCATCACCCTGGCAACAAGTAGAAATAGGAAGTTGTGATGATGTCACTCTGTGTTTTGAGCTTCTCTTCCCCCATGTGAACGTGAGTCACAGAGTTTTGTTTTTCAGCGAAGATAAGGGATGTTTTACAGCAGATGTACATGCCCGTGAACAGTGCACGGGCAGACTAAAAAGTGTATGACGGCAGCCAGGAAGTCTCTGGCTGGTGCCCTGAAGCAGACAATGCCAGTGAGATTACAGCTACCTCCATAACTCAGGGGCTCTACCAGCCATTACCATCTGGCACCTTCACCCCGGCTTGGCTTTTAACAGCCAGTCTGGGAGCTTTAGAAAGCTGCCTACTCAGAGCCTGATGTCACCCAGTCTGAAAAAATATGGCGTTTCAGGTTAAAGGTAAAAGAAACTTTCTGACCTCCATCTCTATGTAGCTTAATCCTCACTTTGGCTACATTACACATCTGGCTCAGCTGGCAAAGTCTATGCATGTCATGCATGGTTGATTTCTGACTATTCCTATTAGGTGCACTTAAAAAATAGCTAACTGGTAACAGATACTTTAAAAAGTATGCAACTTGCAGAGATCTGATTATGTAATGTAGTGAGTTAAATTTACATGCAACCCATCCCTCAGATGCAGACCCACATAGTAACAGAGCCCCAGTGTGTGTGCGTGTTTGTGTCTGTGTTTGTTCTGTGTGTATTTGCAAACTGTGTTGGCCATTAGTCCGTGCACTTGTTGGACTATTCATTTCCAGCAAAAAAGAAAAAAGAAAAGGAAAGGAGAAAAAAAGGGTGTCTGATAGTTCCAAATCCCAAACTGTAACCTAAGATTGTGCGCCACCCACAGGCCTCAAAACAGGTGATGTCATGCACCACAAACTCTCGATGTGTATCTCCCTTTCTCCCTTCGCCTTTTTACAACACATGCTACCACTTCTCATTTACGTAATGGTGCTGGGAACTGCGTCACTCTCACAGTTCTGATACACCACGTGTGCGTAATGAGTGTGTTTATCCCGAGTGTGTTTTTGTATGCTTGTGTGTAAGAGAGAACATCTGTGTTGGGCTGATGAAGTCACTGAATTCATGTACTGTACATGTGTGTGTATGCGTGTGCACTGGTGACGCCACCATGTTTTGGCATGTTTGCTTTCAAAGGCTGTTGCAGTGTATTTTATATTTTGTGTTTTAGTTACTGTGTCTCGTTTTGGTTGAGTAGACAGAGAGCAGTCAGAAAAAAAAACGTATCTCCAGGTCTTAAGGTTGTTTGCTGAAGTCACTGGCCAGGTTTATGACAGTCCATTTTAACGCTCGATTAACAGGTCCAACACAGGCCAGCCGGCTCTGGTTAGCCAGCCCCAGTGATTTAAGGACATTCTCCTCTCTCTGGGAACTGCACACAAAGCTACGCGGTACTCTTCTCATCACTGAGCCCATTATAGGGTAACATTAATCACTTAACTTTATGGATGTCATAGATTCTGTTGTCAAAGGCTTATCCATGTCATTATACATACACACATCCTGGTCTTTTGAAGCCCCTTCAGACAAAAGCATTGACATGGTTTAGAAACATGTAAGCTGCTGGCTCTAGCTCACGACACGGCAATAAGTGAATCAGTTCCATTAAAGCTAAATCACAAGGCAAGGGAAGTATTTTTATGGCACATTTCATACACATTTTAAAGGGATTACGTAAAGCATAAAATATATTAAAAAAGAAATACAGCAGCCATTTACGCTAAGCACACTGCTAAAGTAAATACTTGGAGACAGGTATTTACCGTTATGAATATATAAAGAAGAAGTCAGCATCTATTCTCTTCATGACTTATTCAGGCTCCTTCAGATTCCAGATTGTATTCACCAGAAGCAAATATGAAATCTGTTATGTTTTATTGAATCCTGCAAGGTAATAGGTAATAACAAAAGCTGAAAAGAAAACTGATCAGTGCCTGTGTTTTTTCAGGTGTAACAGACATAGTCTTTATCAGTTAAAAAGACAGTGTATACATGTACAGTACTGTATATAACCCACTATAAGTACTTAGTTTGACCAGAACCCATTAAACTAAATATGTGTAAACAAAGATGTTTGTAAGGGATAATGTGGGCCCATTATACTGAGAGTTAGTTTGAAATTTTGATATCTAACTTACAAAATAAGCACACACAAGTTGATGTTTAAAAGTTTGGCACTGATCATGTGAAGGACATGCTGTATTTATTACCGGTAATGCAATTTGACCAACTTCTTAGAAGCAGAAATAGAAGCTAAAGTTTGTTTTTATGATCTTAATTCACTGCGTTAGTAGACTTGTGCATTCTCTTTTATGCTAAAAAATCTGTTAAAACCATAACTGTGATTTCAGATGTTGATCTTTTTTTTCTTTGTGTTTCAGCAGGGAGGCACAGGTTAGCACCTAAGAATTGGGACAGAGACAACAAAAGGCTGGAAGGAACAATTTGCAAATAATTAGGTTAATTGGCAACAGGTCAGTAACATAATTGGGTATAAAAAGAACATTTCAGAAGACTTTAAGTGTCACGTCATCTGCAGTGCAAAATACCATCATAAGATTCAGAGAATTTGGAGAAATCTCTGTGTGTGAGAAAGAAGGCTGAAAATACTGGACACCCATGATTTTCAGGGCCTTAGACAAGTCACTGCAATGGTTTCAGGAACACTTCCTGAAATTACTGTCTGTAGACAAAATTTAAGCCCTATCAGGCAAAGAAAAAGCAATTTGTGAATATGATCCAGAAAAACCATCATCTTCTCTTGACCATAGATCATTTAAAATGGACTGAGGCAAAGCGGGAAACTGCTCTGTGGTCAGACGAATCAAAACTTTTAATTCTGTTTTGAAAACATGGACATCTCTCTAGTCTTCTGGTCTAAAGAGGAGAGGGACCACCTGTATTGTTATCAGCGTTCAGTTCAAAAGCCTGCATCTCTGAACATATGGGGGTGTATTAGTGCCCATGGATTGGCAGCTAGCAAATCTGGAAAGGCACAATTAGTGCTGAGCAGTATATATAGGTTTTAGTGGGACATATGCTTCCATCCAGATTATGTATTTTTCAGAGAAGGCCTTGCATATTTTAGCAAGACAATGTTGAACCACATACTGCATCTAATATAACCGCATGGCTTCATGGTAGAACTGAAAACATCTGGCACATCATGACACAATATATACAACAACAAAAAAACAGGATTGTTGAGCAGATAAAATCCTCTAACAGACAGGAATAGGACACCTGGTCTCCCTACTTCCTAGACGTTAAAAAATGAAAAAACATGGCCCCCTCCAAATATTTTTGAGATGTTTTGCTGCCATCAGATTTAAAATGAGCTAATGTTTTTCTTAATATGGTACATTTTCTTACTTTGACAATTTGATATTTTTCTGTGTTATACGGTGTTTTGAGATTGTCAAATCATTGCATTCTGTTTTTATTTACATTTTTAAAGAGCATCATAGCTTTTTTGGATTTGGGCTTGTATTTCTTTATACGTTTGGGGCAAACAGTAAATTTCCAATGATTCCTTATTTTAAGGACATAAAAAAAAAAAAAAAAAAAAAATATATATATATATATATATATATATATATATATATTTTTTTTTTTTTTTTTTTTTTTTTTTTTAACTAAAAAAGAGAAATCTGTTTCCTTTTGTTCTACTTGTGTGGTTTGTATATTGTGTTTATAACGTATGTATATGTGCCAAGATTAGACTGATTTTTGATACCACTCCGCAGTCAGTGCGGCTGTGATACCAACAGGTAGGCAGGTCGTGACGTATGCCACCAGCCACCCCTCCTCCTCCTCCTCCCACCGCCCCGCCTGCCTCCCAGCTGCGTCCGCCGCTGTCCTGTCTGGCCGCCCGGTGTCTGCTCCGCTGCTCCGCGCTCTGCCCCGTTCCTATCCCCGGACCCGAAACCTCTGCCTCCTCGTTCACCACCCCGGCTCCTGGACCCCCTCCCCCCCCTCTCTGCCCGGTGAATGCACCAGCGCCGTGAACATGACGGGCATCGCCGCCGCTTCGTTCTTCTCCAATTCCTGCAGGTTCGGGGGCTGCGGACTCCAGTTCGAGTCTCTCGCCGAGCTCATCGTCCACATCGAGGACAATCACATCGGTGAGTGGAGCCAGCGGGGGAGAGGGAACTAGACAGCTAGCTGGTATTAGCTAGCCCCCCCTTCCCCTCCCCTCTAGCTAGCTAGCTAAACGCAGATAGGCTCAGCTCTGCATTCCGCTATTCCTGCTTCTTGCTCTCTGTCGAGGCTCGCCGGAGAGGGAGTTATTTATCAACTTTTATATCTGGAAAATAAACTATGCTTTCTGAGATGTTGGGGCCGACTCGTCTGATTAGGAGTCAGCTACAGCAGTTACCTTTGCAGCGGTAACTCGACTAGGAGGGCCGCGTAGGTCTCATAGGTGAAACTAGCATCCCGACCAGACAGCGGTTTCACAGCTAGCGTTGCTGAGCACTGTTTACATTTCCAGGCCTGACGCAGTGCAGCCGTGGCTTTTCTTCATACCGCTTGTGCATTTGAGCTGCCGAAAACTCTTGACTGTCACATTTCTGAAAGCGTCACTCCCCCGTGGCTTTTCTGTTATTTTGGTGTCTAATTCCCACCGGCACTCCATCAGCTGAAGTTGTAGCAGACATGCAAGGATATAATCAGATTTTCTTCCACAAGTACAAGCGCCGACTTGTTGCACCGCTTATTAGATTTTGGTCTGACAGTAAACACTCTGATGACTGCCCCCTGGCACGTATAAATACAATCGTAATCAGTTTGCCCACCATTTAACATAAGAGGCACAGAAAAAGTTGCAGGGTAAACACTCTGGATTATAAAGAGGCATGTATTTATTTAATTAAGTGGTAATTGGTGCAATTAGTAACTTCTATTATAGCAGCATTGTATGTGGATTCTCAAAAATGGGGGAAAATAGAGCTGGTGTAGGTGCATTTTTGAGCTGTTAAATAAAAATACCTGTCTTTGCGTGCACAATAATTAAAATCTAAGTAAATTATGTGAATTCTTGATAAGGGAGTGCTTTCCTCCTATTGCCTCAAGGTAGCAGAGAAAAGCATGCAGATTTAAAGAACAGAATAAACTGTCACTTCCAACTAAACACACAATAACAGTGTGTTAGATTAAACTATGATCCACCATAACAAATAAGACTAGAGATGCATTTACGCATCTCTGAATCACTCAGTAATCTGATGTGGGCTAATCATTATTTGTGGGGAGTATCCATCCTCAGGAGGCTATGTGAAGGGGGGGAGCGAGGGGTTTACATAGATGCTTCATTGAGCCAGTCTCCATGGCAACTGGCGGTCCCTAAAGGGGTTAGGGGCAGTGTATTTGGCTGAGTTATTGCACACCTGCTGTCTCACTGACAAAGAGTGCTGTCGAGCAACCAGCTGTGTTGAGGACACCCAACGTGATGTCGCGTCACGTGGAGAACAGGACTGATAAACACAAGTGATGTAGTTGGTGTGGTGTTTGCTGGTGGGGAGACGGAGGAGCAGGGTGGGCTGCTCTTCATCTTACCCATATGCTCCATGGATCTCTTCCAAATAAACCCAAGGGTGGAAGAAATCAAAACGTGATTTTTCACCTTGTCCCCACAGAAATGCAGGGATTAATATTGCTTCCTCAGTTCAACAACCCAAACACCACAGACACTGAGTGATGTATGCCCCATCTGGCTCTTAGCCTGACCTTTGACCCTAACTGTCAGATGAACAGAATAGCGGTTTACCAGTCAAATATTCTGGATTAATGAATTGCCCCTCTCCTGGCTTTATAGCACGGTTGGTTATCAGGGGCGGCACAGACATAAAGAGTCTAATCAATACTGCTTTCAGATCAGTTACCATAGGGTCTAGAGTGACACATGGAGAGGATTGAGAGGGGGCGGGGAGGCAAGTGACATTTGGTTTTGACTTCCTTTTCGGTTGTGAATTAGTGCAGTGGCGTGTGATCAATAATCAATCAAAGGATCAGCTAATTTGAAGCTTGAGATATGAGATGCTAGTAGTTGTAAAAAGTGAGTCAGCGGGACTTAAGTCAGGTGTGGAGAAATCAGTGTACGTCTCTGCTGGAAACAGTTAGTTTTTGCTGCAGGCTGTGCTGCCCTCTTGTGGTAGGGCATCTAATGTGCTACACGACCAGAAAACTCCCAAATTTCTGCCTTGTGTTTGGACTCCTGTTCTAATCCGTTATCTTCTATATCGTTTTTTTTATTTGGACTTCTGCCTTGTCTGACACATAATAGCTGGCAGCAAGCAGACCAGATGAGTGTGTCGTGATCCCATCTGTGAGAAACCTAGGAAACGTGTGGATCTACAACACTGATCTCATCCTAAAGGGCAGGAGCCTACCAATGGCATGCCCACACTGTTTAGATTACAGCCGAATGCAATAAGGAAGTGGGGTTAGGTGCACTGTGTTTAGTGTGGTAGTTTTGTTGTGCTGGGAGTGTAGGTAAGGTCTGAGGAATGCAATGATGTCAGGCTTCTCTGCCTGCGTGCACGACGGCAGCAATGTTCTCACCTGCACAAGCACGTACCTGCCCCTTACCTCAGCAAAAAGGACAGGGAGGGGGGAGGCAGGTAGAGATTAAAAGCAGGGAAAGAGATTTAAAAGAGAAGGTTATGAAAGTCAAAACACGGGTGTGAGCTGAGTACAGGGAAATCCCAAAAGATATCACCTTTGCTTGGACAGACTTTACTTGAATCCTTGTTTTTCTTCTGCATTCGGAGTTAAAGGTTGAGCTGAAACTACGGCCTTGTAACATGATGTAAACTCTGCTGAAGAATGCTGATCGTTAGTTTGCAGTGATTTTTTTAAACTTGTTGCTTTTCGATTACAGGGATAATTTTGTGGGTACGATTGGCAAACCACTAGAATTTATTTTTTGCATTTCTTTCTTTGTGATGTTGTTTACAGGGAGACAGCATGTTTGAGGATGTGTAGATTATTCTGTTTTACTATGTAAGTTAAAGCTGAATATGTTAGATATTAGGGCTGGGCCATATTATACCGTTCACGGTAATACCGGTACAATGCTAGGCAACGATAAGAAAATGAAATATCGTGCATGCGCAGTGCCGAAAAAGCACGGCGGTAACGGAGAATGAGAATGGAGAAAGCAGATTGTTGAGTGAAACGGGTGAACCAGAATTAGTTTGTAAAAATGGTGCAACTTAACTGGTTTGGTGTTTGTCTGTCAGATACACAACAAAGCACATTTTTTTTGTAGAATATGCAAGCAGGCCAGCGTTATTGCCGTATTTGTCAGACTAAGGTGCTCGTAAATCTGGGAGTAGTCTGGGAGTAGTCTGGGTCCTAAACTCCGTCCTTTAAGGTCCCGAAGTCAAACGAACATCACTGAGAGTTAAAAACTGTCTAAATTCTTCCATCTTTAATAAAATGATCAGCGTTGCTGCTTTACCAGGTGTAACTATGATGTTTAACATCCAGGCATCCATGAAAACGGAATTCATTACATTTAACGGAGTTAGAAGTTAGCGGAAGTTAGCTCGCTAGTTTCGCTAGTTACCTAAGCATGATATAGCATGTTCTGACTGAGAGATTTCTGAGAAAAAAAAAAAAAAATCAAACGTACAGCTCTGCTATCACTTCCAACATAAATGAAGACAGGAAGCTACACAGCAGTGACGTTTGTAGGGTTACTGAAGTTGGGCTAGCTGGTGTTTAATGCTGTGCTACGTGATCGCTAGCGACACAGCTATGTTAGCATAACATAAAGAAAAAGTTAACGTGAAGGTTCCTGATGGTTAGAGACAAATGCAATCGCATGGCAGGATGCTGTAAACCAAACTTCAGTCAGGAGAACAACTGAGATAATCCATCCACAATACAAGGTTAGTCATTAATATACTGCAACAACATAGGAATAGAGCAGCTGTGGTAGAATACAGCATTAATGAATCAATGGTACAGAAGTGGAGGAAGCAAGAAGAATAAGTTGAATAAAGTTTGATTTATCTGACTGCTTTGTTTCGCTTAATGTGCCTTATAATCCCGTGCACCTTATGGTCCGAAAAATACATATTTGAAAGCACCTCTTTTTAACTTCAGTGGATATTATACATAGTTATGCTCAGGATATGTCAGCCCATTTCTACTGGAAATGCCTTTTGGTTAAACTTTCAGCAAGGAATTTACTTTTACACTGTTAAATGTTTATATAGCTTTAATGCACATAAAAAAACAGCTGCTTGTTTAAGTAAAATAAATGGATGGGGGTTTTTTGCGCTAGTAAAGTCCTGGAGTTGTATTTTGTCTCGCAGAAATTATATCGTCAGTTATAACGTTATCGCAAATTTTCAAATATATATCGTGATATATATTTTTGGCCATATTGCCCTGCTCTATTAGATATAACAACATTTTTACCAGTAAGTCACGTGCTGAAAAGGTAACCAATAAGTCGATTATTTTTACAATTATTTTTCATTTTTATTTTACATTGTAATTATTTTTTGGACAATGTTTTTGTATTAGACTGATCATTTCAGCTCTATGTATATGTGATTTATATATGCATTAAAAGAAGGATTTCAGCTGTTTGTTCTTGCTTTAGTTGTCAGGTTGTTTCCCATCTCGCTCCTGTCAGAGGGTTGAGAAGGGAAGGGGTGCATGTTTGTGCATGTGAGAGGCTGTGCTCACTATACTTCCTGTATGACCTGTCAGGGTGTAGCGAAGCAGTTATTGGACTGGCATCCCAAACTGGAAACTGCAGACCCTCTCTTTTGCTTCACACACACACAGTCACACACACTGTCTTTCGGAAGTCGCACGATCTGAGCGCCCCACCAAGCACTGGGAAGCATAATTACAGAGGAGTTTGCCTTTCCCTCCACCCATATGCCCCCTCTCTTTGCTCCCACTCCTCCTCCTCGCCTCTCTTCTCCCTCCATCCGGTTGCCTGCTGCTTTAGAAACACGTTAAAATGCTCTCAGAGGCTTAATTAGCAGGCTGCATAACAAGCCATGCATTCTTGGTCTGGTTTCAGCACATGCACACATGTAAAGAGACACATACACAGACCTCTCTACACAATGGGCTTGTGCATGTGGACACATGCAGACAGAGTACATTCAGCAGGTGGCAGCAGTGTGCCGCTTGTGAGAGATGGATGTGTGGGTTGTGAAATGAGTGGCTGCAGATTGGGCACAGATATTAATAACTAAAGTGTTTCCACACTGGTGATACTTTGAAACAAAACAGATAAGGAAAACATGTACTGAATTACAAATATGCACATGCATGTACATTAGCCTGCTAAAATACTGTACTGTAAATTTGAAATTGGCAGCTTTGAGGTTCAGTTAGCAAATATATATACGTGTGTGTGTGTATGTATGTATGTAGCTTACTGGGTGTACATATGCAGGTCTTCTTCTGGCCACAGCAGCAGGATCAACAGCATGCTCACTTTCTGTCTAGCTCGGCGAGTGGAAGTTGTAAAACCGGCTAACATTTACTGCAGTTCTCGCTATCCGCACCTGGCTAACCCCATTTCCACCAACACCCCTCCCCCTTCTCTACACACACTTACCTCATCCACAATCCTCAGCACCTTGAACATCCCAAGATATTAATTCTGGCATTCTTTCCTCACATTTTTGCCATTCTCACATTAAATTGCCTTCAGCTGATGTTTCTTTCACAGTTAATCCTTTGAGTCAGTCTTATCCTGCTATGTAGTTGGAAAAAATGTGGAATTAACAGAATTTCTGCATTGATTACTCATAAAATGTGGCCTAATCTGCATCTTTAGAAAAAAGTTACAGTTATGGACCTCAATAATCTGACTAAACTAAAACCACACAGTTGTGGTTTTCCTGTCTTAATTGAACACATTGAGTGATCACTCACAGTATCGGCTAATAAAAGTAAGTCAGCTTTTGAATTTAGTCACTCGTAGAAGGAGCAACAGTAGCTGCCGACACAGTGAAGAGGGCCCATATAAAACTCTTGATTGGACACTCTTCAGGTTAGCCACAGCATCTCAATTGGATTAAGGTCACTGTCTTGGTCATTAAAACACTTAATTCTTACTTTGTATCCTTTGGGTTATTATGTTGTTGCCACCCTCCTAAGCCTCAGTTCACGGACTGCTACCCTGACACTCTACTGTGTAATGTTTTGATACAGTGTTCAATGTATTGTTCCTTTAATGATTGGCATCAAGGCTGTGAGGTGGCAAAGCAGCCGCAAACCACGATGCTTCCTCCTGCTTGCAGTTTGTTTGCCTACAAGATATTGCTGACTTTTCTTCTGCTTCATGTGCCGGTTTTTTGAAGGGGGCGTGGAGAGGTGGAAGTCCTGGTATTAAGTAATTTTTTCTAGTGAAGATGAATGAACATTTTAGCAAGACTTCTGCAGGTGTTTTGTTGTAACCCTTAGGTCTTGTTTTCACCTCTTTCAGATGTGTGCTGTGGTTTGATATTTGCAAGACATGCTGTCAGCTTTGTGCATCTCTGTACTGCTTTTTCTTGCAGTCACAGAATGGTTCAGACCTGATTGTAACATCTACTCTTACCAGTAAAGGTTCATAAAGAGATACAATTAAAATGAAGCAGAACTGAGTTCAGGTCATTGCTGCAGCCCCCTATAGTAATCCTAGTTTCTTATATAGGCCCTTAGGAACATTATTTGTCCACCTCTGGTTCAGACTAGCCAGTCATTCTTGAGATGAGCAGCCTACATGAGGCTTTTCATGCATGTCTTTAAAGGAAGTGCTACAGCTGCATCCCAGACTTCCAATCCCATGTCATTAATTGGAACACCTGACTTCCAGTAGCTTTTGGAGAATTTGGTAGTGTTTTTCTAGCCTGGACTGTGAGTAATTACTCAGTGTGTTCAATAAAAGCACGGAAAGTGCAAGTTTTTGTTTGTTGTTAGCAGAATCTGACCAGTGTAAGATTTTTGGGAGTGATATCTATAAAAGAAATCTGTTATTACAATATATTAGCTGAACATATTTGCCTAACATTTGTTATGTGTAGTTATTTATTTACTACACAACCTCAACACACAGAACATGGTTGAAGAGCCTTTCTTCAGTCCCATCTTTATTTTTCACATTTATTGGCCATTATAAACGCTGATACCAATAGACGGACACACAGATAACACTGGCTAATCATATGGGCTTGGCTCTTGTTTTGATTTCAGTCAGATTTTTGTTTGTTTTCAATTAGGACAGAGGGAAAAATCAGTAGCATTGAAGTCCTGGTAATATGAGGATATTCACAAACTTTTTCTTGCAACTGTATACGTTTGACTCTGATGGACTATTTTAAAAAGATCACACTAATTAGGTTTCTTTCTATCACCTCCCCAGATGTGTTTTGTTCTGTGTTTTAAGTTTGTGAAGTAATGTGAAGATGCCACTGTGGACTCTGTGGGAATCTTTTAGATTAAAACCCCCCCAAAACAAAACAGGTTATAAATATTCTAATCCAAACTCATTTGTCATTCCTGTCATCTTTTTGCTTAATCTCAGTGCATATATAGATTTTGTTTTAGCAGATTTTCCCTGTTGTTGTCTAGTCTACTCAGTGGTTTCCAAAAGGTTATTAAAAGATGCAGATAGCTCTCACTAAAACATGTCTCGTGACTCAGGGATGTAGGTTTAGCTGTGTGTATGTGTGTGTGTTTGTGCACAATTATGCATGCGCAGAAAGCTCTGGTCTCTACATCTGAGCAGCAGGTAGGATTATTAAGTCTCAGCTATAAAAGACTGTCAGAGACCACCTCTGCGGACCACCTGGGTATATAATCTTGCTACCCTTTTCCCCCTTTGCCTAGTCTTTTTATTTTGAAAGTCACATATATAGCACTATGTTTTGCATGGGAGACCAGTTGAAGTGGGCAAGTTTCTTTTTTCTGGGTTGTTTTCTTGTTTGCTGGTCTCCTTAGTGTTCCTCCTCCCGCACGGTGGGAAGTCTGCATTCTTTGTTTAATTATGAGGTGTGAAAGCCTGAAAACTGAAGGGCTGAGAAGGCCAACACACCACAGTTGGAAGCATCCAGGGGTGTGTTGTTAATTTTTGCACAGAGATGATCTAGTCCTTGGATCTAAATTGAAATACATCTGCTAGCTATTACATATGTTGCTGCAATTATGCCTGCTAGTGCACACACTCACGCAGACATAGATGGCTTGGCTTAAATGTACTGTTTTTTTAAGCTCCTTCTGAACATTCCCAGATTGAACACTTGATGGCACTGGTAGTTCACATATGTAACCCACCCTTGCTTCTGTTTTCCCGGGGTGTGAGATGGGACTTTGAAGTACACACTGCTTGCCTCAGGCAGTGGAAGTTGCCGACTGTAGCGTTACTGACTTAGCAAGTCATCTGGAAAAAGCCTGTATGTACTCCTCAGCTCATACAGTGTGTACATTCATCACAGCCGCCTTTACTCTAAAGTAATTTTTTTCTTTTTGTAACCACATCCTCCCCCCGGCAACGATTAAGTGGTCTTGGGTCACTTCAGCGAAGGCATTGGTTGTAAATTAGATAGGGCTTGGTTCTGCTGTAATAACGTGCCGTTTATGAAAGTATCTGAAATGTATCTGCAGGGTGCCACACATTGAGACTAATACAGTGAACGCAGTGTGAGACATATCTAGTAATCTATCAGCCTGTCTGGCAGAAAGAATACATGTGTGAGTCAGCTACATACTTAGAGTATTCACAGAACATTTTCCCTCCACAGGGAGTGGTGATTAATCTGAACGTCTCCTTCTCTCGCAGACACAGATCCGAGGGTCTTGGAGAAGCAGGAGCAACAGCAGCCCACCTATCTGGCCCTAAGCTACATCAACAGGTAAGGCACACACAATCGTACACATTCACACACGCTCAAAAGCATCCGTCTACAGAGGGCACCATTGTTCCACCAGTGAAAGTTAACATGCGTGTGAGTGTGTGTATATGTGGCTTGCGGAGAACATCTCCAATGACTGACTTTTCCCATACCCACAGCAGTGACTCATCCACAGACCAGCACAGAAAACCACACAAGACAATCACTTTTGACTCCCTGTGCAGCCAGAGGATTACAGCATGTGTGTGTTTGTGTGTGGTGAACCGATGTGTCACGTCCCACTAAATGCCTCGTTAAATCCCTACAAGATGTAACACTGAGAGAGATAATGGTGGAATGAAAGAGAGAGGTTTGTTTTCTGTGATAATTGTTCAAGTGGCGAGGCTATAAATGTCATTTGTATTTACTGTACATGTTTTGACAGAATATTTAAGGGAGGAGTTCACTCAGCAGCAAGGCCCTGTCTTCTCACACAAATGGACATTTTTCTCATAGCAACAGTGGAGCACAGCTTAACGCCACATGTTAGAAAACCAAATTAGGATATGAATCACAATTTATGAAAAGGATAATAAATAATAAATTAACAGGGTTTTATTAAAGCAGCGATACTTCTGCAGTCAACAGAGGGTACGAGGACAGATTAGCCAAACTTATAAGTAAATAAAAAAATAACATTTAAATAAACAGTTAGCAGCTAAAAAACACCGTGCAAAGACAGCTAAAAGAATACATATATTATTAAAACTGTAACAAAAAACCTAAACTGTGAAACAATATTTGAAATTGCTAATAACTAGTTAAACTTATTAGCTAAGACTTTTGAAACTGTATACCATTTGAATAAGGATTTTAATTTGATTGCTAATAGTATGGATATAGTAGTATAATAGTATAAACATTTAAACAGTTAGCATTACTAAATAAATTGCGACAAAATAAGCTGAAGTTGGGAGTTAAGAGCTAAAAGTGAGGCTTTAAATTGAATCTTGTAGCTAAAAGCATGGATTTCCCACTGCAATGACTAGCTAATGGCAAGATAAACCGTTCAAGAAATCTAAACTAGCTAAAAGTCAGTCATTAGCTAAACATAATACAGAGGTGAAATGTTGAAAAAAGCTGGACAGTATTGGCTGAAAATGTGTCTATCAGCTGAAAATCTTACCCAAAAGTATAGATTCACACGTGCAACTAAATGGAGTGGGAAAACTGTTGAAAGTGGTCAGTGTACTTAATTAATAGCTGATAAACAGAGTTGTAGCTAAAAGTTGTAGATGAAGGATTAAAATAGGCTACATCATTAGATCAATAGTGGATCCGTGGCTGTACATCAGTTTAAAAAGTAAGAGAACTACTGTTTTAATTTATAATTTCATGTAATCACAAGCAAAATCTAAGTAGTTAGGCCTCAGTTGCAGAGGCCAGTGGCAGCCACTAGTTGGTAGGGTTTGTGTCATCCATGCAAACCACAGGCAACAGTTGCAATCTGCTAGTGACCAAAGCAATCAGTATGTTCTTGGTGCCGTACTGTAGCATGTTTGCTGTCTCTAAACCTCTGTCGCTGTAGCCTTAGCAGGGAAAAGGCAAAACTACAACAATTACCGAAGTTATAATAAACTTTCAGTTAATTACCTTTCAAATTAAGAGGTCAAAGTTATAGAAAAAACCCAAAAAAACCAACCCAAGTGGATGAAAATGTGTTAGCATTTATTTGAACAACATTGCTTATATTTATAAGGTTTTCAAGTTGATGAGAACACAGCTGTCACATAAGTTTAGTATTACATGCAGGTAGGAGACCTCTCCACTGATTAATAATGAGAAATCGGATAATGCGAACTAATACAATAACTGTGTGACGTCAGGTTCATGACGGATGCAGCACGCCGGGAGCAGGAGACCATAAAGAAGAAGGCCACACCCAAGTTGTCCCTGTCCATCACGGGCGGAGTGTCCAGGAACAGCACGGCCACACCTCCCCGCCACACCAGCGGTAACCTGACGCCTCCCGTCACGCCCCCCATCACCCCTTCCTCCTCATTCCGCAGCAGCACACCTACAGGTATAACCGGTGTGTGTGTGTGTGTGTGTGTGTGTGTGTGTGTGTGTGTGTGTGTGTGTGTGTGTGTGTGTGTTCAAACGTATGATTGAAAGGGAAAAAGATGGATTGCTTATATGTGTGATGGGAAAGGATATGTTGAAACTGACTTAGGCAATTTAACCCTACTGACACAAAGAGAAAAAAACATGGGAAGCATATTCATCAAAGTCAGACAGCGCGCTGAAGAGCGAGTGAAGATATTTGTAATGCAAATGGAATGCAGCTTATTTCATAGCTGTCCAATGGCTCTGCATCTCAAAGTGAAAACTACAAAATACCTGCTAGGAGTGCACAAGCCTGCTCATCTTATATTCAGCAGTGTCTCTGTAAACATTAACCATTATTTTTTTGGATATTTCTGGCCAATTCTCTGCTAATACTTGCTCTTTTGTAAATCATCAGGAAAATCTGCTGTCACAGTGGAAAGCTTGTAACCAACCACTATGTTCCTGTGTGTGTGTGTGTGTGTGTGTGTGTGTGTGTGTGTGTGTGTGTGTGTGTGTGTGTGTGTGCACTGTTTGTGTCTTGGGAATGGTGGCTCCTGCAGTGAGCAGACCAGTCAACACTTTGCTAATTACATAGCAGCTGTCACGCTGTGTGTTCGCATGGGGCCGTGTGTTGCACAGCCTAGAAGCAGATGTCCAATTCCAGCCCAAATGGTTCCAAACGTAGTGTTAGGTCTGGGCTTACACATCAGCATGGCTACACACACACACACACACATATATATATGTGCGCGCGCGCACACGCCCCCTTTCAACATGTGCCAGGGTGCCATCCATTTCCTCAAGCTGAGGTGCAGCATTTCCTGTGAGATGGTGGGGGGTCAGTGGGCCTTTATGTCTATGTGTGTGTGTGTGTGTGTTTGTGTGTGCATGCATGTGAGTGGAAAATGTTCTGCACTTAGTAAAGCACTTTTTCCAGGCTGAGCAATGGGGATCACTCCCACTTAATGATCTCTTTCTCAGTGCCAATCCCCACATTTTGACTCACAGGCACACACGGAAGCACATCCCACCATTTCTGGCTTGTGCGTTCCGTGATATGTGGGCTGCTTATGAATCCGAGCAGGGGACAGCACGCAGAGAAATGTGTTAATAAAAAGTCACTTATCGTTTTCTGCTTCTCAAATTCCCAGGGCGTTGCATTCCCGTGGGTATGTCGCTATCCCTGTTTCAGCTGGGTTGACAAGTGTTTTTTTGTTCTGCGTGGCTCCATTATGCCTTTAGGCAGCGAGTATGATGAGGAGGAGGTAGACTACGAGGAGTCGGATAGCGATGAGTCGTGGACCACAGAAAGCGCCATCAGCTCTGAGTCCATCCTCAGCTCCATGTCAATGAACGGGGCCGATGAAAAGCCGTTCGCCTGCCCCGTCCCCGGGTGTAAGAAGAGATACAAGGTAAGGCTGAACCTGAGGGCGGAGCAGGCAGTTCCACGAAGGCATGAGGTTTTACTTCTGAATAAATCCACACTAGAACTTTTGTCTGAGTATCACATGTGTTTGAAAAAGCACATTATAAGATCTGAGGGTGATTAATATTTTCTGCTTCACTTAATTTTTTTTTAATTCATTTTTTTAATAACAGCTGGCAACAAAAAACTCATTCAGCTTGCTCACTATCCAAGCTGCTTAACTAATGGACAGTGTGGGAACATTTCTCCCTAATACCCTGAAGACAAAAACAGCAGCGTGGGAAAAGCGACCTTTGTTGTTGAGGGGCATTCACAGAGGATGAGACTAGCAGTGATATAACAACCAGACACCGCAGGACTTCGGCGAAATTCAGGGACTGATGGTGACGACACTGAAGTATCCATTAGTGATGCAGTGGGCGGGTACATAGTTGAAGTTATCCAACTTTAAAGCGGAGAAAGGAAATTGTTGATTGACAGAAAAATGGTAAAATTAGCATGCAAACATGCTAATATGAAGCAGTCTTAAGGTTTACCTTCCTAGTTTAGTAGTTCAGGATGATAACTTTAACTCCCTACCACTAAACACAAAATAGCAGTTTTGCTGATATCATGTAAATCACTTATATTTCTGGGCGTTTTTAGTCTTTATTGTCTTAGGACAATGTATAGAAGACCACAAAGCTGGGAGAGAGAGAGAACAGGGAAAGACATGCAGTAAGTGGCCTCAGGGTGGATTGGCGAGACATCCATCCCTGCATCTGTCTGTGCACTATTAATAAGCAGTACTGTTCAGATTTTAGTGAAACTTGCACCCAGTAATGGGTCTGCACCCAAATTGTGCTTAAGGTCAAATTCATATTTGCAATTCTCAGTAGATTTTAACTCTGGTGGCTTTATGATATAAGGAGACTCAAAGTATTAAACAGCTGGTGCACATGGGATTTTTCTTTTGTGTACCACATGATAACTGACAACTGATCTGCTACCTATTGTTTTAAAATAAAAAAGGCTAATCGATTGAAATCTACCATGTTTTATCATTGTGAATGAGATAAAGTCAACTCACTGGCGCTACTCTATCATGATGTGTGTAGTAAAAAACGAGAGAGGAAAAACAAATGTTGGATGAAGCCTACGTTTAGTGAAATGTTTCACATTTGTATTTTCGTTGTATTTTCATTGGAATTCTGTCCATAAAATCTGGGATAATGCTCTGGTGTTTTATAGATGCTGTGTGCAATCAAAAGTGGTAATTATAACCCCATTTTTCTTCTTCATCTCTGCATGCGACCACTTTCTTCAGAATGTGAATGGTATCAAATACCACGCCAAGAACGGCCACCGCACACAGATTCGTGTGAGGAAACCCTTCAAGTGTCGCTGTGGCAAAAGCTACAAGACCTCGCAGGGCTTGAGGCACCACACCATCAACTTCCACCCGCCCGTCTCCACCGAGATCCTCCGCAAGATTCAAGGCTAAGAGCCCGCGCTCACACCAATCAACTTCCCCTAAAAAAAAAAAAAGAGTCCTGACTTTCCTTTCCCATCCTATGTACACTAAAGGATCAAGTGCATGCTTTAAGTTTTTTTTTTTTTTTTTTTTTAAATCATCTTCTTTTTGTGTGTTACGTTAGTATTTTTTTCTATCTATGTTATATCACTTGTATTTTTTTGGGAAACAAAAAAGAACTATCTTTGTAGTATTTTTATTGATGTACATTTGCACATTCGTATATGCTATCACATTATTTTATTTTCTATCGTTCGACTTACATAAGGTGCTAACTGTAAAAAAAACAACAGAAAGAAAAGACAAAAAACAAAATGATACGAAAGTAAAGAGGAGAAAAGACGGAGACGTGAAACAGGAAGTGCAACCAAGCCCTGCCTTCCTCCTGCTCAGCTCTGAGTGGGATGAAGTTGGCCTCCAGTGCTGATGTAAGCTCAGCGGTTGTTACACTCCCTTTTGAGCTGCAGAGTCCAGCTGAGCTTAGATCTGTGCCTTCACGGTCATTTGTGGGGGTGAAAGCGCTGGAGTTAAGTTATACTTTTAATAGATATATCGATATATAAACAATAGACAGATATGTATGTGTACATAAAAATATATAAAAGTATTCATGAGCATATACATAGTTACTTTATTTTCAAGCTTTATTTTATATATTTTTGTCAGTGTTTTAGATTTCGTGTTCATTTTTATGTATCAGTAAGTGTTCCTTTCATTCCTCATTTGCTGATTGAGCAATTCTGTCACCTCAGAGGTCAAAGGTCAATCAGCTGGCTGACTTTAGGTTCTGAGTTTTTGTTTCTTTGTTTTCCTTACATGTTCTACAGATTAAGAGCTAATGCTCCTTTCAGTTTGACACCGATCTGTGTGTCGTTTGACCATTTTATTACGTGGAGAACGTATTAGAACACGGCCCGATCCGTATCCGCATTAAGCCATCGTTATCTCCAGCGTTTCTTCATTCACAGTGCCAGAGCTGCGTTCCACACGCTTAGCCACAAAAGTGGGTTAAGCGGCACACTGTATTCCAGTTGCCAAGATCTTTGTAGTTGTTTTGTTTTTTCCATGATCGTTGCCAACAGCTCTCCACTGCCAAACATTGACCATACCATGTGCCTGATGAGGGGATGAGGAGAGAGGGAGGGGGAGGGGGGGAGGAAAGGAAGGTGGATGGGAAGAGTGTTGTAATATTTCCACCCCGGAGGTCGCCCCAGACTTGTGGCAATTATTTTCTTGTACGTCGCACCTCCAAAAAGAAGAAAAAGAAAAAAGTCACGGGAATGAATGGATGTACACGAGAAGAATGTTTTTCACGCATGTTTCTGTGTCGTGTGGAGACGTGTGAAAGAAGAAGGTGGATTTTGTATTTGAAAGAGATTACCATCTACGTGTCGTTTTTGTGCGTGTGTGTTTTAGACAAAAGCATTCCAGTCCATTGTGTGTTCGCGAGAGTGTGAGTGGTGTGTGTTTTCAGCAGTATCCAAGTCATCAGCCTAGAGAGTATTACTGTAATCTGTGTCTCATTGCTCGGATGTGTCATGTTTCTGTGCCTGGCTGCTGGTTCAACTCCTATGGAGCAGGGTGGTTGGCTGGCTTGTTGCTCCTGACTGGGATTTCATCATTCCGAGTGAGAGCGCAGTGCTTCAACTCGCCAAGACACATTTGTTCATTATATCATCATTTCCCTCATTGTACAAAAAAAGTTTAGATTCTGCTCAAGGCTTGCAGCATGAGCCCCCCGTTCATTTGATAGGTACAGTGATCTCCGATATGCACACACCGTCCTGTCCTCCAGTTTGGCTATAGGGATTTTTACTTACACAATGTTGTTAAAAGGCAGACTGCAGGATACGCCACATACCCTCAGCGAGTGTGCTACTACATAAGCACAAATCCATGCCTATTTTAAACCACCTGGAACCTGGATCTGTAAAATCCTGGCACCAGGTTACGAGGACATCTGTGGAGCTGCTAGCCTGAGATGATGATAGAAGACACTTCAGTCCGGCCTTTGAGCGTAGGAGAGAAGGTTCTCTGCGGGGACAGACTGAAAGTTGAGCTGTCAAGCACTCGTAAAAACAAAACCCATCCTCAGCTTCAGACTCGGGAGGGCCACTCGCACATATGGGAGAGGAGAAACGGAGGGTGTGTGCTGGAGGGGAGATGAGGGAGGAACTTCAATATACCGTGTACAGTGAATGTATTGTAACGTGCATCTGTTGTCAAGTGCTTTTAAATTATATTTTCGTATGTAACGTGGAGACTGATGTTTCCTTTTTTTGTACGGGGGTACAACAGGTTCTGAGAAGAGTGACTTGTAAATGATGTCAACCTGTCTTTCTATATAAAAGAGAAGCTGCTTAAATGTAAACAGGAAACGACTGAGAAAAAAAAAAGCAAAATAAAGTAAAAAAGCTCCACATCTCAGACTCGTGTTCATTACTTATTCAGCTCAGAAATGAAGAACAAAGCATCAAAATGCATTTAGACAAGCTGACTTTATTCATAAAGATCTTTGCAGCACCACTTAAACCATTCTCACATGAAAAGGCCTGCATCGGACACGTGACATACATACACAGGTTTGTCTTGTGATGACCGGACATGTGCGTTTCTTTCCTTTTTCTTTTTTTTTTAAAAAGCCTGGTTACAACACGCATAATGACTGAAATAAACAAGCGGTGGTGAGGAAGCCCCGTGAAGACGCACATAAACGACATTCAGTCATGAGGGCTAACAGACTGTGACTGTAAAACATGAAAGTACGTAACAAGTCTAACCCCGTGTCCGGCAGCCAGTTTAGCCAAAAACGAGGTTCATTATCTCCTAAGCCCAGCTTCGTACGGCCGACCTAAGATCAAGAAAGTGCACGCCAGGAAGTAAAACATCATTGGTCCTGTCTTCTTTTAAATATGAGGGAGGTAACGATAAGGGGAGGCGGGTTCACGACGTAATTCACAGGTATCGCCACAATTTATATTTCTTTTCATTTATGTACAGTACATTCAGAATAAAGCCTTATTTAGTGCAGATACATGAAAATGTAGTGCTGTTTTCTTTTGTGTTTAAACCATCTCATACGTACAATATTTCATCTCCACCACACAGTTCTTCACTTTTTATGTACACGCACAGGCGACTCTTTTAAGATGTCACATATTCATATTCACTTTGCATTTATGCTCTTATCTCTCGCGTCTTGCGAAGCATCATACTCTGAGGACAAATAAAGGACGACTCACTGCCTTGGATGATTTCTCACTTGGTGTATGCATGTTCGGAGAAGTTAAAAGAACAGGGACGTTTAGGATGCTTTCCCTCGGAGTCCCAGTTCAGCTTTGTGTCTGTGAATTGTTTTGGAACACAAAATATATATATTTGTGCATTTAATCCCTTGAAGGAGAAAGATGCTAGAAAAGCAAAGGATTGTGGCACTATTCCTGAATGTTAATGATTGTATGTTAACGTGAAAGCTGCTAAATAACTTGGGAGGACTAGCCGCCTAAGTACAAACTCTGCTTCCTTTCAGAAGTAGACTACATTCTCTTAAACGTTCCAAACAAAAAGGAAAAAAAAAAAAAAACCCAGAAAAATCACAACAAAAGTGCAAATGATTGTATGTTAACAAGATAAATCAACCAAACCCGAGTCAAAATCAACTAATAGCGACACATATTTACCCATACAGTATGCCGGAACCCCCTCCCCTTCATTCGATTTGCTCAAAGTTGAGGACGTGGCCGTCAAAGTGCGTGAGGACGTGCCGCTCGAAGAGCTGCTGCTGACAGTTGAGCGGGAACTGCTCGGAGCAGACGGGGCACACCTTCCAGTGGCTCTGGACGTGCTGCTCGAAGCTGCGCTGCTCAAAGTGCGGCGGGAAGATCACCTCGCACAGCGGGCAGCGCTTGTGAACGTCACTACTGCGGAAGGGGATGAGGGGAAAATGGATGAGGTCGGGGGTTGGTGGAAGGGGTGATGGATAGATGAGAGAGACAAAAAATTGAAAAAGAAATGTGAGTTTCCGTGTGGATCATTGTAATGGAGTAGGCCTCTTTTGCTCACAGACCAGATTATGACTAAATAATGAAAGCCAGAGACGTGCGCCTCTTGAAAAGCAGCTGTTGAGTCACTTGCAATAAGCAACTGTGTTACCCCCCCTGCAGGGTAATTATTGGCTCTGTGCGCTACTCTTCCCGTAAGAGCAGAAACAGATAAATTAATTCTGTCTTCATGTGATCCTCTATGTTCATAAGGAAGAAATCTCTGACTGTGTCATTTAGCATGTTATGTCATATATACTGGGGTTCAAAATGACGAGGTCTTACTTGGAGCAGTTTAAGTTCTGGAGAGAAAATGAATCAATGGCTACTTTGATACAAATCTTTTTTTTTCCAAGGCAAAAACTCCCAACAAAGCAGCTGTCTGTGCATCTGTTTTTACTGATGCTCTTGTGCGTTACTTTGTTTCATTCTTTATGTGTCGTGTCTTCTAGGACACCTTGTGTTGAAAATGAATGTCCTACCTGGAGTCAAAGCAGAAGCTGCTCCTGGTTTCACTGCGTCTGTTGGGCTGATGATCACAGGACTGCTGAGCCCCATCTCCCACCTTTGGCACACACACACACAAAAAGAAAATTTCCACTATTTGCTCACAGATCTGAATGCTTTAATGAACACCACCTCCAAAGACAATTACAGGAAAAAGGAGTGCGACTAAAGTAAATGAAGCGTGTGTTAGTAAACTATGTGTACCTACGTTTCTATTACATGACAGTAAACAAGGATGCCCCATTATCCGACAGTCTCTAACTCATCTTCTGCCTGTCCTTATGCAAAACCTCCTCTAATTACTCTCCCCCAGCTCTTGTTATCTTCATCTCTCTTGAGCTCTGAAGGAGTGACACTAATTAGAGCTTCATGCAAATGAGTTCAAAGCACCGTCTTTTAAGGCCAAGCTGCATTTCCCTTCGTTTAGCGAGGGAGAAATCCTCCAGAGACGGAGAAGGGTGAAGTAAACGCGGGATTATCGTGGCAACAACAAAAAGCCAGTGTAGGAGAGCAACGGCTGGGATCGCATCACAGTGATTTAAAATATCCCTCAAAAGTTATGTAGAGAGGTCAATTAATGCTGCCAATCATGGTTTTGTATTTATTCAGAAATACAATGCATTATTTATATATAACAACACTACATACACTAAATATAAAATTTTAGCCAACAATAGGTTTTTCAGTTTTGAGCTAGATACACCGCTACTCACATTTTGTGGCTCCTCTGGTGGATGCTCGAGGGTCTCGGGGGGACTTGTGCTACGGGAGGGTTGGATGCAGACCACCTCTCGATCCCAGCCTGGTGCTCCCGGACCCGGGCTAGACGGTGAGATCGGAGGTGCGCAGGGAGGGGTGCAGGATGGAGCCTCAGGTGGGGGACGGGACACGTGCTCAGGGGAAAGTGCAACATCCCCCCGATCTAAAAAGATTAACACATTAAAGCAGCAGGGGAGCAGCAGGGACACAGAGTGCGAGTAAATCATTTCAGTTTCTGACCCGACCTCTTGTGGTGTCGGTGGAGTAAGGATTGCCGTACTGCAGCTCAGCGGGCCTCTGCGGCACCAGCGGCGGAGGGGAGGGATGCTGGGGGTAGGGCAGAGGGTAGCGCAGCACCATTGGCTGCCGGACCTCAGCACCCTGAACAGCAACCTCCTGCTCCCTCTGCCTGGACATGTAACGCTGCAACTGCTACAGAAGAGATGCGAGAGAGCTTTACACTTTACACTTCACGGCCACACCTCATTTAAAAAGTCCTGGATATCCTCCTGATGCTATAAGTGCAGAACCGCAGTCAGTCTCAGTTTTATAAGTCATCAGTTAACATTTCAGCAGAACCTTTCTCACAGTTGGTGAGTGCGTTCATCTTAAGAGTTAAGTTTCCCGTCTACATTGTTTCTGCCCTTTGTGATTATATCTGAAGCAAGCGCATTAGTACCCTACTCATTACTGTAATGGGTGTCAGACTCTGGCTCCCTCTGCTCTGGCTTTGCTGATAGAAGCACTCACCCTCTCCCTTTCTTTGTAACTCCTTCCTTACTCTCCCTATTCCTCCCTGATCTCCTCTCTTTATGACTTCATTAGTGCGCTGCTATCAGGTTTAACATTTAAACCAGGGTTGGGAAGGTGAAACAGACACGTTGTGTGGCATTTGCACCATCTAATGGCACTGTACCAGTGGGCGAAAGAAGCAAGTATAGATGTATTAATTAGAGGAGAGTGGGGAGTGTTGAGTAAGAAAGAAAAAGCTATGGAAATGGTTCATACACCTCCTATAATTGAAAGCAATGATACTGGTCTGGGCTTCAGCTCAGTCTACATTGTCTAAGTATGTGAATTTGATTGTAAGTAAGAGCTATGTTGAGGCTAAAGTTTTATAACCTTAAGTTGAGGTCATTGTTGAAATATGCACAGTTTTACCTGCAATGAATAGATTCATTTATGCACAACTTGTGCCTGCTTAGAAATCAGAGTATGCAAAAGTTTCTAGAGTGCTCGGGCACTATGTGTGGAGAGAGTGCATTAACATTTTCACTGTTTTTAGACCGATTTCCATGGTGACAGTTGATTTTTCTCCTCTTTTCAGGCCAATATGGCCACAATTTATGTGCAGACAAGTGGAAAACCTGAATGAAAGTGCTGAGTTGCTGTTAAAGCAACAATGTTGCATTGAAATTCATTTAGAGAACACTGGTGGTGGCATCTTTACCTCCTGTAATTGCTCTTTGTCTCTGAGAGCCTGGGCAAGGTTGCGTTTCAGTTCGGTGACCTCGCTGGCTCTCTCTGCCATTTGGACCTAGTGAAATAGATAAAGACAATCAACTCACAGCACAGTGCATCTCAGCATTTTTTTTCATTTGACGTACAGACCTGTAAGATGGGCTCAAGAATCCCTTTATCAACAGCTCCACTCATGTTCAACTGTATTATCTTAAACTCATTTAAAACCAGGATTTGCCTACACTTTACTCTTACCAATTATTTTCAGATTAGCAATTTCATCCTCAACGTTTAGCTGTGGCTCAATTTAATAACAGCTCGTTTAATCTATTATGTGTTGATAGCATTTGTTTTTGTTTAGTTGTTTCAGTTTTTCCAAAACTTTTATTTTTATTCTAACTGCAAATCTGTATGGTTAGCCAATAATTTTAATTGCCAACCATAGTTTTAACTAATAATCTTCAACTTTTTCCCCCTTAGTTGTACAATACCGCTGAAGGGCTGTACAGCTCAGGAGTATTTTCATCACGCCACCGGGCGGGGTAGCATGGACACCCAAGTTTGTGAACATGATGACTTAAGAACGATGCAATATAGGATTTTCAAATGCATACCATAGGAGCATCTACTGAAAATCTCAGACCAGTTTGAACGATTTTGATCTTGACCTCAAAGTCAGGATCAGAGGTCAAGTTTTTTGAAAATTCTGTCTACGTGATAACTTGAGGCCGATGTGGCCAAGGATTTTTTCAAATTGATACCATAGGTGCTCTTATCTAGTATTAGGCTATGGGATAGCATTGGCGACCACCAGTATTTTTATTCATACGATTCATACAGCTTTTAGTTGATAATAACCGCTTTACTTGTTGCTTTTATTTTGTGCCAACTTGAGAAGACCAAAATCAGCCTTCATACAGCCAGGTAAGTGAAAATATTTGGTTTTAATTTCACCTGGTGCAGCCTCAGATGTGTGGGCCTTGCTATAAAACACATAACATAAAGCTGAAGCGGACCAGGGGATCGTAGTAAATCTCTTAGCCTCTAACAGAACTGACCCTGTGGGATAGTTTACATGGCCCGTTGCCCGTCTTCTCTAATTTCACCCCATTTCAAAGGTTCCAGATTCCCTCCCTTCCCATGGTTTCTCTTTCTGCTCAATGTCCATCTGTCTATCCCAATTTTTTCTCTCTTAAATTCTGTTCGCTTCTTTTGCTTCCCCCACTTGTTCTCTTTCATCTCCTTTTGTCCTCTCTCGTGTTTTCCTTCTATCATAAATTTACGGCACGGCATTAGAAGGTTAAGTTCAGGTGAAGGGAGTCCGCAGCAATGTAGTACTATGCACCCCCCCCCACACACACACACTTCATCCTATTCCTCTCCCTCTCTCCTTCCTCTGGGTGGCTGATGTAAACAGCCGTAAAGCATGCCGCTCTGCGGCTGCCTCGCTTGTCAGTCTCCGGGGCCATTAAGAGCAGCTTGGGACCCGGGGTGCTCGCCCCAGACAGGAGACTCTATCAAAGTTGAGGGAGAGCCGTATTTACAGCGCCGATAAACACACACTCACTCATGGAGATTAAATGCTATTTGGTACTTTAGTGGAGGTTCGCATTCAAAATGCAAGGTCTCTACTGAATCACGCACACATACCACACATGCTGGCTCACCCATTGGAAGGTATGGTCCATACTGTAAGTAGTAGAGCAGTTAGACATTTGTTGTTCTTCAGGCTTTGTGGTTCAGCAAATTCCATTTGAATGACTGGGTATTACATTAAAGTGTTTATGCATGGCACAGCAGACCGTCGTACAACAATGTTTTTCAGGCAGCTGTGTTTTATTTTAATGGTAGATTGTGCATAAAAGAGCATTAAACTGAATTTGACAATGAAAGCAGCACAGAGGGAGCCATGCATGTTAAGTGAAGATTTAAAAAAAGAAAGAAAGAAAAAAAATCTACCAATAGTAGAGGTACAAATCCCCACAATATGATATTATCACAATACATGATAGCATGTATATAGCATGATATGATATTATTGCAATTTTTAACAATTTGTTATACACTGAGTATAGATATATAACATACAGGAGTGTCCCAAAATGCACTATATACTTCGTTTTTTCTAATTCATTTCAGATTTTATTTGGAAAGACTTGAGGCCATGAGCATAAGACAGTTTTGGTTTTACAGTTTTTGTAAGCGTATCATTTTTGTGCCCATGGTCCGCCAAGTGACACTGGAGCAGCATTGCAAAATTTCCTACTTAGCAAGAAGCTTTTCAGTCCCCGACGACACTGCTCCAGCACATAACACAATTTATGCAATCCGTGGCAAATTTCTCAAAACAGGATCTGTTCTTGACAAATCACGCAGCAGAACTCCTGCTATTACCACCAGTGATGAAAACACTGAACTCCTGGAGCAAAGCCAGGGAAGTCTATACAGAGCGCTGCACTGGAACTGCACTATGTGGCGGCATACAGCTAGTCTTCAAGGTGCTGGAACATTAAGGCAAGTCTAGCAGGTAAAACTGCAACCACTCCTTTGTTGATGCTAAAAATATGAATAAACTCAGTTTCTGTAATTTGTATGAATTTATTAAAATTGTATAGTGAAATCTGTATATTGTGAATATACTGCAAATTATGTCCTCAAAGTTGTACTTTGTCAGTATTTATTTTAACCAGTATATCTCATTTCTGTTACTTTTTGCTGTGGAATGAGACCCAACACCCTCACAATCACATTCTCTCAGAGCTTTACTTAATCTTAAGGTTATGTCTTTGTGTCTTACTCTGAATCGCTCCTCCTCGTCAGCCAGCCGTTGTTTGAGTGTCTCGTTGATTGCGCACTGCTCCCTCCATTTCTCCTCCATCATTGCCAGCTCCTCCTCCACTGAACGAGTCTGCTCCTTCTCTGCCTCTTCCATGCACCTCTCCTCTACCTCCAGCAGCCCCTGCTCCTCGGCACCGTCCCTCAGCTCCTCCATATTCAGGGCCCCTTCCACCTCACTGTTTTCCTCAGCGCCCAGCCTCTCGTTCTCCACTTCTACCCAACTCGCCATCCTCAGGCTCTCTTCCGGCAGGCTCTCCTTCCACTCCTCTTTTTCATTCTCTTTGTCTTTTTCATTATCATCCATTTGTTTAACTTGACTTTCAACCTTCACCTCAGCTTTCTCTTCAAGTGTATTCAGTGTCTTCTGCTCCTCCTTCTCTGTGCACACTTGTGTATCAGCATTTGTGACTTCCTTGTTGCTGACGTCTGGAGTGATTGTCATCTCAACAGCTTCTTGTAGGACTGCCGCAGCTATATTTCCTGTAAAAACACAAAGTTACAATTAAACCTATTTAAATGTAAAGAGTTTTACACAGAGAAATATGAGCTGAAGGCATTAACCATAATTCAGCTCCTTGGCACTGGGTGGAAAACAGTGGGTCTTTCACTGAAACCCTGTGGAGAAATCTGCAGCAGCACAAGTACAAGGGTACAGAGTGGAGTTTTTATGAGCGAACTTATTGCAGCCTGGCAAAAGTGATCCAGAGGTGCACAAGGACACGAGAGAGAGACTGCCAAAATAAAAATTAGGTGTTTGATTTCAGTCAAGTACGGAGGTGGAAACATTATGTTTTGTGGCTATTTTTCTGCTAAAGATACAGGATGACTTTCCCAAAAACCCAAAAAGAATCCACACAAACATGTGGCAAACATGCAAACGCCACACAGAAAAGCACTGGCCAGATGGTGGAGTCAAACTGTAAGGCAACAGTGCTTTAGCAAATGACGTGGTTCTGATGAATTCATCAAGCCATGACCTCCAGCTTACAATGGGGCAGTTTTTAGCTGAATGTGAAGTGGTTAGGTTAAGAATTAGTGCCTCCAAGTGTGAGGCTGAAAAAGGGTAGAGTGCCCACTCCAGGTTGGGAATGATTTGTTGTCTCAAGTGGAGGAGTTTAGGTATCCTGGCGTCTTGTTCACCAGTTAGGGGAGAGTGACATGTGGATTGGTGCGATATAAGCAGTGATACGAATCCCAAACTGGTCTGTTGTGGTAAAGAATACAGACAGTGGAAAAATGTCAGTCCTAGTTTTACTGGATCTCAGTGCAGCATTTGATACAGTTGACCACAACATATTACTCAAACGACTGGAGAACTGGACAGGTCTTTCAGGAACTGTACTAAACTGGTTCAAAACATACTTAGAAAACAGGAAATACTTTGTATCAATAGGTAACTTCACATCTGAGCAGACAAGTATCACATGTGGAGTTCCCCAAGGTTCCATCTTGGGACCCCTTCTGTTTAACATCTACATGCTCCCACTGGCACAGATTATAAACAACAACAAAATAAACTATCACAGCTATGCAGATGACACACAAATATATATCACAATGTCACCAGGAGACCGAGGCCCTGTACAGGCTCTTGGTAAATGCATTGAGGAAATCAATGACTGGTTGTGCCACAATTTTCTCCAGCTAAACAAAAACAAAACTGAGGTAATAGTCTTTGGCGCCAAAGAAAAACGATTACAGGTCACCAGAGAACTTCAATCTATACATCTAAAAACCACAAACCAGGCGAGAAATTTGGGTGTAGTGATGGATGCAGACCTAAACTTAGAAAAACACATTAAGACAATAACAAAGTCAGCTTACTATCACCTCAAGAATATATCAAGGATAAAAGATCTGATGTCTCAACAGGACCTGGAAAAACTAGTCCATGCATTCATCTTTAGTAGGCTTGATTACTGTAACAGCATCTTTACAGGTCTACCTAAAAAATCAGTCAGACAACTACAGCTCATTCAGAACTCTGCTGCTCGAGTCCTCACTAAGACCAAAAAAGTGGACCACATCAGTCCAGCTCTGAGGTCCTTACACTGGCTGCCTGTCCGTCAGAGGATAGACTTTAAAGTTCTGATGCTGGCCTATAAAGCTCTGAATGGTTTAGGACCAAAATACATCAATGACCTCCTGACCCAGTATGAACCTTCCAGATCCCTCAGGTCATCTGGATCCGGTCTTTTATCAGTTCCCAGAGTCAGAACCAGACACGGAGAAGCTGCATTCAGCTTTTATGCTCCTTATATCTGGAACAAACTCCCAGAAAGCCTCAGATCAGCTGAAACACTCAGTTTATTTAAATCCAGGTTGAAGACTCACCTGTTCTCAGCTGCATTTGAATAAAGCACCAAATCCACACTTTAAGCTTAAATTTCAAAACTTACATTTAACTACTGATTTTATCTACTGTTCTGATTTTATCTGTTTTGATTTTATATACTGTTTTGTTTGTTTGTTTGTTTGTTTGTTTGTTAATTAGTTAGTTAGTTTATTTGCTTGTTTTAATCAATTTTAAATCATGCTTTTTATTTGTTCTTGTTTCTAATGTCTCTGTAAAGCACTTTGAATCACCTTGTTGTTGAATTGTGCTATACAAATAAACTTGCCTTGCCTTGCCTTGCCTAAAGAGAAAGCCGAGTATGAAAATGAAGCTGTCGATTTACTGACTGATCTTGTTCCTACTCTCACCTATGGTCGTGAGAAACTGAGATTGTGAATACAGGTCCGCAGAGATAAGGTAAGGAACTCAGTCATTCACTCAGAATGACTGAGCTGCTACTCTTCCACATTGAAAGGAGGCAGTTGAAGTGGTCAGCCAGAAATGCTAGAGAAATTACATCTCTTGACTGGAGAAGGAGGCTGGGGAGAAGGAGGTCTTGGCGTCTTTGCTGTCTCCCCAACCTAGACCTGGATAAATGGCAGAAAATGGACAGATGGAATATGCCCTTTATCTGAATGTATGTACCTCCTGTTGGTGACTCTGGACTAGGGGTCAGTGGCTCCAGTGTTGTCTCAGTAGATGCATTTCTCTTTGGCTCCTGCAAAGATATACACATCAATGAAATGCAATTTTGCTGGTTTAGGCACATATGGAACTGAACGAAATGTTTCTTTTCAGCCTGATGAGCATTGCTAAAAATTACTCACCCCTTGGGACTCCGCTGTGTTCAGTTTGGCCACCTGTCTGCGGAGGCGCTGACACTCCCGGTACTTCTCCTTATAGTGCTCTGCAGCCATGTGGAGACGCAGCTTCAGCTCCTCCACTTCCCTCTGCAGCTCAGCCTCTGCCTCTGACACCACAATCATGCTGGGGGTCATGTCCCCATTGGTCCCAACACCCTGAACACACAGTGTTAAAAAAATTGATTAAATAAAAACAAACAAAAAAAAGTATTTGTGAATTCATTTATCTCCATTTTAATATAAAAAATATTTGAGACTCAGAACGACTAAGGCAGGAGCTTTGTAATCTAACACAGTTCAAACTGTTCAGCAATAAATTATAAACAAACAAAAAAAAGGCTCAACGCCAAAATCTTCTTTGCACTGTGTTCTTTGTTAAAATGGTAAACAGTTAAAATTTCTCTTGCTTAAATCGGTTGTCCTCAGTTCTCATATAAAAATCATCCATCTAAATAAAACTGAAAAGTGTGAAAATTCCTTTCCATGTTTAGCTACAGATTTCCCTAAACTTCTTTTCCCTAAACACAGGGACAGATATTAAGGAAGTCGACCACTGACCACTTCCTTCTGTGCAGTGCTCCTCATGCGGTCAAGCTGGCTCTCCATGCGTTGGCACTCTGCCTGGGCATCAGCTAAACTGGCACGGAGCTTGTCGGCTTCTAAGCGGGCGCGGTAAAGCTCGGTCATCGTGTGGTCGCGAGTACTGGCTGAGTCACGCAGCTCCGAGGCTAGCAGAGAGGCCTGTTGCCGGGATGCCTGGAGCTGCTCCTCAGCCTGACGGAGCTGCTCACGTACACGGGCCAGCTCTGCCTAAAGACAGAAAGAAGAAATTTAAATATAGTGCAACTGATTTTACTAAAGCTATACCATCAAAATGCTAACCCTGCGATTAGTGGACATTTTTGTTTACATTTTGAGTACTACTTTAGTGTTGCCAGCAATAATATGCACAAGCACTTTTACTTTGTCAGCTTTGTGTGCCAGCAGCTCTTTCTCCAGACTGTCTCTCTGTGCAACGCAGGCCCTGAGCCTCTCCAGCTCCTCTTGGAACTGAGCGATGGTCACCTCCCGGTTCAGCTCCACCGCCTTTAGCATCTGAAGCTCTGCGCTCAGCTTAGTGTTCTCCAGTTCTGTGCTGCGCAGGTGGGCCTACACATATGGCGAAACAGTTAAACAGAACTGGTCAAGTAAGAATGCAGACAAAAACACACCCTCGGCTGGTACAAAAAAAAAAAAAAAAAAAATAGTCAGCCTTTCACGTAAAACACTTCTTCACCTTATAAAGATCTCGCTCATCCTTCTCATTCTTCAGCTGGCTCTCCAGACTGTCTCTCTCTGCTGTCAGCTTCTTTAAGCGATCACGCAGACTGAAAGACATATTGAAAAACAACTTCTTTAGTGCTTTCTTGTGTCTCATATTATAAATCTAAAGTTTTCTTACAAAAAGCTATTTAGTGATTAAGTGGACACCTTAAACATGGCTTTACTGATGGGTATAATCTATGTGTGTATAAGGCCGGAAAATATCAAATGAGAGCCATCAGATGCCAGTGAAATATGTTAAAGCCAGGCTGACATATTCCTGTGCAGCATCTGGCACAATTTTGTATGCATGTTTAAACCTGGGAAGTAAACACGCATGCAAAACTATTCTACACATATTCCACATCTGTGAGGCTGATGTTAAGCTTGCTTAGATTTATGTAAACAGTCTGTCTTCAAATGGATGACTGATGGTTACATGTTGCCATTCTTCACTCACCAATCCAGCTCTGTCTCCTTTTGCAGGCCCCTCTGAGTGACTCCCAGCAGGTCCTCCTCTAGCTGGCGTACCCGGTCCGTAGCCTCTGTCAGCCTCCGCCTTACCTCCTCCCTCTCTTCTGACAGGCCCTGTGAAGAACGCAGCAGCTCCTGCGGGCCAGAGAGGTAGCTGTACATCAGCCTGACAGCCACTACAGTCAATCTCAGTAGCTGAAGAGCTCTATTATAGCCCTGCCAAACCCATTCACTATATTTCAAATACTACTGTCTCTATATATTTCTTATCATTTGTACAGCATAAATAGAATTTTTTTTTAATCAAAAGTTATGGTCAGAAGCTTAAACACACACAAACACTCCTCTTGGCCACGAACATCATAATAATTATGGACTTTTTGTGATTTTCTTTAACTGTCCTTTTTTCAGGATCTTTAAGGACTTTAAAAACAAGAATTGGGTGTAAAAGTTTGAATTTATTTTGGATTTTCCCAAATCCTTCTCTCAAACATGTCAAAAGTATACATACAAGCTCATACATATACATACATTCACTTATATCTTTTGTGAAGTGGTACTGAAGGTTCTACATCATCTTGACAACAAATTGTAGCTTCAGTTCGCCATAAAAAGCATTTATTTGACAGCACATATTGGACTGATCGTTAGTTAGAACAATGGGAAAGTCCAAGGAACTCAGTGAAGAGAGGGAAGTCTAAATTTACACAAGTTGGGAGGGTCTTTGGGAGACATTTGCAAAGAACTACAGATTTCAAGATCATCAGCTCAAACAACTGTATGTAACTCCGCTGTGTCTTTACCAAGGTTTGGAACTATCACCCTCAGATGAAAGGAATTTTGTTAGGATGTTCAGGATCAACCCAGGAAACACAAATCACCACTGTCCACAGTGAAGCAAGTTTTACATTGGCATAGACTTAGAGGGTGCTGACCAGGAAAGAATCCTCTGCTCCAAAACTGACACCTTCAAACTTGACTGAAATTTATAGCTGCCCACATGGACTAATGTCACATAATGCCTTCATCGTCTCATGTGACTTTTATGCTCACACAAAACAAAGATAGACAAGATAGATTACTGGAGGAATAAAGATGAGGCTTTCAAACCTAAGAATGCTGTACCAACTGTCAAGCATGGTAGTTGTAACATCATGCTCGGTGGCTGGTTTCCTGCCAGTCATACTGGTACACTACATGGAATGGATGGTATAATGAAAGAGGAGTACCTTCAAATTCTTCAACTTGGACACATGGGTGTTCCAATGGAACAATGATCTCAAACACACATCAAAACTGGTTTTGGATTGTATTAAGTTTATGGAATAGCCTTCCACAAGTCTTGATCACAATCCCACTGAAAACTCTTGGACTATGCTTAAGTGCCAGATCCGTGCCAGGAAGCCAGCCGATTTAAATGAAACTTTTCCAGGAAGAGTGGTCAAATATTAATCTGAATTATGCCAGAAAAAAAAAGTCTGATGGAGGTATTATTTGTTAAGGGACATTTAACCAAATATTAAAAGTTTTTTTAGTCTGTGCAACTTGTGTATCCAATTCTTGTTTGTCATTAAAGATCTAAACTATGCAACCATGCCATCCTGTAAAAAGTTGAAAGAAATCATTAAAAGCCCCAAATTAACATTGCATTTGTGCCCACGATGACTGTATGTAAACTTCTGACCACAACTGTATTTAATTATTTATTACTGTTCTCGACCTCTACGGCATATTTCTAGTGCAGCTGTAACATGTGAATTCCCCTCTAGGGGTTCAATAAAGCCTTATCTCATCACTCATAAATAACTGGTTACAAGTTATGACTCATTAAGTCTTTTGTTGGACACAAAGCACAGAATAACTATGTAGATTCCAAAAAAAATGTTCAGTAGCATCCTGTAGTGGAAGTACAAAACAATTTACTGCTATCAAACAACACATTATATCAGTTTTGTTTTCTCCGTGTGGTGTGCCTGCAGAGGAAATACCTTGTTTGAACTTGCTGCGAATTAGCAGTGAACGACATTAAATCATGCATAGCTAATATTGGTTGTGACAGGACAACATACCTGTGCACACACCCTTCCTTTATTTTGTAGTATGAGCCCTTAACACACCCATTCTCTTTCACACACTAGGAAAGACAGACACACAGTTACACAGTCAAGGACATACAAGAGACAGACAGAGTGCACATGCACACTCCAACGCATACTCAGGCCCGTCTCCCTCTGGGCTTGGCTCTGCATAGATTACTGTATGATTTTTACGGCTGGCGTTTGGGAAGCACTTTAGCAGTGCGTAAAGACCTTATAAAAAGTATAGTCGTAAAATTAGCAGCCACAAAATATGTACTTATGTTTTCACGTTAAGAAACTCAAAGGATATTTTCATCAGCGAGCCACGAGCTAACGCACCTACTGTAAATGTTTTACAAATGACACACACACCCCTATTCACACAGGTCGTATATCTGCAGATGGACATGCCTGTTGAATGAAAAGCAGCATGGTAATAACAGAGCGTGTGTGTGTAATTTATGGTGATTTTGTCCTTCATAAAAAAAAAAGAAAGAAAAAAAGGGGGGGAAAAAGGAGCAACAGACTAACTCAAAGCAGCCTGTGGATCTACACCAGGAAGCTGCACTAGGGGGCGATAAGAGACTGGCTTCAAGCTCAGAAAAACCTGGCAACTTTCTGGGTTTCACTTCTCTCTGCCAACTCCCCTCTCCTACTTTTATTGAGCTAGCTTGAGGTGACTGTTTTTAGGCGTGTGTGCCAAGCTACTGCTTATCAAATGAGGAAACTCATAAAATGCTAAAATGTGACTCATCCTGATGAGTGAGTGAAGAAGGTGTGAGGGACATAGCGGACGAACTGGGTGTAGAAGTTTTTTTTTTTTTTTTTTTAAACTTTATTCATTTTGACAGATTTTTCTAAACGTATCATTTTAACTTGGATTTAAAATTTATTTCCTCGTCATGCCAATTAAGAAACTCTGAGGGAGAGAGAAAAAAAGCGAGAGGGAAGAAAATAAGACAGTGAGAAAGCAGTGGCCACTGCATCGCGTGACTGAGTGGTGTTTGTCCCTCAGGCTGGGCAGGGCTCTTTTTTCAGACAGGCGGTTTTGCGGACTACCCTCCTCTCATTCCACACACAGACTAAAAGGGTTTGCAAGCGGGTGGCATAATGAGTGCGTTTGTGTGTGTGTGTGTGTGTGTGTGTGTGCATGCTTGTGCATGTGTAAATGCACATTAGAGGGGCCCTGTTGTGTAGAACCTGAATGTGAATGTGACAGCCTAAGGGGACGGAGGGGACGGGGGTTTGTGCAGGCGCATGCACGTGGGTGTGTGTGTGCGTTTGACGTCATGTTTGTTCACTCTGTGGTTGCGATGGCATCGTCCCTGACGCCAGATGCCCAAGAAAAACTGTGTCCCAATTCCGTTCTGGCCCACTGAGTCAGGTCGTTAAAGAGGGAGAAAAAGACACACACACACACACAAACACATGCACAAACAGACACACACTGAGCAGCTTTTTGTGTGTCTGTCAAACATGGAAACAGATTATACATGAATTTAGCCCTTTGAAGTTTTCAGACCTATGATCACTGGTGAGGAACTGGCTCCAAGCCTGTGTCCATCTACACACTCACCTGTACACACCCATACACTAAATACAACTACACACACACACCGAAACTGTCTTAACTCTCTTCAGTCTCAAGGTTGCATATATACCGTTTATTTATTTTATCCATGTACGGACATTTGAACTCTATTGAGTATTCCCAAATATTTTTGCTACTACGGGGCTTAGGGCGAGTGAAGACTTCAGATTTTTTAAATACCATTCTAAATAAAACTTCTGACTTTTAAACTGAAGACAGAATGAGCTCTGTTACTTAACGTTAGGAATATTAATTGCTTGGTTTGTGGGTTGGCTGAGGTTACCATCGGACATTAAAACAAGTTCATCATTGTTGGCGATGACAACAAGCAGATGAGAGATGTAGGCTCTGGGGCTAATCCAACATTGCTGACGTAGGCCTGTCATGTCACAACTGGATAAAAACCTGTGGGCTATTTTAAGGGTGGGAACATTGCTCAGGGTTCCAAATTTAACCGCAATTTAAAAAAAAAACGAAAAGAAAAAACGAGAAATACCAGTTATTTATTTTTAGACTCATTAATTAGGATGGACACTTATACAGGAGTTTTCTACTCCTAATTGAGAACTCAAAGTGCTTTTTTACTACGAGCCCCTTTTCACTCACACACACACACATTCTGACTTTATTCTAGGCCTAAGCTCCTTGTCAGACATTCATGCACAATGAATGTATCAGCGGAACTACATTTCAAGGATTCTTGAAATGAAGACTGCAGGAGCTGGGGATTGCAGCTGCCCCTACAGGTTTCCCTCCCCCTCCGTGGGAGCCTGTACTATTCAAAACTTAGCCCACTACCTCTAACCTGGTTATGTGTCCGCAGCAGGCAGCACGTCTCCCTCTCCTGCTCCCTTTCCCTGGCCAGTCGCTTCTGCTCCTCCTGCAGCTGTTGCTTCTCCTCTTGCAGGAGACGCATAGCTTTCAGCAGTTCCCTGCGCTCCTGCTGTGCTTCCTCCACACGCTAACAGGCAGAAGGAGAAGCAGAAAAAAAATCAGATCGACTCAATTTGAAGGGGATTGGTCAACGTTATCTTCTGGTCTTCTGCAATTTATTACATTTACCTCTCATTTTTCCCCTATTTAGAGTGCTGATTCTATAGTCAGTTACACTGCAGATCGCTGTTTGATGACTCAAGACCAGAGGGGTTAAGAATTATTAATAAATAATAACATTTTGTGCATTCTACCTCTAGCAGGCCCGTTTTGGTGGTGACGACCAGTATGTCGGAGTTGCTGTCATCCTCAGTAACAGTCAGCAGCTCTTCGGTGGGCGTGGCTGACCTGAACTGGAAGGGTGTGCTGGCTCCTCTGATGTCACCAGCGTGAGTGACGTAACAGAACTGGTAAAACTCTCCATCAGATTTAGGAACATAATAAGCTGCACAGCAAAGAAAAAAGAACGTAATGTTGGCACGTAAGGGGGGCACGTTGTGTCCTTCCTTATAATCGTTCACATATACACATATATCTCCTGAAATAAAAGCTTAAGTGTCAGGTGCAGCACGAAGAACTTAAACTGTGAATCATCCAAAGCTCCTTCTTTATAGACCAAGAATAAAAACACGCAGCTGGAAATTAACATAATGGGTTCTTTTATAGACCAAACCTGCTCAAAACTGTTCTAGACTGCCTATATTTACAATATCACCCCAAATATCCATCCAACTGTTCTGCTTCAAAGCAGAGAAAGAAAAAATCACCAGCATTGAGAAGACTTATGCAGAGGATTTAGCTAGAAAATACATTACATATGCTGGGTTCGAGCATTCCAAGGTTACACTGGAAACTGAAGCACATTATTCAAGTGTGAGCCCTGGTCCTCTAGGGCAGTAGAGGAATATCCAGAAGCCAACTGGTTTTACTGACTCCTGACACACCGCAGCGTGCTCTCATATTTTCACTGTGTAATGTCTGACCGTTCCAGGCCCAGTAAAACCAGTTTGCAGGCCCTCAACTGTCTGTGTCTGTGTGTGTCTGTGTGTGGTTTGAGAGGTGCTCAGGTCCCAGGCCTCAGTTTGCGGTCGTGTTCCCTTATTAAATAAAAGTGCTGGTTTTTATATGCACTGTAAAATGGAGGAGTAACTTTGGAATACCCTGGGTTTGTATAGTGGTTTAAATAGTATGTAAGTGTGCGTGCTTGTGTGTGCTGTACCTTGAAACACCACAGCCCTGTGCGCAGTACTTCCTGGTTCATAGTTTTCAGGCATAGGAGACCAAACGAAAGTGTAGTAATCTCTGGCTGTGCTCCAACCCACCTGAGGAGACATTAAAAACAAAAATAAACAAACGATCCCACAGTGTAAAAGTTGTGTGCTGCAGTTCAAATCACGCTGAAGAAGGCCAAATTTTCCAGCAAACATGTGTTAATCGTTAGATCTGATTTGAAAAGATGCTTGATGAAGCATTCTGGAGGACTACATCCAATGTTCAAAGCAAGAATGGAAACATTTAAAACCCCTCATTTCTCCACACACCTCCTCCCCCTTTCACTCCTTTCCCTCAGTTCCTTCCCCTTTTGGACCCACAAAAAAGAGGACCAGCAAAGGTGTGAGAAAAGGGTGGAAGGGCAAGGGGGGCTCGTCTGCATACAATCGTGGGCTCGTGGGGGCTGCAGAGACTAGCCAACAAAGAAATGGGGGGGGAGGGGGGAGGCGAGGGAAGCGGGAGAGTGGATACAAATAAGGTGAAAATTTTACAGAAAATGAGAAGGGAAATGTAATTCCCTGGATTTCACGTGTTGTTAGAAGACAGATGATGAAAGGTCGTCGTGCCCGTCCCAATTCAGCTCCGTGCATTGTAAATCTGTCACATACAGCCGCGCACGCGCCCCGTCTTGGACGCACGCGCACACGCATACCTCCCTGCAACTCGTACTCATAAGTACGCGATGCATTATTGTGACATTACATAACTACGTTTCAGCTGCAGTGAACTCAACCATCTGTGGAAGTGCAGGACGTTTTGTTTTCTTAAAAGAAAAGAAAAAAAGAAAAAAAAAAGAAGAGTTAACCAAAGAATATCACACTTAGATGATCAACAGGCAACGCTTGCTGATTTTCTCTTTAATGAGCTGAGTTTTTAAAAAACTGTTTCTGTAGGAAAATATTAAAATAAATGACTTTTAACTGATTAAATCATTAAATGACTTTCAAGTACAAAAAAAACAGTCAACAAAAACAAAACACGGAAGCTTCAGGTGACGACAGTAAATCACCAGAGCTACTCAAAACGTTTGTCAGGCTTTCAGATTTGATAATGTTGTTGCACCGAAACGTAATTGCAGTGTGTGCCGCATCAACCCCATTACGCTGCGTATAATGCTGCTCCAAACAAATGGTAATTGTCAACGTGAAATCTTGCTGCCAAGAACATTCCTTCCACCGCCAACAGCATCTGAGTGAGAAGCGGGGCTGCGATGGGACTCCAGCCAGGTTTGTTCGTGTGGTCATGTGTATTTGCTTAAGAGAGAACAGACATAAATAATTTTGCTAATTGCAGAGTGAAGTTGACTGACACTTGGTTAGGTATGGTGTGGCATTCCAACAGATGAGTGCTGTTATAAAATAATCACAGGCAAAGCAGCTATCAATCATTCATCCAAGGTGTGAGGGAACAGCACGATGACACTTTAATTATACACTCACACAACGGGTTTCTCCCTGCCGACCCAACGAACATGCCACAACCAAAAACCTCCACGGGGCTTTTCAGGGAGATGAATGTGTGTGTGCATTAGCGTGTGTGTGTGCACGTGAGTCAAACATCAAACTAAATCAGGCTGTCAGTAGCCAAATAAAACAAATATGTTGAAATGCTTTTCAGTGACGCAAAGAGACGAAAGAAAGAAAGCTAAGCAAGCTTGATTGTAATGGGAACTGTTGATCTTCACTGTGTATGTGAGTACTGTTTCAATGCAACACCATCTAGGAGCACATTTGTTATGGCAGGATCCTTATTGTGGGCTATGAATATTTTCGACCACTAGGGGGTGTCTGTACACAACTCAACTGAGTACTGCCTCTCTGAGCCACCTGAGTCATCCTCTTAGCAAGTCAGCTTTGTTACTCGGTCTCTCGGCTTCATTACTCAGTCTCTCTAGCGTTCAGGTAACGCCTGTGGATGTCGGAGGTAAGAGGAAGAAAATATTCTCTTTCTGAGTCATCTCTGTGGAACAGTTTTGCCTCCAGGACTCAAACACAGAGTATTCAACAGTGAGTTCAAGACGTTTGAGGAAAAAGTCAAATGTAAACAGTCATTTTTTTTTTAAATAAGCAAGCTTACAGTTTCCAAATACCCAGTGAAAACCATGCAGGGGAAGTCTGATACTTCATACCTCTGCCAGAGGCTCTGAAGTCTCTCTCTGTGCCATGTACAAGCTGAGTTTCTAGATCAAAAAGAATATCTAGGACATCAAGGCGTCTTCCTATTTGATATGTATGTAGAGCTGATATTAAATGTACAATTCTGCTCACAATGGTACAAAATCCTTCAAACTAATTTCTGGAGCCAGATCTTGACTGACTCCAAAAGTTAATCACCTCTAATTTAGTCTAAGTCTGTTGGAAGTAATCCTTCCAACAGAAACAAAGAAACTAAACCCGCCCAACTGAGGAAAAAGGAGGTAAAAATCATTCAAGTGATTTCCAGTGGTCATTACCATTTGTAAAACCCCTTTAAATACTAAACTTGATTACCTGACAAAATAATTATTAGTTGAAATGGTTAAATATTCTTGTAACAGACAGTATACACTGATACTGCAGAGATTTTGCTGCTGTAAAATAACATCTCTGTGAACACACACAAAAGACAGACGTATACGTCAAAAGGATTAAAGAAGCGTGGTCTGCTTGCTCCCTGCCATGAAGCTCTAACCATCAAACAGGTTTCATTAGCACGGATTACAATAATTACATTTTCCAATCGACTTTTTTTCCAAATAAACGCGGCGTCTTTATTCCTTTTTAATTGAGCTGGTGGATTTGAAGTCAGTTCTTAAACAACGATAAAATGTTTGTCTTTTGACTTTACGAGACATTAAGCTTCCTCGTTCGCATTTCCTGTTAATTACGTGTGAGATTTGATGGCCCCGATAAAAGGACGGAGCACGGGGGGATGCTGCTTAGCAGGAAGCAGCGAAAAGGATGGAAAGAGATGGTGAGCCAACATGCCAAAAGTGTGTGTGTGTTCTTAATAGGAATCAGAATGGTTCATAAAGAGTACCAAATGATTGCCTCGTCCCCCTTCCAGTGAGACCTACTGTAACCAGCCCACCATGCACACTCTTCCTCCTTCTGCATGTAGAGCAACCACACCAAAGCTTGCGGTGAGGTTTTAGGCATGTAGAGAAGAGCTCAGCCATTAGCGTCAAGGCGGATGTATGTGTTAATGTGCCAAGTACAAACCTATGGCCAATTAATAAAACGCTAACACATAATCCATGTCAAAAAACACTCGTATAATGGGCGGGAAATTGTTTTATTCACTAAGTATGTCTCGGTAACACAAATGATTCCTATTATATAAACGTCTGGTCTTTAACCGATTATGCCTGCTTTTGTCTTTGAAGCGTGGTCTGAGTAATAGCAGCTGTAGTGTGTGTGTGTGTGTGTGTGTGTGTGTGTGTGTGTGTGTGTGTGTGTGTGTGTGTGCGTGTTGTACCTTGAAAATGCCCACCCAGTCTTTGGGGTGGGGAGTAATGTAAGGGGTCAGGGTGTAACGACACTCCAAGGGTGCCTGGGGTAGGAAACTCTTCCCCACATTCTGAAAAATAACGTGGGCAAAGTTGGACGTTTCCATCACGCTGACGCTGCTGCCCGGCGATGAATCCACCACCTGGAACGATGACATTGTTTCCTGTTGGTCACTTCATTTGTCTAGAAAAGCGAAAACAGCATAGACAGAAATAAGTATGGAGTGAAAAAGCAAATATTTAACACAAAAGCTGTTCCAAAATGATGCAATCTATTAGAATCAAATGATTCCAAGTGTCTCAATTCCTTTATGCTCTGCTGGCATGTTTTTCCTTGACACTTGTACATTGCAAAGCAATGACGTGCCATAAAGCTTCATGCCAGTTAGCTTTTGCACTCCTGAGTCACACGCAATCCTTTTGTTGACACTGTGTTCAGACTTTGAGATGATAAAGCAGTTGCACTTACACTAAAGATCTGCGGAGGCCTGACTTTCTCTCCCACTCATAAAAGTGATGACACCATGTTTACCCTTTCTGCACCTGAAACAGGTAAAAGTGTACACAAGTGTATCTCCCACAGAGCGAAGAAGCAAGCAGTCGTGCTGAATGTTTAAATATGCATATCAAACTGGAAAATTCGGTTCTTCAACTAGACTATAGGCTCACTGCTTCTCAGGAACCAAGTGTGCTACACCTCTATAAGAGGAAGTTTATTAACATTTGTTTTTCTATGAAGAGAAATATGTCTCAAAAAGGTTGCAAAGGCGTACAACATGATATACAAGCATAAACTGAGCTTTACAAATGTGTGAAATGATTTGTGTGTAACTTTTGAGGACTCAACGCGCAAATACAAAGGAGTTTGAGCACAAGTAAAATTATTTCACAAATATGTACATCTAAACTGATACTGATCACTTATGCACAATATATTAAGTTTAGCTCAAAAATCCCAAGTTTTTGACTTCTAAAAACCTTTCTATGCGTACAAATGTGTAAAACCACACGTAACAGCTCTGTCGCTCCCTTACAAAACTTTAAATGCATGTGAACGAATCGCCTAATACGCACAGACCATGTCGCATGCCCACATTTAAGACAAATTGAATGCTGCCAGCTGGTTTGAAGTGCCAGTGCAAAACTGGGACATCTGGGCAGCGTTTTTTATTTTTTCCAAACAAAGTGAACATTTCTTTTTCTAAAAAAACGTAGAAAATGTGATTAACCAGACATTACACGATAGCCTATAAAATATAATATATGGTTTCAATAATCTGCTTTTACATGTTGAACATTCTTCCGCTGGGAAAAATCAACCAGTGCTTACAAACAAATCATTGCACACATTTGTAAATCTTAGTTTACGCTAGTGAATCATATCCCACGCATTTGCAACCCCTTTTGAGATGTATTTCTCTCCATATTTTTCCTTGCTTTAAACATATTAGACCACTTGATTAATTACCAGTTATTATTGGGTTGAACCCTCTTTTACTGGAAACAGTCCTCTTTAGTTTCGGTCAATATTGACATGATAGCATCATACAGTTGCTGAAGAGTTGTTGGCTGCACTGGGTGGGAATCTCCTGTTTCACCACATCCCAAAGGTGCTCTATTGGATTGGAATATGGTCACTGTGGAAGCCATTTGAGTACAGTAAACTCACTGTCATATTCAAGAAACCAGTTCGAGATAAACAAGCTTTGTGACATGGAACAGTATCCTGCTGGAAGCAGCCATCAGAAGATGGGTACACTGTGGTTATGAAAAGATGGACACGGTCCTCAAAAATGGAATAATATAGTAATAACAGGCTTTTTGTTTAAAAGATGCTCAGTTGGCCAAAAGTGTGCCAAGAATATATCCATCACAACTCCATCAGCCCAAACAACTGACAGAAGGCAAGACGGATCCATGCTTTTATGTTGTTTGAGCCAGATTCTGACCCTTCCATCCAAAAGTTGCGGCAGAAAATGAGAGTCATGATGCATCTTTTTTTCAATCTTCTATTGTCCAATTGAGGTGACCCTGTGTGAACTGTCGCCTCAATTGCCTGTTCTTAGCTGACAGCAGTGGTAGCTGATGTGGTCCTCTGCTGGTGTAGCAAACCTATAACAAATTTTGCTTTTTTTCATAACTTGGTTGTAAAAAGTTGTTATTTGAGTTAGCGTTGCCATCCTATCAACTTGAATCAGTCTGGCTATTGTCCTCTGACCTCTGGAATCAGCAAAGCATTTTTGCCTAGAGAACTACGGCTCACTGGATATTTTATCTTTTTCTAAAGAATCTCTATAAACCCTAGAGATGGATGTGGAGGTAATTACCATTAGCTCAACCATATCTGTAACACTCAGACCAGCCTATCTGACAACCACAATCACAAAAAGTCACTTAAATCACCTTTCTTCTGCTTTCTGATGCTTGGTGTGAACTTCAGCATGTCACCTTGTCCATGTCTACATAGCTAATGTGTTGCCGCCACGTGGTTGACAGATTAGGTAATTATGTAAACAAGCAATTGAACAGGTATAACTAATAAAGTTGCCATGAGTATATATGTCATTATCAATTAAGCAGACAAAAACAGGCCTTCCTCAGGCTGTGAAAACAGAAAAAAAAAAACATCTGAGAAATTGCTACAATATTAGTAATGAAAAAGTTTGGTACATCCTGAGAAAGAAAGAAACCACTTGTGAACTCAGCAAATCAAAAAGGCCTGGACGTACATGGAATCTAACATTGTTGCATGCTTGCAGAATTTCTTCTATGGTGAAGAGAAACCCTTTCACAACTGCCAACCAAGTGAACAATACTCTCCAGGAGATAGGAGTATTGATATCTAAGTCTACCATAAAGGAGACTGCATGAAAGTAAATACACTGGGTCCACTGCAAGGTATAAGATCTCATAAGCCTCAAGAATAGAAAGACTAGATTGGACTTTGCTAAAAAAAAACAAAAAACAAAAAACAAAAAAAAAAAACAACAACAACAACAACAACAACAACAAAACATCTAAAAAAAGACAGCACTGTTCTGGAAAAACATTCTTTGGACAAATGAAACCAAGATCAACCTCTACCAGAATAATGGCAAGAATAAAGGATTGAGAGGGTGTCAAAAAGCTCATACCACATCATCTGTAAAACACAACAGCGGCAGTGTGATGGCTTGGGCATCCATGGCTGTCAGTGGCACTGGGACACTAGTGTTCATTGACGATGTGACACAAGACACAAGCATATGAATGAATTCTGATGTTCAGAGATACTGTCTGCTTGTTGACTGGGCGCCGTTTCATAATACAGATGGACAATGAGCCAAAATATACAGCCGAAGCAACCTAGGAGTTTACTAAAGCAAAGAAGTGGAATATTCTTGAATGGCCAAGTCAGTCACCAGAGCTTAACCCAATCAGGGATGCATTTCACTTGTTAAAGACTAAACTTTGAACAGATAGGCCCACAAGTAAACAGGAATTGAAAACCTCTGCAGTAAAAGCCTGGCAGAGCATTAAAAAGGAGGAAACCCAGTATCCAGTGATGCCCATGAGTTCAAGACTTCAGGCTGTCATTGCCAGCAAAGGTTTTCAACCAAGTATTAGAAATGAACATTTTATTTTCTTAATTTAATTACCAATTACTTTTGAGCACCTAAAATGAAGGAGTTGTGTTAAAAAACACTTTAGTTCCTCACATTTCTATGCTCTTTTTGTTCAACCCACTGAAATCTGCACTTCAACTACATATGAGTTGTTTCATTCACTGTGGTGATGTACACAACCATAATTTGAAAAATGGTGTCTCTGCTATGGGCATCTCTTTAAAGACATTTTTATGCAGTACTACACTGCTGAAAAACTAGGGTGTTAAATAGGAAAAAGCAGAGGTATCAGTGACATTATAATTATAATCTCTTGACATTGTTCACGAGTGTATAAACCCCCATATATGAAGAAACCGCCCCACCACTGTGATGAAACAGCTGACTTTAAACTGCACAGTCAGGGCTATTGTTCGTGGTCAAGAAGAATGATGCAGCTGCTTAGCATCACGGTCACCAAGTCATCTCCGTAACTGCGAAGCAAGCTACAACGACAAACCCTAAATCCCTGCATTTCCTATACACCCAACCCTGGACTGATAAACATAACGTGCAAGTCTAAGTCATAAACTGATGCTCGGTTAAGCTAAACAGCTAACGTACAACGTCTGACCACTGATCCGCTTCGACCAAAACACGACGAAGGCAGCACACAACGGCTAAAGTAGAGCACAGCCCTTTAAAACTAGCTCAGTTAGCCTGGAGTTAATCTTATTTGTTATGGCTAAGGAGCTAATATTAGCTTGTGAACAGGCCATGTCCTGTCAAGTCACCAGCTAGCTAAACATTATACTAGTCGGACAGCTAGCTGTCTGGCTGAGAAAAGAGAGCAAAGATTTTCACGAGCGTTATTTTAGTCTGAATTTAAAAAGGGTACCCTTTTCATTGGATTTCCACTTGCAAAACAAAGTGAATGTCTGCCGGCCTGGCCGATGTTTTTGCCAGTGTCCCCGTTGTTGTCAAAGCTCTGGCGATGATGCGTCTCTCTCTTCCTGAAAGAGAAAATGATGCTGGACTTCCGGGATGCTGAGAAGTACCAGTGATGCTGCTAGGAATAGAGGAGACGACAAGAGGTCAATGTAACAACTTTATTATTTACTCGGGTGACTTAAATCACTTTAATTATTATCCTCGCTTATTTCACTTATAAAAAAAAATCTGACTTAATACGATAACTGTTTAGGGTCATTTGCCAACTCTAACAACATGCCATTAATTTAAAAAACAGAAAACAGACTGCGCATTTAACCTCGGTTTTTAACGTAATGGTTTTACGTTTTTTATTTTCATTTAAAACCATGGCAGTGAATGGTTGTACAGACTGAAAGAGCATTTATAAGTAAAAGCACAGGATATCCCGCTTTTGCCTCGTTTTCATTGGCTTGGCAAACTTATCCCCCGTTACGATTGGTGGAAAATGCTGTCGATCATAACCCTTCGGCGTAGCTTTCCTAGCTCTGACAGCTGTCACCGTACGAGGTCAAGGGGAAAGAAGTATGGCTTCGCTGTTCAGAGGGTCTCGATATATATGGTTAAGGTGGAGTAAGCATGTCAACGTTGCCTTCGGTAATGTATTCGCTTATGTTGACGGGTTTTTTTTCCGCATCGTTTCATTCATTTACGAATGTGTGGTCACAGGTAAATTCAGGCGGAATAGTCCTGTTGTACTTGTTAGCTAGCTCGTTAGCCCTCTGAAGAAAGTATGAATACTTAGGTGTTTGCAGTGTGGACGATGTCACCAAGTTGAACATCACTATGCGCAACAAAGACGAGCACACTGAAATAGCAATGGCACGAAAAGCTCATTTTGGACCTCAGTAGGAATATGCGATATGTTGGTTTTAGGTAGTTCATATGAATATTTAATTGCCACTCACAAATCTGCGCTACATAAAAACCACTAGCTTCCATTGCATCACTGTTGCAAACACATACTCTGTTCATCGCTCCTACAGTGCAAACAAGACACGCTAGGTTGTTTCTTATGAATTATCTACAGTGACTATTGATTTAAATGATTTCAGTGTAGTTTAGAAGATAACCCATCAACCTCTTTAAATGGGCTGTAACCCTATTAAATTTCTATAAATCAATTATTCAGATAGATTGATGTACTGTCATGACCCAATTAATTTAATAATTGGTGCACAATTAATAAAATAAATAAAACACAACAACAACAAATCATTCAATAATTTTGTGCAAAAGATTTCTTCACTCCACTTTCTATTATCTGGTTTATGTTTCTGAAGTAAATCCCGTTTTAAAAATGTTTCAGAAGCAAACATGTGCTGTACTGTGTTACACCAGCTGAGTGTGCTACCTTAGAAAGCCATGTATAGCAAGCAATACCTGAGAAAGTAACATCCTGTTATAAGTATTAATCTTTTATTAAAAGTTGCCGTTTGCAGTTCAGTGTAATGCACTGTGCTATTATACTAATAAAGCGATGCAATATTGGAATAAAATTCAGTGTGTAAAAAAAAATAAAATAAGGTGCTGTCATCTTATACTGCAGAATAAGATGACACTTTTTTCTGTTGTGTAGTACCTTTTGGTTCTATAAAATATATGGTGATTTTGACATGAGGGATTTTAATTGGGGATTTTGGTGCAGTGGTAAATGCATGTTTTTTTCAATATGGACCATAAAGCTGCTTCTTCTTCTTCTTCTTCTTCTTTTGTAGAGCTCTGATTTGTCAGAATGGATATGCCTCTGCATTAGATGTCAGTGTGTCATTAGCACAAAGCTTATTCATTGTTACGTATCCAGTACTTGAAGTTTTGAAGTTTGGTCATTTTAGTCCAGCACTGGAGAATACCCTGTCGTCATTTAAGTATTACAGAGAGATGGGAGAAGTTGGTCTCCTGAGTATGGTGAAGACTTTGCTGAATTTAAGCTTTAGGCCTTTCGTTTGTGCTTTTTCTTCCCTTCCTAATCCTGTTGTTGCAGTCTGGTTGGTCCACTGCCAGAGTTTCCATTGTGTTTTAACCTGTCTGGATCTTGGCTAAGCTAGAAGTGGTTAATAGCCTGACTGGACTGACTGAGATCAGAGATATTTTTAACCACTTTTAATTAGTTAATTTATTTCTGGATAATGTTAGAATTTTACACCAGGTATTAGTCATAGGGAAATGTCTACAGCACTACCTGCAGTAGAAAGCAGTATTGTCTTCATTCAGATTTCGTGATTTTGCTCCTGATTTCAACTAAATCTTGTTTTTACAACAGTATCAACACGATCAATGGCCTCAAAGACACCAGTGGGATTTATTGGTCTGGGAAACATGGGCAGTCCCATGGCTAAAAACCTGTTAAAAAATGGGTATCCTGTCATTGCTACCGATGTCTTTCCTCAGTCTTGCAAGGAGCTGCAGGACACTGGTGCCCAGGTAATAAACTCTCAGTAACACATTGCATTTACACATGTAAACACTTATTTGTGCAATAATTTACAGCTTCTCTGTGCGACAGTTGACAGGCTGTCACAAAATCAAGTGGGGTATTTTGTGGTGATGGTTTTCAGGTAGTGGACTCCCCAGCAGACGTTGCAGAGAAAGCAGACCGCATCATCACCATGCTCCCCTCTAGTCCCAATGTCATAGAAGTATACACAGGCCCAAATGGCATCCTCAAGTAAGACATGTTATTGTTGGTGTCTCTGTGATTTCTGTGACATTTATGTATCTTCTCTTTGTATTTTTAAAATCTATAAATGGTAAGTGGAGATTTCATCGTGTTTAAAAAATAGATAGGACTTAGTTTGATTACCATAATCCATGTGTTCATTTATTCTCTTTTACCCGGTGCAGGAAGGTAAAGAAGGGGACCTTGTTAATTGACTCCTCCACGATTGATCCTGCTGTATCTAGAGAAATGGCAGTTGCTGCAGAGAAGAAGGGTGCTGTGTTCATGGATGCCCCAGTGTCAGGAGGTATTGTGTCAAACAAATTATTAGTAAGCAAGCACACCTCAATTGGTGTCTTCGATTCTGTAAAGTCTTTCCCTTGATTTATGTGTTTTTGATTTGCTCATTCTTGACTTGAAATACATAAAGAAAAAAGAGAGACGTTAGTTGGCATTGTGAAAAGTAGAATTAGACAGCTGGTTTATTTATTCAACTGTGCCAACCACGGTATTAGGCCTGTGACCCTTCAACCTCAGTTCTGAACTGTCTCACACTCTTTTGTATATCTAAACTATTGGACCTTTTGGGTTAATGCTCAGACACGGATTGTAATTACTGAGCGGGCCAGCCAGTAGGTGCCCTCTTAAGGCTTTTATTGCAGCTTTTGACCAGGGGTCTTAAAGGCAAGGTTAAGGTTTTAAGTCCTCATTATGTTGGCACTGTCTACTTGTGACAGCTTCTTGACAGAGCACAGGATCGCCAGTCGTCCTTAATGGGCTGAGCTGCAGTGGAGAATCCCATGTCAGAGCTTTTCATGTTGATGGAGCCGTAATGGCGGGTATCCCATGTTAGTGCCTTTCATGTCAGATAAAGAGTCGTAAAGAAGAGAGAAACTGCCCTCACATGGAGGACAGGAGAAGAGGGGGAGAGGAAGATAAGACATGAAGGAGATACATCGCAGTAAAACTGTCCATCTTTCTCAGTCTTTCTGTCTTTGTCTCTTTCTCTCTTTCACATACACAACCACAAAGTTCTTCTGATTCAGGTATGCAGTTAAGGATTTCAACATGCTGACACCCCTGCATGTCAGAGTACGAACTCTGATCACAGTCTGTTTCCTTTTTATTGCACAATCTTTAATTCGTAACCCTGAAACTCCCGCGGTCTCCCATACAAACATAGACTTATCCCATTTTCGGCATGTTTACCAGCTGGCGTCTGCAGCACAGAGCGGCTGCAGTGAGTGAGATCAGAGTCTTAAGCTTGTTACTCTGCCTTAGCACATGTACTGTTTAAACACTATAGACAGTGTTTGTGTGCAGTCCCCTGGCAGCGTTCTTCCTCTCCTGTTCCTTACTAGGCCTCTTTAACTGGCTTGAGGTGACCAATGATTTACTTGCTACCTAGCAGGTCTCTGCAGCTAGACATTCTTTCCTTATATGCACCTGCCCATCCAGTGTCACATTAGACATTCATAAGTCATATCCAGAAATCCAGGTACTGACTTTAGAGCACAGTGCCAGCACATTCTAAGTAGAAAATTGATGAAAAATTAAGTGAAAATTTTTTGATAATAAATTATAATTTTGATCCATTGATTTATGCATTTGGTGAGCATAGTCCCCACCAAGGCAAATGCCTTATTCTGCTATTTTAAAAAAGCTATCCAGATCCACATAAAAATGAAAGTGTCCTTCCTTTACTCATACTTAACCTTTCCACAAAGTTTAATAAAACTCAGCCATGTAGTTTTTGAATAAGTGCATTCAATCTCTACAATCTAAGAATTGTTATTTTCCTGCTGTTGTAAATGAGATATATTTGGTCGGAGACATCTATCTCATCTCGGTGGTGTTGCCAAGCCAAACTTGTAAAGACAGGTTGTGAAAGAATGTCCCAGTGACAACTTGGTAACCAATTTCAGAGAGCTTAACAACCCCGCTCACCCCACCCTCCCAACCCCACACCCCTGCTTTGCACACCTCTGGGCAGTTACATGCTCTGTTCCAACCAGGAGATGGCACCCTACCCAAACAGGGCACTGTCATACTTTTTGAGTTAGGTGTGTGTGTGTGTGTGTGTGTGTGTGTGTGTGTGTGTGTGTGTGTGTGTGTGTGTGTGTGTGTGTGTGTGTGTGTGTGTGTGTGTGTGTGTGTGTGTGAGAGACAGGGGAAAAATGTGGACGGAAGCGCCTTAGTTCTGAGAATAATTATTTAATATTGGTTAAATTGATAGAGTATGCTTAGTAAAAGAAAGATAGTTTGAAATAAAAGTTAAGTGAAAATATGGCATCTGACTTAAAAATCATTCATGTCTTGTGTCAACCTGATAAATGGTATCATTATATTTAATTTAAAGTACTTCTCACAGTTTTCTGTCATTGAGTATCATTTATATCACGCTATCATTTGAACATGTTTGATCCCACTGACTCAAGGCAAAGTGTTATCCAGTCAGAACTGGTTCAGTTTCCCTCTGAGCACACTGAGCAGACTTGCCGTGATCTGCTGTACTGTTAAACTTTTGCAGACACAGCCTGCTCTTTTTGTGGTTTGAGCATTGTTTTTATTTTTAATGTAGAATTTCGTTTGATATAAAATAAATCCCTTTTCTGTGCTGTGTGAGGTGGTGTTTTTTACACAGAAATGTGTGTTTGTATGTTGTGTGCGTCACTAGAGGTTTGGCAGGCAGGCGTGGGATCTGAATTGCACAGTCATAACCCTTCTTAAAAAGAGCAGTCAAAAAAACTTTCACTTTCTTCTCATGGGCATCCTGCTGGCTTCCATTCTTGCACATTGACCAACATCTTGGCTTTAGCCCTGCACTAGCCAGCTGTGCAGTGCCACAGCCAGATGTGTTCTGGTACACGCACACACATACGTGGACACACACACACAGTGTGTGTTCAAATGTTCTTATCTGCACTCTGAACATCTTTTTTTATCCAGACACAATTATATTAACTTAGATTGTGGTTCTTTATGCATGCTGATGTTTGCTTGTGCACACACAACACACGTCTGTCACTGTCTGGAGTCATTAAAAGCATCCACATGCAAAGTTGTCCCACAACAAAACAAGCTCTGATGTCACAGGCCAAGGGTGTTGGCACAGCGATGGCAAAAATAGGAGGTCTGGCTGACAAGCGGTGGGTCGTTAGCAGTAATTACCCAGAATGCCTGTGTTTGTGTCTGTGTGCCCATGGTGGGCTGCCACATAGCTAACGGACGATGGCTTTAAAAAGGCCCTAAAAACCTTTCATTGTGTTTTTCCCATTGCTGGGAAAGTCAGCTGTCGGTGCAAATGAAAGCAAGAGGCAGCCTAGCTGCTGTGGGACTGTAGGAATTTGGGCTAATGTTGCTTGTTTGCGAGGTCTTATAATTCTCCGCTAACTACCTATTTAGGCTGAGTCTCAACACCACTCTAATCATATCCATACCACATCAACTCAACCTTAGCTTTGCAGTGTGTCATTTGCTGACAGTTTGAACGTCATCCTTCAGCTTGTAGGAGCTTGTTCAAGCCAAGGCTGGCGCTAGTTTGTCCATCAGTCAACACTTCCAGTCCACTAGATCTTCTTCCAAAAAAATCAACTTTGACTACGGTTTAAACTGATATGCACAAATAATAAAACAGAAAAAGCAGTATAATTAAGATTATTAGCATTTATTAGTTTACCTTTTCCTGAATACTTTTTAATTGTAAACCAGGAAAGCCTTTTCTCTGGTAATAGTAGTTGGAAAAGGCTTTTCTTGTGCATTTCTTAAGTGAACATAGACCAGAGGCATTACAAATTAAATCTGAACAGTGACTTCCCTTGCTGGTCAGCAGTTAAGTGAGAAGCAGGCAAACTCCAGTGTCTGATGAAGACTGTGTGATAGAGTTCATAGCTCAGGGCAAAAGCTGGCCAATAAACCCTTGTTGTAATTGTAACTGTCAAAATGTAACACTAATTCCTTTGATTACATTTTACCTATTCAAAACTTGATTTTTGGAAGTTTTCAGCTGTGATACTTGAAATAGTCTTCAATGTGTCATTGTACTTACAAATCTTAGTTTCTTTAGCCACATTTATCATAAAATATGGACCAAGTTGTTTTTTGCCTCTAGAGATTTGCAGGAAACCACTCACTCGTTCACTCTAGCTCTCAAATGTTACTCACAGTCTGCTGAAGGTGAAATTCTTTGAGATTGTCAGAGGTGGAAAAAGTACAGGCTCTGAAATGTACTCAAAATAAGAAAGTAAAAAGGAGCTCATTTTTCTAACCATTTTTGTACAAAGGAAATTGAACTTTGTGTTATATTAATATAATAATAAAATAATATTAGTAGATGAGAATACAAATCTTATTCAAGTCCAAATTCCAAAACATACTCAGCTTAAATTAGTTATGTAGAACATAAGCACTGAAAGATCATTTTAAAATCTAACTATTTTCTGTAGCCTACTTTGTAGTGGGGGACTTTGCCTCCACAGCTAAACAGTAAAATGAGTACAGTCAGGGGTTACAGTGGGATCCAGCAGGTGGGTGAACACTAAGATCTGTGTAGTGTCTCAGCATAGGGAAAAAAATCACAGCTCCCAATAACTTCCATTGTGAGCTTTAGTAGATTTTCTTACTGTGCAGGCTGTGATCAGCTGACCTGCTGCTCTTTGTAGATTTACGCAACTGAATTCAACAATATGTCAGCAATTTCACAGCTGTCTTGGCTGTTGTCCATCCCTTACACTGGCGCTATGCTGTTTATACTGCCTTTATACTAGAAGGTATACAATTGGTACAAAGTCTAAATTCAGTGAATAAATGTAAGCATCATCAGCTTAAATGCACATTCATCTCTGCTACACTTGATGCAACCTAAACCTGACCATGAGCACCACAGCCACTGTGCACTAGTCCAACACAGTGCTTTACTGCGAATTCACCACACTACATATCATATACAAATTCAATATGTGAGTAAAATTATGACATTACATGCAAGCTTTAAATTTTTAGTTTATCAAGTGTCACTGAGCAGTCCTTAGCTTTAAATCCTGTCCTGCCCTGTCCTGTCTGTCTTCCTACATTTTTCTCCATCTCTGAGTGAAGTTAGCTTTCTCCCTGGAAAATACAACAGCTGTACCTACAACTGCTCACAAACAGTTTGTGTGTTTGCTAATGTTTTTTGAGCTGATAGAAATGTTGCATTTGAAATTGCCTGACACTTACGACATTACCACACCTTACGAACTCCTGCACTCCTTCCAGTCCAGTTAAACCCTATAGATGATTCTGCTGAACCTTAAGTAATGAGTTTGGGTTTTTTTGAAAATGTAAGGAGTAGAAAGTACATATATAAAATGTAAGGAGTAAACATAAGTTATCCAAAAAATAAATACTGGAGTACAAATACCTGAATACTCTACTTACATAAAGTAACAGAGTATTTGTGCTTTGGTTCTTCTAACATAGAAGCTAACATAGATATGTAATCACGCTGCACCATTTCACTGTTGTGTTGCCTTACTACAGCACAGCTTTCAAAGCTTACACTATATATCTGTATTTTCTGTCTTTGTTGAATAGTTTTTAAAGCGTTTTACACTATATATTTATGCATGTATATTTAGTGCTGTATTTTTACAGATATTTCACTCTGGTATTTTGGAAAAACTGGCAAAAATCTAGAAATGCGACATAGTGTGATAGGTAGAACAGTAATAGGGTAGCACTTGTGTGTCTCATTAAAACCCAGTCTAAATGTTTTCGTGAAACCTAATCCAGTCTGGGAATAGAATTATTTAAGAAGATGAGCCTGAAGGTTGGTGGGGACTCTAAGACTGAGTTAAGGAATCAGGTTGGACAGGCAGGGGGTGGTGCTGTCGCAGTCTGTCACGGCTAACCAGTACTAGAGAGTGGCCATCGTCCAAAGACTAGATTAGCATAACAAGCGACTTGCTGACAGGCCCTGGTGACATGGAGGGGGAGTGAGGGAGTGTGTAGGGTGGTAAAGTGGCCAGGCAGGGTGATGATGACGATGATGGAGCGGTGGTGATGTGGGGGTTCTAGCCTATGCTCCAGATGGAGGTGGACCCATAGCAGCTGGGAGACTGGTTCTCACAACTCTGCCCCTGTGTCATCTGCTGTGGACGTGAGCGTGCAGACAAATAGTCAGCTGGTCTATACGTCATACAAAAAGTCTCTGTCCATCAAACGTAGCCCAAATGTCACACTGCATGACACTCATCTACACGTGAATTAACATTGTGTGTGTGTGTGTGTGTGTGTGTGTGTGTGTGTGTGTGTGTGTGTGTGTGTGTGTGTGTGTGTGTCTGCCTGCTAACAGCCTAATTGAGGATCATTATTAACTCGGTCTATCCTAGATGAGTCTCATTGGGCCGGGCAAAGGATTGATTGTGGCTCTCTCTTGCTTGCTCTATTCTGTCACTTACAATTGACCAGGTACTCCCCTCTGGAAAAGATCAGTTACTGATGATGATGATGATGATGATGATAATAATGGTGATGATCATGATGAGGCCTGACCTGATGGTAAGTGGACAGGCACTGCAAACCAAATTCTCAAGACTGTCGTAACTTTACATGCAACAATTTTGTTCTCTCAAATTTTTTCCCCCCAAACCCAAACTTTTTGCAGTCGCCTGCTCACACGAGGTTCTCACAGAGTATATGTGTGCAGGAGTCAGTTCTCATGGGGCTGCGCTCGTTAAGTGGAGCTGATAAAGTGTCTGTTTTTAACACAACAGAGTGGCATTAGTAAAATTGGCAGCAAAAACCTGTTGAAACTGCTGATTTTTTTTTTCCTGCCGATGTGGGCTAACGCACACCCTCGTCCCATTTCACTTATTTACTCGATATCCTTTCCACTTTTTACGGGGGCCCATTCAGGGTTTTAATTTGTTTGCGAAAAAGATCTGCTCTCGCGTGTAATTATGATGGTGGATCACGTGAGGCTGCATTGTTGGCCTGTAAACATCCTACCCCACTGATTTTAATTCTAAGCAGTCAACTCTTATTCATTTAAGCCTGTTACTCTATTAAGTGTGAAGGCACTTTTCATTCTGAATTATAGATGACTGTGGTTGCGCCAGAGTAACTTTGCATGTGCATATAGTTAAAGACAAACAGTCTAGTCTATTGCCAGTGCCAGAGTTTGTTTACACCAAGTACATTCAAACCCAGAGGTGTGATATGAAGTTTTATCCTTAAAGCTTTCGTGGCATTCTTGCAGTAAGAGCAGTTACATTATCATTTGAGGAAATTGTGTGTTTTGTGGAGCTCTAATGATATTATAGGTGTTGCCTTTGCTCCAAGTGTTTTTCCGTTTAATCTCTCCGCGGGGGGAAAAAAAGCAGGCTTTTGGAACGTTGTCAAATGCGTCATTCATTACCAAACACTGGGAACATCCCTTCTTGTGTGTGCATGTGTGTCTGCCATTTTGTGTTGTTTGTGTAGCCTCATATTCACAAATGTAGTTTAATTTAAACCCACCACCAATAAAAAGTGGCTACTGGTTTACATGCGGCTCGTAACTCTGAGACGGAGCCTCAGAACCTCCAACTGACGTCTTACTGGCGGCCAACTCTGAGATCTGCACCTGCCTCTGATACTCGCATACGTGCACAGATACTGCGTGCACATGTTCACGCTCATTGTCACTTGCTTTGTACTTGCACGCACCACTTCAAAAAGAGCTCAGTTTTAAAAGGCTTATATGGCTGTCATGAATTGCTTTGGTTGATTCTTTCGTGTGAAATGAAAGAAGTGCTAATGAACTTAGCATTTACTACAAACAGCCCAAACCAGAGCTCTGTCTCTGATCTTCCTTTGCCCTCACACAAGTAGTTTCAGTCTCTTATGTTCATGGTTAAAGGCTGTCATCGAAGCCTGCTGTTGAGCATCTGTCCTAACGGCGCTTGATTGCTTGCTTATTAAGTAGTCTTTTGGTAATAGAGGATTTGAGATAAAGGGGCTTGCATGGGCCTCACAGACACTCACATAAGCACATTAACTGTCTTGCCCTTCCATCCTTTCTACAATGCGTTAAGAGACTTTTTTTCTCCTTTCATTCAACCTTTTATGTCAGAGTCAAAGTTAATAGTCCAGCAAACTTCAGCTCGGTCTGAGAATATTTACTTTGGTTGATATTGGGGAGAGGAGGTAAGCATCCACCACTCTGTCAACCCAAACATGTCCCCTGGATGTTGGTAAGCGAACGTGACCGAGGAAGATGGTGGTTCTGCTTCAAGGGAGTTATTTCTCAGGAAAGTATTACGTACCAGTTTGGGAATAAAGATGAACATGCCCCTGTACAATTTTTTGGGAGTGCTTGAAAGAGTTGACATTGTGTATTGTTTGTAGCACTCTGGCATAATTGTGTATACCTCCATTTATTATTCAATATATAGTTGCTTTGTCATTCCTTGTGGATATCTTCTTAGCATCCTCATCCCTCCATTACTGTCTCTAGCCTGAATCTTCTATCATAGGTGCCCCCCAACCCCCCAACCCCACACATATACACACACCTTCTCTCGTTCCCCCTAGGGGGCGTTGTGTAGTTGTGCAGTGCTAATGATCCAGGACTGTCACTCCCGCTGGGATGGATGAGCCAGCATACCCGGCGCTCAGGAAGCCTCATTAGGATTCTTCTTTAATCCGTCTCTGACAGGACCGGCCCGAGAATGGGACGTCCCCTCACACATACACCACACACAATAAATACCCTATGAAAGTACATTCAGCGCATAGACACAATATTAAAATCACACTTTATACCGACATACATACAGACACAAATGCACTTCAGCCCATGCACAAAGAATGGACCCACTGATACCCACACAGTGTATACACACAGTAACACACACGCATACACACACTGTTATGCTAATGATGTGTTATTCTGCTACAAACAAGGATCTTCGATCATCCTGGTGTCACTCCTTATAGAAATCCACTACACATCATAAGAGCTTATTATGGGTGATTAGTTAATTTGAGGGAGGGATGCTGGGAGGTAAAAAGAGAGAGATCATTTTCCTTCTTTGCTGTCATCTCTGCACCGCTCTCTCCTCGTACTTCTTTCTTTATCCCTCTCTCTTGCTCTCTTTTGGCTCACTCGCTTTCTTTCTCTCCTTAGTGAGATATATCGATCAGCACGTTGACTGTGTTATCAATAATCTCCTCTTTAGTCGTCCGCAAACAGTGATCTCCACTAATGAACCAGCACAGTCGTCACACTGCTCTTTCTCATTGTGTGTGTGTGTATCTGTATTTGTGAGGCTCAGCCTGCAGCATAGAAACTGCAAAATGGGATGGTAAAAATATCAGAAGAAAAAAAAAAAAAGTGCTGGTAATTGTACTTATTATTATGATTATGATTATGATTATTATGATTATTATTATTATTATTCTTAGTCATGTATTTATTTATTTATTTATTTATTTATTTATTTCCATTACTTTAATGAAAATGTGAAGAGAATTCTGTGACTTCACTGCACACCACACTGTTCACTATGTGCTCGATACTGGAGTAAAATCCAGTTTCCATTTTTTTAGACTAAAAAAAACTGTTCTGCCATTAAATGGAAACTTTGTTACATCAAATAAAACTTGAATCAATTATGCTAAAAAGAATTTAAGCAAATAAATAAGAAGACATCAAATAGCAAGAAGGGAAGAGAATCCATCATGTCTGTGGACCATATGTGTGTATGATTGGTGTGTGTGGCGGCCGTATGTTGAGCGCATGTTAGCCGTGGTCCGTATGCAGCTGCTGCAGCATGGGCTTTGGGCTTCATTATGTGGCCCTAATGACCTTCTGACAGCTCATCACTGAAATACACATGCACAGACACACACATACAGTGTAGTGGCATGATCATATATGTGACAACAGCACAGCCAATTAAAGAAGGTGGGGGGGGGGGGGATATTTGAGCAATGGAAATTTACTATAAACCCTGTCTTTCCTCTCCTTTCCTTGCCTCTGCAGTGACATCTAACAATTAGATTTCAGCTGCTTTGTCCCCAGTAATTCCCTTTTAATTATTAACACCGACATTATTAGGCTTTCACTGTTAAGGCTTTCATTAAGGGTGGATGGCCCCCGTAAAAGACAGTCAAACTACATATCCTCATTCTACACTTTCCTCTTGTTTTTTTTTTTTTCTTACAGGAAAAATAAATAATAACGTATTTTTTAGTGCTGCTCTATTCTCATTGTGTTTTTGTTGGTAGTGTTTTTTTGGGTTTGAGTTGTTGTTTTTTTAAAATCTACCCTGGTAGAGCTTTCATCATTCTGAGCTATGCAAAGTCATTGTTACTGCAGACATATACAAAAGATGTCCTTTAGCACTGGCCCAGTGTAGAGGTGATAATGAAGTGGGTCTCGCTCCTGTGAATTTGAAATATTTAATCAAAACATTTGCTGAACCTAACCAAGTTATTTTAATGTGTACATTTAACAACACAGCTAATGAAATTGAATGTAAAGTTCAGAGGGTTCCTCCAGGTTCATAATCTGGTGATTTCGGCTGTCCCAAAAGCATATTTGTGTGTTTATTTAGACAAATATTAATAATAATCAGCTTTAACTGACACTGGCTAATCACTGAAGCATACAGGGAAAGGAGCCATTGCATAAGAGACTCAGACCGGCTGGATTCAGCCTACTCTGAAAAGAGGTTATTTCAGCATTAAGGACCCTGTGGAGAGGGTGGGCTGTGAGTCAGTGGGGTGAGGTTGCCTCCTACAACATGGCACGCTCCTTAAGCCATCAGGCACGGGGAGGGACGCCTAATTGAACATGATAAAGTGTAAAGTTAATTACCCCTCTCGCCTGTCAATGATACCCCCATGAGATAGGGGGCTGGCCTCAGGCACAGCTGCTCGTGTGTCCGTGTGTGTGTGTGTGTGTGTGTGTATATGAAAGAGAAGGGGTGACAAGACAAAAGCCAAGGGATCCCATGAGAGTTGTGCAGTGGATGATGGCAACAATCGGCTTTTAAAGATACCTCTGTCCCTCTGGTACAGCACTACTTAACACGTCTGTCCCACTAAGAGTTTGGCATACACATGCACACAGAGAACAGAGCACAGCTGACCTTTTAGACACAGTTGGTAGTGTTAAACCAGTCATATGGCTGATATATTATGTCTCGTGTGGAAAATTCACATATTTTAGTTCAACACGTATCAACACCTGAACTTTGTGTTCCAGTTTTCATTAACTATTTCATGTGTTTTGCAGGTCTGCACATATGCGTTGAACTTTTAAAGACTAGACATCAATATGTGAAATGTGTGTGTCTTATTAGTGATGTGCTCACATCAGTTAATGTTAATATCAGCATGTGGTGTGTTTAGGTGTTGGAGCTGCCAGCATGGCCAAACTCACCTTCATGGTAGGCGGAGTGGTCGAGGAATACAACGCAGCAAAGGAGTTGCTCACCTGCATGGGAGCAAATGTTATTTACTGCGGACAGGTCGGCACTGGACAGGTAATAAGGAATGTCTAAACATAATGACTGCATAAATACAAACAGCATTTCACACAGGGACATAGATTTGATGCCTCAACCAATACTTCTAAGACACTATGGCCAAAATTATAGGACACCAAGGCAAAAAATTATCAATGGAAAAGTGTGGACATTTGAAAGTCTGGTCTTTTTCCGTATATATGTTTACAATAGCTTTCAAAATTTGAGCAGATAACTATATAGTGAGGTTTGTAAGTTTCTACTCATGTTGTGCTTTTTGCCAGAATATGTAGTTATCAGTACATATAATATTTGCCGGAGTATATTGGAGACTGTTTAGAACCTCCAATTAAAACTCTTTAAATAATAGCTCTTCCAAAAAGTTTTGCAACCCACTGGCTTTGGTTCATTTTTCAGAAGTCAAACACAACTTAAATCAACTTCTAATTTCATGTTTCATAAATCCCAAACAAACCTTACCTGAAAAACTTAACGAGATTCAGATTTCCAATTGTGTTTCACATTTCAGGACCATGGACAGCACACAGTGTTTACTCCAGATTTCTGATGTTGCTTTAAAGGAAAACAAAACAAACAAACAAACAAAAACACCAGCAACAAAACTTCTATCAACTTTATAAACAGAATAAATGTAGGCTAGAATGCACACATAAGAAATCATGATAACTCCTATAATTATAGAAGTATCAGTTGTTTCTGCTGCATGTAGCATCATCTTGCTTACAGTATTGTTACAAATAATCTTTGTAATAATATTGTAACATGCTGGACTATGCAATTTTGAAATACCGTGCTGTAATTCTTTCTTACATATTGATGGGTGGAAAATGCCCTTAAACAATTGTACCTAATTTGACCAGAACCTTTCTCAACACAAATTTCCACTGTTTAGTCAATCTGACCCCATAAATGCTGCAGCATTAATAAAATAGTTTTATAAGAACATGACTTCTTCCATATTATTACAATTCCTCCAGTAATTTATTTTCATAATGATTTATCCAAAGGATCTAATGTATGTATATTCCCTATGTCATCTTAGATGAGTGGACCAGTCCTGATGAAACTCTGCATAAACATTTCCTAAGATGTTGTGTCTATATGGCATATACAAATATTTTATACAAATCCCACAATTATATATATTTGTTCATTTGACAGCTCAATTGAGCACCAAATGGCCACCTTACAACTGTGTTGTTCATGTTTAGTGTCTACATACTAAAGTTTGTTTACTTGCGCATTCTACATTCGTTATACTACATATTTTCACAATCAGTGCAATTTTTTTTAATCTTCCTGGTGATGCTAAGCAGCCTCTGATTATGAATATAGTTATCGAAATAAGCCACTATACAAACAATTAGTCAAGAAAAAGTCCTGCAAAGCAATGTGGGCTTAAGAAGATGACTGGGTGAGCATCATCAGGTCATGAGACACTTTATGAAGTGACAGTAATTGTTTATTGACCTAATACCAAAGCAAAGCCCCATGCATATCAATGGGATTTGCATGTTTTACCGAAATGAAGTCTGTGGCTTGGGAAACCCACCAAGATAAAGTCTACTCAAACTTCAAATTAACACTGAATCAGTCTATTATGGAAATACATTTTTTGTTTACATGTTAAAAGGTAATTTGCTATATTGGCTAAATTGGGCTAGAAGTCCAGATTGTTGGGCCTCATTTATAATTGGATAATTCACTTAAAAACTGTTTTGTAGATAGAGGTGGGCTACTTCAGAATTTCTTCATTAGCTACATGTATGGAGATTATTCCAAGTGTGGCGCATCCATTTGGAAGCTGTTGTTGGATCTAGGAGCTGTCATTGCAAGTGAAACAGACCGTCTTTAAACTGCAAATCCTACAGAGAGATGGCAAGAACAATAGAAGTGAGAAACTCAACAGCTTGATGCATTCTGAGGGGAAAAAACAACATGCTAGTAACCTTGGCAGCATAGGAAGCTCTGGACATCCGCTGAGGACAATAGTGCTGGTTTGTGGCAGGATCCTTTCCATGGTTGAGAGGGAAAAAAATCCTTCAGGACCAAATCATTATTATTATTATCCTAGTTATCAACCATAACAAAAGAAATGCCAGATTGGATTTGACCAAAAAAACATCTAAAATGATATAATACGTTGCATTTTCTTGAAAAGAAGTCTTAAAATAATTGAAATGATCCCATTACTTCAAAGATGACCATTAAAAATGTAGCATTTAAGCATTAGTGGCCATTGAAGTGTTTCACTCGTCTATTCCAGAGTCAGATTATCTGAGATTTACTGTTGTGTGTTATATTTTGTTTTGCAGACTTCATCATTTACATAATAATTCCTTTATAAAAATCTTTCTTTCACACCCTTATAGGCAGCTAAAATCTGCAACAATATGCTGCTGGCGATTGGGATGATTGGGACCGCGGAGACCATGAACCTTGGTATCAGGTACTGTAAGCAAATGCTCTGCTAAAAGATAAAATAATAAGGAAGTGTATGATCAGTGGATTCATTTACATGGGAATGATTAGTGTAGAGATAGCTGTCTGTGGGTAGCACTAACACAGCTGTACATAGGTGTACAGGGATTTAGTACATCCAGATCCAGATTTCCTTATTGTTGTTGATGAATTTGCAAAAACGAAAGAACAAGTACAGTGAAATTACAAGGACATATTTTGAGGTTACTACCTTTTAGCCACACATTAACTCTGCTATTATTGCTGTTAGATATAGTTGTCACAGTAAGGTCAATTACTACGCCAGCGATGTAGCTGTAACTGTAATTTACTACTACAATACAGGTTTAGAAACGTGTGGGTGCGTGTGTGTGTGTGTGTGTGTGTGTGTGTGTGTGTGTAGTTTATGGGAGTGTGAAGGGGTCAGCCCTGCCCCAAGTCAGAGCCGCCTCTGCTAAAGAGAGATGGATGAGGGGGTGGAGCCACATTGTCTGATTTACATTTGCTGATTGAGCTCTCACCAGAATCCTGCCACACCTCTGCTACTGAACACCACCTAGAAAACCCATCATTCATGATTCCTCCTCGTGACACAAAGCTTCTTTGGCCAGGAAGCTGAGGATGATGGGAGGTGAAGTCCGGTGGATTGCACTGCAATCTTATAGCACTAGAAATCATGTGAGGACTTAAAATGCACCACAGCACCCATACTTTGTTTTGGTCTGTAGAATTTTTAAGTGCGGCTTGCATACAGGAAGCTTATACATCAGTTTTTATAGATTTTATACTCTTCAGATTTTATATTCTGTTCTATTTATGTATTTTCCTTGTCAATAATGGACTGTTTCTTCTGTTTACTCTCTGGCTATAATGCGATTTTACGGCCTTTACAGTGTAAAATGGTATTTGCATCGAGTTTTCTGCACGGGTGTTCATGAGCGTCCATGAATTCCTCTTTGCACAGTGCAGCTGTGTTAGTGCGACTGATTTATCTGTGCTGAGACAGAGGAGGAAAATTGGCATGAGCAGTCGAACATAAATCCCCTCACTATGCCTCTGAAATATGGAGGCATTAAGGGAGCAACGCAGATTTACACATTGCCACACTGTCTCTGAAGCACACACACACAGACACACAAATTTACATCCAGATATACTGAAGGCAGCAGTTTTCTACCACTACAACTTCTCACAATTCACATCATTATAATGTATTCCTATAACAAAAATAGGAATACTAACTACCGCATCTCTTCACTTTGACTGTGAATTATCTTCATATCTTTTCAAGACTGACCCATATTCAGTCTTGATTCCATTTTGTGTGTGTGTGTCTGTGTGTGTGTCTGTGTGTGTTTCAGTTTCCCCCTCTTCTTGCTAGCCAATCTCTGGGGCTTTATTAGAGGGCTTGACAAAGACTGTCATCGTTTAGAGGGAGCCCACACCCGTAAATCTCCCATGCTGCATTGCGGCCCAGCCTCTTATGCAGAAAGAACGCTCTCTTTGGTGCATGTGTGCAGACACACACACCGACACAATTCAAGACAAAGGAGGCTAAGCACTCACAGGCAATTTGCAGGAAAACGGCAATAACATTTTATCATGTTGGACTTGGGCCTGATAGAGCTGCCCTTTCTTTTGTGTGTGTGTGTGTGTGTGTGTGTGTGTGTGTGTGTGTGTGTGTGTGTGTGTGTTTCCTTACCTGTACATGCAGGCAGACACACACACACACACACACACACACACACACACACACACACACACACACACAGAGAGTTCTGTTCATGGAGCTAATTTGTTGATCTCAGATGGAAGCTTGGGCCGTCTCCAGCAGAGCGTGACGTTCTCTTAGTGCAAGGAATGGCCACGCATGACAATTATCAGCACACGCACACACTCACACACTCAAACACACTCTCCCATGCAGACCGTTTCTTTCTATGTATTTTCAATTCCTTGCTTTTGGCTTTTGCTTCCCATCCATATTTGCTTTACATTCTTTATTTTATTATTTTAATCCATTTTTTTCTTTCTTTTTTTTTGGGGGGGGGGCCTGCTGTAATATTTGAAAGCAGCCAAGCAGTCAGTAAAAGAAGGATGAAAAGCTGCAGAGAGTATCATAGAGCAGTGGAGAGGAGCAGCAGTGATTTTAATGATACATATGAAGATAAGAGTAGAGACGACTGGCCCATGTGACGCTCATATGACACTTTTACAGTTCACCTTGCAAACCTGTGTGTCTGCGCCCATTCATGCGTACAAATACGCAGTTGCCGATGCCCAAGTAGGAGCATACATATTTGCTCCTTTGTTCTTTTTATGGGGAGGACAACAGGCAAATCAGAGTTTATAACAAGACCCTTTTAGCAGAGAGACAGAAATAGGTTCACCACAACATACATGAGCACAAACACATCGTTCCCTTCCTCTCTCTATAGTTGAGATGAATCGTGAGCATATGTTCAGATGAAGATTAAACTCGCGTGATAAACGCGCTTGTTGCCTCTATAAATGGAATAGTAAGTGCTTGTGTGTGTGTGTGTATGTGCTCGTTAGCTCTTTAATGATATATTAAATGGGGAAGAGGCTGGGCTTCCTCTCTTGTGGCGTCTGATGAGATCGAGAAGCTAATCATAATGAAAGAGACGGTTAATATCAGTGCTGCAAATGAACTCCACCTGCTAGAGCTCCCAGGACATAAACATCCTCCCCTCTCGTTTGAATCTTCAGCACCATCTCTCTTACTGTTTTTTTTTTTTTCTTAATTTTATTTTATTTTTATCTGCACCAGCATTACACAGCAACACCGTTCATGTCTGATTATCCATGTCAATCTTGTTAAAGCGTGACATGTCCTCTTCTCCACGCAAATTACCGCAGGCGAGGAACAACACCACTGCGTCAGCTAATAACCGCAGCTGAGTATGAGTGTGTGCGAACAGTTTGTCGTGTGTGTCTCTGTGATGGGAGCAAGAGGGGAACTTCATTGATTTATCGTTAACAGAGGACAACAGCTCCCCGTCAGCGTCTATGGCCGCTATAACAAACGATCTGCGCGCTCGGACGCGCTTTATTGTAGCTCAGCCAGTAACCTTTTCAGCTGCTGACCCAGAACACAGGGAGGGGCTGCTTGCTTGTGTGTGTGTGTGTGTGGGGGGGGGAGGCTTGTGCGATGTCAAACATATGTCCCCATGAGTCCTTAGACAGGAAGGTGTCAGCATGGAAGAGGGAGGAAGGGTAGAGGGGAAGCAGGATGGCAAGGGATGCTTACAGACATAAACTAAGAAAGCTATCATGAGCTAGACTACCATTAAAAAAGAAGAAGAAGAAAAAACCCAGCGCGTGCAGAACCACTCATGCCACACTTCCAAAACTGTTTGTTAAAAAATTAGGGAGTCTGAGCGGACACATAAGAGATGAAGGGGAGAGGAAAGGGGGAGGGCGAGACATGGAGAGAGTGTAAATGCAATTCCTTTTCTTAATTAGTTAGTAGACAGCTAATAAAACTGCAGCAGTAATGGCAGAATGAGAGCCAGGTGGAGAGAGGGAAGGAGGGAGGGTGCTGGCCTTAAAGACCTATGATAGTTTAATAGTCATATTGAGAGCAGAATAGAGTTACAGGCCTGTAAGTAACAGTAAACTGAGGCAGCCAGGACTTGATGTGGTCAGCTTTATACTGGCCTTAAAACCATTAATATGGCATGTTGAACGGTCGACACAGACGCCGTCGTTACACCCTCCCTGCTCGGTTTCACTCATTGCTTCTGTCTGTCTACCCTCAGTCTCTTTCTTTGTCTCATGTGCCTTTGGTTACTTCTTATCATAGTCCGGAGGTTTGTCCTCTTGCATATGAAAGTAGGTTTGCTGCAAAATAGGGCAGCAGAGCTAAGAATGTGCCTCTGTGTGTGACAGCGAGGTTTATGGCTCCCCTGTGCTGCTTAACCACTTCTCCTCCTCCACTTTCTTGAAAGAGGGATGAAGGATAGATGTAGTGGTAAACATCAATACTGCATTAGCCGGCATTACAAAGCCTTCAGCCATTAACACTGAGGAATGGTCACAGTGAGGCATAAGGTTCATTGGGGGTCACTACAATCACCAGGCACCCCCACACCCACCTTTTGCCACATTTCTTATGTCCCACTGGTCCTCTTCAACCCAACTCTGTCCCATTTCCTCCCTATATTTTGCATAACTCCTCTTTCCTTGTTTGTGCCTACCATTTTTTAAAGTTTTCCTCTCCATGTCATTCTAAGATGCTAAAAGTTTGAAAGTAAAGTAATTTTCTGACTTTTTTTTGTCTGAAACATGTTGTAATAGTAGTATGATATTTTAGGTTTCTTTAAAACCACCATATTTGGTGTTATTTGGGCTATTAAATCAAATCAAATCACTTTTATTGTCACATCACATGTGCAGGTACATTGGTACAGCACATGCAAGTGAAATTCTTGTGTGCGAGCTTCACAAGCAACAGAGTTGTGCAAAATACAATAACATAAACAGGCAAAATATATACGAATGGCTAAATCTGAAACTAATAAATATATGTACAATATATAATAGTATATGCAAAAAATTTTTTAATTATTATTAACAGCTAGAATTGTTAAAACTGTAATTTAGTTGCAATGTAATTTAGTGTTGTACACCTTCAGACAAATAAAACTATTTCACATGTGTCAAAGACAGAACTTATTTAACTCTATTTTCTTCTTTTTGCAGACTGGGTTTGGATCCCAAGCTGTTGGCAAAAATCCTAAATATGTCCTCAGGTCGTTGCTGGTCCAGCGACACGTACAACCCTGTCCCTGGAGTAATGGAGGGAGTTCCCTCTGCCAACAACTACCAGGGCGGCTTTGGAACCACACTAATGGCAAAGGTACTAAGCTTGTGTTCTGGTTGTATTATTTGTGATTCTTAATGTCTGATGTGTTTAATAATCAGTTCATCTTATCAATACATAAACTGATAATGAAAGTGTTCTGAAATCCAAGAATCTGTATAGAGAATTCTTGGGTTTTTGGGTACAGTGGGGATGAAGAATCCCCCTTTTAACAGGAAGAGAATTGTCAAGAATATTTTTTTTAAATCCAGTATGTGCTCATCATCTAATGAGGCAGACATTTCTTCATATCCTACACACTAAAATAAAGATGTTTCTGAAAACCGGTTTTCTTGAGCTGTTCATAGGATCTGTTTGCACCTGTCACTTTTTCTGACTGCTTGTCCCTCTCTTCTCATGTCTGTGCTTAAAGGATCTTGGTTTGGCGCAAAACACTGCCACCAACACCAAGACACCTGTCCCTCTGGGTTCCCTCGCTCACCAGATCTACCGAGTCATGTGCTCTCGCGGCTACGCTAATAAGGATTTCTCATCCGTGTTCCAGTTTCTGCGTGAGGAGGACGGACAATGAATGCAAGGGGAGCACACTGACTCTGCTGTTACAATACACAAACACACATAAACACACACCAGAGCTGCACACACCCCTGTGCCCCTTATCCCAGTATGCTCAGGAGATGCTAAGGCCTTGCAGTCGAGCACAGACCTGCTACCCAGTTTTCATACCATTTCGACCCATGTCCCCTCATTACATTAGCTAAATCATATTTTCACTTTATCCTCCTCTGTCTATATGAAGGAAATCATAAAACTGACTCCGATTAGGCTTACATGTAACAGTGAAAAGTATATGTGGTTTTCAGGGTAATAAGTAATAACTGAATTAATGTAAAAGCATGATTATGTTCTTTTTGGTTTTGTTTTGTGGGGATTTGTGCTGTTTGACTGTTACCCTATTACCCAAGTTACCTCAGCCTGTTTATATTAAACTATAAAGGTAAAAAAAAATGGTATAGATTCACATAATAATTGAAATTTAATTGAAGAGCATGAAGAGGTTACTTCATACTTACAATACCCACATACCAGCACTACGTTTAAGGTTACAAAAATAAGCCACTCTTTTTTGTTCAAAGTTTACTGAGTTTGTTACTTTTTTGTTTTTTTGACATTTTATTTCTCCTTTCATTATTCAGTACTGCATTTAATTCATTTTTTTTTTTACCTCATGAGTTCACTAAAGTTGCAGTAAATCTTCTGTGGTACACCATTCAAGTATTTCCTCACTTTATCGACCAGTTTTGCTCTACTATTCTGTGAGATAAATATCTGGTTATTTTTGCACCATGTGCATCGCAGTGCGATGTGCTGGGCTGTTTTGATACAGTCACAGAATCTCTTTAATGTTACTGCTTTTCTCTATCTGCTTATTGAGCCAATGAAGTATTATTTTTTTGACCAGTGCTGTTAAAACGTTTTCTAATCACTGCAAAATGTTCTGTCAAGCACCTTCTTCAGTCCATATTTCTCCTCTCTCTCCCTCTATGCGTGTATGACAATCTGTGTAAAGTCAGAGAGGAATGATTCATCCTGCTCTGTGCATAATTCATATTGTTGTGTAGCACTGAAGAGGAATCTGAATGGACTGCCATTTTTTTGTAGTAAAATTCATTATAAGTCTACAGTTTGTCTTTGCACTGTGAAACAGATCCAGTCACACTGTAGCCTAAAATAAAAGCTGTTCCATGTATTCAGTGTTTGTATTTTCTTGTAACATCATTTTTATTTTTATTTTTGTTTTATTAAACTAGATCAAAGCTCAAATGGCTAGCTTCATTTTGAGATGACTGACATGCACAAACTATGAAAATAGGCATTCCTGTTATTATTTTATTGAATATAGCATTTTTACACTAAGAAAGAAGCTCAGATGTAATATTACCTGATAACCAGAGATACTCTTAAAATTCTTGACTGTCCCACTAACTCTAGTCCATTTACCATGTTAGTTCTTATATTGGGGTTTTCTGCTCTACTAAAGCACTCAAAGCTGAAGACCAGCTTGAAACTCAATATCTGCTCCAGTCTGGAGCAGCCAGGGCTAACTCTTGACTCTAATTCTCAGGCCCCATCTTATCTTAATGACCTTGTAGTACCATATCACCCAATTAGAGCACTTCGCTCTCGCACTGCAGGCTTACTTGTTGTTCCTAGAGTATTTAAAAGTAGAATGGGAAGCAGAGCCTTCAGTTTTCAGGCCCCTCTTCTATGGAACCAGCTTCCAGTTTGAATTCAGGAGACAGACACTATCTCTACTTTTAAGATTAGGCCTAAAATTTTCCTTTTTGCTAAAGTATAGTTAGGGCTGGACCAGGTGACCCTGAATCCTCCCTTAGTTATGCTGCAATAGATGTAGGCTGCCGGGGGATTCCCATGATGCAATGAGTTTTTCCTTTCCAGTCACCTTTCTAACTCACTATGTGTTCATAGACCTCTCTGCATTGAATTGTACCTGTTATTAATCTCTGTCTCTCTTTTCCTTCTCTTACCCCAACCAGTCGTGGCAGATGGCCCTGAGCCTGGTTCTGCCGGAGGTTTCTTCCTGTTAAAAGGGAGATTTTCCTTCCCATTGTCGCCAAAGTGCTTGCTCATAGGGGGTCATATGATTGTTGGGTTTTTCTCTCTATGTATTATTGTAGGGTCTACCTTGCCTTGAGGCAAGTGATTTGGCGCTGTACTGTAGCAGGAACTACCACAGTGGCAGTTTTGAGTACTTTAGAAAGTGTCTACATGTCCGTCAGCACACTATATCACAGGTATGCAGGTATGATGTTGACATGAAAATGAGAGAGTTTGAAGATGGGTGTGGTGTGAGTTGGCTCAACTTGTTGGCTCAGGTCTTCTTATTTATGCTAGTATTCCTTATGACATCATACACAGCCTGTCAGTGTTTCAAGGAAAGGGTTAACTCGGACTTGTTTTTTCTCTCAACCTGTAAATGGGGTCTCTTCTTGGAGGTCATATGTTGTATACATCCTAAAGCCTTCTAGCGCACACTTGCATTCATTTAAAAAAAAAAAAAAAAAGGAACAAAGATTATGTAACAGAAAAAAACCGTATCATCAACCTTCTGGTTTCATGTCTTAGATCCTGTTTCACTAGTTTTATACCTCTTAATGTTGGAAAATCAGCATATGATCCTGTCATCCTTCTCCTCAGTGGGTTGTTGTTGCATTATTCCTTCAAAATCTCTTCAACAGGCACTCGTATAACGCTTATAGCCAGCCGGGGAGAAATAGCAGCACTAATCTCAGAATGATGCCCTTATTTCCATCATTACAATGAAATGGGAGGAAAAAAACAAGTGTGGTTTTGTTTTATTTCTCCCTCTCTTTTTTTTAGGGTTGATGTTTCTTCGACGTTTTATGGAGCTGCTGTTGTCTAAGTGGCAGCCGCAGCTCTAGCAGACTGTGGCGAGCCGTTGGTGGCAGGAGTTGTGTTGTGGGCTTGTGACTCACTCTGTTATTGTTCCTTGGGAAGTTATGCACTTGCTTCGGCTGCGTGCTTTGAAGATTAACTTCATCTGATTGTAATAGAGTTGAGGTGCTCAGAGCTTTAGGTTAAGAATCCCTTGTTATCTCTTCTATTTTTCAGGGTCTTTTCTCCATCAGGATTTTGCACCTTGGCCTCTGCAGACAATAGGATCTGGTCTTCCTGAGGTCTCCCTTAAGCAGAGCTACGCCTCTGGCTTGGCCTGCTGAATTAGGCAGCTTAGCTGATTCATATTTGGGTGTTTTAATTCGCCTGTGTTTTATAGCAGGCTGCTGAGCCGGCGGTTTCCTCATTAAAGGACACATGAAAGCAGGCAGTAAAGGAGCCGTGGTGAGACCGGCCTGTGCTGACGTCTGAAGGGGACGCGAACGACTGAGGGACCGACCAAGTCTCGAGCCAGCCGGTCTGAGCCGGAGGGCCTCACCCTCTCGGCTGGGCAGCCAGTGGTGGGACACTAGACACACCACACAGACTGTCTCAACACCAGCATACAACACTAAAGTGTCAGCAAGAGTTCAGCGTTTGATGCATAGGTTTTGACTGTACAAATATGTCAGTCTTACAACACCAAAGTGATTTATTTTGGAGGGGTTATTCTACAAGGAAACCTAAATCAACCTGAGCTAAACTAATTTAGAAATTAAAGTTGTGCATATTATACACAGATAATTAATTTTTGCCTCGCTCTATCACTCTAGTATCTGCTTCTGGTTAATTTCCCACCTGGTTAATCCCCCCCCCTCTGCCATTTGGAGATTAAAACAGCCTCGGCACTGAGAGTTGCGGCTGTGATAAATACCTGAGGCAACAGCGTTCATTATTTCCCCATTATAACGGCGGGTGGATCCTCTCTGCTGTTTAACGACTTGCTCTTTAAGGAAGTAAGAGTGGTGGGGTCATGGGGCAGGGAAGGAGGGGCGAGGCTAAGCACCCCGTGATTCATATCAAACGCACGTTAAGTGGCATGCGGCTAAATTAGTGGCTGAAATCTAGCAGGTATTACAGCTCGCCCAGTGGTGTGTAACAAGCCAGCCACTGTCTCGCTGCGTAGTAATGTGGTCTTGATATCTTTTACATGAACCCACCAATAATATTCAGGCCATTTAGCCCTGGTTCATATCCACACCCACAGCGTCTGCACATCAACTCGACACCCACACGTCTTCTTCCTGTTTTGTAGACATCATTCCCCCATTTTGAGTCACTGACTCCGTTTAGGTTCATTAGTGAAGATAATTCCATTTCAGACAGCGGGTCAGCACATTACATGTCTTGTCGACAGCAAGGCGCATAACAACAACTAATTATAACTGTGAAGTCCTCATTAGAATATTTATGGGGGTGTAATGGCTTGGAGTGAAACATGGACCCACTACCTGGTTAAAAGGTTGGATCGCAGCAACGTGAGTAAATACCTAAAGGCAAGCAGGCCATTTAAAATATGGCCCTGCTTACCTTGTGAACTTGTTCTCTACTGTTCCCTCCCACTACTTCTGCCATTGCAGTTCATATCTTCTAATTAATCTAATCAGTTTCCCCAAATTTTTTAACAACACCCCTGGCTTTCTTTAGCATGATAGATTCATACTCATATAGATTCATAAAGCCAAACATACCTGGCTTTCTTTTTCTACCTTTTCCTCCTCTTACACTGTATACTTCCTTTCTCACATTACCTCCCACACACCCTCTGTCACCTGTGAATAACGACAACATACACGCGCTATTCATCACATCCTACTGCACATGCTCAGTAGCTCTTCATTATATTAATTACTCTCATTGGAAGAGTGATCATCAACCCCGTCAGAATCCATCACGCCGGTTCCCACAGAGGCCCGGGCCCGGTAAATAATCACTAGTGTCGGTAAAAGGGCTCTGGCCCTGCCAGTCCCGTCGGACCCACCACGGTGGGCCCCCAAAACCCAGGGGGGTGCAGCTCCCACCGAGCTCCATTCATCTCTGCCACCAACTAGGGGAGAAAGTACCAACAACACCTGATCCAGAAGTGCTGCTTCAGACTCGTTATTGGATAAGAGTTGCTGAGAGTGGTGTAAAGGCACTCTTATCCAGACTTAGCAATCAGAGAGGGAAAATAAGGGTAATAAGGGTCTGAAAGACTAAGAAAATATGGAATCCCACCAAATTTATTAACTTTAAAAAATGAACCATGGACCGTTGAACAGACAGCACATTCACACCAGACATGCACAGTGTAGTTCATCAAGCTGTGCAATAAAAACTTTCTGATTTCCATTTTCAGTTTAATCAATACTAAGTATTCCACAGTCAGCTGTTAGTGCAAGGTTCATAAAGACACGGATGAGTGAGTTTGGTGTGGAAGAACTTGACTGGCCTGCACAAAGTCCTGGCCTCAACCTTTGGAATAAAACTGTGAGCCACTAAATATTCCTCAGGCAACTGTTAGTCGTATTATAACAAAGTGGAAGGAATTGGGAATAACAACAACTCAGCAATGAAGTGGTAATCCACATAAAATCCCTGAGCAGATGCTGAGGTGCATAGCTCTCAGAGGTTTTCAACTTTTTGCAGAGTCAATCACTACAGACCTCCAGACTTCATGTGGCCTTCAGATTAGCTCAAGAGCAGTGCACAGAGAACTTCATGGAATGGGTTTCCATGGCTGAGCAGCTGCATCCAATCCTTACATCACCAAGCGCACTGCAACGCATCAGATACAGTGATGTAAAGCATGGCTCCACAGGGCTCTAGAACAGTAGAGACGTGTTCTCTGGAGTGATGAATCATGCTTCTCCGTCTGTAGAAATCGGCAGGATCAGTGTGTGTAACCCTAGATGGCCTTTATTTTGAAAAGACTACAGGAATTATATGAAGTTATGGCCTGAAGTGCCCCTGACTGGGTTGTGTTTTAGGGGTTAGTTTGATGCATAATTCATAAAAAATAATAACTGTTTAGGAGCCATGAGTAAGTAACGTTTTTCTTTGTGCTATTTAAATTTGAAGGAATAGATCTGTAATTTTTTTCTTTTGTTTTATTTCCCACTAACCCCACTGACTGCATGTGGTTAGACTGCGGGACAATGCCAGAGTACCCGGAGAGAACCCACCCAAACACGGGAAGAACATGCAAAGGCCACACAGAAAAGCAACATTGGTAACCAGCAGGGTTAGGTTAAATGGCGATTCCAAATTGCCAATAGATGTGAGTGAGAGTGTGAATGGTTCTCTTTCTCTCTGTGCTCACCCTGTAACAGATTGGCAACCTGTCCAGGGTTTACACTGCCTCATACCCTATGGTAGCTGGGATAGGGTCCAGCCTTTTTTACTGGTCACTGGGGTCCAGGTGCAACACCTTAAATAATAATAAGAGAAAAAAATTCTGGCCCTCAATAATTTCTAGTTCTGGTCATGTGTGGCACTACAGACAATCACAGTTTATAGCAGTATGCTAATCTGATTTTGTCAATGTCACTGCAGTGCAGCGATGCAAAATAGGCAATAAACTTTACATGTGCGTAGCTGAGGTCAAAATGACTGCTGAGTATGAACCTAGGTATGATGGAACCCCACTTTATATCCACTGTAACACTTTTTGTTGTTGTTGTTTTTAACTTATGAAGTAGCTATATTTTTGAAGGTGGATGTACACTGGGAACTCACTGGTTGGTGTGATCCCACCATGACAATGTCTTTAGTTAAAATCTGTGTGGAGCTTGTATTTATGCAGTGTACTCCCAAATCAATGAAACACAAAATGCAACACAACAAAACATTTGCACTGGGACTCAGGCATAAATTGGCAACAGCTGCAGGACCTGAAATGCTGGCCAAAAGTGTTTGGAACATACTCTAAATATACCATAACCAGGCTTGTAAGATTTACACTTATTGTCCTGAGCATAGCAACTTTCTGATGGCCTCATCTTGCTCCGTTTAAAGCTCTCTTCATGGCCAATTGGCCAGAAACCTCATTCTCATCTCTTGCTAATTGAATGGAGAAAGAATGAGAGAGAGAGAGAGAGAGAGGCAGAGAAGGGGGGGGGGGGGGGGGGGGGATAGAGGAAGGACTGATGTGATAAGGGACGAGGAAGAGGAGAGAAAACAAGTAGTGGTGTAGCATGCAAGGCCTCATTGATTAGGTGGTGAGCGGTGCAATGTTTCTCTCCTGACACTTACACGCATTAAAGCTATATAAACACCCATAATTGGTTCGTTTAGAGCAGAGTGGAGGGAAACAGTCCACACATACACACGAGCACAGCCATCTACTGTCTGTATGTGTGTGAGGAATACAGAGAGAAAGGAGGAGCAAAATTAAATGCTTATGAAAAAAAAAAAAAACTTGCCGTGTGGTTTGTATGGTTAAAAGATGCCTGAAAATATTTCTGCGTGTCTCATAAGTCCCAGTGCTGCGCAAAGTAGGAATGATAAAACCATCCTTAGAGATTTGGGATGACAATAACACTCACTTCAGGGAGACGAAGAAATGGGAGGGACGCTGCTGACTGTGACAAATTAGCTCTCAAATATTGAGGTAGCCGATTGGCTGTGCCCGTCAGGAGGGAGAGATACGGTTGGCTGGCTGAGTTGATGGATAGTTATTATGTCATTCTAATAAAAGAAGATGCAACTTAGGGGCTTTTCAGTTCAATGATAGTTGTGGTAGGCTGTTCAGCGCTGTCATACGGGATCCTGGGAGTATCGGTGCTCATCTATGCTCATCATCTCATCTTGTGCAGCTCTAAAATGAGAAAGCAAAAGAAAACTGCAGAAAAGTGAGGGGACAACAAGAAATTAGATGCAAAAAGCAAGTGCATGTGTGCATTCTGCCGCGCTGCGGTATGTGAGCTTATGAGTTCTTGATAACAGTGTGTGTGTGAGAGAGGCAATATTCAGGGTGTTCTCTGAGTCCCGTAGCACCACATCCATCAGGTCATAAGACCCCCTGACAGAGTGTAACTAGCACCCTCCTATTCCCACCCCAGAGGGCCATGTCAGTGACTGAATGGAGTGCTCCCTGGATGTGGAATGATGGGATTCCTCAGTCTTGCCTGTCATCTCTAATCCACCACTCTCACCCACACAGCTGAATCTTCTCCCTCGTTCTTTCGCTTGCTCATGTTGTGCGCTTGCTCAAATGTTCGCTGAACCCTCGTTCTCCATCTCCACGCAAGGTAGGGCCACAAATAAATTTGCATTCACTGCCAATTCAGATGCTGCATCAACATCGCTGAATCTACATAGCGTTGACACATCCAGGTGCTAAGTCACCATTATGTCTCCCTCCAAGGCGCGGACACACTCGTGCAGGCAGGTCACAGTGGCCCCAGAGCACTGGACTGTGCTAAGCAGGTAAATATAGCGAGGACAAGCTTTATTAGAATAGAAAAGGCTCTCTTACTGTCAGGGGGAACACGGCCAATTGGAACGTATCTTTACCTCAATGTCCACCATCAACAGCCAACCTCATCTGTTCTAAAATAATTTCTACATCTGGGTTTCGCCTTTTCTTTACTGCACCTGAAAGAAGAACTTTATCATTATATAATTCCGTTTGGGTGTTTTAAATTCTGTCTCCCGTGCATCCTCTATGATTGACTGCAATCTCTGTTCATTAAAAAAAAGCATGTGTGACATGTCTCTCTAATGTAACGGCCCAGCAGATTACCACATTACCTCCAAATCAATAACCTCAAAGGCGAAAAATAAGGCTGATTTCATGTCACCTCTACATGAACACACAAACATACACTCTATGCATTTGCACATTCAGGTTCATTTTGCTGTTAGAATTTATTGATAGAGGTAGAAAAAGTAGAAATAGAAAGGTGATGACAGTAAGGTGGAGACTGTGTACAATTGCCTGGCCCTGTCACAGCTAACAGAGCGTGCAAACAAAGATCCATCCATTCTGGATCCTCCAAAGCTCATTGATCCCACCAGCGTCAAGACAGAGTAAGGACTCCTCTCCCTTTTGCATCACTCCGTACTCAGTCTGTTACTGGGATCAATATTGATTATCATCCATAAACTGCCTGTTTTTGATCATGTGCTTCCATGTAGAGCTGCTCCAGTTTAGCCAAAAGAGTTTGTGAATGTTTGAGGAAACAAACAAGAAGAGAAAATGTCCAGAGTGACTTTTTATTTTTTTATTTTTTTAATATTTGTGACCTAAAGGAGAAGTGGGAAATACAGGATATGAAAGGAAATGAAAGAATAGAAGGAAGATAGTAAGATGTGGAGGATGTGATGCAAGGTTAGACTTTTTGAATGCAAAATCAGGCTCTAATCACATGTATATTTTCTCTCCACATAGATCTGAACTGGTCATTAGCTGGCTGCCACACATTTGCCACTAAAGACAGGTACATACAAGCATCGGGATCAAGAGTCCATCTCCTTTCTGCCCTCTTTTATCCCACACTCCCACCTCACATCTTTGGCTTCATCCCGTCAATCATACCTCTCAGATAGCCCCATGATTACAATCGACACTCAAATGATGGAAGTGAATAAAACTCATTACTGACAGTCAGCGTGAGTCATGGGCGGCCATTAAAAGTTGCGTCTGGCCTGCAGCCGTCCATTCCTCAGCTTTGCTTTATGATAGGAGACCTGGTTGGGTTCCCGTCGCCTTTCTGCGCCAATCTCCATCAATCCGCAGCACCTCTGCAGAAACCCCTCTTTCTTCATATTTAATGCACCTTGCGTTGCCAGGCATCGACTCTTTTTCGTCCCAGTGGGAGAGCTTTAGCTGTGGGGTTTTGCGAGAGATGTCACAGGGATTGGTGTCTGGGTTTCCAAATGTGGTTTTGCTATAATAAAACAAATGAGCTACTAGGTCTACTTTTTTATGTACAATTAAAGTCCCATTGCCAACCTCTGGAAAGCGAGACCAATTATTTCCTGCGCTACAGAAATAATGGCTGGACAAGAGAAACCCCTGGACCTTTACATACTTCTCAGCTGTTAAGCCATTAGACTGCTGCTGTCCATACTGTCCAGCTGACGATGCTAACCACTACCTAAACAAGTCTTTACCTAATGTAAGCTAAGCCAGAGCTGTGAGCCATCCACTGGAGACCTCCTCCAAACCAGTTGTGTCCTCATAAACGAAGTGCAGTGAGAGAGCGAGAGTAGTGTTTACAGAAACAAAGGAGCGGCTCACCTCTGATCTGCCCTGCAATAGGGGGTGGGGAAAAAAAAGAGAGAGAATGAGAGACAAGGATGCAGAGAGAGAAACAGAAGAATGGAGACGCCAGGGGTTACATGATTGCAGAACAAACTCATAAAAGTTCCATTAACCCGTGAGGAGTTAAAGAGGCCCTGTTTTCATTCAGCAGACAGCCGTCACAAACAGAGCATCACCATAAACCTTCCTTCCTTACCTCCATCTTTTTCTTGATCTTCAGAGCCTGTACTCACACTTTGTCTCATTCCCCTCCTTTCTTCCCCTCCTTTCCCACATATTTGTTCCTCTTTTTACAAATATTTTACCCATCTGTCCTTTCGCCTTCACAGTGAATAACAGACAAAAACAAAGAAAGACGAAATCTTTACAATGAGGAATCCCAGTCTATTTCCATCTCCCTTCCTCCCACACAGATGACCAAAACAAGATTCCCTTGTTAAGTCCGTTCCCTGCTTAATCTGGGTTCCTGGTCTGTGAGTCACAACCTGAGGACGCCACAGGTCTATCTGTCAGCGTCAGTCTGTCTGTCTTATTAAACCACTTTGCCATTCATTCACTAACAGTTTTCATTTTGATCTGACCGCTTCAAAGAGGCGCTCACATCCAAATATGCCAGACGGGAGATCAACCGTGCACGCTGTTTAGTTATTAGAAAAATCTGAACACAGAACACATTTTGATAAATTAAGTTGTGATCTGTGTTGCCATCTTCGCTAATGAGTTGAGATCTTCCAAAGGGATTACTGTAAAGATGGCGCTGCCTTTTTGGTGTTTCCAGTGCTAAATAAAGAACACATTTTTAATTCTAACCAACCCAAACATAGACCTCTGTATGCTCAGGTTCCCCTGGTCAGACTTCCTTTTCTGAACAGTGTAGCCATTGTAAAGATTTAACTGAAAAGGAGAGGAGCTGATTCATCAGGAATCCACTGTGTTTTTATCACTATATATGGAAAGAGTAATGACTGTAAGATGATCACTCTAGCAACAGCGCATCAGTTTAAGTGAAGTAATTCTAACAATAAGTCTTTGTTTTTGTAATTGCATGATAGATTGTAGATTGTAGATTTATGTGTAGATTCAATTGCATTGAATCTACACATAAATGTTAGAGTATTTTGGGAAACATTTTTTCCATGATTTTTTTTTTAACTTTAAATATAATAATATGTGGAACCAATCAAGATGATATTTGCCCAATTTTGCAAACATGCAGTGTTAAAGCCATTGCACGGGCCTGTTTTAATCCCAATGCCCAACAATTTAAAACACCGAATGCTCAAACAGCTAACCCCACCTCTACATTGTCAGTCACCAAAGTTTAATAGTTTTAGGGAGGCCTGCTCCCAGCCAAACAGTGTGAGTGTTCTTTGAAATGCTCCATTAAGGCACTAAGCACAGGCTCTTAGCTCCTCTTCTGATACCCTCACTATCTGGTACCACCATCTCCCCTGCTCTCTTTCCCATGGTGTAACCTTACCTCCCAAACTGATCTTGCTCTAATGGACACACACTTGCATACAGCCTGCTTCTCCAGCTTCTTTAGTAGGCTATGACTAGTTTTATCTATCTATCTATCTATCTATCTATCTATCTATCTATCTATCTATCTATCTATCTATCTATCTATCTATCTATCTATCTATCTATCTATCTATCTATCTATCTATCTATCTATCTATCTATCTATCTATCTATCTATCTATCTATCTATCTATCTATCTATCTATCTATCTAATATAGGTTTTCACAGTCAGTGGCAATTTTGTGGACAGCTACACTCTATGGACAAAAAGCATGGACCACCTACAGGAGAAACTCAGCCATAGAAGCCTATCCAATGAAGCTACAGACTCACAGTTTTTATGCTGATGTTAATGCTTGAGGAGGTTTATAACTCAGCAGTGTTGGAGTCTCAGCACTCAGCAACCCCACTCTGAGTTGCTGTGGTTCTTAAATGCTTCCACTTTGCAATAATGTCACTTACAGGTGATTATGAAGGGAAGAAATTTCACAAACTGGCTTGTTGCAGTTGTGGCATCCTGCATGGCTAGGTGCTTGATTTTATACACATGAGGCAAACAGACCGAAAACACCTGAATTCATTGATTAAGAGGAGTCACAAAGTATTTTTGTCCATACGGTGTAGCTAAATAGCAAACCTAATGTTAGTGTAAAAAGCTGGTTGGTTGGTCTGTCTTCAGATTAAGTTTTGATTTTGCGCTGTCTCATTTTACAACAAATATAAAAAAGAAATCTTATAATAATGTCTCCTAAATATCCATTTGATGGCTGTATGTTAAAAGAGTGAAGTCTGCCCAGTAATTTTATCATTATTTTGATGTCATTACACTTGAGTCTATAGCCTGCAGCACTTTCAGAAGCGAACCTTTTTAAGTTGAGTTGACATCAGCAAACCACAGGTCAGCAGCAGCAGTGAGAGGACAGCACGACTCAGCACTTCACAGTCAGTGTAGGTTTGGGGTTTTCGTGTGTTGAGTCAGAAGGTCAGAGGATTGGGAGATGGCGACGTGGACAGAAGGGGAAGCCCAGATTTCCCAATCACCCCCCCCACCCATGAGAGACCCAGTAGACTGGGTGTGACGGTCATGGGACAGGGGCATAATGAGGATACATCACTGCAGCAATGAGATACTCTATCACAGGCACACACACCAAGTGACAGGCACTCACAAGCAGGCACACTGTGTACCTACTGCGCAACAGCATCCATGGAGGCCAACATCACACTGATATATATTGTTCTTATTATGCACAAAACATCATATGATCCTCAGCTGCACAACATTCCCACTGTAAGAGACTAAGTTAACCATTTTGAGTGATCCAAGCCCAGTGCGACTGTGGGAACACTCTTTCCCCTTATCCCTGTCACTGGAGTTGGTTCGTTTCTCTGGGAAAGAGGGGGAACAACTTTTCCTGTCGCCTTTAGTCACCGCCACTGCCGAGCAGTAAAGCAGCCAGCGTGCAGTAAAATAATGCGAGGTGCGGAGAGAGTTGGACTGATGTGCAAAGCTATTGGCTGCCGAGAGGCTCGTAAAATAATAACACTCCATCGTAAAACAAAGTGCTTATTAAATCATTTTAAACAATATTGCACAATGCGGTGCACTCTGTGAGCGGCTCCACAAAACACAAAGATCTCATGGGGAAAGAAGCCGAACAATCAAAAGAAATTTAATAAGCTGATAATCATCGTCACAGTGGGGCTCCTGGGAGACCCTAGTGCTTCTACCAGCACCATCAATAAAATGACACTTGGCCATTATGTGGCTATTACTTGGACTTGAAGAGAGAATTGTAATCTGCATCAGAGGAGTTGTGGAGTAGGTCTTCAGTATTTTCTGCATTTCTAACTAGGCCTGTGGTGTAAAGAAAGACAAACACACAAACACACAAAAACACTCCAGGTCATGAGTGTGTGTACAACAAGTTTATTATTATTATTACCTGTTTATGAACAGGTCGTATATTCGATTTTTATGTCTGAAGAAAATACACCTTTCTCTGCACAGGTGGCCCATAAACACGTAGACAAATACAGCAATTTTTTTCCACCATCAGTGCATAGGAAGTGTTATTAAAAAAGTAAGGAGTCATGATTTCTGTCAGCAAAAAAAAGGATTTTCTTATGGATCAGTGCAGGAGGACACTAGACTACACATGACAGGATGTAAACTGGGTGCAGCCTGGGAAAACAAACCGTGCTGAGTACACTTATCAAGATGGGACGGCACCTTTGTAACAGAATTATTTCAAGGCAGAGTGCTTTTCCTGGCTTTTCCTTCCTTTTTTATCATTGCACAACTCTATCAAACATTTATTGTGCCCTCCAAAGGCAAAGACTTTTGATTTGATAAAAATCTCTCATATTACGTTAGTATAAAGTACACAAATGCCTCAGTTTACATGGCTGCCAGCAATTCTGTAAAGAGAGCAGATTCAGTCTTTTCCATTAAGTATCCAAATCACTACAAGACAGGAATAAGAGCAGATGATCTACTGGTTACGTCAGTAGTTCAGATTTCCCTACGGGGCTGAATTCTAAAATGAATCAATCACCGCAGATAGAAAGTAAAACCAAATAAAATTGGATATTTGGATGATTTTGGATGATGTTGTGCTGCTGCTGCCTTCATTACAGCTACTGAATGTAAAACAGTATTTTTTGTGGGCTTTATTTATTTAAATTTCCTGCTCTCGTGCATGCTCTCTCTGTCCTCATATTTACTGTTTGTGCTCTGGTCAGCATTGAAATTCAGACATCTTTTTCCCACTTTTCTCTTATAAAGACTTTTCTGTTCCTCTATCAAAACACTAACCATGTCCACTCATGTCTACAATCAAGGGTAAATCTGTTTTCCTTGTGAAATTTATTGCAGCAGTAACATCAGTCTCTGCTGCTTTGTCTCAATTGATGCAGAGTAAAGAAAGAGAAAGCACAATTCATTTTTGTGCCTGGATCGGACTGGACTGCCTGTGGAGTGAATTATAAATATCGCCAGGTTGTGTTCTGAAGAAACAAACATAAAGGGTGGAAAAACAATTCACTTAGCTAACACAACCAAACCACTGAGCATATCGTACAACACCTGCATACTCTTTGTTACTGTACCTTGTACATTGTATATATACAAAACAGTTTTCTTATATAGACTGCAATACTTCATGTTTTTTGTCCAAACAGTTCTGCCACATGTAATCAACTCTAGCTTCTCCACATCTTGAAAAATGTAATAGCCTGAATCCTGCAGATAATTTTTCTTTTCATTGAGATTAAATGCAAAACTACTGAATGGGTGCAGCTTATGTGAACGGCAACAAGCCAAAATTCAAACCTTTTGACAATCTGCATTTTAAGTAAGTAAAATCTAGTCCTATAGCACATTTAAAACCAAAGTCCTTTACACAAAAGTAAAATGGAACAGGTTCTTTAAAGAAATAATGACGCTACACACATTCACAGTTTTAATTTGAAATAACCCAACTGTAGCCAGCCCTCCAATCACAGTTCTCGAAAACAACAGTTTCCAACAGTTTGACTGGAGAGGTAAGTCCTCAGCTTAGGTTTGGAAACAGTCACACTTGATCCTTGTCTGAGGTCATTTGGGAGGTTATTCCAGAGCTTTAGTGCAACAACAGCAAAGGCGCAAACTTTTTTTGAAATAAGCGGAGTGATTGAGAAGCAGACCTTAATGATCTTCAGAGGGTATGGATGGAGCATATCTACCACATATGCAGATGCAAAACCCCTTTAAGACTAAACACAAGCAGTGTCACTTTAACCAGATCCTCTAATCCAAATCCACAGGGAGGCAGTGAAAAACTGCTAACGCTAGAGTAATGTGGGCTTTCTTTTTTTGTCCTGGTCAGTAATCTGGCTGCAGCATTTTGGACTAATTTGAAATAGGCAGGAGATGACTAGCCAACTGTGGTATACAGCACGTTCCAAAAGTATTTAGATATATCAGAGGCATGCATAACCCTTTCCAGAACCTTAATTTTTATTTATTTATTGTTTTTCATCTGGAGATTGTTCTGAGCTGGAAGTCACTGCTGTTAACCACTTAATCTATTTGTCTATGAAATTTCAAATTTGTGTCAAAGATTATCCCACTGTTCTTAACTTGTGTTTTAATTAAAGGAGTTAAAAAGTCCATGTTATCCTTTAACCTTTAGTGGAAGGCCAAACAACATGACCTCTGGTTTGGACTCATTTAACTGTAAGAAACTGCAGGAAGTCCAGTTTTTATGACCAAAATGCACTCATTGAGCCTTCTTATGGAACAGTGATTTCCACGATTCAAGGGTATATACAGTTGTAAATCAGCTGTAGTGACGTTTTTTAAATGGACAGTCAAAGGCATCCTTGTATCTTCCATCCCAGTCTGAAACCCTTCCAGAACCAGAAGCTCTAATGATGATAAAAATGAAACATGGATCCCAATATTGTTACCTCTAAGAGACTGAGTTCACCACAACAGCTGTTTAATAGAAGATGACAAACCTGTACCCACTCTAAACCTTTTTTATACTCTATGCAGTGGATAATGAAACCTTTCAGCAACATATTTACAATTTACCTCACCAATCGTTGTCATCAGGCTTGTCTTCCCAGTACTTCTGCCTCAGGGATAGATTGCTGCACTCAAAACTTACAGTAGACTTCTTACTGTAGTTTTGCTTCTTATTTTCACCATATGCCTGTTCAGTACCTCGTGGACACTATTCATCCAATCATGTGCAATGTAATGTCATAATCAGTGACTATCCCTTAGACACTCAGAGCTGTAGATCAGATGGAGAAAAAGATGATGGCTCAGTTATTTTGTTTTAGTCCTTAAATTTAGCATTTGTTTGTGTGTGTGTTTTGCAAGAGGGCATATTTTATGTACAGAATTGGTTAGAAGACACACGTTTGTTGTCACCATCTTTAACATGCTGCATGGGTCAGCATTGTTATATCATTATGTTTCTTGTCATTGCACACAGAAGATTACAGGCTAGCAGGATCCGTGCTTTTCTTGAAGAGTTGGGCTTTTCGGTGGGTTTTCCCAGTGCATACAACTATAACATCCTCGTTTCACTAACATTACACACTTAGGCTGACACCTCTTTGGACAGCATATTTAAAATGACAGTGAAAAGCTATAAGTAAATATAAAGTAAACGCTTTGACTCAACTTCATATAGTATGTCTGAACGAAAAAGTAGAAGAGAGGTCACGTGACCATAAAACTGCTTGTCAATCAATTGTCCAATTGTTTTTAAACCTCTGAAAATGCGAGGCTGTGCATAAAAATTGCTGTAATTTCTAAACGGTTATGCCAGATTTTCTGTTTTGTTAAAAAAACAAAAAACAAAACCTTTGAGTCTTGACTTAAGACTGGAAGTTTGCGCTTCAATCACATTTTGGTTGTGTGATTTTAAATCCACTGCTAAAACAAATTGCATCTTTATCGACCACAATGGACCTAAGTGTAAGTTTTGGTAACTCTTGAGTATTTAACACAACATGCCTTTGTTTAAATTTCGCCATATAGATGAAACCCTGGAAGGTTAACAAATAATGTTTGATATGTGCTGCAAAGTTTGGTGTCAGTAATTTAAAACACTGTTTGTTCTGTGCTGAATCCGAATATAATCCCTTTTCTGTTTGGATGACGTGTAACAGTAGGTCATTTTCAGATGCAGCCTATGTATATTTTTTATTCCTTTTGCACTGAATATAGCCTAAACCTGTTGTGTAGAAGCCTCTGATAACATTTAGCAACTATAATTGCCGTTATATTTTGTCTCCCCTGTGGTAGATGGGTCTGCTGGTTGGTACTTTTCAGTTACAAAGTTGATCCGGCTTGCAACACAATAAGAAGCCTGCAAAAGATTTTCCTTGTTGTTTGAATTAATTGAACCGGTTTCCAAGATCTGCTTAGTACTCGCGATGTTTTGGGCCCAAACGAAAGACTTTCAGTTATCATATATTTAAGGAAGTAGACATTTACAAGGGATAATAAGAGTTTTTGTTATCTCTTGAGTCGTTAAGGCTGTAAACTTGTGTTGAGTTGTGCTCTGAGCCACAATTCTTTCCAAATTATGACATTGAGCTCTGTATTGCTTCAAAGAACCACTCTACAAAACCAACCCAGTTTATCTGGATTGCTCAGGGGACAGATTCTATCTTGGGTTTGCGCAGACGCCCTGAGAAACGGTGTAGCCGCCACTTAATTTGAACAGCTAACGATAAAGATTTAAGTGCATCTTTTGATAGCCTGGATGCGTCATGCTCTGTCTTGCTTGCTCTTCTTTGTCACATAAACACGCAACAGCCGTCACATTTTCTTGCTGCACATAGCTGTCTCCGGTGCACCGTAAATAATGTTGATAAAGACGCCTCCGAAAATGACTTTCACGCGTCCCCCGATTGATTTAACGTGACCTCCGTTTTCCAAATGATATTGGAAGCCTATTTAAACAGATGAAGGCTCAAATTGTCTTGCTTGTATGCGCATTAATCTCTCATTCATCATCATTACTTGGTGATTGGTCCTTCTACGCCTCCGCCAGCCTCTTGCGTTACGACAGGGGTCTGTAAATTAGGATGTAATCCAATTTAAACAGCGGTAACAGCAGCCACAGCTCCTTTTTTTTTTTTTTTTTTTTTTTTTTTAAATTTGCTGTCGGTGGACAGCTGCACTACACCGCCCCTATCAAAATGCTTTGTGTTGGTTGTGGGAGCTGGGGAGACCTGTGCCAATTCGCACTAATAGGATCTTATAAGGCTGATGTAATTGCTGTTATGTGCGCAATCTACGAGCCCATCATATCTTGAAGCTCAGTCACACGAAATATTCCAGCGATTAAATGGCATGTTGATGCCGGATTAGGCCACTGAGGATTCAGCCGTATAGTTTCCCCGGCAAAGAGATGGGAGCCCATATGTGTGGCTGGGTAAATGTGGTTGTAATTTGCCTCACTTTAATGCGTCGTTTTGGCACAGTGTGACTCGAGGTTTAGATGGCCGTGTAGTGCTGCTGCTCCTGTTGAAAGTCAGCTCCAAATTTCCCAGACTGTTAAAAAAAGAGAAAAGAACCCACCATGAAACCATTTCCCCTTTCCTTTTAAAGAGACTACACCTTCTGAATATTCCGTTAGTCCGCCCCGTTCATCTTTATTTTTATGGTGCGATTTTATTATGCACAAACTAAAGCAATTTTCTTGCGTGACCCGCGTCCCCATCAGGCTTAAAGACACCGGCTGATAGTTTACATAAATCTGCCTTGTGGTTTCGCCTCGACCCGGGAGGCTTAAACGGTGTATTATTCCAAACATATGCATTTTAATCAGCTCGGTCACACTTACAAGAACTCCAGTTAATAAGGCCATCAATCAAACGCGTGAGGGAGCAGGGTGGGTTGGGGGGGGCGGGGTTGGACTCAATGGTGCCGTTTTTGTGGGTGCAGTAGAGTTTGATTAGAACAAGTCTAATAAAAACAAAAACAAAAAACACTGTACCTAAAATCATATTTGGTAACTAAATTGTTCTTCTTGGTGTCTGGCTTCACTGGCAGGAATCTTCATATTTCATATATTTCAAATTCCAAAATCTTCATATTTCGGAATAATCAGAATAAAGGTTCGAGGAATGTCACCTAAATTTGAAGCATTTTTTAAAAAATAAAATAAAGAAAATCTTCATGTTCGATTATGTAAGCACGCAATTGGCCAGTTTTTCGTTTGTTGTTGTTGTTGTTTGTTTTTTTTTACTTCGAGGCCCAATTGAAATACCACACACTTTCTCGCCCATCACTGCAATGACTTCTAATCCACGACCTAAAACTCCCTTTAAAGGGTGATTTGTGTGTCTCTCCGCGGGCCGCAGCACTTAGCCAATCCTATTACGCTCCAAAAACTCTTTTAATTTGCTCGGGCCCGGTCAAATGCGGCCAATTAAGATCCCGCTGATTGTTGGCGCTCCTCTCCGAATGATCGATCTCTTTGCATTTCCAATATCTGCAGACACCTAATTCTGTCGCGTCTATTAAGTGGTCGCAGAAAAAAATATGAGTGGCGTTAACGGAGCCCGGGGACCACTTAACTGTCACGGTCAATCTAACGGTCCCATCAGGAAATAGGAGGGGGCGCACTCTGGTGTTTTGACAGCTACCACTTGAGAACAAAATTAGTGTTATTATTGAGGCGGTAGGACTGGCGGACCTGAACCAATTGTGAATGGAGAAGATCCTCAATACGCTTGAAGCTGAACGAAACCAAACCAAAGAAGATGACCGGGAGAAAAGCAAAAACAACAACAACAACAAAAATTTGCTTGAATCAGTTTTATTCTATTGCCGTGAGTTTAAAGTGACATATTGGTTATTGGCTATTTAAATGGATCCGAAATACGCGTATAGATCACTCCGCACGCCTTCGATGCTTTGACAGTATTTATTTGCAAATTAAACGATAAGGACAACCCAGTCATAACACAAAAAAACAAAAACAAACAAACAAAAAAAATAGCGAACCAAAAATAAAGTTTTATAATAAAATAATAATAATAGTAAAACAATGAAGAAAAAAAATCAGTCACACATTATTCCGTATTCCCACACAAATGCTAAACTGGTGTAACAGTGCAAAGCGAAAAACGGTTTTAAAGAAGGCCCGTGGGCATTATTTAATCACACTGTCTCTTTTACGGTCATGGGAGAAAACAGAGAAAGAAAGAGTGTTGGGTGGCCTTAAAAATGCTCATTTCTTTTTTTTTCTTTTTTGATTGTCCTCTCTCCATCCTCTTTCTGATCTTTCTCTCCCCTCCCCTCTTCAGATCGTGCCGGCTGTGGTAATCCGTTCCCTCGGCGCCTTGTTACCTTTTGCCTGAAACCTTCCTGGCATTATCATTAATTCAACACTCAAAATTCACCCGGTCTTACATATACATCACTTAATAATTTTACTAGCATCTGCACATTTCGGCCCGGGCCGTCGAGAGGGCCCCGGTGTGGAGAGCTAGCTATAATGAGACGGCCGCAGTCTTTTAACAAATCCCCTTGTTAAAAAAGAGAGATGGAAAGCATCATTCTCGCGTAACTAACAATACGTGTAGGCTGATTTTTGGACGCATAAAATAATGATCAAGACCTTAACGTCATCAATCACGGAGATTTAAACGTTTCTCTGGACCACCCCGCTTATCTCTCCCCGTCTCTCTCTCTCATAGCAGTCACAATAATCTTGTAGAAATCAAATCTGAATTTCTGTCTACGCAGTCTTATTTCAGCCCAATGTCCCCGGATCTTCGATGGGATTATTATATTTCAATAACAGCAGGTCTTTTGCGCGTCTTATAGCTGGAGAGCTTTCTCTTCTCCCCAAGTATAAACTGGCTTTCACTGTTTATATACTGGCTACCCCACCCCTCATGCTGTTTCAGTCCTGATCATATAATACGTTAGGGTTAAAAAGCTTGTGGTTAAAGGCTTATGTGGAGCAAGAGTTATTTTTTATCTGGTCAGAGGCACTTCTTCCCTCTGGTCCAGTGTCACAGATGAGGATTTGCTGAGCACTGAAGGCGTGAAAGTGACAAACGCGTCAGTCCTGCTTGTTGGGGAGCAAGCGAAGTCCGAGCCGGAAGGCCTGGTTGAGATGGCGTTGGACTGACTGGAGTGACACGCCAAGCAGGAGCACGGAGTTCCTCCGGGACCTAGGCCGTGAGTGGGACCTGAGTACAAGGAAGGGTGTCTGAAGGCGCACAGGAGCTCGGGCCTCTGGTAGGGATGAGACAGCATCCGGAAACTATCGAGAGAGCGCAGGGGGGTTGAGAAAGGGGCGGCTGCAGGAGCTGAGCCAGCCCCGACGCCCAGGTGAGAGTAGTAGGGCAGCGGCAGGTGCGATGGAAAGGGGTAGGGCAGGTTCCCCGTGGCAGCCGCATGGCTCATCATGTAGGTGTAGAAGGCCGGATCGGCGGGGTGAGGCCAAGTCATGGCCAGACGCTGCCGTTTGTCTTTCATCCTGCGGTTCTGAAACCACACCTGTGAAGGAGACACAGCGGATCAAATATTAACCACAATCCCCCCCGTGACCTGAAACAACACAAGCACATGCGTAGATAATGTTTGGCTTTTTTACTCATGACAATATTTGGATTTGGGTTGGAGAAACTTGTTACTGTAATTTATTTATTTATTTATTGTGGACTGCGTGACATTTGACTAGCATCCAATCAAAAAATACCAACCCAAGTAAATAAATAAATATGACCCGTGGCTACATAACGCGGTGCCTGCTTCTTAATCTTTCTTTTTTTTTTGCTTTGTTTCCTGTATGGACTAATTTGATTTTACTCTATGAGATTATTTTCCATGAGATTATTTCTATCCATACACAAATAAACCACTGGCAGTCATTTACGTAAGCCTGACCATTTTGCACTCGACGTGGATTTGATATACATCAACACAAGCTCACAGAGTACGTATTGATGGTCAAGAGGCCTAATTCAGTCCCACTTCCCTGAGATGAAATCTTACTTTGATGGTGGTTTCGGGTAGATTTAAAGCGGCCGCAAGTTCGCATCTCCGCGGCCTGGACACATAGTTTTCCCGGTAAAACTCCTTCTCCAGGCGTGCTATCTGCTCTCGCGTGAATGCTGTTCGGTACCGGCGAATCTGATCTGCTGCGTAAGACAGAGAGCCCTGACCCGGGACATTCTTACTCGGCTCAGTACCGCACTCGTTCGGGTGGCTTGGAGAATCCCCATTTCGGCCTGAACCAAAAACAGAGAATAAGCATATTTTAATTACAATCAGGTGTAAAACGCACACATTTACAATTTAAACAGGACCCAAAACAAATCGAAACGCTTTATTTATTTCATTCGCTGCCATTTGAAGACTAGCAGGCTAACTCCATTATTTGTTTGACTTTTAGAAAAATAAGAGACATCCTGACTGCTCGCTTAGCTTCTCATTTAGTGTAGTTTTTAAATTAAGATGCAATTTCCACTACTATTATTTTTTTCTAAAGGTATTTTCCACGATATATTGATTTGATATGAACAATAATTTCCCTTGGTTGAAAATAATCAATACTTAAACTGTATTGTTTTCATTCGTTTGTTACTTTACCATTCGTTTAGTCTACTACTCCAAATGTTTCATGTATGAATGTTTATTCATAAAGATTTCACACAGAATGATATTCACAATAAACTGAGCAGTGGGTGCTTGCACCTTCACAGCTGCCAAAACCAATTGACATAATTTTTTCTTGAATCTCCAATTTTTTCCTGGTGAAGTAGCCCATAAGCACATTTGCAGTACGAGTAACTCGTTGTCAAAGTCAGTGAGGGAAATGTCAGGTTACACTGTGGGTGTCACCTCAGCGTTTGCAGCCACACCGATCAGCTGACAGAATAGCTGTATAGCACCGACTGCAGCTGCAGTGTTTGAACCTGAAGCAGACCCTGGATCTGTTTCATTGAGCATAAATATTCGATTTTCTGTTCCACCCTACAGTGCCAATATGTTTATTGCAATAGCATACAATCCAACATGCACCCACACAGCTTACCTTTAGCTGTTGGGTAGTCCATGCTTTCAGGCGTGCAGCTGACATCAATTTCCTCATAGAAGTCCGACTCTGTGTCTGAGCTGCTGCCGTCTTTGTGATGTTGGTCAGCCTGGTGCCTCTCTCCGGAGGTAGACGTGCCAACCAGCCTTGCGTCGGCGCTCATATTTCTCCGTGCGCTATCCTCCGCCGCTAGATCGCTCCTGTCGCGGGAATAGGGTGCAGCTCCTGGACTCAGACAACCTCTGTGGCCCGGCTTGCCTGGTGGTTCTCGCACGGGGCTCCCGATGGCTTCCGACAAATTAGAGCCGCTCTTGCCAAGCTGACCTCCCTCTGCCAGCATCACCATCTCCTCTCTGCTTTCCATCACAAGCACGACTTAAAAGAAAAAAACAAAACAAGCAAACCTCGTCTTCGAGGCGAACCGTCAAAACCAAGGAGATGAATCTCAGGTTGGAGGGGTGTGCGCGTGTGTGCGTGCAGCGGGGATGGCGGTGGGTGGGAGATTGCGTCCTAAAAGAGAAGGAGAGGCTTCTGGAAAAAAAAAGAGGGGATGCAATCCGGTCTGAACCTGAGAGAAGACCGCTTCAGAGTGCCGAGTGGGAGCTCTGGGAGGGATCACCATTTACCCTCTCTCTCTCTCTCCCTCTCTCTCTTTCTTCAGAGCTGTCATTCTTAATGACCCAGTCTTCACGATGGTCCCCCCTGATGACGACACTCATTGACTGAATCTGTGGGTAAACAGAAGGAGCAACGGCAACGGCGAGATGGGGGTGGGGGATGTCAGAGGGCACAACAAGAGGCAGCAGAAACAAGAAACAGCATATTTAGGATTTACATGGTGATGTATCTGTGGTGTTGGAATATTGAAATATGCATTAAGTCATTATTATTATTATTATTATTATTATTATTATTATTATTATTATTATTATTATTATTATTATTATTATTATTATTATTAGTAGTAGTAGTAGTAGTAAAATAATGTTTGCTTAAGACTTAGCTTTTTATTGTATTTTATTGTATTACAGTATATTTAAATTACTAATGAGCCATTTTAACGCCAGTTAATATGCTCAAATATTTTGGTTTTTTTTTCTACTTATTAAATAAAGTTCAGCTTTGCTTTTGCTCAAATATAACTAATTAACACAGAGTCATTTCGTAAAACTCATATCAGTCATTTAAGTTACATTATGTATTTACATTTTATTCACCCCTCCCTCCCCCGTCACTTTCCCCTCTCTCTTGTGATTGTTATCATCATCTTAAGTGGAGTCAAGTAAAGTCTCCAAAGGTCAGGTCTTGCGGTCAGGGTTTAGATAAAGGCCGATTAGAGATGAAAAAAGGAAACGTTGAACCGAAACCATTCTCTTTATTCTTTATGCCCAAACAAGTTATGAAATGTGGTACCGTGATTTGCATTGCTAATTTGTATGATCATGTGTGCAAAGCATTTGCTGTTCCAAATGAAAGAAATCCAAACAAAAGCATGACACTGTCATGGGGTTCTTTGGATTCTTATATCGGCAGTGGTCGTTTTTCCAGTTCTCCAGACGTGCAGTGTTTCAGCAAAAAGTCAATGAATGGTGATAATGGGAGCGCAAACCTGCTGCACACAGGGCTTGTAGCTGCTGTTTAGAAGTGGTCACATTTGAACTCTGCCTCTGAGGCGTAAAGACATCTTCACTGCACCAACGTGGCCAAAACATTTATTTAACACAGTTGCAGCAAATAAAGTTTTATTAAAAACTGGTGTGACTGTTTCTAAACTCCCAGCTATCAAAAATATCAGGCATTCGTGCTATAACTTAAAAACAATTACAGCTTGGGGACAACATTCAAACATCAACGTACCTTCAAGTGCAACATTTTAAAGAGCTGAGGTTGATGACTTCCTTAATCACATTGCTCTTTGAGCACACTGAGCTACTTTATCCAGGTGGTTATAACAGAGGTGCCTCCACACGTGCGATTTTCGAACTGCGAGGCTGAGTGTGGCTGCATGTATGTGGATGCATATCGTGTGTCACAGATAGGCGGTGTCATGTGGTCTCACAGAGAGGAGAGGGACATACTGTGGGTTTCCAGCACCCTCCGCTGTCCTTGTGCGCCCTCGCCTGTCCGAAAGTGAGAAAAGGCCCCGAGCAGCAGCCACCCCTCCCCCCGCGACGGATGAGAAGTGAGGGAAATTCCTTTGGCTTTCGCGTCCGACTCTTTCATCTCGTTGGAAAAAAAACCCTCACCTCTCTTCTTTCTTTTTGTTGCTCTATCTATCTATCTATCTATCTATCTATCTATCTATCTATCTATCTATCTATCTATCTATCTATCTATCTATCTATCTATCTATCTATCTATCTATCTATCTATCTATCTATCTATCTATCTATCTATCTATCTATCTATCTATCTATCTATCTATCTATCTATCTATCTATCTATCTATCTAAGATAAGATAAGATAAGATAAGATAACCTTTATTAGTCCCACACGTGGGAAATTTGTTTTGTCACAGCAGGAAGTGGACAGTGCAAAAGTTATGACGCAAAAATTAGAATACAATAAGAATAAATACAGTACACAGCTGTACAGAATAGAATAAAATAATATACTATATACAGTAGAATAAAATAGAATAAAAATATACAATAAGATAAAAATAGAATACGAATGCTATATACAACTGAGTAAAAATACAACGATGCCAGAAAAGATTATTGCACTTAGTGTTATTGCACATGTGTGGATGTGTGTGTTTGTTCAGTTAAAGTCTTTGTTGTGGAGTCTGACAGCAGTGGGGAGGAAAGACCTGCGAAATCTCTCCGTCCCACACCGTGGGTGCCGCAGTCTCCCACTGAAGGAGCTGCTCAGTGCTGTCACAGTCTGCTGCATGGGGTGGGAGACGTTGTCCAACAGGGATGACAGCTTAGCCGCCATTCTCCTGTCACTCACCACCTCCACTGGGTCCAGAGGGCATCCTAGAACAGAGCTGGAGGGCATCCTAGAACAGAGCTATCTATCTATCTATCTATCTATCTATCTATCTATCTATCTATCTATCTATCTATCTATCTATCTATCTATCTATCTATCTATCTATCTATCTATCTATCTATCTATCTATCTATCTATCTATCTATCTATCTATCTATCTATCTATCTATCTATCTATCTATCTATCAAAATGACATAATTACGTCCAAGAAATGAAAGAACTTGTTACTTTTGTTTTGAAAAATCATAAACACTGGTCATCGCGCAGTGTTTGTTGGTCAAGCGCCAAGATCCTCGCTCGTTACGTAATGGGTCGCAGATAAAATCTTGTGATCACCCTGAGATAACGCTTCGAAAATGCTTTTGCGCAATGGGTGACCTTGTGCATTTACAGTACATATTGTGTGTGGCTTAGATAGTAAAGGAGAGCGGATTGGTTTGGAGAGCTTGCTGGGTGTGGAACGCGGTTTACTTATTTACATAAAGCAATTTCCATAGCATGGAACGCAGTTATTATTATTTTTTATTCAATGCACATTTGATCCACATTCTTGTGGCACAAGTGCAGAAAACTGGACTGCAGTGTAGGCGCATCTCCAGTGTCTACTTCTTCAGGGGAAGATCAAAGAGTGGGGAGCGCCCCCCATGGCAGACACTGCAGAATGCGCCCCTTAGTTTTACTAGCCAGCCCAACTTGAACTTGACCATGGAGCCTGCGCAGTCTGCGTGTAATCCAATCCTTGGCCCCGGCGGTGCAGATCTGTCACAATGTTTGCTTTTAGCACAAAATGTGCTTCAGTGCGCGATGAAATTGCGCACGAATTAGTTTGGTGGTTGTTGAGCCAGCCGCTGGCTGAGGCGCACTGCGTTTCACACACAAGGAACCTGGAAGAAAATAACAATTTAGACTCTCCTCACTAAGGTGGCCCCTCCCGTCTCCGTTGCTTCAACTTGGCCTTGAAACGGGATGACGCAGCTACCAGAGAGTTAACTCGTTGACCTTGGAGCGAAACGAGTCCTGATGACTATACAGCTGGAAATCTCTGCTGTAAGAACTTCTTTTATCGCACTTCCCTGCTCCATCCCGCACACCCTACGCTATTACACGAAGGGCTTAGGGTATGGCTTACCATTAGTTCAGCAGCAGCAGGGCAACCCACCAGGTGCAAAGCCCCGATATTTCACAAGAGTGCATGCAATTCTTTAGTCTGGTATGTGGGTCCCTGGCATCTTTGAGAAAGGTGATATTTACAAGTCTGCCTGGTTGCAAATGTTTTTTCTTTTTTTTTTTTTCTTTTTTTTTGCCAGAGTGCCGCTGTCATCAGTCCCCACTGCATGCTCATGTGCCTCTGTTTTCTCGCTGCTCTCCACTAATTTTAGCCTCTAATAATGAGCTATTGAGTTATACTGCCGGCAAGATCATCCTATTCACATTTCTGCCCTCAGTTTTCAGGGTTTTTTTTTTAAATTTTTTTTAAATTTTTCCCACAACCGCCGTTCAAATAATGATGTGTGGATACAAACGGGCATCCCGTTGATTTGCATGTAATTGAAGGCGTGAGACACATAGGTCCCGCAGTGAATAAGCCCAATGTTTTAGGAGTTTTGTAGTTTTACAAATCTCAGTATAAGTTAAGTTGCTGCCTTTACCACACCTGGTTGACTAGAAAAATACCTGCACGGAGACAGCGGGCCTTACGTCAACTCAACTACGTCTGCAATGTTTTTTTGAGTTGTTTGTCTTTAAATTGTTCATCCCGTGGAGTTTTGTTTTGTTTTGTTTTTTAATTAAACTATCCAAGTCTTCATTTTTTCATTAAATTCCAGGTCGTGAACGCCAAACTGTGCAGGCCTTTCCCCTGCAAATGCCTTAAAACCAATGCTACTTTGATAATAATGGTTTTTAAACTATTTTGCAAGTTTCAAAACTCAATAGAAAATTATTAGGAAGATAGGAAAACAGTCCATGCAGAGGTATTTGATTTCTGAAGTAACTAAATGCAACCATTCTATTTCAATCTCCACATTCCGACAACATTTTAAAACGGGCGAGCCATTTCAGTCTCTATCTTTATAACCAGACAAACAAACAAGGAAAAATCACCTTGAGGTTAAGAAAAAGAAAACCCAATCAGTCGTTTTGTCGCGTTTTATTGACAGAGCTGCAGTTTTAATGACATTTACAATTTCGTCTTTGCTTTAGGAGTGCAGAAAGAGCAAAACCTCTGTAACGCAGCTTAACAGGTGCACATATTTAACCTCACTCCATTGCTCAAAATGTATATTTACAGTTAAAAAAATGGTTACGCTACAATTTAGAATGCAGTGTTGCATATTTGGGAGGAATTTTAGCGCTCACAATGCTATTATTGAAAAAGAAAACAAATGCACTGAAAAACCTACTTCGCTAAAAAATATTTTATTTAAATTTTGCAAAAATAATAATATAAAAATCCCCAAAACACAACAACAATAATAATAATGTGTGGATCAAATTAAAAATGTAACGATGATGCTAGATAAGGAGAAAATGACTTATTGTCGGCCTGATGGCATTTAAAAGCAAATAATACTCGCTGCAATCGGACGGTGGCTTCGGATCAGAAATACAACAGATGTGGAACCGACTGAACATGCAGTGAGAGGCAGCGCAGATCTGTATATTTACGGAGGTTCTCGCATGCCAATAAAGTGATTTCACATGCAGCTTACAGGCTATAGTTTAGCAGGCTGTTAACGCAACGTTTGAGCCCACGGCGAGAGAAAGTGAAGCACAGCGAAAAGTTGCAGCAAATGTGTCAGTCAAGAGGGAACATTATTGGGAACACCGTGGGAGTAAGGATTTCCTAGAGAACTGTAGACCTTTAGTTTAGACTGCATGTGTGTCGTCCCCCCCCCCCCCCCCAAAAAAAAGAAAAAAGAATGAAGTGGGCCAGCTTTCCTTGTTACTTTTATGCAGTCCGTCATAATCACAGTGCAGGCAGTCGTCCAGAAAATATGGAAAAGACAAGTGTGTGACCGCCTTGTGGTTCCCTGCTTTAACCACAAAAACATACTGGCTCTTATGTTTTGACAGCTTTTTTTGACAAAAGCACGTGCGATCAACACCAACATTTGACTACACGTTCTTAGCACCCTGTTTTATGTCCCAATTTATGTTATTAAGGATATAAATTTATAGCTGGGCATAACTTTATATAGACTGCTTTACCAAGGCTTCATGGGCTCAGGCCGCGGATCAAATGCGCTCTTTCTTTCTCTGACTGCATAACTTCAGTGCCAGTATCAGAGCCTTGATAATGACCTCAGAGAAAAGCCTCCAGGCTCTGCTGCCAAATCCCAAAGCGCAGTCTTAGAAACTTTGCAGGATGCTTGAAATAGATCAAGGGGTGCACGTCAAATTTATGCCATTTAAATTCACTTTGATTTAGTGGAACTTACAGATATAAGATTAATCACCGTTTAGTCTTTCATTTTTTATCCCGCTTACGTTTGTGTGTAAATCAGAGAATACAATGCAAATCCGACAAGAATTCAATAGTGAATTGTCTAAGCGTTTAAAAGGTGTTTCTAACGAAGGTTCCTGCCACACGATTTAAGCACAAGCCAGTGGTGAATTGTGCGTCTCCTCGGCGGGCACTGGCCCCCTCCTGTTGTGTGTTCATTGTACTTTGGGATGTCTCGTGTCTGGACTGACCACATGGACGCGCAGACAGCCCCCATGGCTGGTCTTCTTACCAGAGGAGAGTAACATGAACAATTAAAGGACAGAACGGAGATTAAAAACACGATTCCTGATTTTTTTTCAAGAGTCTCTCTGAGACAAGAAACTTAAAAAAAATGGATAGAATACTTTTATTAAATGCAGCTTGATTTAACATGAACAAAGTCCATATGCCACAGTGTGGTTTAACGCAACCGTGTTTTTTGTTGTTGTTTTGATTTTGTTTGTTTTTTGTTTTTTTAAAAAAAAAGCTTTTCCCGTATCGACGAGAACGCCACGAGGCAGTGTAATCAACAGGCCGGGCCTTGTAGCGAGACTCATAAATATTGTTGCATATTGCTGATGAATGATTTCATTACTTGAGCTTTCTTGTACGATGACTTCAGAACCAACCCCGACCAGCTCGTGTTGAATCCTCTTTACTTCAGCCTTACAATTATTCAAATCCACCGAATGCAATAACTTTTCCATTTGACTACTAAATAAATGTTGCATGTGACGCGGTTTATGGGTCTAAACGGAGATGTATTTGAAAAGGTAGAGCCTTTGCAATCCAAATCCATGGAAGGAACAGATTTCCCTTTGATCTAAAAAAAAAATAGACAGCAGCCTAGTTCTGAATGTCATAATCTTTCACTTTAATAATAAGCGTTACAAACCCACGTTTAATGGCTCATTTGAAAAAACAAAACAAAGAAAAAACTTGGTAACGATAATCTGCTATTTATTTTACATTTTTAGTTACACTCAAAACATTAAGATTAAATCTCTTTGGGTGTTCTCTCTTTTGGATAAATGTGGAACTCATTAAAAAGAAGAGAAAAAAATATCCATCCCAAATACTCTCTCTCCATCTGCATCATATGCCTCTTAAATCAAGCACCTCCCCCCAAAAAGATAAAACATCAAGCACACTTTTTATTTATTTCTATTTTTTTTTAACACAAACTGCTGTCTTAAGCTTCCTTTTGTTTAACAACCTCAGTCCATCCCTTTTTTGTCGCCCGGTGCCAGCAAGTCTACGGTTCACAATATAAAACCAAACTGCCTAAATCCGTGTTTACTGTTTATTAATATCTAGTTTCACTTGATATATTATCGAAGTTAACGATGTGTTGGAATTTACTGTACAGTTGTTCATATTTTAGATAACAAATGTGACGGAACAATTTTTAAAAATTACTGTTCTCATATAAAGTATTTGGCTTGAAGCTAAACAGCTCCATCCATGAGTAGCAGCTTCTCTTTGGGTGTTTAGTTCCCCAGTCTCATAGCAGAAACAGTACACACGGGGACATGTAGGTGACAATTTATGGTGGATTTGGAAAATCTGGTAACAACCACGAGGGAAAATCCACCAGGTCCTACTGCAGTGAATAGACGGAGAGCCACTGGTCATAAACACTAACCAGCAGACCAGACACACACACACACACACACACACACACACACACACACACACACACACACACACACACACACACACACACACACACACACACACACACACACACGTTTTCTTTTTCACACATGTCTACCAAAAGAAGAAGAAAAAAAGAGAGAAAGAAACACCCCGAAAAGAATAATAAAACAAATCCCCAGCCCTATCCTTTTTACATTTCCAACGCTGGGATTCAAAGGTATAGGCCTACGTGCCACCCAGAAGAAGAAGTAGAAGAAGGAGCGGGTTCGAACTAGTTCGCAAGAGTAAACAGGGGAGATAACAAAATGACAGTAAAAGTTAATGTCCTCCAATAGCGTTCATTGGGACAGGAATTCTCACCCCCCTTCCGCTCTTTTCAAGAGCTCAGACGGTCTCTTCAAAGCCTGAATAGGCCGAGGGACTGGATGGCTAGACAGCAACATTCAACTTGACCTTGGCCTCCAACCGCGTTTACGTCCTATGCAAAAACACGCACGCACACCATGTCGAGAGCTTTTCTGATTTCTGATTTTGCATACTGTAAACATGTCTGAAGTCAAGTGTATAAAATAATCCCCCACAACACGAGATTATCTCTCATGCCCTCTTTTCTCTTTTTTAAAACTGCTATCGAAATACACAAGTGAACCCTGTCTCCTTTTCAGAACTACACGCATGCGCCTCATTATACGTGTTTATATATATTATATATGTGTTATTTCAATACCTCCAAGTTACTAGGATCAAACTTTTTTTTTCATCTTACACGTCCTATCGGATAAAGCGCAAACAGAGGCGTATCAGCGGGAGACAGAAGTACCCTGTTTAATTCCGTGTATAGCGGTGCAATGCACAGACTTTATTTTTACACTAAGAAGGTTCTGTTGTAAAGAGTGTTATAATATTAGAATTTGTACAGCGAGGCAAACAAAGGCAGGTCAGTATGCATGCGTAAAGGCTAAAAGCGTTGCATATGAGTCATATGTAACTGCCTGGGTCACAACGGTTTTCTTTCTTTTTTTAAAAAAAATTGTTGCATACCTTTAAATAATCGACTCTTGTTTGCATATTATATGTGAAAATAAGCATTTCTCCTCTCAAAATGACGAAATTCTATCATTTGGATGCATGAAACCTAAATGAGCGTAAGCACAGATTCATGTAAATTGTACCTTACGTTCTGTTTTGAAATTAATGCACATCATCCATGCTGGTTAAATCAAATATGACAAAAGTCAAACCCCTCGATAGGTGCAGTCACCTTCCCTTCGCCGCATTTTTCTCCATTTAATTATCTGCTGATGTTTACCGTCCTCTTTGCATAGCCCGGTCACGTGACCACATCTGGACCAATAACAGCGCCACATCTGCGCTCTTGTGCGCGTCAGAGTGGCTTTACTCTCCGGGAAGCAGTATCTCCCTTTTTTCAGTCTGAGGGCTTTTTAAAAAAGAGCCATAAGCTTCAATGTTGGATGCCGTGCTATGACAACGTCACTGCTCCTCCGTCCTCGCTGGGTCGACCCGTCGGTGATGTTCCTCTACGACAACGGCGGCGGTTCCGATGAAGTGAGCAAGAACATGGAGGGTTTTGCTGGTGGCAACTTTGCTGCGAACCAGTGCAGGAATCTGATGGCGCACCCCGCATCCCTGGCACCAAGCACGGCGTACTCGTCCAGCGACGTGCATACCTCCGGGATGGGCGAGCCTGTGAAACAGTGCAGCCCCTGCTCTGCAGCTCAGAATTCGTCCAGCGCGTCCCTGCCGTACGGGTACTTCGGTTACCCGTGCAGAATGTCGCATCACAGCAGCATAAAGTCGTGTGGAGCGCAGCCCCCCTCCGCGTATGGGGAGAAATACATGGACACGTCCGCCTCAGGCGACGATTTCGCCTCCCGGGCAAAGGAATTTGCTTTTTATCCAACGTATCCCTCTGGCCCGTACCAACCTGTCCCCAGTTACCTGGACGTCCCAGTAGTGCCAACTATCAGCGCGTCTTCAGAGGCCAGACACGAGTCTCTTCTGCCTATGGAGAGCTACCAACCGTGGACTCTCGCTTCCAACGGCTGGAACAGCCAGGTCTACTGCGCCAAGGAGCAGCCTCAGCCCGGACACATGTGGAAATCCTCCATACCAGGTAGGCATGTGCCTTACACAGAATCCATCCTTTACAGGAAGCAGCTTTTTGACAATTTAAGTCCGATAGTACACACAGCAAATCCAGTATGTATGGTGCAGTAGTACATGGCGTGTTGATAAAATCTCCCTCACTGTGGGAAGAACATCTCAAATGTATGACAAAACAAATGTAAGCGACAATACAGCAAAGGGCGTTAAAACGACTAGATTAATATGAGGACGCTTTAAAATGCGCTAAGTTGCGTTTTCCTTTGAGAAAATTACACAAATACATTTTTCTATTGTTTTATCAATCACTTATCATTAAAGAGTCAAGCCTGTCCAGTTGGTTTGAGGATTTCTCATTTTCATCAATAACCTCAAACATCATGTTTTATTTTATTTAAAAAAAAGGTTGAAAGTGTGTCACTCAACTATTTACATTTTCTTTTTTTCTTTTTTTTTCGTGGGAGGGAAATTTTATTCTGAGAGTAAGTTTAGAGGCAGATTATCACATGTTCTTTTGTCTCTCTCTCTCTGTATTTTTTTTCCTTCTCAGACGCAGTGTCTCACGCCGGGGGAGACTCCGGGTCTTATCGACGTGGAAGAAAGAAGCGCGTGCCATACACCAAGGTGCAACTGAAGGAACTCGAGCGCGAGTACGCCGCCAATAAATTTATCACAAAGGACAAAAGGAGGAGGATATCCGCTCAGACCAACCTGTCCGAGCGACAGGTCACGATATGGTTTCAAAACAGACGCGTAAAGGAGAAGAAAATCGTCAACAAGCTGAAAACTATCAGCTAGTTTCTTTTTCTTTTTTCTCTTTTTCTCTTTTTTCTTTTTACACATTTTTTGATTTTTAGATGACGGACAAAATCTATGGGAAATTAAAACACACACACACACACACACACACACACACACACACACACACACACACACACACACACACACACACACACACACGGATTAGGGCAAGCAGCTCCTTCATGACCGATTATGATTCATATGTATGTAGGCAAATGTTTTCCCGGAGCTCCCCAGACAAACTTTCCGGACCCACCTCTTCCTGCTACTTGTTGTTAAATATTGTTCAGAGACTCAAGTGGGAGAAAAGAGAAAATGTATAGCTGCAGTAGGCGTGACTTCTTCTTCTTCTTGTTAATATTATTATTATTTTCTTTTGGCATGCTCACTCTCAAAGTGACCTCAGGTGTGTGCGCCACCGAGCTACACCTTTATCTAGACTACAACTTTTTAACGAGAGTGATAAATGGAAGATTCACAGGAAGTGACGGTGTGACAAATTTGGACCTTGTGGGATGTTAAATATTAATCAATCCCGGCTTCTTCTTCTTCTTCTTTTTTTTTTAAAAACCTACCCACATGTTTAACTTGTATGAAGTATAGTTTTATCATATGAATCCGTGCTCTCATGCATATTCAGTCCATGGTGCAATTCTTATTATCATGCTTAGATAATCGTCATATGATATGACTGATGTGTGTTCATGTCAATCATAGCTTTTATAATGTGTGTGCGTATTCTTGTGTTTGTAAATAAGTGTAAAAGTAAATTCCGGCGTGATATCCAGGTTGTGTGTGAGTCCCAATATGTCGGCGTTAAAGTCCGTCCCAATAAAATATGGACTTGGTTGAATTTTATCTAAGTTTGTATCCTTTGAGTTTATTTGAGTGATTATAGCTCAATTTAATATAAACATTATTTTTCCTTTAAACGTATTTACCTTACGTAAGAACAAAAAAAGGCGAATTTTCCTTTTTTACGAAATAGGAATTTAAAATACGATGAAGGCCCGCAGATTTGCTGTAGAGACGCACAGCCAGCTTTTACAGTTATACTATCTCGTAGTGGCTTTGCTGGGTTTGAGGTGAACTTTATCCAGAAATGCTATATACAAATTATATTTAGAAAGTCAAATATTTGAACTGTGCTGTAGACTCCCGTTTGGCTGTGGGATTAGAGGAAATAAATCAGTTGAGGCTGGTCTGTGCTGAAATATAAGCTTACATCGCCATCTAGTGACGACTGTGGAAAATACTGTAGTGGTCAGGACATCCCATTCAAAGCTTAGAGGCCTGAATAATAATAATAATAATAATAATAATAATAATAATAATAATAATAATAATAATAATAATAATAATAATAATAATAATAATAATAATAATAATGAACTTAGTCAGTAGCCCTAGTGTTTTAGCCTTGACTTTGACCACGCGGGAGAATAAACATACGCAGGAGGAACAAGTGGAACCACAATTTACTTTTTATTGAAGACATATTAAACTTTGCGATATGTCCGAAGTGCTCACACGGACTCACTGCACACTGGAAGCTATTGATTTAATATTAAAGTTTTTTTCTGTGTGTTAAAGTCAAAGTTAAGCGTTTGTGAAAGAGCGCCGAGATTGTGTGTTTTTTTTTAACTAAAATCAAAGCAAACAAAAATGTATATTAATATTTATATAATTTGCAAAAAGCCCAAATATTTTCCGGATTGATGAATCAGAAAGTTTCTTTTGGCAAAGTATTCACCTTCGTTGGTCTTTGTTGAAAATGTGAGAGAACAAAAAAACAGTGAACACTTATGAGAATCCCCGTATCTGTTTGATTATGCTTTGTTGTTTTAAGTAGGCTTACATTGAAACTCCCTTTAAAAGGTCTAAGAGAATGCCTTAGAAATTTCGACCTATACCCAACGACTGGATTGCAGAGTTTATTCAGAGGGTTACGTGTTTGGTGTCTTCCCGACAGCACTGTTTCGCACGGAACTGTTTCATTTCAAAACAATGAAAAATAAAAACATGGAAATAAATAACATATTTAATGTGTGCTTAGATTTATTTTCCTAAATAAAATGTGAATTAAAAAGGTCAGAATTTCTAGGTATGGTGTAAATGTTATCGTGTACATTGTGTCTGTCTGTTAAATTGTTATCCTTAAATACTTTCTTGAGAGACTGCCAGTCGTGAAATCGCAGACATCGCTATAGCCACTGGGTTAACCTTAAGGTTTAATAAAAAATAATAAATTAAATATTTAAATGTTGTTATATATATATATATATATATATATATATATATATATATATATATATATATATATATATATATATATATATATATATATAGATAGTTAGATAGATAATTATTATTAATTTAAACATCTTATTTCATCTTATCATGTTTTTATCACCTAATGACGAGGACAATGTTGTTAATTTATTATTATTATTATTATTATTATTATTATTATTATTATTATTATTATTATTACTTACTTACTTACTTACTTATTTACTTACTATATAGTTTATTCATTAGCATAATCAATATCCTCTTTGTTGTTTGGTTATAGCCAAAACCCCAGTCGCTTAGTCTGACTAAAAATTTCAGCCTTATTTGTGTAGGTCTAATATCTACTTTATGTTCCTTTTTTGTTTGCTGTTCTTAGGCTTTGAACAGATTTTGATCAGCGAGTTTAATTTACCATTCATACGGTATTTACTTTCGTTTGCGCGTTAAAAACCCACCTTAGTAGGATGAAAACAAACATTTGCTATGGGTTGCATAAAGTAAGTCAACAGTGGGCCGGACTATGAACCGTTTTTAAATGCTCTGTAGTGCCATATCTTGTGCTCCTATCACGCACATGCCCAGCTGGCTGATCAGGACAAACACCAGAGCCATGTGAGACAGCAGTCAGAGAGCAGGAAATGTGATGTTACGTCTCTGCCACGTTTTCTGACGTCGGCGCGGCGGGGCGCGCACGTGTTAAACAAGCACATAGATGTGGAGAAAAGTTTGATGTCTGACTCCAGAACGCGCCTCTGCTCCCGAAAAACACGCACAGGAAAGCGTTGAAGAGGCGGAAGCTGCGGAGCGGAAGTTACTTGTGGCATTACCTAAGTGTAAGTTTATTGGCTACGAGGAAGTAGAGCGTGTTGCTATTGGCTTAGTGAAAACCAAAACAAACACGAAAGTCCCGCCTGCAGCCTGAGAAACAACGTGAGAGTCCAAAGCTCAAAGCACAATGCTCCGCCTACCCCTCTCTCCTCGCGAGAGCTATCTTTGATTGGACCGTGGCTAGAAAACTCTGGAGGCTGGACCGCACTGTGTTCAAAAATTGAATTCTGCTGCCACACTAAGGATAAAGAGTGTATTACAGCTTGTTTTAGAGAATAAAAAGGTTTCAATTAGCATGTTGTAGAATGTCAAATAAACTAGAGAATGAGTTTTGAAAGCGCAGAAATTTCAACGCGTTTCTATTTTACTATCAGCTTTTAATTTACACAGTGGAAGGTAATGATAAAACAAAAACAAAACAAGCAATGGACAAAAGTCACTGTTAGTGTTTTCTTTAAATAAAAAATGCGTCCTATGAAATAACACTGGACAATTTGACATGCTTAGATTGTAGAAACTGTGTTGTACACGATGCACAACATCACTCCACGCGCTGTCAGCCGTGAATGAGCTCTGCATTCAGGGCCGGCTCTTTGCTTTGCTCTTTACATTGACCTTCGCTGTCTCTGAGCATAATGGAGGACAGGCCTGCAACCTTCACTTAGCCTGCAGTGCAGCTTTCAAGCTTGATAGCGTGATTTTGGAAGATAATCTTGTAATACAGCACAAAGACCCCAAGCGGACATAAGCTTACCCAAGACCGTGACAGCGGGCCAATAGAAGCACTTGACCGAGATTATATGAAAGCCTCCTCCATGCCCCAGTCGGCGCCTCAGTCTTTATAGACAGAGCGGGTTTCCTGTCCGGATATCAGATCATCTCATTTGGTTTCATGTATAAATGCCCCAAAATGTACTGTCTTCATTCACGAAGGGTATACAGACTAGATTTAAGAAGGATGTACCGGCAAGGATGCGTCAGTCAAAGCTAGCCACTCGTTTGTAGGTTTGCGAACACCCCCAGCACAAAATTGTTCATTTTAAATGGTGGTCAACAATAACAAAGATCATTATACATAATATGTCGAATCAATTGTGTGATCAGTTGATCTGTGATAACTTGAATTCTTATTATGTGGGCAAGTCGAAAAGACTCCACGGAAACGAAAGAAATACATCTGTTGTTGTTTTTTAGAACCTGCTGTCCTTCTCTTATATAAATAGCAAATTCACTGAATCATCTTACCTGATTTAGAAGATTCATTTATAATAAGTGAAGCAAATTGTGGGAGTTTCACATTTGTTTGTGAATCCACGTAAAGAAAAAAAAAAGAATTAAAATCCACTTGACAGTTTAAAGTATAATCCGTTATTTCACGATGATTTGGTAACCATGAGGGCCATTTATATTTGTGAACGAAAGTAGAATTTTTGAAGTCGCCCATTATTATTTGAGCTTAGATTCAGCAATTAAACAAAAGAAAAAAGAAAGAAAAGAAAAGAAAAAAAAAGAAAAAAGAAAAAAAGCAAGAAACTCGGCGTTGCGTCCGCAAGATGTCAACATCTTGAGAAGATCATTTCAGCGCCGAGCAAGCTGAAAAAATATACAACAGAAAAGGAAAATACTGAAGGTTAATGTGGTGTAAAAATGTGACTTTTTAGTAAGAAAGAAAGAAAGAAACGCAGGTCGGGATTTGCGTTATTTGACGCACACTGCGCCTGTTTTTAGACCCCAAACAGATTTTTTCTCTCTCCTCGTTTAAGTAAAACTAAACGTCGCATGGTCGTGTAATTTTATCAAATGTCCTTTCAAAGCGATCGTTTTTTTCATGTTGTGGGAGATCGCAACTAAACACTAGAACTCAACCAAAGATCTGGCGCATGTAGGCTTCTAGTTTTATTTATTAGAGGACTGAAATCCAACTGGTTACCTATAAGAAATAAAATAACTAAGATCTTCTAAGAATACTCACAATTTCTGGGTTTATTTGCCGAACGCTTTTTATGTAAAAAAAAATGAATTTTCTATTTCATTATTCTATTTTGTACTTTGTGAGGAGTTTTATTTTTATTAATGAAGATGAAATCCTTTAATTTCGCTTTACTCGCGTCTTGGTTCTTTCTCGTATTCCTTGTTATTCTTTCAAATGACCTCTTTGTAAATATTCTTTTATTCCCCACACCACTTTATGTCCTTTTGTCCAGTCCCGCTCCTCCTGGCGCCTTGTTTCTCATGACACCCTCTGCAGGCTAATCCAGCCTTGTGATTCTCCCCTGACTAGCCGGAGGCGCTCCCGTTGACCGTGGAGTTGGTCAGTTTCGCCTTGGAGCCCTTGTGTGGTCCGCCAGGCCTCTCTGTCATCGCCCTCGTTTCTGTCACCTGTGGATAAATCAACAGATGTTCGCTTAATCGGGTTCACGTTTGCTGATATATTCCAGCTCGTTCGTTTGTACGCAACCAAGTGCGAGCTCTGATTGTTTCATGTTTCAGTCTGATGGTTTTATAATCCCCCAGTAAGATGGTGGCGGCTGAGCAAGCCCATGTACAATTCAAGTTCAAAAACACTTTATATATTAATGTAGTGCGATTTTTTAGGACACACAAGCAGACGAATTTGCAGTTTGAAGAACTGCTTTGGCGAAACAGAAATAAAGGAAGCCATGATTAGTCTAATCTAGGCTAATCTGTTGGCTATTTTGGTAGTGCAGTTCCCGGCTGGTTTATGCGCAATAAAGCAAAGTGTTTAGTAAAATTGTGTTTTATTGAAAATATAGGAACACGCTCATTAAAAGGCACAATCAAACACCTGTGTTCTTTTTGTGTTGGTCGACTGTTTGTGTATTTGTTTAGACTAAGGAAGATTTTGAGATGAAGAATCTAGTCAATAGATCCTCTGAGGTGCAGGTGTGGTGGCCTATTTCTCAGCCACAGAATGAAAACAAAAAACAGCCTGTAGTAAAGCTCTGAGCTTTTTCTTTTCCTTGAAGACTGAAACTACAGGAGGTTTCACTGCAGGAGATTGAATACTCCTATTTAGCCCCCTTTACGGCCTATAGGGCCTACCTGACAGGGCGTTAAACTGTACTTTCAGATCCTCCCCACACTTGATTGTTTACTTGTTGTCTGACAAGGTTTTATGGCACAAGGATTGGGCAATCTACACGTCGCATTTTCGTCCTGACTACAAAAAAAGAAAAAAACGGAAAAACAATGCCAAACTATGCCACTATGCCAAACCAAGGACTCTTATTTTGAAGTGTTGCTATTTTATGCACAATTTTCTTTAATTGCGTGTTTGTTCTAAAAAAGCAAATCCAATGTGTGTTTATGCGTGCTGTGTGCGTTAAAGAAAACACAACAAGGAAACTTTAAGGTCATAAAAACGAGTGCCCTTGAGTAAAGTCACTTATTTGTCTGTCTTGGTGTCAAATCTATTGAATAGTCTCGCGTGGTTATGTCTTATACCCCAACCCCCTTTATTATTACTATTATTGTTATTATTATTATTATCATAAAACTTATCAGCTAGATGCTGACTGTGGATACTAGGCACAAGACAAAGCTGAACTCTAAGGGGTCGCTTTGAGCACGAAGTCACACAAGGAGTGTGTTGTTTTCTCTTCTATTAATAATTTGGATAAAAACCACAGCAGACGGTTAGGGCCCACAACTCTAATAACAGACATACTATTAGCTGCTTGCAATTATAAATTCACGTTATCAGGCAATCTTGCGACTCAAGGCATGAGTGGATGCAAAGGCAATTAAATGGAACTCCATCCGGGGCAAATGGAGCCCTTTGCTCTTTGTGAAGGACCCCCTCTCTCCCCGAACTTGAAGTCGACCGAAGAGACAAAGCTTTGGCTTTGAGAGCTTTTACGCAGCGCCAGACGGCAGTTTTTTTTCTGACCAAAAACAACACACGAAAGGCGGACTGAGGATCCACAGAACGACTTCCTTTAACGAAAGCACATTTGACATAAATCTGGCTCTCAGCTCACTTGTATCAACTGTTTTATGATCACTGTCTTTGTTAAAATTAACAAAAATTGTAATATTTCTAGACATTTCTTAGAGAAATACCGATTTATTCAAAGGAGAACTCTTACCTTAGCTGTGTACAGACACATGTTTCTATGTTGCTGAAATTCCCCAGCTGCTGACTTTGAGTCAGTGTAGGTGGTGACTTCCTATCACGCTTGACCGATTTTGTGGTGTCTGTCTGGCTTGAGGGGAAAGGCGCACAAGAATACTAGAGCAGCTATAAAAACCCAGGTCTGTGCAGTGCTGGCTTTGGTTTTCCTGGGCATCCTGTCCTCAATTACAGCTTAAAAGCTTCGGCACAACTCTTAGAATTTGTCTGGATTGACCGAGAGGCGGAGCGTGTGACCGCAAAGACACTCGAGTTGTTTGTGTCCCTGCAATTTATCCACATTACACTGCCTGTAAGGGTCTGGAACGATTCATATCAGGTTTTTTCCGTTTTTCTTTTTGACACAATCGCTGGGTTCTAGTATTAGTTGGTTCTCGCACAGTATTATTAGTATGTATGATATTTCAAGGTCATGTTTCACATGTGCCATCAAGAGCCCCTCGAATCCCTATATGCACATTGGGCAGTGGGGGCAGACCAGCCGCGGCGGTCTTAATCCGAGCTCAGGTCTCTCATTCACAGCACATTAGAGTCAAGTTGCAGCCTCTCCAAAACAAGCTCCACGGTGGCCTCAGAGCAGGGAGCCGGGGAATGTGCACTGTGGCGTGTTTCCCCAATTCAAATAGCAGAAATTTATTTCACAGGATTCAACACATTTCTTATCTTGTTTTACTTTAGTTTCTGTGAGGAATAGACTCCATATGACCATATGACAATCTTAACCATTTGGATTATCTACATCCAATACTTAAAAATATTCATAGAGTACATTAGTTGCTAACATGTTCCGAGCTATAATTGTAAAAATACTGACAGCGCTGTTATTTTAAAATAATCCATTAATATGTGTTTAGAAACGATTTTACACGGTGGTGAGATTTACGTAAATGTTTTTCGTTGTTCATCTGAGTAAAAATATCACGGAACTGGTGGAAGTTATTATTTGTCAGTACATAATGATATCTAAATGTCATGTAAATTTCTGGACGCCGTCTTCTTGCTTAACAGTGAACATTTGGATACATATTTGGACCAAAATGCTGCGAGATCGCCATGCGTAAAAGTGGAGCAAGCTTGACTGTTGCAACTTTAAAAGCTGCCAGCAGATGCATAAAATTGTTAACTTGAAGCAAAGCAGAAGAGCGAGGCGAAACCCGTTAAAAATGGAACAATGTTGTTATTCAGCAACAAGCTAATTAAATATGGACATTGAAGCATTCTATATTTAGGCAACAGACTGTACCTTTCAGCTGATGAGTATTTTTCTCAACAATTGATCGCTGTTGCTTGCGGAATATCTGTCAGTTTCTTCTAATGTTGAGGGTACGTATTAACTATCACAATAATTTCAAGTAAACGTCTTAATATTATTATTTGATAATCCATTAATGGCACAAGGTTTTGTACACACACTGTGTGTTTTATGTCTTGAAGTTAGAAACTGTTCCTCGAGCTACCTATTTTAAAGACGTTTTGAATTTATCCTGTCAAAATTCCAGTTTGGTCTTATAATGGTTCTAAGACAAGGCTGTGGCCAGCTGAAACATTAGCCGCTACTTTGAACATGACCCTGATAACCAAATGCCCACTCAGCCAAATGCTGTGCCGTAAAAGCCACCTAATGATGACCACTCAGACATTTCTAAAAGCGGACTTTACAAATAAGCTGTTTTCTTCCTCTGATAATGTGTTGTTCGAGTTATATAGTTCATATTAGATAGTTTGGACAATGTAGTGTTCATGATCCTTCTTTTTTTTTCATTTTGCTATTAAACAAGTCTTCATGCACATTTCCCCCCGAAAGACTGAAAAGTGATTTCAGCATCTGAGGTGTAAATAGACTGCATAAAACTTTGACTGCAACAGGCAGCATCCATTTATGGTTCATCATTCTCCTGACACGGTTGCATGTTAAGGAATTTATTTTTAAGCAAACATGGCGATAAAAGCACCAATGTCAAGCTTTAGGACACACGGCAGTCATGTCTCTTACACTCCTACACGCACACACTCTTTCCTGCAAGCGCACGCGCGACGTGGCGCGCGCTCACACACTATACGCGCGCACACACTGCACGCACACACAAGTGGGGCCTGAAAATCTGTCAATTTCTGCCACGTGACCTCCTCCTCCGTGGAGTGGATGGAGATGACTCTCACGTCAGCCTACGTCTCCCAATTTCTGCTTAGCGAACCTGCTTCAAAGAGGCAAGAGGCACGGCGCTTCAGAGCCATGTTCAGGGCGGTTATAGAGGAATCGTAGCCCAGCAGAGAGTTGTAGAAGTGGGTGAATACGATGATGGATTTTGACGAAAGGGTCCCCGTCGGATCGAACATGTATCTGCCCAGCTGCACGTATTATGTGTCGGCGGGCGCTGATTTCTCCGGTCTTCCATCGTTTTTGTCCCAGACCCCGTCCACCCGCCCCATGACATACTCCTACTCCTCTAACCTCCCGCAGGTTCAACCCGTCAGAGAAGTGACATTCAGGGACTATGCAGCCATTGATGCATCCGGTAAATGGCCGCACCGGGGGAACTTGCCTCAGTGCTACCCCAGCGCGGAGGACATGGTACACCGGGACTGCCTGTCAGCTCAATCCGCCGTCGTAGGGGACATGTTCGGTAAAAGCAGCCCAGCAGCCGCCGCTGCCGCATACCACCACCACCACCACCACCACGCGAGTGCTGGCTCCGCTGCTACCAATTTCTATGGGAATGTGGGCAGAAATGGAGTGCTGCCGCAAGCTTTCGACCAGTTTTACGAGACGGCGTACGGGAACGCGTCGGAGAGCTCCTCCGCGAATGGCTACTCAGGGGACAAAACGGCGACCAAGCCTCCCGGCTCCGTGCAGGAGGAAGCGCCATCGTGCCCGGACAGCGAGTCGAAGGAGCAGCGGGATGAAACGAGCAGCCCGGAGTTGTCTTCCGGCAACAATGAGGAGAAAACCGGCGGCAGCAGTACGTATTAAAGTCAGCGCCTCGGTTATGAGAGAAAGTTTGCAATCTTGCGCGCCGCTGTTAAAAATTTTATATGCTGTTTTATAAGCATATAAGGTTTATAGAGGGCCTGCAGACCCCCCACCCCCTTCCCACCCCCCAACAAAACTTTGTTATAAACTGCAGGATCACGTGTTTGGAGTTGAAATTGGCCGTGAAAGACACCAAGGCGGATATTTTTCTGTAAAACTCCCCGATGTTTACCAATATATATAATATATATATAATATATATAATATATTACCAATATATATATATACCCAGTAATGCCCAGCAATGAGTTGCTATACAGATCCGCGTTGATTATATCCACTTATTATGACCGTGCTTGTTTCACGGGTTCTTAGCGTTAAAAAGACCCCTTGCATGTAATTGAGGGTGGTGCCTCTGGTTTAAGGTTTAGCACACACGAGGTCTTATGTTAAAGCTAGCATGGAGCTGCTGTTCCTACTTGTACATTTCCCCTTTATTTGCTCTGTAAAAAACAAAAAACAAACAAACCAAAAAAGCTTTCACGTAAAACTCAATGCAGCAGAGTCTCATTTACCTGCGTCTACCAGAGGCGTCTACTTTAAAGTGAACTTGTTGTTTTCACTTGCTAGTAAAGGTCAAAGCCCAAGTGTATTGTCTAGCGAGCCAGCAGCGAATGGCTTGGTAATCTTTCCAGTGTAATATAATATCAGTATATATGACACTTGAAAGGTTGAAATGGGAAATATGTTATTAATGCTTCATGTTCAGGAAATCCTCTCATGCGTAATCTGGGCGACATCCCACCCGTATAAATCTCTTTCTGTAAAATAGTCACGGCTAATTTGAAGTGTTTAGATTTTCTGTGACGCCTGTATTTCTTCTTCTCCCTCTTCTATTTTTGTGGCTTTCAGGTGGACAGAGGACCCGGAAGAAAAGATGCCCTTATTCCAAATATCAAATCAGAGAACTTGAAAGAGAATTCTTTTTCAGTGTGTACATAAACAAGGAGAAGCGGCTGCAACTGTCTCGGATGCTCAACCTGACCGACCGACAAGTAAAGATCTGGTTTCAGAACCGTCGCATGAAGGAGAAGAAACTAAACAGAGACAGATTACAATATTATACGTCCAATCCTCTGCTTTAGGGGGGTCGGGGAGAAGACGGCCACAGCTCCATTAGTCCTCTGCTTGTGGGACTGGTTACCTTTACAGACTGACTGACTCGCCTGGCTGTGTCTCTCCCCGTGTACATTGTGTACCACATTGGCCGCAGCAGCAGCAGCAGCAGCAGCAGCAGCAACACTGCTCGATGGTTAATTTCAAGTTCGAGGACAACAGTATCTTGTGATCTGCAATACTCAAACAAAGAGGGAGTACGAACAGAGGCGGTCCGCGGACTTTGATTTCGCTCCTCATTGTCTCACTTTTGAAAATGTTGATTTTTTGACATCGCCAAGACTGTGTTTGCGAAGGCCTTGTTCATAATGTGACCTAAGACGCTTCATTTTCCTTTCGCGCGAGAAAAAAAAAGAAAAGAAAAAAAGACGTAATGAATTGACTGATCTAGTGTATTTTGTATTCAAAAGATCTGATTTTTTTTCTCCTGTTTTTCAAATCAGAAAACTTGTGGATTTAGGCTGATGGTGAATATCTTGCCAACCGAATCTATATTGGTGTGACCAAATAATGAATCCGACGGATGACAATGATGTGGGTTTTTTCTTGTTTTGTGTGCTTATTTATTTTGTAGCCTCTCGTTTACCATCTTACTTTGATGCCACGGCTATCCAAGCTAAAATCGGTTAATACACGCTGACTACTGGGATCCCATGTTGTAGTCTGAGCTGACCTCAAAACGAGCTTTTGTCGTATTTTCTGTGCCCTGCAAACCAAGGATTAGCAGACTAATTTTGTATTTTGCGTATCTTTCAATTTCCAAATCAATTCTAAGATGTCTCTTTTGATTTTATCAATCCAGTATTAATAATCCAGGTCTATGGGTCCGTGTGGATTTGCACTGAGGTACACGCCCCGAGATGTTCACAACAGGTAACCTTACGCGGTGGGCCCCTTCGTTTTAAACAAGATTTTCAGTTCACGATTCTTGAATCTTGACAATTGTCGTTTAAATAAAACAGAAAAAAAGAAGAGAAAAAGAAAGATGAAGATTAAAAAGATTAATTTTTAATCTTAATTTTTACCGTCAGGGCGAGGCTGGCCAGGATGATCACACTGAATTTAACTGCTTGGTCTGCCCGAAATATTGTGTATCATCATTATATCATTATATTTCCAAATAATAAAAAGTGGAATATTACCGAAAATCAACTTGACTTGTATTTTGTCAGTGACTTTGCTTTTTCAATGTGTGTGTGTATGTATATATGTATATATATATATATATATATATATATGTATGTATATATGTATATATCTCACACTTACAGCGCAGCAATCACAGTGAGCTACCTACAGGTATGAAACAAAACAACGGAAACAATGACTTTCAGTGAATTTAAAGGCTGAAATACGAAATATTAACCAAACAGTCGCACTCTCTACCACACTACTGCAGATTAAACTCCTCCTGTGTGAATGAAGCAAAATCAATAAATCATTAAATAAATACCCAACAATTCAGAGTCTTTGCCAGCTGTGTGCTTAGATAGGTTATACAAATATAAAAACAATAATAAACCTGAATCGATACTTAAATTATGTTTGTGCTGCTGTGCTCTCCAAACATTTTTCAGTCTCCCTTGCTGTATTTTGAGTTATATAACATATTTTGCAATTCTTGCATTCCATCTAAAGGAAATCATTGTTACTGAATCTTTGCAGATAGCTTATAGGTCACCTTTTATCTGTCACAGTCATATTTATTGTTGCCAGCATATTGCACCATGTGTACTTTATTCTCGAATCTTTTCTCTCTGCTTGTGTCTGTCCGTGTGCGCAAACTGTCATTTTGCTGATTGGCTTTGGGAACCCTCTCCAACTGGAGTCTCCTTTGGCGAGGGTCGCCATATTTGCTGTTGTTATCGCTGTGTTTATGGGAGCTAGCCGCAGCGCATTGGCGTTCATATATGACAGTCAAAAGGGCCATAAACTCAGGGAGAGAGGCTGAAGTTTATGGTTGCCTCTCGCTGCCATAGTCCGGCCTTGCCTTGCGCATCCTTTACTGCGCGCTGGAATTCCGTCCCTAATTACGGGACATCCTCCCCGTTGCCGCAGCAACGCGGCCATAAAAGCTGTCTGAGAGTCTGGAGCATTTGTACAATTGGAGTGCAGTGCAATAAACCGTCTGAGACCCAAGGTTATTAACTGTGTTACCAAGGAGGCGACAGCAACGACAGGCAGAGGACGGATAGGAAAAGCTTCTGCTCGCTCGCTGCACCGGCTTCATTTGAGAGGCTTTTCCCTGTAGCGTGGTTTATCCACTTCAAATCATTCCTGAGGAAAAAGCTGCACTTGGGATTGGACTCTCCTACCACCGGGCGGCGCTATTGGGACCAATGTCACGGCCCTGGATCTTTTGATCTCCAAACTCACCTTAAAAGCAAACAGGTAAAAGTCTGGACCTTGAATAGTTTTGCTCTGCACTAAAAAAAAACAATTGTTCATTGCTTGAATTCTTGCCTTGCATGCAAGCCCTGTTAGTCCGAGATAAGAGCCTCTTTTTTTTTTTAGTTTAGTTTCCACATTTTTCCTCTGGTGCCCAAAGGCTTACGCGCTAGAGAAAGTCTTCCTGGGGGCCCTAATAAGGCAGCACATCTGTGCCAAGGCTTCATGCTGCATGTGCTATTCATTTTGCTGGGCTAGAGCTTTTTAATGGTTGGAGTGTAGCATAGCCGCCTTGTACCTGGAGAGATCTGCAACCCCTCCCGAGTCTAACCACAAATGTTTTGTATTTCGGGAAACTCTGCCTTAATTATTAGACAAAGGTGGACACAGCTCGTACGTTAATGACACAAACTAGGCAGTGGGTGCTGGAAGGAAAACAAACGGTTTTATTTTTCACATACTAATGCAGCTCATCTTAAATCACAGTAGTCGCCTCTGTGATCATTCTTCTCCGTGCTCTTCCTCTTAAAGGAATCCATTAAAATCATTTGACGTCGTTCCAAAACACACAATTCCCTGTCTACGTGCCAAAGCTGTGATTAAAAAGGTCGATTTGATTGCGATAGGGCAGCAATCGCGTCTCCTTTTCCTTCCTGTAACAGACACTATAGGGCTGAGGTTTGAGGCTATTCTGTATCAGTCCAAGTGGCGAGTGGCTATTCTAAACCCTAATGCGTGTGGACCCAGTCTCTTTTCTCTTTCTCTCTCTCTCTCTCTCTCCTTTGTCTCTCGTGAAAAATAAATGCTTCCGCTTGGACGTAATAAAACGCCGCGTTATTGTTCATAACTGCACTCGGGACGAACATGATACGATTCAAACGGCCTCTTCGGCCACGATTATATGGGCCTGATCAAAGCCAGTGGTCAGACTAAACTGTGTTCAGGATATAATAGCCGGGCAGCTGTGAAAATGAAGATTTAATAGCTACAATTAATAACTGCAACACAACGGTATCGATAGGCCCCCATGCCACTACAACATCATGAAGTGTGCGGGCCAAAACACTTTAATACCAGGCACACATAATTAATTGAGGTATTTGGTTTCCCTGTTGGCTCATGTGTCCCACGTGCAACAGGCCACTGTGGGGACAAGCGCACATGATTTTAAACCTATTGTTGTTCGTTTATCTGTGTCACTGGGCTAACAGTGTTGTGGTTCATTTTATGTTTTGGGGGAAATTTTACAAACGGACACAAACGCTCCGGCCGCTCACGGCCTTTATTCTGAAATCTCAAAACGCCTTTTAAAAAAATACAATTCCATAATAGATCATTTTCTTCTCAAATTGGCCATTGCATTATATTCTCATGCGCATAAATAACCCGCATCCAGCCTCAGTCATTTAAGTAATTTGAAGTATGCTCGCACTGAGCAGCAGCGATTGACAAACGTCCGCCGTGACTCGGTAAAACTCCAAGTCAGTGTACATATAAATGACAGAAAACCTAAATGGGCTCAATTTATGAATAACTCCCGAATTTCCTCTTTTTTTTTCTTTCTTTCTTTCTTTCTCTCTGTTTTTTTATTTTTTTGCAAAACAAACTGGGGGGGTGTAAGGGCCACCTGGGCCTGGTAATGGCAAAGCTGGCCAAGATTAACTTCAACCTGGAGACAGAGCAATGGAGTGCACATGGCCAAGGACACGACAAGATGGAAGGAGAGTTTTATTGTGGACCTTATTGCCCCAAATTGGACAAACTGGATGGCTTGTGAATGTGGAAGCTTTATGTCGGCTTTACTGTGGCGCAAAGGGACTTTTCCCTCACAACAACGTGATCAATATTTTGGCAGATTAACGAATGTAAATTTGCGTATTGAAGTCCGCTTTGAGGTTTTTTTTTTTGAATGTTTGTAAGAAAGGAATCCAAACAGCGTAGTGCTGCATGGTGATATCATTTGTAGCGTTTGAGCAAAAGCACACGCAGGCTTGACCTTTTTACATGTTGCCCGTAATGATTGCTTGGATACAATTAAATACATTCTATATTTTGCGTTTTTGGAAAAAAAAACAGACAAAGAGCATAGTTATTGCGTTGTCTAATTTGAAATTGATAGATTGAAAAAACATGTGTTCGTGTTCTTAGTGTAAAATTTAAAATTATATGGACACAGGATTTATATAAAATTAAGAAAGTGCCTTCAGAGGCTTTGTTGGATGGAAAGTAGAATGACAGGGAATTTTAGAAATTTGGTTTTTAAATGATTTAATTATTTTAATTATTTTTCTATGTATTTGTGCATTCTTCAGTTGCGTTCAGACCCATCGACAATGTGTTTTCTTTGTCACGCAGCACTGCTTTGTTAATCTTCGCGAATTTTCCAAGAATTTAATATTTGCCCAAACTCTCAAGTGAAAAGTGATTTTGCTACAAACATGTACAAAGTGACTTAGAACAGTACAACTAAACGATCCGGACTAAAATGAAAATATGAACTTTTCAGAGGCATTATCTTCCGCATGTTTGATAGCAATCACTATATCTGTAGGCAACAATATTCCAAACACTTCTGTTTTTATTGCAGAGGAGCTCAGACTTGCTTTGGGCTGCAGGATGGACAACATAAAACAAGACATTTTGCCAAAGGCGCATTCTCCCTACAGTCAAAAAGACTTTATTACCGTTAAGCTTTGTCTTGTGTCTTTGTTGATGGGTTTCAGAAGGCTCACACGTTTTAAATTGATCTGACACCTTAAAGCCACACCGGCTTAAAGCGAAATTGTATAATAAATTGTATTATTTGCTTATATTTTCCCACTTACATCACTTTTATCGTTCAGGGGCTTGGCAGGTTATACATATAGTACGTCCTACTGTCCTGTATAGCTAAGCGTTGTGCTAACATTTGATTTGCATTGCATTTGTTGGAAAGTGGAAGTCAGTGCTTCAGGCCTTTGTGTACTTGTGCAATGGAAATAATGCTTCCAAAGCTTTTCTAAAGAACACATGCACGAATTACACAATTCAAAGACAGATGTTTTAAAACTTCTGAATCGTGTTGCACCTCGTCACTTCAAGGTAGCGCATAAGGAGAGGTGAGGCACTGATTGCTGTGCTGTCTTCTTTCTCTGCCTCAGCTCCAAGATGGATATCGTTACGTAGCCCCAGAGTGGGAGGGACTGCCCATCTTCCAGCTTTTCCATTGGTTTCACAGTCTGCTCGGCGGAGAGGGGGTGCCTCTAATCATATCCAGCATGTTTTGCACAAGAAATGTCAGCCAGAAAGGGCTACCTTCTCTCTTCGCCAAAATACACCACAATAATGTCATGTTCGGACAGCCCGTCAGGAAATGCATTTCTAGTGGATTCTCTGATCAGTGGCCGCAATGAGAGCGGCGGAGGTCACTACACCGGGAGCGCACTGTGCGTGCCTCACAGCACTGCCACAGAAGTGCCTTACGGACTACACAACTATGGATACTTCCCAGGTATGGGTAAGCGGAGCGAGGTGGGTCCACAAAACGTGGTTTCCGCCTCGGGCGCTTACATGTCCACCATGGAAATGTGGATGGACGCACAGAGGTCATGTCGGATGGACCAAGATCACCCGGTAGGTCCTCAGGTCGCGCCCTGCTCGTTCCCGCAAAATATAAAGGAAGAGAGCACCTACTGCCTGTACGAGCAGGCGAAGTGTCCTAAAGCCTCCACCGCAGAAGATCTCACATATTCAAGGTTAACTGGAGCCGGCCAAGGGTCGAGTTCTTGTACAGTTACCGATGGCGGCGGCGGGGGCTCAGTGCCTGTGCCGGGCTACTTCCGCTTGTCTCAGACGCACGCACATTCTCATAAACTTTACAACTCCAGCGGCCCCCAGTCGAACCCTTCCCATTCCCATTTTGGCCTACACCCCACTGCTCCAGCTCGCTTCCACACACCTCCAACCTCGACTTCTGCTCCAGCCACGGCACAGGAGGGGAGGAACACCGAGGGGCCCGTGTCCTCGGGAAACGCAGACCTGCAGCCTCACGCTGCGACTGGGACCGAGGAGGCACGCGACTCCTCGGATGGAGACGCCTCGTCAGCTGAAGAAACAGAGGAGAACGACAAAGAGAGAGCAGTACAGTCTAATAAAGGTAATGTCACGGTTCGTCTGCGCACTTTTGTTTTGTTAGCGTTCAGTTAGAGTGGGGCTTTTTAATGACACCTGTCAAGTTTTATTTTACTGGTCAGGGTGAGGTGACAGTGAAGACACAGGTCTGTAAACACTGTTTTTGCATATCTCGTTGTTTCTTATGCTATAAAGACAAGATTCTGCGGGAGGAACGCCCTTAAATAAGCGTGCATTTTTTCATGAATAGACAGAAATTGTACTGCGTAAAATTAAAAGAGAGAAGCAGTGATTATGAAGGCAAATTTAATTTTGCCTGATTATACAAACCTACAGAGTGACATGAAACTCTTTATTGTCGTTAAACAAGCACAACAAATTTAATAATACAAACCTACAGAGTAATATGAAATGAAGTACTTATTATACGATGCACGTTAAATACCTGAAGCTTTATCCAGTGTTGTTTTTTTGTTGTTGGCTGCTGCATAAAAAAGGGCCTAAATTTATTATTTAGGCTTTTATGTTTTTCCAGTGCTATAACGTTTCTGTAATTTGCATCCATCTATGATAGCAGCATAATGTTTGTGTCCCTGTTTACGATTGGCGGAAAATTTTGCATATGTTGCTATAACGTCAACTGCAAGTCTGATGAATCTAACAAAGAAACTATACTTTCCGCATCAAACACACACACACACACACACACACACACACACACACACACACACACACACACACACACACACACACACACACACACACACACACAGAGTAATCCTTTCATTTCGTACTTATAATCAGAAACATTTATGACTTGGTTTATAACACTCTTATACTCTGTTAATATGCAGCTAATGTTAAGTCTGTTTTACTCTCCACGTGTTTTATTATAAGGTCACTCATTATCTATTTAGATAATGTCAAGTTTTCAAATGCAGTTCATCAGTAAACTCTTACATCCACATTTTAACACGTCATAAAACATTTATTAAATGCACTGCTTACCAAATATAGGAAATTTAAGGTAAAGTGTTGCCTGTTGTTTTAATATGAGCGCAATGCAAACATATAGATTAAAAAAAAACTATGCTCTTTGTCTGCCTTTCTCTCTTACACACAGTGGAGTTTCTCATGTTTACACTGCGTAAACCCGTTTATTTACCATTTTCTTTAGGAGACACAAAAAGTGAAAGCACGGCCAACTGGCTGACAGCAAAAAGCGGCCGTAAGAAACGTTGTCCATACACCAAGCACCAGACACTAGAGCTGGAGAAGGAATTCCTCTTCAACATGTACCTGACCCGAGAGCGCCGCCTAGAGATCAGTAAAAGCGTCCACCTGACGGACAGACAGGTCAAAATCTGGTTCCAGAACCGCAGGATGAAGCTGAAGAAAATGACGAGGGAAAACAGGATCCGGGAACTCACCTCCAACTATGGATTTTCGTGATGAACGAGAGAATCACGATGACACAGGAGAAGTAAAATAAAATGTAAAAACAAGATATATAGGTGAAATAAATTACATTCGCCACCCCACACCTCCTTGTCCACACAAAGACTCGTTTTACCGTGGGGTGCAGCGTCCTTTAATTTCCAAACACGCTTAATGTCAATGAAACGTCCTCTGTGAGCTACTGAGAAAAAGGAAAAAAGGATCATCTGAATGTTTTTGACTCTGTTTTTACCCCTGATTGTGTTTTTCTTTTTATATTTTCTTTTTATATTGTTGATCCGACACCTCCGTCGTATGTTTGGGTAGTGTCCTCAGTGCAGTTAAATCAGTGCAGTGAACACCCCCCCCCCCCCCCCCCCCCCCACACACACACGCACGCATACATGCACACACACATGGACCTGCGCCCTGGAAAGTGACGGGGCAAATCATCTTTTTCATCTAAATTTTTAGAAATAATTTTGAAAAAATATTTAATTTTCAAACTGCATGATAAGAAGTTTTTATTTTATATATTTTTATTTTTTCGAAGCAAATTTAAACCAATCTGGAATATAATGCCCTTATATAACCAGGGAGAAATGACAAAGAAAATCCTTCACCCTGTGACCATTAAATGTAGTACTATAAGTCTAAACTATGTATGAGCTGAATGTATAAATTGGAACTCCGTTCGCGTTGAGGGCGTTTACACGAAAACAGTTTGCAAAGTGAAGGAGGAATGTTCCTTTTTGTATATTTCTGTGTACATATGACAATGTGTTTTTTGTGTAATGCTTAATAAATTATCAGCTCGCACTGAACCGAAGCCGTTTGAATTTTTTCTGTGTTCGTGTATGTTTTTCTATAGAAGGAGACAGGGACAGAGAGAGGCTGGAGGGGGAAATAAGCCTTTAAAATGTAAAGTTAAAAAATAACAGAGGCTCCTACACTTGATATTCCTTCTTTATTAATTTTTTTTTGAGTGTGTGTGTGTGTTTGTAGCAGCTGAGCAACAAACTGTTTCTAAGCACTACTGCACTGGCCATCGGAAATAATTAAGATATTAGCCGTCTAGCTGCATACCCAGCCGGCTATTGTAGAGTTTTATGACTGGCTGGTATATGAGCTTTCTCCCTCTCCTCTAAGAGCTGCTTCAGTCGTGAGAGAGTCTTTCGGACGGAGAGGAGGCCCGGCTCACAGCTAGAAAACTGAACTATGCAAACACACTGTGGATAAAACACGATTTCTGCTCAAGTCTGGGAATAACTGGGATTAACGCGAGGATCGCGGTAAGTTCATTGCTGTAAATTTGTCCATTTTGCGCCTTGTTGCAGCGGGTTCACTGGAGTGCATACAGCCCATCAAACACTGTTGTGGCTTTCTCAGTACATTTTTTTGAACACATGATGACCGAAACGACGACCACGGTGCATTATGAACTGGCTGGCTGTGCTTTCTCTCGAGGCCCGGATCGACTGTCGAGTGGTTTAGGTAGTTTCATGTTGTTGGGGTCCATTTCTAACTCTGCAACATGAAACTGTCTTAATTGCCCCAGTTACATACATCGAAACCGAAAGTGAAGCAAATCTGGGTGATAAAGAGGGTGAGATTTTCTTTTTTTAAAAGTGGGGAGCGGTGTGTTGGTGACACGTTACAAACCTTCCTATGTGGAAATCAGGGAGGGGTGGCTGGCTGTTGTGTACAAGCTCAACCTGTCTTCCGTAGTGCTTTCTTTGGAGTCCTCCACTTGCTTTGCTTTCCTTCTTCTTTCTTTCTCTTGCTAGAATACGTCTGAATGGGCACGTGTGCTGAATATCAACGTGATCAAAGCTGAGTTGCATTATACATTGTGGACTTGGGATTAAGGGTAAAGCCGTGAGTGTTTTTCGTGAGTAGTAGTGACGCAGACACGCCAGACAAGGCCTCGGTTACGACCACTGCAGTGGAGGGGAAGGGGAAGGTGAATGGGGCAACAGCGACCTCCGTGGGCAATGAGACCGGATGCTTCCACTGCGCAATAGTGGCTCAGACAAAAGGAGGGGAAGGGCTTTATGGTGATATTTAGATCCGCCAGACAGGCTGTTATCTGCAGAGGCAAAAGAAGTGAATAGCCCCTGCGGTAAACTGAGTGAAAAAACACCCTGATTTAGGTTTACAGCCTTAGAGCCATTGGCATAGTGCCGTCTTTTCCTGCTCTGAAGGTGTTTGTCTATTCGAACTTTTAGTGCACAAATAGGCGCACAGCCGCTCCTTTCCCCCTTCGGCTTGTTTGATGTCTAGCCAAATATTGTGCAAGTACCAGCGAAGTGATAGCCCGCATCTAGAAAGCAAATTATGGACACCTTGTGCATTCTTTTGTGTTCCTCTTTTAGATGCATCAGCAGAGAGCAGATAATTTCTACGTGTTGAATTGCCTGTGGCCTTGTGGGGGAGTTGGCCAAGCTCTCACTTTATTTGCGGGTAATAAAAAAAAAACGGGCATGCAGTATGTGAAAACTCAAGGTTGCTACTTTGAAACCTGCAGTAGTTAAATTCGCAGATTTAGGATTTACTGGACACGACAAGCTTAGGCTTACAGCACCATGTTTTTAAAAACACAAATAAATTCTGTGTTAAGCTCTATATGGGAAAAAACCTGAAAATACAGCATATTAAATGTATCCTGGTGCAGGACATTCCCCGCGCCATTTCTTTTTAAAAGGGGGAAACCACAAACACCACATTGCATTTATTCTCAGCTGCATATAAGAGTAACGTTACACCGACGCCCTGGCACCTAGCTGGTATTACAGATAATTTGTTGATGGTAGTGATGATACAGGCGTATACTAAGTGATAACGGCGGTGTAAATAATAAACGGGTTAGAATGAGGCTCTGGTATTTTTTTAAAATAATAATTACATATATTATTTATTAGTTAACCACTTCTATAATTTCTAAAGTTTTGGCCAGCGTGTTTGAATCCAGCGGATTATTTCAAATTAGCAAAAAAATATGCATTTAATTTATTTTTATTTTCGCTGTTCTTCTTAAAAACCAAAACACACACACACACACACACACACACACACACACACACACACACACACACACACACACACACACACACTGCTTCACGGCACGATATGTTTATATTTGTCAAGAAACAAATATATATATTATTTATATATTATTAAATTCTATTACAGCGTAACTGATAAATCCACTAAAAATGCTCAAATAAGAAACCCTGTTATTATTCTTTTAAAAAAATGTAATTTACAAAAAAAAATTGAAAAACAAAACATTCTTTCAATTCTTCAGAAATAACGACACGTTTATTGATGTAGTTTTACATAGTTAATTTAACACTATAGCTTTGTTGAGAAAAAATACTCAAACTCCTGCAGAAGCGTTCATTTCATGGAAACTTCGTGTATTGTAATGAGGTTAATTAGGCGCCAGAGACTTAGTTCCAGCGTGTACAGTGACCTGACGTAGGCAGGAAGCTTGATTGTGGTAGAAAAATAACCCTATACGAGAATTCTCCATGTAGCCTGCGCTTAAGGTTTAACTCACATAGGAATACAACGTTTAACTGAAAACTACTCAGCCTCATAATAGACTTAAGTATGTTTCATTATTGGCTAGCTTTTTGCGCCTATGATATGTATTTAATGCTTTAAGCTGTAGCAAAGAAAAACCTGCAGAGGAAAGCGTATGGCCTGTGAGGGGAGAAAAACTGTTATAAAGTGTTATAAAAAACGATTCATAATTCACTAGATAGTCTTATTCAGATCATTGAGCTGCAAAGTTTCTGTGATGTGGTGCTGTTTAAAATGCGTTTTGGTGAGCAGCGATCGTAGGGTGCTTACGTGTCCTATAAAATGTCTCGTAAAAGAAGGCTTCCAAATACATTTTGTATCGTTTTGGATAACCGAGAGGGGATTGGAACGGCAGCAAGTGCCAATAAGAAGGAGCCCGGTGTCATTTATTTTATTCATTCATATTTTTCATCTCGCATAGTGGTTCCTGCTCAAATCTTGATAATTCTTAAAAAGTCGAAGTTGTTATAGGAGAGAGGGTGAGTATTTAATGACCGTAGGGATTGATTTATCCTTTATTGTTCAGCCTTATGATCACGTGTGTCTGCTACCCAATGGCATGGCAGCCTGTCCCCCCATTACTTTCCCACTGTAGTTCTCCGTGGAGCGAAGTTGCTACTTGATTTCTCCACATTGTTATTTTGTGAGGCTGGGTTTACTGCGTGTGTATGTGTGTGTGTGTGGTGTGTGTGCGCGTCTCGCTTTTGCATGCATCCGCTGTATGACTGTGTACATGTGAAAGTGTAATTTTTCTGCCATGTCGACATCTGGAACGCTCACTAGTTACTACGTCGATTCCCTCATTCTCCCCGAGAGCGAGGAGCTCTCTGTGCCGAGGTACACCTCCGGTCCTGGGCTCCAGCACGCCAGGCAGCATGCCTCCATCAGCGACCACAGCGAGGTCGGGACTTGCACCTTCCCATCCAAGCCCCAGGTATTCGGGCCGTCTTGGAGCCACGTCCCGGCTCAGTTTCCAGCCACCGTCTCCTCTGTGTATCATCCCCACTACGGGCATCCCCAAGGCCCAGTAGGTGGAGATACAGATGGCCGGTATCAATCCTGGCTTCTGGAGCCCATGTCCGGTTCCCTGCCGTTGACCGGATTACCGACGACCCATCACTACGGGATCAAACCGGAGGGACTGGGGGCGCGGGCTGAAGGAGGGCTGCCCGGATCCCACACGGCTCTGCTGCTCTCTGAATACGCCAATGGCACCGTGGCGTCAGCATCACCGGTGGAAAAGGACGAACTCTCCGTCCAGGCAGGGGATTTGAGCGGAGAGGGGGAAGAGAAACCGGGCCTGGATCCAAGTAAGTCAAAGCAGAGTCTTTTATGTCATTTGCACAACATGAAGCTGTGAGGATTGGGGTGCCTTATGGGGGTGCGCGTCCTAACAGATGCCATTCTGAACGTGCCATTTCCTTATGGGGGGCTGTTAATAGCCCAGCTCACATTGCTGTATTAGATAACCTCTTGCAGCCTTTAAAGTGAGCGTGAGCAGCGAGGGAGGCAGAAGGGACAAAACATGGACGGGGAGCTGTAGAGCTGTGGATATAGCAGAATTTAGAGGCGCACATCCGCTTTTACGCTTTTACTTTATTTGTATTTTATATATATATATATATATATATATATATATATATATATATATATATATATATATATATATATATGGTTAGTCAGAAGTTCAGGAGCTCACACCAGTGTCGCACCCCACTCTTTTCAGATAACCCAGTGTCCAACTGGCTCCACGCGAGTGCCACAAGAAAAAAGCGCTGTCCGTACACCAAGCACCAGATCCTGGAGCTGGAGAAAGAGTTCCTCTTTAACACCTACCTGACCAGAGACCGTAGGTACGAGGTGGCGAGGCTGCTAAACCTCACCGAAAGACAGGTTAAAATTTGGTTTCAGAACCGCAGGATGAAGATGAAGAAGTTCAATAAAGACGGCGCACCGAAAGACGAGTGACTGAACCTTAGACAAAAGCAGCATTAGACTGATAGCGAGCTTGATGTGTAAGAGCTCTTAACTCTGCTGGACCCTGTTTTTAAACAACATTGTCATATTGTTCTTAATAACAGCTATAGGGTTATTTGTCTTGTAAAAAACAAACAAACAAACAAACAAAAAACAGCATGTTGGGCTTTAGTTTTTTGCAACTACCATTATATTGCACAGTTTTAACAGTGCACCCTCGTTTTTTTTTAACTTGTTCTTTTCTCGTGCTGCTTTGAATTAATACCTCGTTAAAGTGTATTAGTTGGCCTTGCCCCTGTGCTTGTTTGTGTACGACTGTTTCTAGCTCTCTGTGTTCCGGATTGTAGCTATATTTGTTGTCTGTCTCAGAGCCAACTGAGCGTATAGTTTGTAAAAAAAAAAGTATTTTATTGTTGTTTCTCTCTTACTATTAGGATAAGCCTTTGACTGAATTTGAATCTAACGTTAGAAACTGTAGGGAAAAACAGAGTAAAATAGGCTCATAAATACAAGGAACCTCCTGAGAACTCTTACGAAATTTCAGTATATATATGATAGGCTAGAAGTTGTATTACATAACATGATTGACTACCTATGTCTTTCAACTACCTACATACCTACATTGACCTTTGTTTTGCAGTGGTGGATTGTAATAGATTTGTTTGCATTACTGGATTCGTGTGACTGAATTTCAGGGAGTCATTTTCAAAGAGCGTAATATTTGTTAGTGAGTGCAAATGGAAGAAAACACTGTAGGCTAGCTACTCATTTTTAATACCTCGCGGTCGTGCTGACCGTCTGACTTTTGGTTCACAAATGTAATTTGTACTTTATTTATTGAATAAAACAAATTATATCTGCGACTACAAGTATCTTACATTCATATCTCACTGCACCCCCACGCCAGTCTGCATTTCATGCTTTCATAATATTTGAAATTCTGAATTCTTGGTACGCAAAAACAAACAAACAAAAAAGCCTGAGCTGGCGCTGGTTTGCGCTGCCAAAAGTTATGACACGTGAAAATACAGAAACAAAAAAATAGAGTAATGATAATCAGTTATATTTGGATGATTGCATACTTAGTGAAAATGAGCTTTTTGTTTGCTTAAATATTTTTAATTTGTAAAAAGCAAAAAAACAAAAAACAACCCCCCCCCACCCCAAAAAAAGAGTGTGTACCCACACACACACCAGTGAAACCTAACACACCTAGAACACTGTGTGTGTGTGTGTGTGTGTGTGTGTTGGGGACATAGCTGCATCTTGGCAGAGGATGTTGTTAGCTGTATACAGCCATAAAAGACAATTACCGCTATAACCTTTTATGGGGTGCAAAGCGCTGCGAGGCGAGAGGACACAAAACAAAAAAGACACCGTGGGCTTCGACTGCTGAAGCCCAAAATAATACAGCCGATGTGTTTCTCCTCAGCTCAGATTTGACAAGGGCGCTTAGGCTAATCTGTCATGAGCCATCACAGACGGCGCTAAACAATTTACAAGAAGAGGAAAAACCCCGCATCTTTTTAAATGTATTTTGGAAATTTAGGAATTTGTTTAAACACACACACACACACACACACACACACACACACACACACACACACACACACACACACACACACATTTTGAGGTCAAACTGTCCAACTGGCTTTGGAGTAATGGTGTAGGTCTAGTTTAAAATATGGCCCCTTCATTTTAGTGTTAAGACTGGTTCAAGTCTCTGCATGCTGGAGAAAATATTTGACACAAAGAGACCAGCAAATCCGATCTGAGCTACAGTTGCATGGTGTCCTGATCGATCAAAGACAGGAGGAGCAGGTAATTCAGCTTTCATTAAGGGGCTGTACAGAAACTATCGATTATGCTGCTTGGAGGCTAAGTCGTCCTTTAGTCCACAACTGGAGTGCTGTTGTGACGCGTTGGGGGGGGGGACGCAGATGGACCCAAACTTCAAAGACTCGGCCAGAGACAGTGCAATAAAACGCCTGGTCTGCTATACTGTCTGGCATTCCAGTTTTAATGGCTTTATGGCCGTCCAGACACAATTAGGCCGCTTCCAGAATGGCACCCATTTGTTTTTTTCTTCTCTTTCTGTGAGACTGCGGTCTGGACAAAAGGCCCGAGCGGAAATGATCAGTTTTATTGGATTCTCCTCGACGGGGACGCGCAGGACTCACGGTCATTTGGAGGGATCCTTTGTTTCTACCTGGGAACCTTCCGCCCCTTGCTCCTTTGCCGGGCCTTCCTAAAGGAAAAGGTAGCAATAAAGTGAACAGCTAGTTTCAGACACAGCAGTGAGACTTGTGTCTATAAACACGAGTATGTTGCAACACCGGAGCATTTCTCTAAATCATACCCAACATAAACGAAACGTCACCTCCGTGACATCCTCCTTTCCTTAATCTGCTGCATTCTATCGGATTCAGCATTAAAATAACAACGCCTGCGCAGTGCTGCCTCCCCAACGCTGCAATCCCCACGAATCACCAGAGGGTGGCGACACTGTTCTACATCACCCCTCTGCTTTTTGTAACACCCCCTCCCTAATGAGCCTGCACTGGGAACAAACTGTAGCAACATTTTAAGAGTCCAGAGGAATAATTTCACACCTTTTTACAGTCTCAGTGTAGAAGCTGCTTCATGAACCTGCAGCTCTGCGGGGAGGAATGAAAAAGCCTGTGGCTGCTGGATTACTGCTTGCACACCCAAGTAGTCGCTGTGTTCACTCTTGTCGTCCTGTTGTCGTATTTAAAGGTAAACGCCTTAAATTAAATAATTAGTTTAACAGCAAGACTTTGCTAAAATCTGCATCCTCCCGCTCAATTGTTCATTAATTATTTCAAAAATGCATATGTTTAAAATAAGATATAATATGTGATTTTTTCCACACGGAATAATTAAGTTTACAATCCGTATTATTATTATTATTATTATTATTATTACTTAAAATATTACTAAAAATAACAAAACTATTACCTTAAAACAATATTAGTTAATAATTACATTATGATATTAGTAAAGTTAAATAATTAAAAACGTAATATTACTAATACTACTACTGATCATTATTATAGACGGTAATCGTAATTATTTAAGGTAAAGTAGTGAAATCTAAATATTTTCAATTTAGTATTATTAATATTTTTCAAGCATGATTTGTGGTAATTTATTGCCCATTTATGGTAACAATATAATCTAATTTTACCAACAATAACAAAACAACAGCAACAACAACGATAATAATAATAATAACCGGTTATATTGCACGGATAGACAAATATAATGAAAACTAACTTGTGAAAATATGTTTTAATGGCACGAGCCATTTTGTAAGATCAAAAGAAAATATACAGATGTTTTTATGTGGTAGATAATCAAAAACTATTTCTATAAGTATACTATACTTTTAGAAATATTTCTTTAAGTACTACTAGATAGATAGATAGATAGATAGATAGATAGATAGATAGATAGATAGATAGATAGATAGATAGATAGATAGATAGATAGATAGATAGATAGATAGATAGATAGATAGATAGATAGATAGATAGATTCACTGAGGTACTTGAAATAGGAAGCAGAAAGCTTATAAAATGATGATTAGTGATGATATGGCGAAACAAACCCATGAGAATTAAATTCAGCCAGTTACCCTCGGCTTATCGGGACCGTGTGAATTTCTTGCATGTGTGTTTATATCTGTGTGCGTGTTTATGTGTCTGAAGTGTTAATCCTACTCCGCAGTCTTGTGCCATAATAAAACCACGTCTCTGCTGATTGGACGAGAGCGACCAGGCCGGGGTCACATGGGTGAGTTCTTTGGTCCAGAGTAAAAATGGGGTTTGGTGTAAATCTAGGGTGTATTGCTGTCATCTATCACACTACCTCGTAAAAACGACACTGAGGATTCTGGGCCAACAAATCAGAGAGAAAAAAATATGAGTTCTTATTATGTGGATGGTCTTCTTAGCAAATCTACGACGGGCAGTTCCCTGTTCCCAAACGTGGAACGAGCTTCTTGCAGCATCGGACCCCGTGGGGACGACCATAGCTCTACTCGGACTGCTGCGGCCATTGCATTTGCGCCATCCCTCTCTGGAGATTACAGCGTTAATAATACAGTGTACCAGAGCCATACTGTGTTTACCTGCGGCTATGGCCAGGGGCAGGACGCACACTCGTCAAACTGCAGCCCGTTTGACCAGAGCCGCCTGTTCAGCGACAGCTGCTGTCACCCTGGGACTGAACCCCTAACCTCGTCGCCGGACAAACAACACCGGATGTACCCCTGGATGCAAGTATCAGGTATGTGCTGTTTCAAAGCCCCCGGGTCAGTGCGCTTACAAAACATTGTGATACTTAGACTGGCCGTTAGTGGTTCAATTAATTTCGTGAAGCCATTGGTGTTGCATGGAAAGAATCGTAAAACTTTTATTGCGCAACTAATGAGTTCTGCAGCCATAAATTCATTTGGCCAGCGCTTGTGTGTGTTCAGTACGCAGAGACCTTGCCGCTGGGGGTTTTCTCTGCACTCCTATTACTCTTACAGCCTCTTCTCCCCTTTGTGGTTGTAAAAAAAGACCGGCCTGTTGTGTAAATCAGCTCTCCTGCACTCTGCAGCCCCTTTCTAATTGGTTCTGCATTGCAGAGGCTCTGGTATTTTCAGAAACCTGGATCAATATGCGCCACTACTGGCCGCTACACGGGGAAGTCAGATGAAAATGAAACATAGTAATATTTTTTGAAGTGGGAGCTGTAAGTAGTTTCTTCGGTGTGTAGAGCCTGGCTGGCTTTTAATTGGAAAGGCATGCAGAGTATCAAAGGAGGCATGAACCAAACACCCCAGCAGGGCCACTTTAAATTGTTGCAAAGATGCTTTTAAAAAAAGTTGTGTTAGCGAATGCGTGTGTGCAGGTGGTAATTGAGTAATTACAGGCTGCAATTAAATATGCACTTACAAATGAATTATAGACATTTAAATCTGCTGGTTTTTATTGTAAGATCCAATTTTAAGTACACTTTAATTTAAAAAATACAAATACAGTCCCACATTACAATAACGTTATTTCTGTTCACGCATCTCATCTTCCACAGATCCAAATCGAAAGCGAGGACGGCAGACCTACTCCCGACACCAGACGCTGGAGCTGGAGAAGGAGTTCCACTTTAACCGCTACCTGACCCGCAGACGCAGGATCGAGATAGCCCATGCCCTCTGCCTCTCAGAGAGACAGATCAAAATCTGGTTTCAGAACCGCAGGATGAAGTGGAAGAAGGACCACAAGGACGAGCCGAGCAACGAGGAACAGCACCGTGATAGTCAGGCACCGTCGGAAGGCAGGGAACCCAAAAGTGAAGAGACCCAAAGCGGCCGTGTTGACTCAGGAACAACTGAAAAGTAACAGAAGAGACGGACAGAAAATCAAAATAAAGAAATATAATGTGTTAAATATTGTGTTGGTATGCATCGAATATAACTTCTGACATAACATTTAGGCACTAAGTCTTATTAATCTTTTGACAGTAATCCACATTAAAACACTACACTGCTCTTCTGGATTTCATATTTAAACCAGCACTAAAAATGCTTCACGTGACAAATACTAACTACCTACCCTAACTAGCCTGTATTTTTATATCCTCCGCATATATCCCATAGGAGTACTACAAATATGGCACATTTTGGACTACAGAAAACTACTACTGAGTTAACATTCCTTCAGCAAAAAACGACCTAGTATTTACCTTATAATTTTCAAAAACTGACACGGAAATGTAAACACGAACAGAGCTGGTGATTTAATTGATGGTTTCCTGTTTTCTACCATACAATTGATGTGCCTTATTTTGAACCGGTAAAGGCAAATGTTTTATTTGACTGATTTTGATAAAAGAATTCCTGAGTTTCTTCTTCTCCCTCCCCCCTTTTAATTAACATGGATTTTAATCCGCCTGCTAGGGGTGAGGATTTAACTATCGACGCAAATATTTGTTTAGTTTTGCATGTAACCTACCTCAGATTCCTCACCCGCTCACTATACCGTCAGCGATTGTGCCGTAGGCTACTGTGGATATCTAGCTTTACAGATTAGTCTTTTAAATACATGTACCGTTATCCAGCTGGCAATATCCATCATTTTATAATCAGAGAAATATTCCAGTATAGTGAGCAAATGCTGCTGGCTTTCAATCAAAGTCTGCTAGGCTTGTAGTCTGTCCTGTAAATGAAGTGAACGCGCAATCATTTAATAAAAATGATTTTACCCTCTCTATTTGGTTTCATTCCATATTTACCGTGTTATTAAAAATATCCATCCAAGAAAAGGATTGTAATCGCGCCCTGGGTCGAGTAATAATGTGTTCACAGTTACCATTATGTGACCTTCAGTGTGACCAGTATTGGGTTGCATGTAATGAGACATGTTACAGTCCATAATGGGGGTTAGGTAAACAGTGAAGTTGGGGAATGTGAGCTATGAGGATGCGAGATGGGACAGGCTGCAGATGAAGGGAAATTACTGTTGAACTCTGCTTTCCCTCCTCGCTGGGTAAGATGGCGCCTGACGCTGACCTGCCCTCCTCCCTCCCTCCTTTTTCTGTCTCTTTCTCTCCCCTCGTCCCTCTCCCTCCAGCTCTGGGCCATAAATCCGTTGTTGTTTATGAAAATTTACAACATAGCCATACAAGTTTACGACGCGGCCCGGGTTCCTATTGGCCGCAGCTTGTCACGTGGCGGGGAGCCATGAACATGAACTTTTTTTTTCGCCCCGTTTTTTTATATTTAATTTTCAATTGCGGGATAGAGGAGCCTTTCATTTAACGGTCTCGGACTTCCACGGGAACCTTTTCACAGTCGACCTTCGACATTTTACCATCTCTCACATCTGCTTTTGGGGATTTTTTTAAGGGGTCGGGGGTGAGATGTTAGGCAGAACCTCGACGAGCAAGGAGCTTATAGTAAGACATGCCTGGATCATTTGGGTGCCTAGGTAACGGAAAAATGAGACGAAGGAACCGACCCCCATGGAGAAACAAGTAAGGGGTCTCAGTCGGGAGACTTTTCTCTGTCACTGCACCTGCCCACTCCCTCCAGTCACCCCCCCTGTGTTTACATGCAGAGACCTTCTCAAGGTAAGGCAGCTTACGCTCGTCAGCCAGTGCATGTGGTTGACAATGTACTTATTTGCATCTTCTTAAAGCAAGCAACTTACTTTATGGTTTCTCCTGCTTTGATTTTGGTTAGAGACTGAAATCTTGGAAAGAAATGGTTTCGTGTTACACTTGATCTTCATCAGGATTCCCATCACTGATGCTTCGTGTTAAATCTGATTTATCAGATTTACAAGCTCTTATTTGATGATGATAATTATTATCGTTACTAATATTTTAACATGGTTATTCATTTTTGCAGTGATCTTAGTGTTGTTGTAGGCTGTCTGGATTGTATTTGTTGTTGGATTTAAATGGGGATGTGCTTTCGGGTGGGTGGATGATGGGCAAAGTAAGCGCTCTTTGACGCCCTCCTGTGGAGGCAGTGGGGCTATCGCGCTTGCAGCTCGTCGTGGTTTGTTTTGTTTTTTTTGCTGCAAATGAGAAAGGTCGACATCTGTGCATCCACGTGTTTTATTCTATTGCCTTGTATGTGTGCATGTAGGCCTCAGCGTGATGTGCATGGAATTAATGAACAGGATGACAACCACTAAACGTTATTAAACTTAAAAATGCTTTTTTAAATGATCAGATATTTTAATTGCAAAAATGTTTCTTTGCATAGATGCTCTTGTTAGCGGTATTGCCGAAAGTAAAATCAGAGAGTCATGTATGTTGCTAGACTGCAATTAATATTTAATAAAATGCATCGATGCAAAAAAAGCATGCAATGTATCCCCCAATCAGTCCTAACAGGGTGATTTAAATGCATCAAATGCAGTGATAAATCTCCCTGTTGTAAGTCATTTCTGCATAAAGAGTATGATTTTACTTTCCTTTCGATTTTTTTTTTTTTGCTTGAACTACCGTAATTTCTTGGGGTAACACGTGGATTATAGGCCACGAAAAAGAAAGTGATTTTAAATGTTTTCTCAAAAGCTACTACGAGTGCGTGTGTGTGTCTGCAAAGTCGGATAGCACCGCCCCCTCCCTTCACCAGTGACCATCGTACCCCCTTCACCCCTCTCTCAACCCGACAAGTCAGACACCAGCGCGCACTCACTCCGTTGCTCTCCTTTCTTTTCGATGCCTGTGTTTTAGTTCCTGGGTGTGTCCCTGGCTCAACTCAGAGAAGTAATTTTCGTGGGAACTTTGTTGCCATTGGCCAACCATAAATCAGCTGTTGTTGCTCGACTGTTTAACCAACACAAACTCCGCGCATAGCGCTCCTCTCCTTGTGGGCCCACACTGGGTGTGTAGGAGCCCGGTATTCACCCTTCCTAAAGTCGTGCCTTCTGGGAGTGTGTTAACGCACTCTCTCTCCCACACACATACCTGGGACTGAATAAATCCATCTCACTGTTCCTGTCAATCCTAACACAGGAATGGGCTTGTGCTGGTCAAACGCTCTGCTCCGGGGAAACGGCATGTGGAGGAAACCTTAGGACAAGTCACTGCCTTTGAGAGGCGAAGGTGCCATAAAAATTCCACAGGGAGTAAAACAAACGGGAAGCGCCTGACTGCGCCATGCCTGCTACGCTTCTTTTAAAAATTGTGATTTCCTTCGTGAATTAATTTGAAAGAAAGTCCAAAGCTGACGAACCGTTTTCAAATGGTGAATCGGCTGGGGTTTATTAAGCAATGATACATAACTGCTGCAGGGAATAGCTTCTAACATATCTAAAAATAACATTATTGTTTATTATCAATAATATTTTTGACGGTTTAACTGATCGATTGCAGAGTTGTGTTGAGAAATTGTTTTGGGAATTTTTTTAATGATCACAGTGGCACAAATGACGAGAAAATCTCAAGATCGCCTTTTCTCTGTCATCGTAAATACGTATGTGCTTTTTGTATTAACCCCTAAAAATATAAATATGCAGTTCAGCTTTCACCACACTCGCAAAATAATGTTAAAGTTTGATTGAGTATTCTACATTTCGAGGACTTAAAAAGCATCAAATTCACTCCTAAGCAGCAAATCCTTTCACCGTGTCATTTTTGCAATAAAGTCTATTTTTTCCACCCCTCCACTAATTTCATTAAATTCAAAAGTCATACTTAGCAAAGCCCCGGGCTTTGTAGTTTCTCATGTTATAAAAAAAGAAGAAATAATCAATCTTTAGCTTATATGTAAACAAATAAAAACACGAGAAACTGCAGCTTGGCATGATTGACTGTTTAAAGGTCAATATAGCAGAGGAGTCGCCGTTAAATAAGAGCAAAATAACATCGGGTTTGGCGCAAAAGGATTGTAATAGCTATCATCTGAGCATCTGTTCCATGGAGGCCCATAGTTATATATTTTAACCTGCTTATAAACGACATTCGTGTGTTCATATAAAGCCCATATTTATAGTTATTAATTTTTCAAAGTGGCGTAAAAATCAGGCCTCGGATAGCACATTCTGTGGCTTTATTCGATAAAGTGATGTTTAGCTTTTATTCTTCCCCCAAACATTTATTCATTAGTCTTTTTTTTTGCTCTTGAAGTCGTTCAAATATTTCACGATAGGGCTATATCATATGAGAGAAAACGCAGCTCTGTTGCGAATGGGCTTTTATTCTATTAAGTGCGCAGACTGTTTACACTCATAGCCCATCATAACATGCATAACGGATTCTGATCGAATTATTTCTGTACACTATCACCGCCGAGATTGCACTCTCAGCATGTCACTTGTTGTATTGTTCAGGAGCTTTTTTTTTTTTTTTTTTTTTTTTGCCGCAATGGTCGTTAACCTCCGAATGACCCCGTGTGCAGCCCACGCCTCGGAAAGCGCCGCAGACACGCAGTGCAACTGTTGAACCAGAGGATGGCGCACCACGACAATCCAAAACACCCAAAGCCCCGGCTCAGAGTTTGCCCTAGCCACGAGCGCAGGGAAAGCGCGCACCCTTTATATCCCACCCAGTATTTCCTGCGTGCACGAGTTTACCTCTGGAGGTCACCGAGCAGGATTTACGACTGGTCAACAAAAGCACGTGATTCTTCGCCATACCCCATATTTGGGTGCCTACGTAAGAGAGAATCAAGTCCATGTCCCACTCATTTCCATAATTCATCATAAATTGTGCAAGGGTGCTATAGGACGCGCTAAAGCATAAGAGCCACAAATCAAGAACACAGGTTATGCTATTTTACCTCTAAAAATAACCATAAAAAACAAGAGCAATACCTACAACAAGCAAACGGTGGAACTGTCAACAAATGAGCTCCTATTTTGTGAACTCATTCTGCGGTCGCTATCCCAATGGCGCGGACTTCCAGTTACATAATTATGGAGACCACAGTACGGCAAACGAGCAATATAGAGACTCAACAGCCATGCATTCCAGCAGGTATGGCTACGGCTACAACGGGATGGACCTAACAGTCGGCCGGACCAGTACCGGACACTTTGTGGGAAGCGAGCGGACACCGGGCTACTCCCCGAGTCACTCAGCGGCGACAACACCCGCGGTGGAGCCTGTCAGGTACAACCAGTCCGCAAACAGCACCGGGAACTCGTCTCTATCGCCTCCACCTGACTCTCTACCGTGCTCCTCGGTCGCCAGCTCGTCCCCAGTGACCGAGACACAGTCTCAGCACAGAGCTGTGAAAAACTCCATAACGACCCCGTGCTCAACCCCGTGCTCAAACTCGAATGGAGCCACGCTGCTGCTCAGCCGGGACTGTGTGTCCAAAGCTTCCCCTCTGGAGGAAGAGAAGCCCGCGGGAAGTGCACCGACAACTCCTCAAAATGTAACCGACTCAACACAGCCTCAGATATACCCGTGGATGAGAAAACTACACATAAGTCACGGTAAACTGCTTTGTTTAATGACTTCGTACTGATTTTGATCTTTTGCAAAAAACAAAAAGCTGTTGTCTGACTGTTTGTTTAAAAGAAAGACAGAAAGAAAGAAAGAAAAGGGACGTGGTATCATCTTATTTAGGACATTTTATGAGCACAAGCCAAATTTTGGCCATTCTGGCGTTAAAGTGATAGAAAGAGCACAAATAAACGTAGTTTTGGAAAAGGGGCATGTGGCGCTATGTGCACCTCTCACCTGTTTGGTTTATATTTGGTTAGCTAGACTATCAGGTACGGGATAGTGTAGCAACAGATGCGAGGTTAGACTAGTTAAATGTATCTGACCCTTTTCTACACTTGATATTTACTAAATGTGCGTTTTAAAATGGCTTTAAATAAAAAGAGGATACTTCAAATATTTTTTGCTATTAACCCTCTTTCTATGGACTCAGTAGTAAAAGTGTGTGGTACCTTGTTACTTGTAAGTTTTAACCATTCAAGCTCTACAAGGTGCCAGTCGTGTGGCAGCGATTAAGACATTCATACCTATAATATTACCAAACACAGTATTGTAAAATTGAAAGAAACGTGTTCAGGAAAGTTGGCGCAAAAGTAAAATTATTATTTAATTCTTCTGCGTCTGATCTGTTTTCTCTTTTTGTGTGTGTGTACAAGATTTGTCTGGGCCAGAGGGGAAGCGGGCCAGAACTGCATACACTCGGTACCAGACCCTCGAGCTGGAGAAGGAGTTCCACTTCAACCGGTACCTGACCCGCAGGCGGAGGATCGAGATAGCCCATGCCCTCTGCCTCTCAGAGAGACAGATCAAAATCTGGTTTCAGAACCGAAGGATGAAGTGGAAGAAGGACAACAAACTGAAAAGCATGAGCATGGCGGCTGCAGGCGGAGGAGCCTATAGGCCCTGATTTTTACACCTTTTAATCCTGAAAAAAAGAGCACTTCAAAAAACAAACAAAAAAACAAAACAAAGATTGTCATATCAACTTCTCCTCCTATTCCAAAAAAGCGCAGAGACTTAGTGTGAGAGAAGGGACAGAGGAGTGGGTCACCCTATCTATAAACCTTCTTTATGTCCAACAATATAATTTCATTTTTATCCCTACCGTGGTTATGCTTATGTGAGTAAAATGCATTATGTACAGTTCTGTCTAGATTTAGAAAATGAAAAAAAGAGACATGAAAATAAATGTTTGCTTAAATTATTTCTTGTTCAGACGGAAAAAAAAGTTAAATAAATAAAAGCTTGAAATGCTACCCGCCTAGCGCAAATAAATCCATATTTTCTGTGTGATGCACTCAACAATAACAGCTTAATAAGTAGAAGGTTCAGGTTGAGCTACATTTGTGTTTGACCTTTCTTTTCTCTGTATGTACTGTATATGTATGTATTTATTTGTTTGGTGTATTGTACCGAGTTGTCAGATAACTTGCTTCCAAAAGTAGAACCAGCAGTAAAAGCCTTGTGTGGTTATTGTATGTGTTGTGAACACACGTGGACAAAGGTGCCGACTCACCCTTGTATGTACATTAGCTGTGCCTTGTATCTTTCTTTTCTTTTCTTTTCTTTTCTTTTCTTTTCTTTTCTTTTCTTTTCTTTTCTTTTCTTTTCTTTTCTTTTCTTTTCTTTTCTTTTTTTTTTGCAGGAGCTGCTTTTATTCTCCTTCTTTCCTTATTATTTTATTATTATATTTTTTTCTTTTTGCGTTCTTCATCTGGGCGCAATATCCGAGTAAAAGCGTGTTTTAGCTGTTTTTAGGGTCCCACCGTAAATCTTATCGCAATGTGTATTATCTCCATCGTGATAAGCTTTTTTTTTTTTGTAAATGTTTTTCAAAAGACTGGAAGTCAAACTATAGTATGATAATAATAATGATGTTCATGATGACGACGATGATGGCCAGAATAATAAACTTTGTACTGGAATGGCAACACCTCACTGAGTGTACGTTTTTGTCAAATCTTTCAGATTCAGGGCTGCTGTTTTATGGCGGAGAAGATTTGGGGAGTTTTGCTGGTTGATCTAAAAATCTTAAAGCCACTTGTATGAGCTCTCAGGAAAAAAACAAGCTGGCAAAGTTTCCTCAAATCTCTTTGAATTCAACAGGTCCTCTCGTATTAAAGCATCCAGTTTTACTCACCTTGCTCAGGCGCTGGGGTCCTTAACTGACTTCAGGGGCCGTGGGTCCCCTCTTTGCGCACAGACTCCCGAGCTATTCCCAGAGAATTAGCTCGACTTTTCTTGCTGTAAACTTTATTAGGGCCGTTTCTGGTTCTCTGACATTTGGGTGCTAAATGAATGGGGGGTTTGTCTATGAATTCGATCGTAAAAATCATCCGGAGAGCGGCCAGATAGGCTCACTGGCCATAAACGGTCACGTGGTAGCCATTAAAGTAAGTTTTATGGTTTTGGGGAGTTGACAGTATATTGCACATAACATATAATCGCACTGACGGCGAGGCTTCGTCTGACTCTCTCTTTGCAGGCTGTAAGTGTTACTTGACCGGTACAGACCAGCTCTATTGCTCAGTCTTGCCTCAGTATGGACCGGACGTTCTCCAGGATGGGGACCGCGTCTGTGGGTAAGTTTCACCAGACTAGACGGTAGCTTGAGAACAGCCAGTCTGTGTTAAACAGCCTTATTATTGTATTCGCTCCCTCTATTCGTCCCTATTAGTCCATTACACTAATTTGTCAGTTGTGGAGTGCTGAATACTGGTCTCGGCAGATGTTGCGCAGGGTTGGGTCCAGCTCATGGCTATTTAATTGCTTCCTTCCCTGTGTAACTTGTTTCCCTCCATCTGTGGTGTAACTCATAATCCATTTTTACATCTTGGATAATTATCTGTGTCCATTTCCACCCCCACAAACTTCAACTTGTTGTCGTTTTATTACATTGGAGAAGTCACAGAGCGTGCGCCAGAAAGTTTCCAGGGGGCTCGTGGAGCGTGTAGATTTCCTTGATAAAGTTAAGGGTTAATGCAGGCCTACAGATTTACAGCTCGCTTGATTGGATTCTGTATGTGCTGATGACTTCTGAAACTTGTGGGTCCATCGCTAAAACAAAAGTTGCAGTTGTTATGCTGAGCGCTGCATGCGCGCCACATGTTGGCACGGTATTTGGCTTTAGGGCAGGCTGTAAACTGTCAAGTAAACACAACAAGGGAAGAAACAACAGCAGGGACACGTTTAAAAGGAATTCCGTTTTGTGTCAACCAAGTTGGTTGAAAAGTTCAGATGACCTCTTAAAAGTCACTCTCGCTTTGTGGTGATCTTTTGTCCGAGCAGAGTCGGGGCCAAACGGGTCACTAGTGGACACAGATTCACAGAAACATGATCTGAAAATGAAAGTGTAAACTGTATATTGTTGTTTTTTTTTCATTTAATTCATTTTTTTCCTATCCCGCACTACAGGAGGTGTTACTGCGCCTTCTCTTCGTTGAAACTTCCGGTGCAAATACGCACGAAATCGAATAAAACTGAAAATATTTTGATTTTATAAGTCTTATCATGTTTTGCCAGCCAAAAAACTTGCTGAATGTCTGAATGAACTTTGGTGAATTTGTTGATTCAGCGGGTTTTCAAAGGTCATGCTGTCCGCCAGTCTGAATAATTTAAATATCAAAGTTTCTCTGTTTTTGTGCAGAGGCCTTCATCATGTTTTTTATTCATCGGTGAGTTCTGAACCTTATGACACGAAAACAAATATTTATATCGTCAAATGACTTCAAATCGTTTATACTTTAGTATATGTTCACCAATGCTGGTAGGTATTTAAAATCTTGGCACCTTTAAAAAGTGTCTTGAATTGCTTAAATCGTTTTGATTTCTTCTCATCATTATCATCAAGAAATCCAAAAATTCGGCATTTGCATTTTGTTCTCCCAATCCTTGAAGCAGTGCTTTGCGAGTTTTTTGCACGCGTGTGTAAAGTAAACGCCAGCCTAACAGAAACACAAATTTATACTTTTTCCAGTTTGATTTGAGACATATTGAAAATAAAGCAGGACGGGGTGGAGGAAGGCTGTTTGGAAATTAAAATCCTTGCCAATATTTCAAAAGGAGATACTTCGACAGGGCCCCATGTGCGGCATACTGCCAGGCAGAGAAAGAGAGAGAGAGAGAGAAAGAGGGGAGCGCAGCAGGTTCATCTGGAGGTCAGCCACAGCACCAAGATAAATCTGCATCCTCTCTGAGCCACCAGCAGAGCTCGCTTTAGGCCAAGTTCACTGTCACCCTGCTGCATAGAGAGAGGAAAAACCCACAGTGGCACATCCGCGGTAGCGCGCACACGCACACACTCACGTTAATGACACGTTTGCTTGGCGTTGCCTATAAGCATAATGCGTAAAAATGAAATTACCAAAGGATGGAGAGCCTGTGGTAATATCCTGCACGAGAGGAAAAGACTGCGCAAGAATAGTGGGAGGAAAACTTGCAGTGTTGCCTTCAACAAAGACTTTTGGCTGCTGTGGTTGCTCTAACACTAATGAGTGATTTGCATATTTTACGGCCCTATTAGTCTTGAGTGGGAGCCCGCCGGATTTATCTTACGTCTTTGGGAACATCACAAAGCTACAATTGCATTTTAGATCTTGTGATGGCATCTTTGCTGCTTATAAATTTTTTTTGACAATGATCATTGTGATGGCATGAAATGTAGACATTGTTAAAATCAGCTTTTTCGTTTCAAACGGTATGGAGTGATGCGCGGGGGCGGGGGGGGGGGGGTATCTCACTGGGCTGGGGCTGATGAGAGCGAGATAGCTGCAGAAGAGGAGGAAAAATTGGGGTCAAAAGTTTACGCGCTGAACAACTCTCCGTCATCTGTTCACTCGGAGCCTGATGCCAGCCTTATAATAGCGATCTTGACTCTCCACACAAAAGACAGAATAGCTTTGCATTACATATGTTGCATGGTGCACTCCAGGTGAACCCTGGATGCGCAGTGACCTCGCGTTTGAAACCGGGGGAGGAGACCCCCCACCCGTCCCCAGCAACAAGATTGAGTGGTTGGCGTTTTATTAGGGCGGCTGATTGGTGAATTTCCTTTGAATAAATTGCATTTGATATGTTTGGGGACGAGGGCAAAATTAGCATTTTGAGGATTGATACTCTCGACCCGGTCACAGGGTAATGCGAAGGCCCTCGGCCCCCAACATGAGCCCCCGGATCCCTTAAAAAACATTTAGCTCCACTCTTCCTGATCAACTGAATAGAAGCCTTTAAAAAAACTGAAATGGCACAGATGTTGCGCCTCATAAATAGACCGGCTTAATATATATATAGATATATAGTATCAATATATTGTAGTTTTGAGTGGTTTTTTTCATAAGGTCTACTTAGTGGCATTCAATGAAATAACGCTATTTTAAGCAAGTTCAAATAGTGAACGGTTTGTGAAAGTTGTAAGGGCACAATGGGAACGCGACAATTGACAAGAATAATAACATATAACAATAAATGTCGATTTTTTAATTTAAAAAATACATTAAGGTCTTGCTTCTTCCTTTAATCTTAATACTGATTATACACAGTCAGCAATAATTGCAGAGAAAAAGGTTAAATAAATAAATAAATCAATTACATGAGCATAAAATCAGTGTAAAAAACAATTCTTCTTAAAAGAACTAACAAAATCTGAATGTATCACCATTTTCGTTTTTTCTGGAACCTCTTTTTAACACGTTAAAAAGAGGGGGAAAAGAAGATAAACATTTGAAGGCACAAATATTTAAAAATGAATTAAAATTCATCAGTGGAAAATCTACACAATTGCAGGCCTGCGTATTCTGACTGGTAGAAAATCAACACATTACGCTTATGTGTCGCTTATCTACTTAAAAAAAATCTGCGCCTTGCAAAGGATAGGAGCGTTTAAATGTCCAAAAACAATTGGATGAGCTCCGTTCCACATTTCTTTGATTCAAAGTCTTTTTTTAATAATTTCATTGAAAACTAAAAAGTCATTAATGACGGACAGACAGCGAATTCGTTCGCATTAAAAACACAAACAACATATGCTGATTGTACACACGTTTTATTCTCATAAATGACAACATGCACTGAACTTTTTAAAAAAAATGTCTTCAGTTTGTTTTATGCAAATATCTACACTCAGTGTTAGACATTGGTTATCTGTATATTCCTTGCTGCTGTGGCTCTCCTTGAAATGCATGTCTAATAAATTAACCTTTAAAAATGTAATTGCTTGAACATTTTTTGCTGCAGTGAGTCCGTGGATTATATTTCTTGGCTTTCAGGTTCTGAAATTCTACTCCCAACTGCAAACCCCCCTTCACGCAGAGGAATAAGGAATATGTAGTTGCTCGTTTAGCCATTAATCCTCCAATAGTTTAAGCTCTGATTAAGTCTAATCAAAATTAGCAACGGTAGACAGAGGTTAGTGACTGTTCCTTGCATTTTGGAAAACCAATTCTTTCTTTTTTTCTGTGCTATGGCTTTGGACGCTATGCACACGGCACACTGTGCTTAAGGATATATTTTATTATGAGCGTTTACCCATATCCAAATGTTTCCATAAAGGCAAAAATGTGTTTTTTTGCCCGAATCTGTATCCCATCGTGCACGTAGAAATGATTTTTTTACTCCATCGTCATTTAGAGCTCCATATAGACAAGAAACCTTGTGAGAGCCATCTGCAATCTGTCACCATTGTCACGGCACTTCTCTGATAATCTAAATTTACAGTAAACTGTCAGCAAAGATGTCTATTGGTCAAATAGGCCTTCAGTTCCGTGAATATGCTCTGAAAGCATCCTGCCCTTGTACAAAGCTTATTTTGTCCGAGAATAAAATTAAGGAAAGATTTCTGAAACAGAATGGAGTTTAAATGCAAAATTATGTGTACAATGTAAGTCAGTATCACGTAATCCAAATACTGTCCATTAGTCTACTGTCCACTGAATACTTTGACACTATACAGTAGCAGGACCTTACAATATATGTATGTATGTATGTATGTATGTATGCATGCATGTATGCATGCATGTATGTATGCATGCATGTATGTATGTATGTATGTATGTATGTATGTATGTATGTATGTATATATATATATATATATATATATATATATATATATATATATATATATATATATATATATATATATATATATATATCACTCACACACACCAATTACGCCTAACATTATGACCACTGGTGAATGAATGAAGAGTTAGCTCTCAAAACTTTGATTCACTTTAATATGCAAAAAGGCTTTCATAGAGTAATATAAAAATACATATAGCAACAAGTAGAATGAACTGTCCATCAGAAGTCGTTTTTCACACAAGAATAACTTACAGTAAGTGGATAATAGCCGATCTGACCTGGCCCATATTTATACAAGGTATATATATATATATATATATATGTATATAATAGAATGGTAGTGGACTGTAAATTTAGATATCATGTGAAGTCGTCTTACCCGTTGACATTATGTTGACATATTGCCTCTCAGGTGGTCTCTTGGCCATAAGGATACAGTGGATCTTTGGCGTAAAGTACAGCAGCTGCCATTTACAATGAGTTAGGTGCAGGAGAGCCTGTGAGATTCATAAAGTAGCAGCTTTGCCTTGCAGCAACAGTGTGCTAACAAGAAAAGAATGGCAATTTGTTTCGAGAGAGAAAAAAGGCCTTCGAGTTTTCAGTCCTCGGCAAGAGCATATCCAAAATCTAGAAGTTTAGTTATTGAGAAAAGCTGAGAAAAAAAGTCCTAAAAGAAAGTAAAACATATACTACTTCAGTCGATCTGCAGTTGATCTCTTTAGTTTTGAGGTCCCTCTTTTAAATGCAAACTTCTATCTTCTGATCTATGTCATGCAATGCAGTAGTAGTTGGACGTGTGAGCTTCTTAAATAGCTCTAGGTAATTTTACACATTTAAAACTCTTTTGGGGGACCATCCTGGGCGCTGACCCGCGCTAAGTGCTCCCCCCACCCCAACTACCCAAAGCTGAACAGAGCCCGCAAAACTGAAGTCCAAGTCCGGGGTGAACCCCGGGTCACTGCGTCTAACAGATATGAAAATGTCGCCTCTTTGGAAAAAGGGCACGCCTTGTTGTTTAACAAAGACTGTCAATGGGCAAGATTAATCAGAAACAAAATGGAAACGGTGTCACTATGGGGTCAGGCAGAAGTTATCTCTGTTTAGGGGAGCGAATAGAATAGAGGGGGGACGAGAGAGAGAGAGAGAGAGAGAGAAAGAAGAAGATAAAGAAAATGGGGGAGAAAAGAAAGCTTAAAATATTTCCGAAAATTTGGCCTCTGGTTTCTCCATGCAGAGGCCTTGTTGATGTGGACAGCGTGGATCAGCTTTATGAAGAGCTGCTGCATCTTCAAGAAACACAGATAAAGTGTGGAAGTCACCTCGGACGTGGAGAGGAAACTGGGCCTGGACGTGATGGCTGCCGGCGAGATGAACGGTCAGAGACTTTTATATCATCTAACATGCAGTCAGGAAAAAAACAAGAAATTATACTTTACGTTTTATGATTCCAGATCGTGTGGTTATTATTATTATTATTATTATTATTATTATTATTATTATTATTATTATTATTATTATAGCTTTCTTAGTAATACTGGGCACACTGGACTTTTCTTTACCTGTTACTGTTACAACGCGGGACTGCACTGAAATCTGTGCAAACTGCTCCTTATAACGGTTTTAAATACTTCCAAATTTATTCAGAATTAGAGAAAAATGCTCAGATATAAGTCATTTTTGTTGTGCAGACTAGTTGGAGCTGGCAGGTCTTACTGTACGTGGAGGTTTAAAATCACAATGTTTTGTTTTGGCATCTGGCTGTAATGCAAGACAGGTGCCTTCACGTGTTTGTCCGCTGTTTGGACGAGCTTTTCCCTGACATGTAACGCGCAGAGGCTGTTAAGCCACAGAATGCGTGCAATTAACACTTACCAAGTTTGCAACGTGATATTATCAAACAAACAGACCAGGAATAGCTTCAGATCATTGCCATGTGCTGGCAAATAAGGGGAAAGGTGCAATTTCGAGTTTTTAATGCAACAGCACTTGCCAAAGGAGGTGTCGTGCATTTATACACATTTGTGCAACTTGAGCAGCCCGTGCTTTTTTTTTTTTTTTTTTTTTTAATTTGCAGCTTATGTGTGATCTTCTAGGTTTTTATAGACAAGCAAGCTTTATGCGCAGGCTTTGATGCTCGCATAGAAGCGGCTCGTCAGTGCTGGGTGTAAAGCTTCTGCATTCACCGTGCCTTTGTCAGTAATTTGAAGGCTGTTATATTACACAACACTACAGTTTGCATTGCTGTGCTGGCCTTCTTTTCTTTTTTTAACCCCCACTGCAGTTTCTCTTTATTAGGATGCAACAGATTAAAACTCCAACAACCTCTTTCCCTGTTTGTTGGAAATGGCGTTTTGTTTACGAAAAAAACCTTAAGGGTTTGAATTTCATATCCACTTTCTGTTTCAGGGGAGGCGGATTGTTTTAAACGCAGGAAGCCTCGCCCGCATAAGTTTGGTCCCGTGCAGTAAACAAGTTAGTTGATTGGTTTTGCTTTATATACCGTGATTTAATAAGGAAAACACTAACGTAAGCCAGTCCAAGCAGTGTTGGTGGTACCAGTGCCATGCTTTCCATTGGTTCCTGTTTACATGATGCCCACAGGACACGCCGTGATTGGTGGCTCTTCACACGTGACCAGGCAACTTTGTACATTTGACAGGGAGTAGGAGGGTTTTGTGGAGATCAGAAAAACGACAGCGCGATAAAAATTAGTATTGTTGCACTTCACAAATTAATGACCATGAGTTCCTACTTGATAAACTCCAACTATATCGAGCCTTCCTTTCCTCCATGCGACGAATATCAGCAGAGCGGATACATCCCTAACCCCGGTGATTATTACGAGCGGCCAAAAGATACGGGTTTCCCCCATCACGAAGAGCCATCCTATCCGAGGTCAAACTACACAGAATCGGGATACGATTACGGTAACGTCCCCGCCACCGGACTCGACGATTTCAACGATGGGCATCACGCGCAACCGCAACCGGTTCCACAGAGCCACGGTCCTCGCCTCACGGCGGCCCCAGACGGTGGCGCAAACGCCAGCAAAGACTGCAGCCTCGCCACTGAAGTCTATCCCGGCGTAGCGAAGGGCAAGGAGCCGGTGGTCTATCCTTGGATGAAAAAGGTCCACGTTAGCAGCGGTGAGTTATCATCACGGTTAAATAACTGAACCACTGAGAAACAACCACTGGAACACACGCAAGCCTATTGAGGCAACACTAGTAGCAGCCCTTACAACAGCAATTTACGACTATCGAGCAGCAGGGTCGGTAATTAAGGACCCTCGTAAATTTTATTGCCTGTGTTCGTCTGTCGGGGCCATGTGCCTTTGTTGCTTTTTAACCCAAACTACCTCCACCACTGGAGCCGAGCCAAAGTAATATTCAGCCCCGCTGTTTTTGTTAATCATTTCCTAAGCTTGATCTGTCCCTGGATGCGAGTACTTGTGCACTCGGCATCTCCACATTAAGGTCATGTCCGTAAACTGAAACAAGACAGAGTGTAGAACAAGCGACTGCAAATTTCCACCAAACCCACAAATTCTTGCACGATTTTCGAAGCTAGAATGTGTCCAGTGGCGGATTTAAGGGTTTTGGAGTAAACGCAATCAACCTGCATGTAACACCTGCTTGCCTCCCTGTCTATGGCTTTCCCCCCCCCTCCCAGTCAATGCCAGTTACAATGGAGGAGTGCCCAAGAGGTCCCGCACTGCCTACACCCGCCAGCAGGCTTTGGAGCTGGAGAAGGAGTTCCACTTCAACCGGTACCTGACCCGGCGCAGGCGGGTGGAGATTGCTCACACCATGTGCCTGTCCGAGCGCCAGGTCAAGATCTGGTTCCAGAACCGGAGGATGAAATGGAAAAAGGAGCACAAGCTTCCCAACACTAAGATTCGATCCTCAAGCTCGGCCTCAGCTTCAGCCTCGGGGGCCCAGCAGCAGCAGCAGCAGCAGATCAAAACAGGCCAGCAGCTTGTCCCCACGCCGTGCACCGCAGGTCTATAGTGCATGAACGAACCCCCCATCCCTGAAAACCCCAATCCAGACTGAGATGGCAAATAACACAAGTGGAATTTGATGGACCGATTCTCAGTATTTTACACACACACATGGTGTTATCTCTTTCACCTTGCCTCTGCTATTGGGCCCCTGTCACGTCCTTTGTGCCCTTACCCCTCTCTCCGGTCGTCCTCGCCCTCATCATATAAGCTTGAAATTCACCTTTAATTGCCACGGTGGCAACTGAAGTGTTTATATATTTGTTTATTATTATGAAAGAAGGATAATGCACATCAAACTTGGATGAAATGTATAATTGCAGTTAAAAGTGAGTGAGGTAAAAAAGTAAGTTTGACCTCATTTTTTCTTTTCAATGTTCTCTTTGATATTTCCTTTTCTTTTCTTTATTGTTGCTCATGGAAAAGTTTGAATATACTTGAAAGATATTTAGCGAGACTCTATAGATGCCAGTTAGAAAACCACACGGCATTTTATTTCTCAATTTTTTAATTTTTAATTTTTTTAGAGGCATGGCATCAGTCAGAGTATAGCAGTGTAGTATGTGTGTGTTCGAGTGGGTTGGTTTACTGTTGAATGTAGTCCAGGTGACTTTCACATCTAATGTACATAGACAAATCACAATGATGGCACAATAAGAAAAGCGTTTCGTCAAAGTAAGTTTATGTTTGTTGGTGTCATATGGTCTAGTTTTATTTGTGCTATAGTGCGTCCATGTTGTGCTGTGTTCTAAACTGTGAATATTTGTATATGTTGTCTCAGTAATGGCCGTTGTGATGTAGGCTAGTTTAGAATAAATCTGTCCTTGTGAAATAAATGTGTGCTTCACTTATAAGGCTGACATGGCTTCGGATGTTTTGTCACCGCAAATACGGATTTCACTTTCACGACATTCAAGGTGCCATTTTTTTAAAAACTGATTCTCATTTGTTCATTTATATTTTTGTTTATATTTTTTTTGCAGAAATTAAAACTTTGAACTCACATTGTTTATTTTGGTTTACATTGAATTTCTATTCGGTGTGTGGACTATTGCGCTCTGAAGCTTTTGGTAAGAAATCCAGCCATTTGAGATGCGTACTTAAAGTGGTCACATTGTGTTGCAGTCCCGAACAATTTGCCTTGCAACATGTTGGCAACATTGTGGCTGCGTTTTCTTGCACTTTTTAACACTTTGCCAGAGTAGAAAGAAAATATTTGCGATAAATGTTTTTTACAGAAATGTTTCATTTGATAGTATTGCGCACCTCCGTTTTAATACATTCACGGTTGATCCGAAAAGATATTTTCACATTACCAATGCGCAAAATCGCTTTAGAGTGAAACCTAAGAAATGCAATGCCATGCACAAACTTTGACAAAGTGAAGGCATGTCTTATGTCTTTTTGTTACTCCTGAGTGTTCTGAACGCCGTGCGCGTTTTCGTGGATTAGGCTGAGCTGTGACAGAGTATATCAGGCAGGTATCAGCTGATAGCTCCAAAGCTTTATAGGCTGTACTGACACGGGAATCAGACCAAACCCAAACTGTTAAATGTATCCGGCAACACATATTGTTCTTACTTGCCATTACGCGCTGTGCACCAGAGTGTGAGTGTTGGTCACTACCTGCTACATCCAAACAATAGAGAGTTCAGCTGGGGGACACGGCCGGCACTGGCCAATCACCGGCTTAGAGCACTTCTTCTGACCCTTGACCTTTCGACACACACAATGTTAAGACCATATATCAGCACCGAGAACTCCAAGAGCTTTTTCTTCTCATTTACGGGATACCCAAAGAGGGCGCGGAAACAAAAACTGTGATTGTAAGTGTGAATCGGAGGCATGAGACAGCTCTCCTGCAAATAATAACTGAAACGTGCCTGTCAGTGGACGAAGAAAGGGAGCAGATATGAGCAGAAACGGATAGATGTTATTTAGTATGCTGGCACTGATGGTTTTAGCCCACTGATTATGCCACTAACTGCACACAGGATGGGTCTGCAATGAAATAAATGCAAAATTGATTGGAGTGTTTTTCTTTTTTAATCCTCAGAGTGAGAAATAGATAGTTGTACATTTTCGTGTATGCATTGCTTATTGAATGTTACCACAATTAAAAAAAAAAAGTGTTGTATGTTGCCGCAGACATCCTGAAGCTCCCCATTACTGTGCAGCAGTTGCTTCAGATATGGAAACTGTGCAGGAGATGACGCTGAGGCTGATTGGCACCAATTTTGCGCAGACTCCAAGAAGTCCAATTCTGCATAAATTACAGATTTCAAGTCATTTGAGTCGCGAATAGAGGTCACTTCCAATGTACTGAAATTTTAATTCGCCCGTTCACGTGACTCGCTGAATAATGAATGCCCCGGGGTCAGAAATAGATGTGAAATTCTGACTTATTTTCATTTGAAGTGATCCGCAGGGTGCGAGTCAGATCTCTTCTCCTCTGACAAAACTCTGTCCGCTGGACACAGACCGGCATGACTTGTGAGTAGACATGGTTGCTTCTTATTTTATTTTATTTATTTATTTTTTAGCTTTGCAGTGATATCACAATTTTGCATACAATATCCCGGAAGTGCAGTTTGCGCCATGATCTTTTTGTGCATGTCACTGCATATTCCAATGCAAACAAACCTTTCCTGTTAATATCGCGTTTTGCTCTCTATGGTCCTCAAATCAATTCTAAAATCGGATCCATATAAATTTGTATTGTTTGGAAAATATACATATATACGCCTTTGGCATACAGGGTTGCCGTAGCTCAGGTATTCGAGCAGACGGGCTACTAATCGTAGTGTTAGAAGTTCGATCTCCCGACCCCTCCACACGTGCCGAGGTGTCCTTAGGCAAGACACCTAATCCCAAACTGCTTCCAGTTGAAGGCTAGCACCGTGCATTGGAGCTTAGGTGCCAAATTGCAAAGACAATGAAAAGCGCTTAGTTTACCAAGTGCTACGTAAGTGTAGACTATTTAGCCTGCTTACTGGACCTCCTATGGACAACAAGAACAAGAGCATTACGATGGTCACATTCAGTCTAAACTTTGCTTTTAAATACTGAACACAAATCTGTTTTAAAATAAGTAATACACATATAAGTGCAGAGGTAAAATCTACTGCGTGTGTTTCTGTGTCTCTCTGTGTGTGTGGCAACTGAGACGCTTCTATGCAATACGATTTTAATGAACCAAAATAAACAGTCAGTATTTATGTTGGCAACGTTCAGCTCCAAATAACTGCATGCACTAAACCACGCATCCCAATAAAAATAAATAAAAGTAAAATAATATTAATAGCAATCTGGAATGATGATAGCAATTATTAAACAGCGTTATGATTATATTGCTTTAAACCCTTAAGTGTAAGAAATAAATGGACAGTTCAGTGAGAGTGAACACAATATTATTATTATTATTATTATTATTATTATTATTATTATTATTGTTGTTGTGGACATAAGGCTATTTCCAAAATTTACTTGCAACTAAAGCTTGCTGGGTCATTTCCAATAAAAAAAAAGCCAGGAGTCTGTTCAACATGTAAATTAAAATATCTTTATTACAACAATCTCATGCAAAAACATGTCAGTCGTCCTAATCCGCCACAGTGTTGGTGTGGGCTCATCAGAGGTGGCTCCCCTCAGCTTCAGGCGTTGAATTTTGCTTTAGCCTTGATGTTGGGCTGTGTAAACCTCGCAGAAAGAGTTATCTTGGTCTGAGAGTGTCGGTAACCCAAGCCTGGCTGTTAAGAGCTCCCAGTGTCAACATTGTGGGAAGATATGGACCGCCGTCTGGCTAATATCCAGAGGTCTCTGCCTCTAACTCCTCTTCGCTGACAGTGATAAGGAGCCTTGATTTGTGTAAATACCTCTGATACAGTTGTTTAATGCGAAAACAGCCCGAGATTTAAAACATAATCAATCAGCTACTTTTGGCTCAAGGAGAAAGTTTTAACTGCTTTATTATGCTTTGTTTTCTTCTGCTGCTTCTTCTTCTCCGGAACTAAATGCAAATCTGGAAAGTAGTAGGTTAGGGGAAAAAAAGTGAAATCAGTAGGCTACCAGCTGAGGACTTTTGATTTCCAACTTCTCCTTGTTTTTGAACTCCAAATAACTTTCCACTCAAGACTCCATGCCTCTGTCCTGGGTCAGGGAAAAGTTCAGGTGCGATGGCAAAAGCTGGCGTAGGGGTTGTCTTCCAGAGCAGGGCCGTGTCAAGCCATAAATCCGCTGACAGCTTCAAATCTACAGAAGACATTAAACAAAATTAGCACTTGCTTTAACAAAGGAAAGAGAGCCCATCTCTTCACATTCATGCTTCCAAAGCCTAAAGTGCAAATTTAGCCTTCTTTCTCTTAACTCTTATCCTTATTTTTCTTTTAAAAAATAAATGTTAAATGTGAGGAAGGTGAGCTAATAAGAGGGGCTCTTCCTCTGCTCCTGCCTTTTAAAAGTTTACCGCTCAAGTTGTAGTTTGAGAGGACAAAAGCTGATGTGGGAGTGGGGATGCTTTCTATGTCCGCCCCAAATGATTAATAGTTGTAGTGGAATTTTTTCCACGCCCGCTGCTGCTTCAGTGTTGACGGAAAACAAGCGCCAAACGGTGCCGTGAAGTACAAAAGCTCTTCCAGGCTGGGATTTTTGGCAGTACCTGGAATGTTTGAAGGCGGATGTATTTCACGGTGGTACACTATTTATATAGAAACTGCTTCATATCAAGGCAGACATGGTGGAATGATAATTTTAAAAAATCCCCCCACAACCCTTAACCTTTGCGCCAGCTTGTAATTTCAACCATCACTCAGCTGTTCATAGGAAACGCGTAAGTGCATGTAGGTCTAATGGGGGTCCATGTACTGATCAGCGGGGTCGAGCAGCCGCGCTTTGGTCACCTCAGCTCCGCTTTCCGCTCTCTGCTGACTGACAGGCAGCCCTCACATCCACCAAGACGCTCAGCCTCCTTCATGTAGGACAGGTAAACGTGTAACGTGTTTGTATTTGTGCAGACTTTGCTGATGGAGGACCAGAGGCTGACTAAGTGGTGCCAAAGCACGAGTCTGACAATTAGGACTTGGGGGGCGATATTGAGTTGAGTTTTCTGCAAGGCTCCTCTCAAACCTGACTGTGTTGTTACAGAGAAGGAAAAAAAGCACATTCACTGCCAGCGAGGAGTAATTATTATTCCACTCTTAAATTATTTTTAGTAAGGTGTGTGTGTGTGTGTGTGTTAGAAGTGGGGGTGCCATCCCCATACATAACGCGAATTATTACTCCGCAAAACACTCTCGTTACAGTGTGGCTCGGGGCTGCTGTGCACTCGAAGCTCAGCATAATACGGCAAGATTAGCTCTTTCAGCTGCTAACAGGCACCAAATATATGGCACTTTAAAACTGACAGAACAGTCTTTACCCCTGAATGGGCGACACGTGGAAAAAAAAAAGAAGCTGCTTGCCCTGCGAGAGGCTTGCTCCTCTGCCAGATACATTGCAGTGTCACATACCCCTCTTTTTTCTCCCTCCAAACTGATCCGTTTCTCCTCGGGGGCAATGACTGCCTCCATTAATGATTCACGGGCTCAAATAAAAGGGATTTAAGTTGACGTTGCGTCACGTGAGCGCGGCGCATAATACTGCGCGGTGTTATGGCACTGGGAAGAAAACCGGAGCCCCGGTCTGGCCATATGATGCAGATTATATGCGGGTTACCCCCACTTTCCGCGAGGGGAGTCCTGGCTTTGTAGTTTGTTTATCCAGGGGAGGAAAAAAGAAAGTAGAGGCAGTCTGAGAGAAAGAGGATTCCGGGTTTGTGGATGTATTCTGCTGTCACGGACGGATATGTTTTTCCACGCGGACGGAGTCAGAGCTCGAGCTTTGGGAGGATGGATTTTATTTTGAGGTATTTCCGCTGATTGTTCATTACTGTCGTGAGTTATTGCTGCGCGAGGCAGAGGTCAGTAACAAAGGGTCCAGGGCTTCTTCTTTTTTTATTTGCAGGGAGATCAAATTGACACATATCAAGAAGCTTCATTTATGTATTAATATCTCAGTTATCACAGCTAACAGAGCGAAGCAAATACCTTAGACCAGAGCGATTTATACAGATTGTATGCATAACCATTTAAGGATTTGTCTGGGTCATTAAGGTTGAGACATTGTTCCAGTTTATGCTTGTTTGCCCAACGCTGTGATAAATGCAGCTTAAATTTCAGTCCAAAACTTTAAACAGAAGCGCGAAAAAAAAGGGGGGGGGGGGGAGATTTCAGTATTAATTGCTGCTTTAACAGCGTGAGCTATACCATTTGGATTAAGAGGCCTGTGTTAATAAAGCAGCCATTTAAATATCGGCTTCCAAGCAAAAGCTAAATAAATAAATAATAATAGTCAAAGCGCTCGGCACCTCTGTAAAACAAAACATCTCGTTGCTTTACGTTTTTGTGCGTAAATCATACATCAAAATGAGATCCGTGAAAGAAAGAAAAAAGTATAGGAAAGCGGTGGGGTTGTGTCGCTCCGCCAGGGAAACGAGGATATAATGGAAGACGGAGTGCCATCCAGGACCGGGCGGCCGCTCTGAGGTCACGGAGCTCCTGCTTGATTTATGGGCGCGGGGACTTGGGGAAGATGGTGCGCCAGAGCTAATGACTATTCGATCCATTTGTGGAGAAATTGCTTGCCGGCCAGCAGGGAAACAACAAATGCGTTATTTGCATATAGGCCAATTTTTATGTTATTATGATTTTGTGCTGATAACCAGCCGTTTGTGGCTGTAACGCTGTTTGTCCACGAAGAATATCAGAATTTGGCCTTTTACTTTCTGTTTTCTATTTTGTGTATTTGTTTTTCATAGACTGACGTTGTCTGTGTGTAAGTCTGTGTTTTTATGTTAAAATGAATTAAAATTGACTGCTTCCTTTAAACTGTAAAGATATCTTTACTTGACTAAAAATAGTTTGTTTAAAAAAAACAAAAAAACCCGTCTCATTGGATCTTGCAGTTTAATCAAATAATCCCAAATAAAAGATGACTTAATTTCATTTGTTCTTTTTTATTTATTTATTTTTAAAGATTTATGTTTGACTTTAATTTTTTAAGTCATGACGCGCGGGCCTAAACAACGCACGCATAACAACAATTGCCTTATTATTTATAATTACATTCGATCTTAACAGTATATTGGAGCCCTGGATTTAAAATAAAACCCACACTAATTTAATTTACAAAATCGTTGAAATGTTGGATCATTCTCCGAGAAAATGTTAATATTTGTTCTACTCCTCGTTGCAGAATTCCAGCTTAGTAAATTCTGGCCAACGCACGGTCTCCCAGACACCTTGAACTGCCTTCGGTAAGTCCATATATCTTTATTGATTTGTGTTATGAATGCTTGATGGTGATATCCTTATTCAATTTCTAATAAGCACCACACACGCCCACCGAAGCACTCGCAGGGATAGAGAAGCAGCCTATGGCTTGTACATTTCCTTGTAGCAGCAATATGACCAGCCCGAGAGCAATAATTCCTTCTCTTCCACTTGTCTTTGTGGTGCAATTTGTCACTATAAAAGTGACGAGAGGAATCGCAGCTCTTGGAGCGGTGCCTTACTCATTTCAAAAACCACTTTCTGTGAAAGCCATCTGCTTCTAGCTGCCACAGTTTACAGAACTGAAGTTTTTGAAAATATTTTTTTCTTTTATCAAAATTCCTTTCTTTCTTTTTCCTCTTTTCTTTTTCCTTCCCACATTTTGCGCCTTATTATGTCCGGCAGTATACGAGCCCCGCTGACTTTTAACCCTCTCCTCAGGGCCACATTAAAGAGAAAGTCGAATCAGCATTTTAGCACAACACAAAGAAGTAAATAATTATACAGACTGGCTACTTTTGGTTGGGGGGGCAAAAAAAGCGCAGTTAGCTTAAAAAACCCTCACATGTGAATTTTTGGGTCCCACTCAACCTCCCACGCCGTCCGTGTGTTCTACAGTTTCTAATTGTGTCACTGAATTTTGTCCCAGAGCCTGAAACCAGCAGAGAAGCTGCAGCTCTGGACGTGTTTACAGCCCGGGGAAGCTGAGAGGACATAAATCTACTTTTCTCAGGCTTTCTTTTTGGCTGCAAAAGACAGCATTAATATGCTGAGGGATTCCCCCTGCTGCCGCTCTCTTCTCCCCTGGTCCTCGCTGCATGTCCTCCACTTTGCCTTTTGGTGATGAAACTTGTGCCCATTTTCACACCATGCTACTGGAGGGGGTTGATATAAATCGAATACAGCTTTGATCAGCCATGCTTTCATAAATCTCAGCTATTTGAAAGCACAACTATATGTACAGATATTTGTGTGTGCGTGTGTGAGAGCGTCTCGGCGTGTGCGCAGTATTTCGGTGTATTTCGGTATTTATTTTATTCTCGTGTTAAAAAGCCATAAAGGGCGTACCTGGCGCAGAAAATGAAAACGCACTGTTGTCTCCTTTTTTTTCGCCAAAATGTGCAGAAATGCGGGTTAATGATTAAGCCGTGGATAGAAGCCCTTTATGTCCCATGGAAATGGAAATGCAGCATGGTCGGGGCCTGATTATTCCTTTGTATTCCAGCTCTCTCTCTCTCTCTCCCCCCATCTCATTCACTGGGTTCATAATTCCACTGCAGGCCACGGAGTACATAATAACAGAAAAGATTTAAAACACTTTAGGGAAGGACTGTGCTATTTTTGTAGAGATATAAATATATATATATGTATATATTTTTTCTTCTAGACGCACTACCTCATTTGGTTGGGGGAGGAGGAGAGGCAACCACTTGATTTGAACAGGCTTTCCAAGGCGCTACTTCATTTGCATAATTTTTCTTGTCTATGGTGACGCTCTGGTTCGGGGCAGTTCACTGGTGACTGCATGGTACTAGTGAAGGATCACATACACCAGCATAGCCTTGGCCGACTTTAATATTGCTATGAAGCCCTGGTCATAGCTCTATAGCAGGACGATACATTCAATCTTGGGGCCAGATAAGTCTTATCTCGTTGACCCGACAGCTCACGCCTGCTTTCGTAATCTCGGTTTACCCGTCCACGTCGAGTAGGAAAAAAGGAAAAGAGGAAAAAAAGGGGGCTTCTCTTGGCTCTTCCTTTTTTTTTTTTTTTTTTTTTTGTTGTTGTGGCTGCTAATGCTCGGTGTATGGCAGGGCGCAGTCTGCTACCGCTGCTTCACCCAGTCAGCCCTGTCTTTAAACTTTTCTCTGGATTACTGCTTTGATCGATTTCGTCGCTGAATGAGAAAATATTGCTTGGTGCTCTGCATTCGTCGTAAGAGGATAAGGTAAGCAGGCCAGGAATAGGCTCCCTCGGTTGTAAATGGCTGAGTTTGTATGTCGCGCGGTGATTTATCACCGTATGACTTAGATCTCGGTTCAGGAAGAGTTCACACACACACACACAGTCAGGCGGCCGGATTTCTCCAGCGTGGAGCGGAGGGGCTGCGCAGAGAGCTCAAGTCTGTCTTTTGTCTCTCTTTTCTCTGCCGTTTATGACTATCGCAATGGTTCGCCTGGAGATACACACCACAGAGCTTCGTGATATATTTTCCCGGTCATCACGAGTGCAGACACGGTGAAGACACGTCCTTTCAGTCTGCGGTTTAACAGCGCTGAGGGCATTTTGAAACTGATTTGCTTTTTGTTATTGTATGCAGAACGGCACAGGCCAGAATTGCTCGACATTTACATTTTCCGTGTGCTCATTTTATGATGATGCATCGCATAGTTATGTGTCTGCTTCGGGGCTATGGATTATGAAACATGCAAGAGGGCTTCCTTTTTGTTTTAAACCCTGTTTTTAAATCATTTTTATTGCCCGGGTAACTTTTGCTATCAGACATAAAACAACCCGACTCATCAGTTAAAATCTCAACTGTGTTAAATGCAATATATATATATATATATATATATATATATATATATATATATATATATATATATATATATATATATATATATATATATATATATATATAATTTAATGTATTTATTTGCTTTATTCAAACGATGTATAATGGCTAAATCTATAGAATCTACAGAGTAGACAGCAAATGCGAAAATGAATGGGAATATTTTATTTCTACTGAAAATCATTAGCTTTATTATAATAATAATAATAATAATAATAATAATAATAATAATAATAATAATAGCTGTTCAATCCACTGTCTCATTGTTAATGTCCCATTAATGTCCCATTATAAAAAGATTTCCCCCAAAAGAGCAGTGATGTTTGTCTATCATAGTTTATAGTCTCTCCCCGAGGTTACCTACATGAATTATGGTGCTCCAGCAACAGCCTCTAGCTGTACCATCCCCGGGTTTCTGTCTGCTTAATACTTGCTTTGTTAGGGCTTGGCTGCTCACCGGGCCGCTCATTCCGAGCGGGCAGTCCCGGCTCACTGACCCCCCCGCCCTCATATATCACCGCGACCGGCCGCCGCTCAGACAGCGACAGCAGCCATTATTATGGGCCTACTATGGAACAAAGTTCAAACCATGGGCATGGAGATGCACGGACGCCGGCCGGTTTTTCAGGTTTCCTCTGGGCCTTTACAGTTTTTCTACTATTATGAGGAAACGTAGAAAAAAAAAAAAAAAAAGGGGGGGGGGGGGGATAAAAAAAAAGAGACAGACTATGTGGCAAGCTCAGGGATATTTTATTCTCTTAAAAATTATGAATTTTTTCTAAAAGTAAAAAATAAAAGGTTGAAGGTTTGTGGATCCGACGGTATGTTTTTCACTCGCTATACAGGAAATTAGATACACCGTTGACAGCCCTGTTGGTAGAATACCAGTGTAAAAGAAATATTATTTTCCTGTGTGGTAACCCTCTAACAAGCTATTTCCACAGCGCATTTCTCCATAAGGCCTACTCTAACTATATTCTGCTTCACTGTTAGTTAGAATCAAATATTTTAAAACGCCACCCGTCGTCTTTTCGCGTTTCTAAATGATTTGACAGTCTGAAATGCTTTTAAAATGGTTTTATGTTCGCCACAGATGGTAATACAAGGTTAGTGCGTGCCTCTGTGCCCCGTGTAAGCCATAAGGTAAACGGTAATAGTCCACAGAATTGTTGGCCCTATCTTGCCTCCATAGTCTCCTGTGTCAGGGCTGCATTGAAAAGTAAGATGGATCGCCACCATTTCTTCTCCTCACAGTGCTTCTTGTAACCCTAGGTTCACCCAAGGAGGCCATTGGCGGAGAGGCGTCACGTGACCACGGGGTGCCAATGTTATTCTACAAGGGTGTCAAGACCCTGTCAGTTTCTGAAATAAATATTGGGAAACGGCGAGATGCAAAAGGCAACCTACTACGACAGCTCCGCAATTTACAGTGGCTACCCATATCAAAGCGCAAATGGCTTCAGTTATGATGCCAATCAGGTCCAATATCCCCGGGCCTCTCATGTGGAAAGTGAGTACCATCGACCTGCCTGCTCCCTGCAGTCTCCTGACGGCTCCGTGGCTTTGCAAAAGCCCGGGGAGATGGCGGAGAGCTGCGACAGGACCACAGCCATTCAGGCGGCGCAGTCCAAGGTTCATCCCGAAAGCAATCAACCGCAGGTGCCGGTATCAGGCCCACCCCCTCCCTCACAGTCCCCCGGTGCTATCAGCCAAAACACAAGCAACGGATCCAACCAACCAGTCAGTGCCAAGAACGACTCCCCGACCTCTACCGCTCGCAGCAAGCAGATCTTCCCCTGGATGAAGGAATCCCGTCAGAACACCAAGCAGAAACCCACCAGTAGCTCCAGTTCAGGTACTCACTGCATTAACATGACTGCTCCTCTAATATCCACACTCTTTGTTGGTCTGCAACCAGAAAGTTGCTCAAGTTTGGTTTAGAGAGGATGCAATGCACAAGGGGGTGAGCAGGTAAGGGCTTACGAGGAAAGGGGGGTGGGCCCACAACAGAACAATACTTCCCCTGGGAAGGTCACAATGGTGTGTTTTCTGCATCGGGGACAGGAAGTTGTTAAATGTTTTAAATCATTAATAATCAGTGTGTCATTGAATTACATTGCTATTGCTGTAATGTATAATTACCATAATCCCACACATACCCTTTACTATTACATTTATTTATTCTACACTGCAGTTGTAGTGAAGTGCAGTGTAAACTGACAGACTGGCTACACTGCATCCTGGTCAAAATCTGTAAGGATTGTTACAAATTATTTGCGCAATATGACGTTTTAGACTGCGGAAAAACTGTATGCCACATTAACAGTAGATATCACCATTTGTTGTCTCTTTTGCCCTGCAGCTGACCTGTCCCTACTGTAAACACACCTCTCCTCTGATCTCATAATGGTCCTGGACAGACAACAAATACACACAACAGTTGTTTCAGTTTGTCCTGCTGTTTTGATTAGCGAAAAACTCTGTGGGTCAGTGTGCATGTGTGGGAGATGGTCCGTATTTACTTAGAGGAAAGCTAAACATTTCGAAATGCACATCTTCCCACGAACTTCTTATTTTGTAAATTCAGTGGCTATATGCTTTAATTTCGGTGTGCAGGTTATAGTGCACTAATAGAAGCAAAGGCGCGTGGCTCATGAGTATCAGGAGAGGTGTTTTTTTTGTGTGTTTTTTATCAAGTCCCAACCCTTTACGCACGTTCATGCACGCAAGGTAGAACCTGCTGTTTTGGCGCCAGGGAAATTCGGGGTCAGGGGTTCTGAGTTTAGCTCTGGGTAGTCAACTCTTCTTCCTTTCTGTAAAAATAAATGGGTAATAATCTAATGACATTCCAGGATCTTACCAAGTGCAATCGCTGAACTGCAAGGCAGTGTGGCGCTTTTCATTAAGTTTAGTTATTTCAAGTGCACCAAAGGTTTTTTTTAATTTGTTTTCAGCATCACATAGCCGATTTATGGAAACCCTTGATGCACGTTCAAGGTTTATAAGAACGGCAAATCTTATTATTGAGATCTCATTGTCAAGATGAAGACACTGTAGTGGTTTGAAGAGTCTTATTTTTACTTCCATAACGAAGAGTTAATTTCAGAATTGCTTTCAAAGACCTTTTGCGAGCTGGAGGATTTTCTTAATAAATTAAGCAGCAGTCTTCAGTTAATGCGTAATGTTCATAACTTTGTTACGCTGTTAAGAAGTCTTCATGACGTATACAACATATAAAAGCCCAGGCTTTATGAACAACTTTGGAAAGTCCTTTACATTTTACGCATATACTAATTCCAGAAACTTCTTTGTTCACTGGACAACTCAGGCCGGATCGGGTGGATCAGGGCTCTGTTTTTTTTTATTTTTTAGTTAAAATGCAAAGCAGACTGGTTTCAGCCTGAATTGTGTTTGGTAGGGTGCGTTAATGAGTTCGAAGAACGCCCAGTATTTATCATGAAAATTATTTATACGCACCTGTTACTCACGTAGGAAAGATGCATAGTGCTTGACACATACGTTACAGTTAGGATCTTGCATGACCTAAACTAAGTGGCCTTTTGACAATCAAGTCGTCAAAAAAGTAAAACTAAACCGATCCGGTAATAATCGTGTGATTCTAAGGCATTACGTCAAATCCACGTGATCACTTATTTCTCATCCATAACATAACACAATGGACCAGATTATGTCATCCTGCATTGCTATTACTTTAGATTTGGGCGAAAGGCAGTGATAGTTATTAAATGTTGGCCGCCTGCCATAACAGTAAGTAGACTAGCACCTTGCAATTCTGCAGCCAAGATCCAGCCTCTTAAGCTTATCAGTGAGGGCAAGGCGAACTGTTTTATATACACCCTGAGGAATACATAATGCTTGTGTTTGCATTATGTGTGAGCTACCCTGCAACTGTGGGGGGAAATTAGGGTCAAGATATTTTAGTAGTAAACCTGAGGTTACCTGATTCCATATCAGATACTGAGCCATTATTGTCCAGTTGCACTTTTATTTTTGGAAGTCTGTGAAGCTGTGCATGTAACTAGCTAGCTCATGGAGCCTTGATGATAACTCCTGTGATTTGCCATAGGGGAATGGGTTTATTAGAAATATTGAGATGTTTGGAACATACGCACATACGCACGTTATTAGTGTTAGCGATCATTATGATACATATTTAAGTGGGCAAACTTATTTAGTAAACTCCCCAGTCAACACCACCGCCCCCTCCTGATCGCAGAGTTTGCTAACAGCTATGTGTTGTCACATGATGTCGCCTTCACTCTCCTGTCTTTGCCTCTGTACCTCTCTCTGTATAACGAATTACTGACTGACATCCTCTCCTTCATCCTGACAGTGGAGAGTTGCCCCGGAGACAAAAGCCCCCCGGGGTCAGCAGCATCAAAGAGGGCCCGGACAGCTTACACTAGCGCTCAGCTTGTGGAATTGGAGAAGGAGTTCCACTTTAACCGGTACCTCTGCAGACCCCGGAGGGTAGAGATGGCGAACCTGCTCAACCTCACAGAGAGACAGATCAAAATCTGGTTCCAGAACCGCAGGATGAAATACAAGAAGGATCAGAAAGGCGTCGGAATGATGCCTTCTCCCGGTGGACAGTCCCCGCGCAGTCCCGTGGGCCCAGCTTCTGGTGCTGGCGGTGTGGGAGGCGGATACCTCAACTCTATGCATTCTCTCGTAAACAGTGTTCCATATGAATCCCAGTCGCCGAATTCTTACAGTAAACCTCATCAAAACGCATATGGTATGCCTACGTCATACCCCCCTCCTTTAAACAACTCCCTCAACAACTGCCCGCCCTCCCAGAAGAGGTATCCCGGGAACGACTCTGCCACGCCCGAGTATGACGCGCATCCCCTCCAAGGCAATGGCAGTTACGGGACTCACATGCAAGGCAGCCCTGTTTATGTCGGCGGAGGTTACATCGACTCAATGCCCAGTTCTGGGGCCTCTGTTTTCGGTCTGGCCCACCTTACGCACCCACCGTCCGCAAACATGGAGTATAATGGAGCAATCACAATGGGTCACAGTCAGCATCACGGAGTGTGTGATCCAACACCGACGTACACAGACCTAACGCCGCACTACTCTCAGGGAAGAATCCAGGAAGCGCCCAAACTGACGCATCTGTAGCAGTGGCGCTGCCTGGATCACTCCGCCCATTGTCTTATCCACCTCCAGACATATTACTGCTTTGTTTATGCGCCTCCTCACGGCTCCCACAATCTCTCTACTTTTGTTTATGTTCCCTATAGTTTTTTCCCCTTTTTAATTTTTTTGGTGTGTGAAGTAGCGTAGGAAAAATAATCACGACTTGCTTGAATTTGCTCGTGTCATTGTCTCACAGAGACCTTTATCTGGGCTGTACGCGGGAGGGGAGGGAGGGGGGCGCAGTATATGCATAGACTTATTTAATCTTTTTTAAATGTTTTCTAATCAAAAACTCAAACAGGGTATTATGAACACATGTTATCAATTTTCAATGTGAATTTGTCCGTCCTCTTATTTATCCGCAATTGAAGAATTATGTTTCTCTCTCTCTCTCTCTCTTTTTTTTTTGTTGCATTTTGCATTTTGTTGCACTTATGTGTAAGCGTCCTTCAAGAGCCACGAGTTGGAATTAAGAGGGAAAATACGTTTTCAAAAGCAAGGGTCATAAGCTTACAGGCAACCCCTCCCCCTTGCTTGTGTTTTGTTCCATTTTTTGGACTTTCTAATGTTATTTATTTTGTTTGGTGTGAAAGATGAAAGAGTCCTTTAGTATTATTTGACACCCCCTCCATCTTTGTGTGGGTAGAAGGTTGGTGGAAAATTTGCGTCTCGGCCCTTTTTCAGCCCATACATGTTAGTCTGTATTAGCTCCTCAGCAGCAGAAAACCCATGTTCCTGTTAGAGGCTATGTTTCCATTTTTTTCTTCATCGAAGGAGGTGTTTTATTTTTCTCAGCGAATGTAAAAGTCAATCAGTCATGCAATAAGGGTGGAAAAGAAGGACATATTACGTTAGCTGTTTCTTTATTGAAGTAATAAGAAACAAACTTTTTTTTCGATGTCATACATTCCATGCTGCTCCAGTTAGAACAAATAAATAAAAGAATTGAAATATACCGAAAGCATAGCCTTCGATTTTAATTTAGACTTGGCAGAAGCATTGCACACGATCACAAATCACGAAGTGGACTAAAAAGTATAAATACACATCTTTAGGTTTCTCTGCAATAAAATGGAGGTGAAAAAAAATCGAATCAGTTTCCAAATATATAGTCAGGCAAATAGACGTAAAAGAAAAGAAACAAAAATGTTTTAACAATAATAAATCATAGAGTAGCCTATCACACATATAAAGTGGCAATATATTTCTATTTTTTCATACAACATAACGTGGAATATTGGCCATAAATATTATCCAATAACATGCAGGCAAATATTGGCAGATATAGTAAAAATGCGTAATAAACGATGCATTCTTTTTTGTTTTATTTTATTTTATTTTATTTTCCTCCCCTTCACTTGATTCGAGGTGAAGAAAACTCCAGGGTGGCCCTCTCCCCTCCTCTCATCTGCGTGGGCACATCCATAATAATAAAAATGTCACCGGGGCCCTTCTGGAGAATCTGCAAGAAGACAACAAGCTAAATGAGAAATCGTTTAAAAAATAATCCGCTGATATTTTCAGTCAGTCAAATGCGGTCAGAGAGGATATAGTCTGAACTAGAATCATAACGCGGCTTATTGGTCTCATTATTCTACAGATTTGCAGATGCCAGAGTGGTAAAGCCAGCTCGGTACGAAGCAGCTCCGTTGTGAAGATGGCTACAACAAAAGGAATTATCAATTTAAAAGGTTTTTTTCTTCAAAGACAGGACATTATATTCTTTTTTTTACTTTTATAAAATTAAAAAGGTGCTACAAGAATTATTGTTAGTATTATCATTTTAATATCTGTCCTAGAATTTTTGCAGGCATTTTCAGTATTTATAAATTTCCAGTATACAACAGAGACACAGCTGGAGCTAAAAGACTACACTTTGGGTGTGCAATTAACTAAATGTGGACAGTGTATACATCATTATGTTTAACATGCTCCTTTTATTTCGAAACCAATGTTTACAAGCCTACTTTTTTCTACACTTGCTACATTATTTGCTCTCTTTAATTTTGCACTAAATAATAATAATAATAATAATTATTATTATTATAATTTCAGGCCAAACTGATTGATTTAAGTGGGCATGAACATTACTGGCCCTGACATATGGCTAGCAGGCAAAACTAGAACAATTGAACCATGGTGTGTCACTGCAAAAAAAAAAAAAAGCTGATGGATTGAGTATTTCTGCATCCAACACAGCCACACACACAGAGACATCCACGCACACGCGTGCACGCGCTTTAACAACAAGGCAAAGATTTAACCCATAGGTAGCACGCTGATATAGTTTTAAGTGAAAGAGAAGACTTGGGCATCTTACATCCGTGGGAAAGTGGTTCTAAATCAGTCCTGCTATAAAGATAAGTGTGTAGGACAGGCTGGGGTCCACTAAAATGCAGCCACCCACTCCTTTTCTTTCACACAAAGCCTGTGCTCCTAGCAACTCCGTCCGTCACCCCGCTTTCTCAGATGCTACTTAAACGAAAAGTGAATGTAGTTTAAAACGCATTGAGAATTCAAAGATAAAAGCCAGGTGAACACGCTGCTTCGCCCTACTCACCGCTGGCGCGTTACCGCCTCCTCATAAAAAAGGAAATGGTGGCATCTCGTGTAGCTGGATTCGTATTTATCTTTAAAAATATCCCTCCAGCGACAGCTAGACTATGTCTGTGAACAGAAACTGGTTCTAATCTGAGGGGCCAGTGTTTCTCACCGGCTTCCTGCCTGCATTTGATCCGGCAGAGAGTTAGAAGCCTTAAATGTGTTGTGAGGGCACCGAGCTGTCAGACCTTTTGGCGAGTAAGATTGATCGCGCGCAGGCTTCCAGGACTCTTTGTTTGGTATATAAGCAACAAACTGAGAGAAGCCTACCACTTCTCTTCTTCCATCTCCTACATACCGAGCCACTTTTTTAAAAATGAAAATATGGTATGTGCTGCCTAACGAAAAAAATATCTCAAACATGGTTTTCACAGATTATTCTGGAAGAGGCATGAAACCAAACACGGCGGGGAAGGGCAATTCAATAACATTTCCATCCGCATAATAACGCTGCAAATGGATTCGTTGTAAGTGGTCGATTGTAACTGTGTTTGCTTCATTGCAATTTCAGGTAGAAATGATAATGGGAATACAATGAGAGGCTTTCTCAGCACTGTAACCAGTGCCCTTCCAGTAAATCCAGGCTTAGCCTGTGGAGTGGCTTCCTGCTTAATATGAAAAAGGAACCGTTTCAAAGATGTGCAAAGGCAGTAATTATGGTAGATTTTAGTTATCGAAAATTGTGACCAACACCAACAATGATAATAAAAGAAAAAGCTCCTGTGGGTTTACTATAATATTTGTTAGTAGCTGCACGTACACGGGCGTGCATGACCTCGTTATAATACCTTTTTGTGGAATAAACGAAACTGCCATGTGCCTTAATATCATATCTGTCAAGTCAGCATAAAAAGCCTATAATAGTAATAATAATAATCATAATAATAACAAAAATAACACTGTTTGCGAGCGCATATGCATAACACATGCCTGTGTGTCCCTGCGCAAATTTCTGCACAATAGCTGTAAATGTTCAACCACTGTTATGGGTTGGTGAAATGGTCTGAACGTGCCATCTGTCAGTATTAACTTTATGGATGGGCCTTTTTATTGCAGCACATGCCAGCGGATGCACTGCATATGTCATTATTATGAAACCTTTAAAGAATCACATTCATCCTGGTGTCCAAACTCACATCACAGTGAACAGACTTCATTGTTGTGGTTTGTTTCTGTCGAGAAATCTCAAAATCAGTTTTGAGCGTTTCATTTTTTTTTCCACCTCTGAAGGCTGACTCTTGATTGTATGAATAGCTGGGCTACTGGCGTGAAGTGTGTGTGTGTGTGTGTGTGTGTGTGTGTGTGTGTGTGTGTGTGTGTGTGTGTGTGTGTGTGTGTGTGTGTGTGTGTGTGTGTGTGTGTGTGCGGTGTGTGGTGGGGGCGTTCTCCACTGACATCCTCAAACAATACGAGAAAGACGAGAAAGAGGAGTGCACGAATCCGCGCACCCAGGCTGTGCTCTTTCCCTGTAATAGTGAGCGCGTCAGCCATTCTTAAAAAACACATTTTGTAGCTTAGTGGAGTGGACTGCAGGGCGAGAGGAGGATAAACTCAGCAGACAAAGATGTAAATATAAACAGTCGTCCCCCCCAGCTGAGCGAGGCGTTCTTCACCAGAGTTTTGGATCAATCAGGCAGACAGTGGCTTCTTTTGATTAAACCCCAAATTGTCATTGGGCAGAGGTAATCATGTGACAGGCAATTCGGTCCAATTTCAACCTTGTCTCCATGAATTCAATAGTTTAATAGCAGCTCGGTCCCCATACGGCCGTAATCAGTGAAATAGAAAAAAAAACACCACAAGGAGATTTTTTTTGATGATTTTTTTAATTTTTCGTCATCACTGAGCTGCAATATTTTTTAAGAAATACGCGTGCAAACTTTCCTCGGCTCTCAGGGAGAGGAGATGAATTACGAATTCGAGCGAGAGAGCGGTTTTATCAATAGTCAGCCGTCGCTTGCTGAGTGCCTGACATCTTTCCCCCCTGTCGCTGATTCATTTCAAAGTTCATCAATCAAGAGCTCGACGCTTTCACGCCCGACACTGATTCCTCCTCCCTTTGAGCAGACCATTCCCAGCCTCAACCCGGGCAGCCATCCGCGGCATGGCCGGCCTAGACACAGCCCCGACGGATGTAGCCCGCTGCCTACCGCCTCCTTACCCCCGGAGTACCCATGGATGCGGGAGAAGAAAGCCTCCAAGAGGAACCACCTGCCGACTTCCACTGCTACTACCATCTCCAACGGACCCGTGTGCTTCTCTCCGAAAGGTGGGTTATTTCAAAGCAGAAAGAGCTGCTGTGATCTATCTTCACTCTCTGGTGCTAAATTGAAGACCTGCAAAGGCCCTTCCTCAAAACAACAAATAGGCTTTAAGTCGGTTCATTGTGGCAGATTTATGGTTGTTGCTTTGCAGTTATTGTGTGTGAAGCAATAAAAGGAAGCGAAAAAAAGTTTGGGTAAAGTTTGGTGATGTAAGATGATTTATTCCCCTAGCCGAGGCAGAGTTTTGATGTGTGACAGTAATGAAGAGTGATGGAGTGCCTTTGCCGAGGAGGGCAGCTGGAGCATTCATTAGTATCCCACACCAGCCTGGACCTCACTGCTTCTAAAGTGCACTGAGTTTAGTTCACGCTCACGCTGAGCCTTATTTTATCTATAAAACAATCTGATGAAGATCTTTACAGAGCGACGATTTTTTTTTAGGGGGGTGGTGAACGCTGTATAAGTTTGGTTCAGTATAGCTCCAGCGGCCATTTTGCTGCAGCGTGCTGTGAGCCACTCTCTGGTGGACTGTGATAGCCATAACGTTAGATTTATGAGCAGCAGGGTTATGTAACTGCTGGGTCCTGCGTTTTTAATCCCATGCTACTGTGCCGCTTATTTTCTAGGCTCGCCTGAGATCGTGGAGAGCGGTGGGGGAGGAGGGGGCTCCCGTCGGCTGAGAACAGCGTACACTAACACACAGCTTCTGGAGCTGGAGAAGGAGTTCCACTTCAACAAGTATCTGTGCCGGCCCAGGAGGGTGGAAATAGCGGCCCTGCTGGACCTGACCGAGAGGCAGGTTAAAGTCTGGTTCCAAAACCGACGCATGAAGCACAAGCGGCAGACCCAGAGCAAGGAGAACCACAACGGGGACGGCAAGGGGCTGAGCGCCGAGGACGGCATTCACAGCGAGGAAGAGGACGAGGCCCCCCAGTACGAGCAGAGCGGGGCCCTACTGGAAAGAGATACCTGCTCCTTTCAAAACAACACACAGCAGCTCCACAATGGAGAGTCGATGAGCTTTGCTGCTGCGCCGCTGAACAGCAATGACAAAAATCTGAAACATTTTCCCAACCCGTCACCCACTGTTCCGGGCTGCATGTCAACAATGGGCCCCGGCTCGGCATCTGGCCCGGACAATGGCGACAGTCCCCCGGCCCTGGATGTTTCTTTACACGATTTTCAACCTTTCTCCTCGGATTCCTGCCTGCAGCTCTCCGATGCAGCCTCGCCGAGCTTGTCAGAGTCTCTGGACAGCCCCGTGGACATTTCTACGGACAGTTTCTATTTTTTCTCGGAGTCTCTAACTACAATCGACTTGCAGCATCTGAACTATTAACTAGAATCAATCAAATAACCCTTTTCCCTTCTTTCTTTCGGGACAATAAATATCAGGCTACAACAACATTAACCCCGATGTTATTTGTATATTCGGCACATTTATTCTGTTGATATTTGACTTGACGATTAATACAAGGTAAGGATGAGATTAAATCACTGAAGCAGCTTAAACGTGGCTTGTAATTACCATAACAACTTGTTCTCTTGGAATGGAAATTATGAGTGTTTGTGAATAATTATACAATATTAGGCCTATGGAACCTGGTCCTTTTTATTTTTGTATAGCTTCCAATGTCTTGGATATTTTTGTTAGAATACAATTAACTTGCTACAATCTTCTTTTTTCTGGTGTTTGAGTGATTTATTATCCATTTTCCAGACTTTCCTTTTTTTTCTTTTTCTTTTTGCTTGAATTATTCATGTAGAAAAATATACAAAATAAAAATAATTTTTAAGAAGTAGGACATGGAGAGATAGAGACGTTATGCAAATTTAACAACAGGTTGGCAATGAATATAAATAGGCTAGACTTCGAAGTGTCGTTGAAGGCACACACGGTGTAATTTTTTTTCCCTAGGACTAAAATTTCTTTGAAAAGTTTGCCGAACCATAAAAAAATTAAATCAGTTTCCTGAAATCTTAAAACTTTGGAGGTTACACTTTTTATTAAGTCAAATGATGTATAATTGTACACAAACTGAAAAGAAAAACACTGAAAAATTGCAGCATTTCTTTAAATCTTTTGGATAATTCGCATTTACACTTAAACATAAAAAGATGGTTTTACACTGTTTGATTAAGCACCAACACGGATTTTTTTTATTTTCTCCTTCAAACTATTTTGCAGAGAGAGAGAGTGGGAGAGGGGGGAAAAGCAGCAAATATGGCAACACGAATCTAGGCATGACAGAGCTCTTAACATTGTATGCATGTTGCAGGCAAATACGCGAGCCATGTTTGCCTTCAGGAGCTCATAAATCACTCCGTGGCATGAATGAGACGGACATTAAGGAGACCAATTGTGGCGTAATGTGCACAAATAAAACCCCACTTACATTTTCATATGGGACTCCCCAATTCCTGGGCTAAAAGGGGCTGATTCTCTGCATGCGTTTGGTAATAATTCATTTTTATAGCTTGTTTAAACACGGCTCTGGCTCGGCGACAGCAGCAGCGGTAGCAGCCTGCTCAGGTTATGAGTCGCACACTTTCCCTCGTGTGTTAAAAGTAGACTAAACTCAAAACAGACTACTCGTGGACTAAATGCGATTCATCAGATAAATAATTACCAGTAAGAGCCTGCTTGCTGCATTGAACAGAGTCGGCCATCACGGCGTACTTTATTAAGAAAGTATCTGTACTTTGGGGGGGATTTTACAATCACTTTTGCACTTGTTTTAAAGGGCTTATAAAGTGTCTTGTTGTGCTGTATTGCACCTGATTTCACTTTGGGAAACACTTATGAGCTCAACTAAAAAAAGTTATAGTCCACTTAAACAGGTTTATCTGCAACATGCTTAAAAAGAAAGAAGGAAAGAAGGGAAAGCCGCATAGGCAGCCTGCCTGCACGGATCGATCCAGAAACTCATCTACACGCGCGACATTCAGAGGCTCCAACGTTTATCGAATAATCTGGAAGCCATAAGCAGCTCATTGACTGGCTGGACATTAGTCTTACTGAGCAAGTGGTCTGTGTTTGAGTTTAAGGAGGAGGAGAGGAGGGGATGTATGGGTAAAAGCGGGGGCAGATCTTGCACTCCTGCACTCTGACTAACCACAGGGCCAGTTTAACCAAATCATTCCAAGAGAGCGCGCCTTGTCTGCGCACATGCGTGCACACACAAAGAGCCAAGAAAGCTCCGAGGCCTGGCGAAGTTTCCATAATCAGGCAAGGCAAGATCCACTGCGCCCACTCACTACTTTTTCACAGGCAGCTGGGAAGACGGAGGAAAGGGAGGGGAGTGATGGGTGGAGGGTATTGACCCTACTCCCCCCTCCCTCCAACTGGTGGGAAGTTTGCACCTCTTATCTTTTAAACACTTTGAAGTATCATCGTTATGCGATTACCGGTATGCATTTCTATTTCATTTGCCATACTAGTGGTAGAAGCATCCGCATCATTTACTTGTGTTAAAATTCACAATATCAGACTACAGTCAAATTTTTTAACTAGAACAACTTCAGTGAATGAACACCTCCAAAAAAGTAATTATGTGGTATTGCTGCATAACATCTCACATTATTGCACGATCCTTATTATTAACAACGAGTAAGCATCATCTGAATGATGTGCTTGTCCACGTGGGGCGCCTTTACACACTGTTGTATTATTTAATTAAAAGTGAGGCGTAAACAGTGGGCTCTAGTAGTCCCCTCTGACATGTAGTGGAGTCAAAGCAGCGCAAAGAATTGTAAATAATTGATACAGTGACAAAAACACCAGCTGTCTTTGATCCATAACCACCGCTGCGTAAAGTGTTCCCTGGAATGTATAGCGATGAAATATCTCCAAGAATACGATCATATATTTTCTCCAGAGGTTAAAAACATTTGGAGATTTCGAGTGCATGACCACATGCGACCTTTGGGGGCGCTCATCCCTCCGTGTGAGCCTCTCTCACTCGCTCCCTCCCTCCCTTCTTCCCGCTTCATTCCTTTTGCTTCCTCAGTGAGAGGTTGGGCATCTGCTGCCGCTGCCGCCAGTCTCCCACGCACAAGCTCTACCCCTTCTCAACGCCGCTTGTCGTGGGCATTAATTTCGCCAACAGCTTTATTTGATGAACTTAACAGGATAATCAGCCCACACTTGCACCTCGGGCTATGTGGATGCATTAGCTCCACGACTGGCCTGGCGTTATGAGATCATTTGATCACTATACATGCATAATGAATACATGTGGGAGTGAAATCAGGGTGGATAGCAGACCCTATGACCGGAGCAGAGGGTGGAAAGAAATTAATACCACATCATCTTAATGTTCTATGTGTTGTCTTGTCGCTTCATCACCTGTGACCTCCCGGCAAAGCGAGCAGTCATATACGTCTAATGCGACCTTGATGGGGAAACAAAGTTGTGCAAAATAAAAAGGCGGTCTGTGACGGGAGATACGTTTTCTGTCTTTTGCTTCCCTTCACCGTCACTCTGTAACAATATTTTTCTCAATGTTCACGCATGAAGTGAAACATTTCGCAAGGGAATGTGACATTAATAGCCCACAGATAGCCCGTGGCAGTGACACGCACCCATCCATCCACCCATCCATCCAACTAGAAGATAATGACACCGTTATACACATGAAATCGTAACTGTTATGCGCACGTGTCACCACACACACACACACACACACACACACACACACACACACACACACACACACACACACACACACACACACACCTATTCTCGTCTCTGTTCCAAAAATACCTACCTGAGGTCAGAGTGCTAGGTCGTCCTCATGGCGAGGGTGCAGAGGGACAAACGTTAATCTCCCTCTGTGGTCGTGGAAGAGCGCACAGTGGAGCTTAGAAGAAACAGTTTTAACAGTGGCCCCGCTCTTCATGCGACCCCGAAGCTGTCCACCGCTGTCTGCCTCGCAGCTCATTGTTTGCTCGGCCAATACATTAGTGGCGACGCGCGTCACCTTGATCGACGAGTGCTTGGAATTTAAATAGCCCCTCAAACACCAATCTGTCACCAGCTAAAGGGATAAGGACAAGTACCTCACTGGCTGACCCGGGCCCACGTGACAGAACCCGTTCATTGATATCGGCCCGTGCGACCCCCTCCCTTCTCTGATAAGACCTAGTATAGGTAAAGATTGGCACGGTCACTCGGGGTAAGAGGGGAGAAAGGAAGACATCAGGGGGTTGTCTGTGCAGAGGACGGTCCCTCGTTCCGGTTAGAAAAAATGCTACAATGAGCAGTTTCTTAGACTACACGGTGATGAGCGGGGAAGGTGGCTCATGCACTGTTAGGGCTTTTCACTCGGACCACGGGATTACAACTTTCCAGTCGTGCGGGGCCACTGTTAACAACTGCGGGGTGGATGACCATTTCATGGTGAGCAGAGCTTCTCCTGACTGCGTCTCTCACCAGACGGGGTCGTACCAATCTAATGCCAGCTCTCTAAGTCTCCCCTATGGGGCCCACCCGGCCTGCAGCTCTAACTATGGACCCCAAAGTTTCTGCACTACATATAACCACCATGCCCTCGCCCAGGAAGTAGACACCGCAGCTGCGTTCCCTCAGTGCGGCCCACTGATGTACTCTGGTAACATTTCCTCCTCCATGGTTTCTCAGCATCGCCATGGTTACAGTGCCGCCCCCCTGGGTCAACTGCAGTATAGCCACACTGCCTACAGCGGCGGGCACGAGCAAGCGCCCCCTTATCCAGGGTGTTCAAATCCGCTGTCACCTCTGCATGCAGCTCATCTGGAGGCTTGCTGTTCACCTCTGTCTGAGGGCGCATCGTCTGCACAGACTTTTGACTGGATGAAAGTTAAGAGGAATCCACCAAAAACAGGTTGGTGCCAAGTAGCCTATAGTGGGTGAAAGTGCGGATGCACAAAAATGCTGTCTTATAAATGATCCAAAATCTTTAAACTGGGAAGTTTTTCAAAAAATAAAATAAGCACACGAAACACTAATATATGAACTTAACTTTTAATGTAGTACTTTAGATCCTTTCACTTTAACGTAATCCACCTGTGTGATAACACATGTGTTGTATAATATTTGAATCTCTTCTAAGGCCCTTGTTGGATGTTTTTTCGAGTAGCTAATGCTATTTGGCTCGTACCTAAAAGTTGAGCCTTGTTGCACAGACACAGTATAGTCTCAAGGCATATGTGTACTCTGATCAGAGAAGAAAAAAACCCTCTTCTTCAGAGTTACAGTGATTTGTTTTCCTCTTTGCAGGGAGGTCTGGTGAGTATGGCTATGCTGGTCAGCCGAATACGGTCCGGACCAACTTCACAACCAAACAGCTGACGGAACTAGAGAAGGAATTCCACTTCAACAAGTACCTGACCCGGGCGCGCCGTGTAGAAATTGCAGCCGCGCTGCAACTCAATGAGACTCAGGTGAAAATTTGGTTCCAGAACCGGAGGATGAAGCAAAAAAAGCGAGAGAAAGAAGGGCTGTTGCCAGCCAAACTTACATCCTCGGACAGCAGTCAGGAGAAAATGGACGATGCAGCATCCGAGAAATCTATCTCAGCTCCATCTACTCCTTCTCCCACATCCTCCACTGTGTCTTCCACGGGGCCTGATCCTTTCGCCTCCAACTGAGGGTCAAGTGACCCCTTTACTTCTATGGGTCAAGGCGGCCTGTGTATACCAAATTCCATACAAGTGTATCAAAGGCAAAAATTTGTTAATGGATGACAGTTGTGCCCATACATGATGTGAACAATGCACTATTGGGGAACTCACGGACCACTTCTGGACCATATTCGTTTTATATTGTGTGTTGTGTTTGCAAGATCTATAGCCTTGCCGCCCTGTGCATTGGTTAAATTCTGTCCATTCGCTTTTGAAATTGCAATTCGCCAAAATTATGCTGTGCAAGGGACACTCAGCGCCATCTTTAAGTCTGCCTCTGAAGAGGCAAGTGTCACAAATCTGCACTCACAAATACCTCAGATTTGCCAAACTTGTGCACCTCAGCCAGTCTGATTGCACCGGATGCCATCAATTAGGCATCACACAATCAACGAGATAACCTCGGTTATCAAATCGCTAATGAGTACACTGTTCCAGTAGCCACTTAAACACTGTCTCTTCTGTGTTTCAGGTCTGTGTGTGTCAACTGTTTGTCTGTTGCGTGAGGTTTGCATGATGCGTAATGCTTTCATGTATTATTGAGGAGCTGAGTTTTATCAGTTGCAGAATCAGTCATTTTATGGCTTTGTACGTTTGAAGCTTTAACCTGCTAGCTGTTAAATCGAGTGAAGCACACAACTGTTTGGTCCAAAGAGACGTTTACGGGTCAATCATGTGTATTAAAGTGCGTTTACCTCTAAAGTTTTTTTTTCCTATGTGTCATTTCTAAGGGGGAGAGTGTGCTGCAGACTTTCGATTCGTTGTCATATCAAATGCTAGGGTTAAAATTTTCCTAAACCCAGCAGACAGAAAAGCAAACCTATGTTCATTTCCAACCCCTGAGAAGCTGCACGCGTCTGCTTGACTCAACCCCAAAGTCTCTAAATGTATGCAGCCATGCGCGCCACTGTCCCCGGGGTAAAGATTTACTGGCATAAGAAAGGCATGTTTATCCAGGGCAAAGATGAGAGCGAGGACGTCAGCGTCATCTGTGATGACAACCTTATCGAGCACTTGGCTTATTGAAGGGACAAAAAGAAACTATTGATTAAAACATCGAGGTTACGGTATTGACAAGCATGGTGCCCCCGCTGGTCCTGACACCCCCCCACCACCACCACAAGTTACACGGCGGTGTCATCATCCCCACCTGATGACAAGCCGAACTGTGACAACTTGCAGCATCGCATGTCATAATTGTGTGTGCACAACACTGCTTTGACCAGAGTATTTATATTTCAAGCTTATGTCAGCTGTCAGAGGAAGAGAGAGACAGGCTCATCTTATTTAAAAATATGCTATTTGGTCATTTGAGTTTTAATCTGATATCGATTATGTTGCTTTGGAAAATAAACTCACGCTATGAGTGCAATAAACGACCCGTGCAATGATGCATTTTAAGTGGGAGCAAAACTGGATGCATTTTTTTTTAAACTGCTCTATTCAAGCTAACCTATATCCCCATTTTCAAACTAAAAGAGGGTTCTTTTGGTTCTTTTGTTGTTTTAATTCCTGGTGTGCACGATGCGAGGCCATCGTACCATAAAAGGGCAAAGAAGCGCCAAAAGAGCCATGATTAATGAGCAACATTCTCCTTTACCTTCGGATCCACCTGCGGGAGCTGCTATATTTGAGCTGCGGGGACCTGCTGAGGCAGCAGCGCAGACTACTCTGTCCAATTCAGCCCTAACAAACACGGAGAAGGAGCGTAAGTTATGTGGACAATCTGTCTTTTATTCGTCTATTTATTGTCGGCAGGCGGTGCGTCGCGTTTTCCTACAGAGGACAAAGGATGTTTTGTGTAAAACCTAACAAGGTTATTTTGGTAACTACAGGTACCCTCATTTTGCTTTTCGAGAAGTTGTTTCGGTATAAATAATCCGTACACAGACTTGTTGCTCGGGGCCTGCTTTGGAGACCAGTGTAATCGAGAACAGAAGGGCTGGAGGGAAAATGTCGAACCTCTGGAAATATTCATTTTATTTTTATTATCAAAAAAAAAAATAGATTTACCAAAACCGCATACAAGCGTTCAGTATTCATTTAAATGAACGCTAATGACAGCCCCCCCCCCCCCTTTCCAGGATTTTAACTGGAGATCGCAAAGAAACGTATAACACTAAATTAAAAAGTAGTTAGTTACAGTGCCTTATTATGCGCGCAATTCTGCTTTTTTGTTAAATGGCTTAAGCGAACACATTTTTAAAAATAAATATTTTATTATTGATACTGAGAAGGTTTAGAGGAAAAGGTCGAATCACTAAACAAATAATATTTCTGATCTACTATTTATAAGATAGAAATACACATTTCAATTGCAATTTATGAAACACCAAAACTTGTAAGGGACTTTAGATTAATGTATTATTTACCTTAAATTAATTTTCTTTCTTTATTCACTATGTGTTCCAAAATATTACGAATGTACGGAGGGTTTTAATAAGTATGTCTAATGTCGTTTAGTTGCCGTTTTTAAAAGCTATCTTACTCAGATTTTCCACGGTGATTCTTTACGTTTGACCTCCATTTATTTTACCTAAAAATATTTTTGTTTTGGGTGAAAAGTGTGACTTTAGTGCTAAAATTAGTTTATGTTGTAAGTTAATGGTGAAGAAACTTTACTTTTTATATACTTTTTGTCTTACGCAATTTACCTCCATGTCGTCACTGAAAGAAAAGTATCTATGTTAAAGCAGACCTTTAAATCCCTTCAAGGACCCTTGGGTGTCCCTGGACCCCAGTTTTTAGGTTCTCTGAAGCTCCCTATACGACCCCGTGCGCTCTAGAAGCCATGCAGAGTGGGGGGAAACACTGGAAAAAAAGGGTCAATCCTCGGTCACGGTTTGACTTTTGTTGTCACAGCACCACCCAAAGCTAAACAACAGTTTACTGGGTAAACAAGCACCTTAACAATGCATTCACAGTTCAACTACGACGGCCTGTTTGACCAAAACACTTTCAGACTCCGTGTTAAACTGTTAAAAAAAAATGACCTCAGCGCAGTGAGATAGAGCGATTTCACTGGTCCGACCGTCAGAATCCAGCACTGCGCGGCTGATGTTTCCCATTAAGGACCTGAGATAAACACGTGGACGATGACAGATGTTTAACTCAAACCATTAGGGCTTTGGTGCGGATGACTAAAGGTTTAAAGCTTATGACTTAACAAACTGATGAAGGAATTGGATTCCTATTCCTATTAAGTGACTGAAACAGACGTCTTGTATGCGACCAAGCATATTTGTGCCAGTATACTGAGTTAATTACAGCATTTTTTTTTTTTTTTAGCTTTTCAAATAACAGTAGAAACAAAAATAAGTTTGAATTTCAACTGAAATATCTGGCGTGTCTTCCTAACTACATAAACGCAAATTTTAAATTTATTTTTGTGAAAACTGCGAAGCAAACAAAAAATAAATAAGTAAATAAATAAAAATAAATGTAAACGAATACGAAGAGGCACTTGGGAAATACTATCATTGCAAAACATAATCCACCAATTGTGAAAAAGATTAACTTATTTTATAATTAAATTAAACCATAACATTTAAAAAAGAGATAGAATAATAGAATAATAAAATGTTATTAATATCAGCTCAAACATTCACCAATATTTAAATTTAAAGTGAATTTGGAAAACAATGAAGAAGCCCTCCAAAGTCTACATAAGCAAGAAATGATAAACTTCTAAAGCAAACTGCATGACAACAATAATAATAAAGTGTCTACGTTTTTATTCAGTTTCAAATCAAAGTAAAATTAATTATTTTACTATATTTTAACCGAATTAAAATATTTGAAAGATATTTTTCTATTTTATTTTGAAATATGCATTTTTTCTGTTTTGTTTACGTTTTCTTCTCTCACTAACAATAACTGTATTAATGGCCTTCTACTGCAGCATATTGAGAGCGATTCTTAATTAGTGATTAGTGTGTATTTTAGACTGTTTCGGCAACCAATTAAACACTTCGGATTTTTTAAAAATGTTTTACATTTTTACACTGTAAATAAATTATGAAACAGACCATTTCTAAAAGGTGATTTAGTTTAAAGGCTCAAGTACACTGCCTGGTGGTGACTGACAAATACTTTTGAAATACTTGTTGAAGCTTTCACTTTACATTATATTGTTGCATAAAAAATAATTTGTGGCGGTGTCTTTCCTCCTGCATGATTTATGAGAGCCAAAAGAGAAGCAGTTGATGAAAAAAGACCCACAGGCTACAAACCTGAGAACAAACAAATCTGTACGTCTATACACACATCCGCCTGGAAACACAGTACCGCATATAAGAAATCTAAATGTGACAGTTTGAAAGCATTAAGGAATGATTTTGCACGTGCAAGCACACACACACACACACACACACACACACACACACACACACACACACACACACACACACACACACACACACACACACACACATATGCAAACACAAACGAAAGATGGAAATATAACTCCAAAGATTGCATCTCTACTTAGTCTTAATCTTAAAAGACTATTAATTTATGATAAACCTGATAAAATCGGGAAAATAGAGGGATGGGGTTTCAAAATAAGCACACTATAGAAAGTTCAAAATCTGGGTCATTACACCATCCATTGCAAATTTTAATTGGACACTGATATAAAAATTTGTTGCTCAAAACCTTTGTAATTAAGTTCCATTCCTCCAGTGTGTCAGAGAAACTGCTGAGTAGCCTATGCAAATACAAGGTGAAGGCAGATAACTGCAGAAATAATTGTCATGTCCTCACACTCTGCAAAGTTCATTTCATCTTCACATTTTTACAATGTGTGTGTGTGTGTGTGTGTGTGTGTGTGTGTGTGTGTGTGTGTGTGTGTGTGTGTGTGTGTGTGCGTGTGTGTGTTCGTGTGCGTGTGCGTATATGTGTGTGAGTGAGAGTGGGTGCATGTGGTTGTGCACCTGCATGCACACATCAAATACATTATAGAATCAGGAAATTAAAAAGAGTAAACATCAGCTAGGCATTGCAAACAATGATGCGGGGATATGACCACAAACAGTAATATTCTTTTCAAGGTCAGTGAAGATGATTGCAGAGCTTTACATATGAATGAAATAAGCAGACTGTGCTATTACATATTCAAGCAAGTTTGTCGAGTTTGTTTATGGTCAGCTGTGGATAAACACACAAACACACACACAGGGCACAACAGAGTAAAAAACAAATGAAGCAGAGAGCCTCTCTCAGACATAAAGTGTTGGAAACCCAGAGAGACTGAGAGACAGAGAGACAGAAGTCACTCATCAGGGTAGTCGAGGTATTGGCACGTCTGCGCTCATTGACCACTCCCCTGGTGTGATTGGCAGCCAAAATGAATTCCTCCATCGACAGATGTGCATTACCATGTGCCGATAAAGGGACGGAGCCGATGGAGGGATTGACAGAATGATGGTGGAAGAGAAGGAGGGGAACAAGAAGAGAGGTGACATCATGTGGTTAGTAACAGTCTGTCATGCCAGGCATGTTAGACCATGGTCGCTAGGGTAGTTTAGGGAAGGCAGAATGTGTATTGTAATGATTAGAGGTAGGAAAAGTAGAGGTTACATGAGTAACAAAGGCTGGGTAAAGTGGTGCACAGCCACATCTTGACAACAGAACTCACCTCAAAGAGATGTCTGCAGTTTTCGCTGAGCCCCTTTTGTTTGATGAAGCACTCCTACTTCGAGTGCCAAATGGAGTTATACAAAGAGATGTGAAAATAGAAGAGCACAGCTAGGATACTTCAGCAGGTCTGAGGCCCACAGGAGGAGTGAGGACTAGCTAGTAGTCTAGAGACAGTGGTCCATCCATCACACAAGTCCTGACCCCAGGTTGACCTCAGCATGGCAGCCAATGAGGCACCCCCAAACCCCCTAAAGAAAGCCCCCCACCACACATACGCACACACTTATCTAGACACACACACACACATTCAGACACACACACAAAAATAGGAGATCGGGTGTCACTGAGGAGCCTTGATGCTCTTTGTGTTGGCCATCATCTCTTCCCAGAATCCTTTGTTTTAAACATGACTAATGTGAGTACCAACACCTGACAGACAGGCTGTTCATCCTGTCTGTCTCTCCCTCTTTCTCTCTCGCACTCCCCTTTGAAAGGGAGTGTGAACACACACACACACACACACACACACACACACACACACACACACACACACACACACACACACACACACACACACACTTCAGATCAAACAGGAATAACCACAGAGAAACATTCTGGCTGAAAACTGTCAGTTACAGTAGCTGTGTGTCTTACAAATAAGAGACTTGGCTCAAGGACAGTCATGCCGAATGTACAAAATATTAGGTCCTTTAAAAATTAAGTACAGAGGTTTATTTAGTCTACAGAATAGTTGAAAATCAGTCATGCACATCAGTCATGCACACTTGATGTCAAAGGTCAGATAAACTGTGCTGCTGCCACCATCTGATCACACCGTGTGCTGTCACACATGGGTTTATTTTTGTCACAAAATTTGGGGTATTGATGTCTGAAATGGCTAGATGAAACCTGCAAAAAGTGAAAATCTTTCTGTTTGCTAATAACAGGATCATGCACTGCTTCAACCCAGTGATTCTGACCAGTAATTCGTCATTGCTTTGTGAGTCAGTCAGGTAAAAATGGGGAGCAGATATGAAAATGATGTGGACTGTTGGGTTTTTTGCAGTCCTGTTGTTGCAAGAATTTGTGGTTGAAAGCAGATGGATTGGCTGGTAAGTCATGGTCTGTGTGTTTGCCATGCCAGAACTGGAAACTCCAGCTTTACAATTTCTCAGGCTTCAGCCTGAAACCAGTGAGCAATCACTGTGTTGCCTGTAGTCATGTTCAAATTAAAAGAGAGGACATTCCTGTGGTCTTCATATTATGGCTGTAAAAGCATACTTGGAATTCTTCAGGAATACTTTGAATGAACACAAGCGTTGTAATCTTGTGGGCATCTGGTGAGTCTTGAATGGGAAAAGCATAGGCTGCATATCAAAGATGAACGTAGCTTTCGGGTCTGAAAAATCAAGCCGATGGAGATGTCTTAAACTTGGATTTTATTTAATGTCCATTAGGAGGCGATTCTTCTGGTTTCAGAAAGAAGTATTATTCTGTAAAAGACTATATGACCCTCAGCTCTCCTGAGCCATGCACTGGAAAGTTCAACATACCCACAGGATTCAAGGTTCAAGGTTCCTACGACAACTGAGGAAGTTCAGGGTCTCTCCAAAGATCCTCAGGATTTTCTATACAGGCGCTGTGGAGAGCATCCTCACACAGAACATGATATCGTGGTTTGGGAACAGCTGTGTGAAGGACCAAAAAGCTCTCCAGAGAGTGATCCGTACAGCAGAACACTGCTGCAGGATTGCTCTCCCCCCGCTTCAGGACACCTACACCAGGAGATGCCGGACTAGAGCAGCGCAGATACTGAAGGACCCGTCCCATCCTGGCAACAAACTGTTCCAACTTCTGCAATCTGGTAGAAGGTTCCGCATCATCCGGGCAAGGACAGAGAGACTCAAGAGGAGATTCTATCCCCAAGCCATCCGGGCCCTAAACAAACACACACACCCGCCCTCTCACATCATCTATAATTGACTGAGACAGGACTCTTACAGACACTCTAAACCAAGGCACAATGTACATTCCAAATTCCTTTAATTTTAAATATGTTTATATTGTCTATCCTGTAAAATAGTCAGATGTCTATTCATATTAATGTACAGAATTCACCTGCTTGCTGCTACTACTGCACATTCACCATTCACCCAATGTATATATATATATATATATATATATATATATATATATATATATATATATTTATATACATATATGTTCTTCCCCTACCCCCCCCCCCCCCCCATTTTTGCACATGTCGAGGAGCGTGTCAGGCTACATTTCACTGTGTGTTATACTTGTATAACTATGCATGTGACAAATAAAGAACCTTGAACCTTGAACCTTGAAAATGTACATATATATAGACCATGGAGAGCCATAGACCACGAGTTCTCACACTAGTCATCTTCAAAATCTTTTGATGTCATACAATTAAAGGATGATTGTGACACTACTCTGCTGACAAAATCTGTCCACAGATAGAGAGACATGTTAACACCTGCCAAATAGTCAAAGCTGCCTTTGTGGTGGATCCCACTACAGTTGGTCTGACTGCATTTTGCCATAATGCCAAAGCATTTCAGTAAGGTTGAGGTCTGGACTTTGACTGTACCTTTGAAACACCTTAACTTTTGTTTTCTTCAGTAATTCTGTTGATTTGCTGCTGTGCTCAGGATCATAGTCCTTTTGCACAACCCAATTTGGACCCAAGTTTAGCTCTCAGATAGATAGCCTCACATTTGACTCTAGAATATCACAAATGCTACTCTAGCATAAAGATGGATTCATGCTCGACACGATAACGACAAGGTACCCTGCAAAACAAGCCCAGATCATCACCCCTCAACCACAGGTCTAGACAGTTTGTATGAGATGTTTGTGCAAATATGCTAAGTTTGGTTTTCTACAATTGTGGCACTGTGTGTTATGGTCAAACATCCCTACTTTGATCTTGTGTTCAAAGGACATTCTTCGTCTTGAGGTTTCTTTAGATGCAGTTTTGCAAACCTAAGCCATGCTGCCATGTTTTTTTGAGTGAGAAGTTTTTTTTTACAATTTCTCTGAGAACTGCAGTCTTACATTGGCGTGAAGTTTTTGGGACATCCACTCCTGAGAGGACTGATGACAATCTTGAAACATTTTCCACTCTTTCTCACTGCAGAATGACCAATCATTTTGGAATTGATTGAAAATGATCCTATAACTGTTAGGATCTAAAGTCATTGCTGATGCATTTTCTTTTTGGTATTGTACAAACATACATCTAAATACTCCAGACCAGCAAACTGCCAAAACCTCTGCTTTCATGGAGGCGGTCATACTTGTTGATCAGTTATCAAGTGCATTTGATTAGCAGCACCTGGCTGCTAATTACACTCTCAATTTCTGAAAATAAAAATAAGTGAGGGTGCACTTAGTTTTTTTACGAGACTGCGCAGAGACCTTTTTCCCATGACAGAACCTGCCAAACTAGACTGTAAAACTGATTGCTTGGAAGTTGTTTTTTTGTTTGCTATTTTTTTCATTATGGCAGACTCCAAAAACTGAAATGATATGTGAGTTTTACTATAACTACTTTAGAACCTGCTCTTCATTTTGGTGTCAACTATATGCATGAAGGTATACATTTAAAGTTCAGTCACTGCATTGTGTCCACTGTATGGTGACAAAATCTGCCCACACAGAAAAAGATAAACATCTGCCGAAGACACATTTTGCAATAATGATATTCTGAAATAAGATGAAAACAAGAAAATAATTCAGCCAAAATTTCATGTCTGGCAAAACGTTTTCTATACTTACTGTGATCAGGCGACACCACATTCTTTTAGAATTTCTAAACCTAGAAAAATGGAATTACTTTTACTACTTATTATTCTCATACTTTTAATATTATGTAAAGTCCAATCAAGTGTAAGACCACAAGGTAGGCTATGTGAAATTATTAGGCCTATTTGCTCAGCTCAATCACCCAAACATGTATTTTAAATGCATTTTCTTTGTACATGTTGTGCGTACCCATGCCTTTTGTTATGCATCTTATAGTTTTCCTACTGAGCCAAAGAGTTACTGTAAGGTTAACAGAGCCAAAATATAATCCCATAATCTAAACTGCATGGCCAGCAGCACTTGTCAATAAGCAAGTAGAGCCTGAGCCAGGCCTTTGATATTAAGGTCTTTGAGCCTTTGGTTTCATGAATAAGTAGACAGATGAAGTAGCAAATGCTGAAACGGCCTCAAGCAGGTAATTGCTAACATATCAAAGCAAAAAAACACAGAGCTATAGTCATAGTTTTCACAAACAGATATGAACACACACAGCTTCAAGGCACAAGACAAGTTTCAACACCGCTGTGTCAGCAACTGTCGGGATGTTTGAGCTCACCTGACACCATTCTACCTGAAAACCACCTGTCAGTCTTGCCCACAGGAAGCCCAATCGCAGTCATGTACACTGTGATAGAAGACCATTGGTAACACAATATGAGGAAGATTAGGGAACCATTTGTGCGTTAACTGACACAAATTAGAGTATTCAGCTTCTTTGACAGTTACTGATATAAGTTACTAGATCAGGTCACACCAAAGACATTTTTCAGCATGCTTTGACCCAGCTGTTGGAGTTTTTTAGATTTCTCCTCTTACATTTTTTAAGGGGAAATCACCATATTTTGATATTTTTGAGCCAGACAATACCCTCAAAGATGAGTTGATCCCAACTACACGACAGTGTTAGTGTGCTGTTTTGAAGCCAGAAAGAGACACAGCAGTAAAGCAAGCATTGGTGTTAAAATAGGCAGCAGCAATACAGAAGATTGTTATTGTGAAGATGTTTAAGTGACAGATGTGAGGCATAGGGTAACTCTGAGCCTCTAGTATGTACACACCCTGAAGCGCATAACACTGTGGGAGTTGAAGAGCAGGATTGAAACTGAGCACTGATAGACTTGTCCCCTTCAGGCAAAGAGCAATTTACATTTCAGACTTCCAACTGTAAGCTTAGTGAGACAAATTAATGTTCAGTTAAATCTCTAACACACTGTGTGTAAGCACAGAGTACTTGCTTTGCTTTTTCTTTACAACACTTTTGGTGTTGAGATGTTGACAGCAGAAGTGGGCAGCCTCCCTTTTTCGTATTCCAGGTTCAAGACCTTCCTGGCTTATCTGATGTAACTGCTTACTGTATATAGTTTGTCATGAGTAACCCATTTTCAAGCATACCCAGTGTTTTTGGCAATGGAACCACTTTGAGCATTTCCATATCCAGTTGTGGTATAATGTGGACTGTACATTGCACAGACTGGTAAAAGTGCTTTTCAGTTTTCTATGTCATTTACAGTAAATTGGGCGCAAACAAGTGGCTATATACAAATGAATCATTGCATTGATTCACTTGTAATTTTGTCTATTTTTGCTATTAGGTTTTATTTTAAAAGAAACAGCGACTCACTGCTCTGCAATAAACCAAACATAAATCTAAAATATTAAAAGATAATTGAATTAAAAAACTCCTTACAGTGCCAATAACACAAATACAGATGAGAGGTAGAGTTCAGGGGTTTGATTCAGCTGAAGTAAAGCCTAGCAAACCTGGGCATTTTTACATAGAATCTATAGAGATTTGCTCACTTTTGGGACCAGCCACAAGTGGCCATTAGAGGAACTGCGGTTTCTAGCATTTCCTCTTTGGCATTTTTTTTCTTTTTTTAGAGAATGCCTTGGGGTTAGCAACAAGTTATTCTGATGACATTTGTTGTCAATGTCATCTCATACAATTAAGTTATCAGGTAATCCATTTATTGGCGATTTGCCCTTTGATGCACAAAAATTGTCTTTACTACCCTTGCTTTCTGTGGTGTCATGTGGCCCACACAACATACTTGATGTGAATTCTTCAGTCCTGACAATTAGTTTAATAGATACATAGGAGTGCTTTGATGACCCAGACATACCTGTTGGCCATGAACTCCCTTTGGAAGCTCCCACAAACTGTCATCACTTGATCCGATCTTAATTTATGCTTAAGGGTAAAGTCTGTCAATAGGATATACCTGATCAAAGCACACCAGATTTGCTTTCCTGCTTTCACTCTGTTTGTTAAAGAAAATGATGCAGAAAATCATTTGCCCTTAGTTTCAGTGTTTATAATTCCTTGGTGCATGTGTTGTAAGTGCCAAGTACTGTAGTTCCTACTTCAAAAATCCCCTGAATCTGTAGTATTTGTTTATTTTAACAGAAGCCCAGAAACTTAGCTATACAATTTCACATTGTTAATATTAAAACTGGAAAAATAAACGTTACAGTTGAAGATTTGTATATATAATTCAACAAGTCATTAGTCTTTTGAGAGTTGTCGAGTTTAAGCTACTGTACACTCTTAGGTGAATAACTGAAGCAGGAACAGAGTAAGCTGAACAGACATTAGCTGATTAAGAATTAAAAAGTGAAAACTCATCAGACACCCAAATGCTTTGTGTATATTGAGCTAATAAGACTGCAACATCCAACACCCCAAGCTTACCTGCAGACAGCTGGACAGTCATCCTCGTCAACCCCCCGCTCTTCTTCCCCCATGCTCGTTATCATTTGAGCTCCGCAGAGACTCTTCTAATGACAGCACTTGTCTATAATGTCGTTGTCACAGCTCGTGTACGTGTGTGTTACCCTGTGTGTGTGTTTGTTTACATTTGTGCACTCAAACTAGTGCATGTTTGCCCTGTAATGACAGCGGCTGTCTATAATGCCTGGTCCTGGCAGGGATCATTTGGTCCTCCGTCTCTCCCACGTCCGCTGTCCGGTGTCACCGATGTCCGGGTGGACGATGATGTGATCTTTAGTCCCCTCTGCGATCTATAGACTGGCATTTGGCTCAGAGAGCGTCCCCCGGCCCTGACATGCATGCTAAAGCTTGCAGCCGTTTTGCCGATATCCCCAGCCCCCAACCCTGCCCGCCTAACCTTCCACAGACAGGAAGTTAACACCAGCCAGGGCAATATTAGATACTGGAGTGGCAGTTTGTTACTAAAGTTTGAGCATTTAAGTATAAAATGTAAGTGATTTCAGTTGCATGTCATGGAAATGCCTTTTCATCTTTAAGTTTTAATGAAGCTGATAGCATTAAAGTGATTTGCTTAATTATTGAGATTTTCTGCTTACAGTCAATAAACTGTTTCCCACAACAATGCAGGTTTGCTGCACCTGATGAGGCTGTGACCTTAAAGACTGCTTGTGTAAAGGAATCAAAGTCTGTGATGGTAGCATATCTGTAAATGTTAGCTGGATATGCTAACATGTAGATGCTTGTTCTTGGCCTGATAAGTCAATCTGAGGTTGGGGAATAGTGTTACCACAGTAGACAGCCCATCAAAATACTGTCAGTTTGTTCTGAAATTAAAATTATGGTGTTCATTTGTTGATAGAACCACCCCCAACACTAGACGGTACAGCCTACATGGCAGAGTGCTATCGCACGCTAAATTAGCATTAGCATGCAGTATTTGTGTGGTATTTTTTCATTTACTTTGAGACAGGAGCAACAACAGGAAGCTCCTTCTTATACTTTTATTACTGCAAATAAAACTATAAAACCATTTCTTGTTAGTTTTGAAAGAAAAAAATTATGATGAATAATAATACAGGGAGTGCAGAATTATTAGGCAAGTTGTATTTTTGAGGAATAATTTTATTATTGAACAACAACCATGTTCTCAACGAAACCAAAATACTCATTAATATCAAAGCTGAATGTTTTTGGAAGTAGTTTTTAGTTTGGTTTTAGTTTTAGCTATTTTAGGGGGATATCTGTGTGTGCAGGTGACTATTACTGTGCATAATTATTAGGCAACTTAACAAAAAACAAATATATACCCATTTCAATTATTTATTTTTACCAGTGACACCAATATAACATCTCCACATTCACAAATATACATTTCTGACATTCAAAAACAAAACAAAAACAAATCAGCGACCAATATAGCCACCTTTCTTTGCAAGGACACTCAAAAGCCTGCCATCCATGGATTCTGTCAGTGTTTTGATCTGTTCACCATCAACATTGCGTGCAGCAGCAACCACAGCCTCCCAGACACTGTTCAGAGAGGTGTACTGTTTTCCCTCCTTGTAAATCTCACATTTGATGATGGACCACAGGTTCTCAATGGGGTTCAGATCAGGTGAACGAGGTGGCCATGTCATTAGTTTTTCTTCTTTTATACCCTTTCTTGCCAGCCACGCTGTGGAGTACTTGGACGCGTGTGATGGAGCATCGTCCTGCATAAAAATCATGTTTTTCTTGAAGGATGCAGACTTCTTCCTGTACCACTGCTTGAAGAAGGAGTCTTCCAGAAACTGGCAGTAGGACTGGGAGTTGAGCTTGACTCCATCCTCAACCCGAAAAGGCCCCATAAGCTCATCTTTGATGATACCAGCCCAAACCAGTACTCCACCTCCACCTTGCTGGCGTCTGAGTCGGACTGGAGCTCTCTGCCCTTTACCAATCCAGCCACGGGCCCATCCATCTGGCCCATCAAGACTCACTCTCATTTCATCAGTCCATAAAACCTTAGAAAAACCAGTCTTGAGATATTTCTTGGCCCAGTCTTGACGTTTCAGCTTGTGTGTCTTGTTCAGTGGTGGTCATCTTTCAGCCTTTCTTACCTTGGCCATGTCTCTGAGTATTGCACACCTTGTGCTTTTGGGCACTCCAGTGATGTTGCAGCTCTGAAATATGGCCAAACTGGTGGCAAGTGGCATCTTGGCAGCTGCACGCTTGACTTTTCTCAGTTCATGGGCAGTTATTTTGCGCCTTGGTTTTTCCACACGCTTCTTGCGACCCTGTTGACTATTTTGAATGAAACGCTTGATTGTTCGATGATCACGCTTCAGAAGCTTTGCAATTTTGAGACTGCTGCATCCCTCTGCAAGATATCTCACTGTTTTTGACTTTTCTGAGCCTGTCAAGTCCTTCTTTTGACCCGTTTTGCCAAAGGAAAGGAAGTTGCCTAATAATTCTGCACACCTGATATAGGGTGTTGATGTCATTAGACCACACCCCTTCTCATCACAGAGATGCACATCACCTAATATGCTTAATTGGTAGTAGGCTTTCGAGCCTATACAGCTTGGAGTAAGACAACATGCATGAAGAGGATGATGTGGACAAAATACTCATTTGCCTAATAATTCTGCACTCCCTGTAGAAGGTACAGTGGCTTTCTTTGACAAAATGACGCCAGGCATAGTACAAATTGCACAAAGTAGGGGTGCAAATGTCCAAACTTATCAGTAAGATTATCCCAGTGTTTCACTTTCTGCCAGTGCAAGAGGCTGCTAGGGTCTGAGAGGTAGTCTGTTCTTACCAATCAATTTTCTTCAGTCCCCGCTTGGTTTTGTTGTAGCAGCTTTAACCTAGAAGTTTAATTACATTAGTTACAAACATCTCATGTCATCCCATCTCACTGAGATCAGCTCTACCACAATACCTCTGCCAGATTGTACATTGTGTCTCAATTCAAATACTTGTACTGTTAGTAGATGTAATTGGTGACCCCTCCCCGTTACATTGCATAGCTAAGATGGTGACCATTAAGAGTTAGTTGTATTCCACAATTTTGACCATTATGGGTACCTCATCCAAATAATTAGAGCAAAAGTATAACATTTCAGACAAAATAGTTGATTGTCACTAACCATAACCTTTGATAATTGCCTGCTTCTCTTGACTCAACTAGTTCTCTTTCTTTTACAGCTCAGCCTGCTCCCACTTGAGTCGTACGCCAAGCAGACAAGAGGCAAAGGAGTCACATCGAAGCCAAGTCAGGCACAGGATAGCCAGCTCCCACTAATCTGATGTGGTTACAGATCTTTCTGAAGTTTGCAAATTTCTAATGGCAACTACAGCCACCTTACTGCCTCCCTTTTAAGAACTCTATCAGTTGTAGTCCCCGCAACAAGACAGTATGACTATGTCCTAGCCTCTTATTGTTTGCTATTTGGCACGCTGATTAATTCACAATCAGCCTTTCCTTTATCTTTTGTCATCTTCTCCAAATTTACATCAAATTGCACCCAGGTTTACTTAAAGTCTCCCATAAAAGATTTGTGAAGCGTAACAGAACATCTCTGTAGAGTTTCATGAGATATCATCCATATCCAGGTTAAATCTGCCATAAAAATACATACTTGATATGTAAAAAGCGAGTAAAATAGGATTAAATGGACAAAGTTTGCAGTCATTTAACATTTCATTGATTATGTTGTATACTGTGTGTTTAACCATAAAAATGATCCCAATTAACTTATTGTATAGGCACGTTTGTTCTGTTTATGTGTCTGCACATTCACCTAAAATAAAGGTTTTTTGTTCCTCTGTGTGTGTTTGTTCTGGCTGGAGTGCAGTCCTGAGGGATTGGTTGTGTCCACCTCTGTATCGATGCCATCACACTCTCATCTGCATACCTGACAGCACAGACCTTTCTTTCATCTGCCTCTTTGCTTACTCCAGTGCAACCTTTTAAAGCCATTTTCCATTTCCTCATGACTTGCATGTTTTCTTTATTCAGATTTTTTGTTGTCCTGTTGAACTTTTTTTTTTTTTTTTTTTACTGTGCCTTCTCACCCTCTTGTTGTCTTTTTTGTTTCGGGTCAATACTGTGCGTGCTGGGGATTCAGCAGTTGCAGTTTCTAGATAAACACCCTGTTAGCAGGATTATCCCTGTTGTCCTAACAATGTAAACCCAGGATTAGACCTATCTCCAGGGATACATGCACGCATGCTTGTGTGTTTGATTCAGCTTGCCAGCTACAAAAGGCCTCCTGTCAGAATGCATAAGGTATTAGTAGTTGTTGCACTGAAGAATTTTATCATTTTGAAAAGGTCGCAGTGGCTCTGATATTGTTATGAACTGGAGTGCTTTGAGGTGGCTGCTTTGTGACAAGGCAAATAAAAGATAAATAAAATCAGACTACTGATTTATGAAAGAAACCACCAAGTGACTAAAAATAATAAAAAAATCAACACGACCACTTGAGCTCAATGATAAATGTATGTTTTTAGCATTTTTTTTTAAATTATTACGATAAACATGAATGTATTTTGGCTGAAACTGCGCATTCACATAGTCCCACATGCCACTATTCTGTTTATTTTTGTATTTGTCAACACTGAGCACCCAATACATGGTTTAAGACTTGAGGCTGAGCACACTGCTTTGTTGTATCATATCTTGATAACCAAAACCACACATAGTGGTTTAATGGATTGTTAAATACCAGATTTTGTTTTGGCCAGGTGCAGAAACTTCCTCCTTTTGTGGTTCGTGTGAAATTTCCAGGCAACAGACATCCAAGGAAGTCACTGCTCCTTACCAAAACCTCGATTAGACGCACCCAGAGAGTAGAAACACATTTCATATTTAGAGGCAACCCGCTACCAGTGAAACCCCAGTTCAATAAACAGCTGTACTTTGTTTGCAGGTTAATCCTGTGTTTCTTCCTGTGTAATTCCCATAACGTATTTTATAACTGCCTGTCTTTACTTGTTTATGCTGTATTTTATCCCTATGTCCACTAATGGTGAATGGGTAAATGATAACCAAACTGTTAGTGAAAGACTGGAGGAAGCGCTGAAAACAAATGAAGGCAAGGAAGCAAGTAAAGGGATTGTTAAGAAAGCAGGGTGAGTGCTGTGGTGGAGATGAGGAGGTGCAAGGTCAAAGGTCAGCTCCCCTAGTGATATCTCCTGTGCCAGAGAGGCAGTCACGACCCGGTCAGCAGAGGTTCAGGTGTCAGGGAGATGACTGACTGACAAGGCCAAGCGGGACCTCTCTACAGTCCATCCTGATTGGGCCTTTTATCCTTCCTTCCCTCCCTCTCCCCGTCGCTCCGCACCATGACCCATCTTTCCCTTCGTTCAGACGCTACCCTCTTCACTCTCTCTACTCACTCTCTACCCACAGAACCCTAGCCTGTCATTCTCTCATCTTTCCCCCTTCCTTCTCCCCCACTCACCTTCTTTTTCACCCCTTTAGCTAAACATTACCGCAGATTTTCACTCAGCAGGCCAGGCTGACTGGGGCAGCTCTCTGTGGGACTGCATTTGTCTTCAGTTCACCGACATGCATTCACATTCAGACACACATGCAGTCACTGCATATACAATGTTTGCACAGAGGTTTGCACAGGCAGACGTACACGTAGGAAATGATACACAGTTTTAAAGAAGTAAAACAAATGAGCTCCCACAAATACGGCTCTTGCACACGTGGAATGCCCAAGAAGTTAAAATTGTATAATTAAAGTTAAGATAATCAGGAAATGTAATTGCACTATTCACTATGTCACTATTGCTTGTATTTACATTCACATATTTTTTTACAGTAATTTTGTGCTGTTGGACAGTAAAACCTTTGTTTTGTGAAGTTTAAATATAGAGCGCTCATTTCCTTCTTCTGATGCACCCATCAAATTTTATATACAGGCCTCAGTGAGCTGGGATTTGAGCTACCATTTCAACTGTTCACAACTACTTCCTAATTACAGCAAACGACCAAGATTAAACACTACATATCAAAAAAAAAAACTAAAAACAGGTGATAAATTAAAGGAAAAGCCAATATGAAACACCTCACCAAGATCTGTAACGACTGATTCTCTAAAATCTGGATCTTTACCAGAAGGAAGGAACGTCAGTCTTCTTGAAATATCCCCCCATTGGATGTTTTGATGATGTTAGTAGACGACTCTGCCTACCTCAGACCAAAGTCTCCTGTTAACACTCAGTTTGGCTTGTGGTAAGCTATATAGTACGATTCACATCATTTTCATACTTTTTAAATTATTCAGTGATCCCTCACACTTTAAGGACGGGGAACACTTCCATCAAGATAAAAATGCTTCATGATTAGATAAAAGTGATCACTCAGAACAACTTTGTATTGATTGGAGTGACCCTTTCCGCTAAAGGGATAAGTGGATCCAATCCATGTCAGCAAAATGCGCCCCATAGCATTAAAAAACTGCTGGATACCCTCACTGTAGAGGTCAAGAGTTCAGGTTTTTCCTTTATATGATATAGCGTGTCATAACTGTGGATACTTAAAAGTTATTGACTCCTTCTGACCTGTATTCCAGCCAGAGATGATAGATTATCTGCAACTGACCGCAGGTCTCTGTAATGGTTTCATGTCATCGGCTTCTGGTGATGGACGAACAAACTGCAGCTATTACTTACTGACAAAGAAACTATGATGCCTATTGTTGTCGCACACTGGGAAAGATCATTTATTCAGAGATTGCTTGTGGCAAAATTCTACTCAATAGAACCATCACTATTTAAAGGACAATTTTAGTCTTTGCTAATGGGCCAGCATAAAGTAGATATCACTGTTCTTTCAGTTGTATGATTAGTCCCAGTGTCATGATAGGGAAGTCTGTTTTAATCAAGGACATTTTCATTTATTAAATTATTTAGTTACTTATTTGAGTCAATGAACACCATTACTTTTCCTGTGCCCATTTCAGGGCATAATACAAAGTACAACACTGCAGATCCTAAAACCCAGACACCAGACACGAGCATCAGTGCTGATCAATACGGGTAGTATAGTTTGGTTTTTTTTTAAATAAGATCAAGGAAACTATGGTGTATGTAAGGGAAAACTTATTGTAAGTTAAGTTAAATTTGGCAACTATTTTGTATATTTTTAGTTTATTTTTTAGGAAAATATCTTCAATACAGTTTTATTTACCTGCATGAAAATGTTCCTTTTTGATAAAGTATATAGTTAGAGCTGGATCAGGTGACTTTGAACCTTCCCTTAGTTACACTGCAATGCTCCTGGGGGCTTCCCAGGATGTACTGAGTGTTTCTTCTTTCTTCTTTCATTCACTGTGTGTTTATACACCACTTTGCATTTAATCTTCTATTATTAATCTCTGGCTCTCTTCCACAGCATGGTTTTGTCCTGTCTTCCTCCCCTCACCCCCAACTAATCACGACAGATAGCTGCCCATTCCTGAGCCTGGTTCTGCCAGAGTTCTGGTTCTGGTTCTTCCTGCCAAAAGGGAGTTTTTCCTTTCCGCTTGCTCATAGGGCATCATTTTAAATTATTCAGTGATCCCTGAAAGAACAAGGTTAATTTTAGGCAGTCATTTCTGATTGTTGGAGTTTTCTCTGTGTTATTGTAGGGCCTTTACCTTCAGGTGCAGCATCATCTAATATCTAATTCAAAGTGCCATTGGAAATGATTCTTGGTATTAAGTAAGTTCCTAAAGGATTGAATTCGCATATTGAAATTACAATATTGTGGCTGCGTGTTACTTAGAGCCTTTTGAGTTGACTGCAGAATCTATTTGCTGTTAATGGCTGTTAATGACATTAATATGCCAGCAGCTCTATTAAGAGATCATCTTGTTGCAACAATTTTTAACGAAAGGTATGCAATGTTAATCAAGTGATTCAGCAAGCCTCATTAAAGCAAATAATGTATCTCATCTTTTAACTAAAGCCTGTGATGATGGGTTCTGAAACATAGCTGAGTTTTTAACGCTTCAGAAAGATTTCTCTCCAACTTTCTCATGACTTCTGGTGTGGGAACAGGAGTTTATATTGATAACCATTTCACGTCTGCAGAGCTTCACCCTGAGGGTATGAACAAGGTTCTCATCACTCTCTTACCATCTCATCATCGTGGTGACTGGCACGCCGGAGGCCAAGAGACAACTTGACATAAGCACTGGCAGGTATGCGCACACAGACGTACACTCTGGCAGGTGCGGGCTGCAGGAAGGGCTGCCAGTCGTTTCTTCATTGTTGCTTTTCATTAACTTGTCTAATGCAATCAAAGACTGTCAGCAAGAGTGAAAGAAGGAAAGAGAAAGAGAAGACGAGAAGAGAGAAAGAGAGATCGCTTACTTCTTTCCACAGATATGACTGCCTAAAATTAAACTCGTTCTTTCTTTCTGATAACACTGCATCCTGCCTTTGGTTGCTCTTCAACGTCCTCAGGCGTTTTTGCTCAGACAGATGCATCACATACACACAAATATAGAGGTGAGAAATGCTCACGGCAGCATACATGCTATAGTGTCAGCTCATCATAGCATAAGCACACACCTGTAAAGAAAAAGAAGTGTTTTTGAAAAGCAACATTTTTAGCAATGCATTCAGGACTTTTAGTGAAATGCCACAGCTTAATGAAATTAGGACACAAAACATTTACCTCCCTGCATAAACCCGTGGCATATTCCTTTGCTTTTGGGCGGTGCGTCACTCTGTTAAAGGTTAAAGAGAAGATATTTTAATCAGGGACTCTTTACACAACAGCAGCTCAATAAGGTCAACTAGTGTCACAACATTCAGCTTGGTGTGAGGAATGTGTGTAAATACAAGTGTGTGTGTGTGTGGTTGCTTTTCTTTTCTTTCTTTTGCTTGTGGAGTCTTTCCAAATAAGGTCTTTTCAGCCCTTTGGTGCAATCTTTCTTGTTCTATGCATTTTCCCATAAAAATACCATCACTAAATAACTCTAACAAACACACACACACACATATGCACTCTGAGTCACATGTAAAGCGCTGGTGTCTGATGGGGTGATCCGCCGGCCAATCGGCCGTATTGATTATTGGGCCAGGGAGGCTGGTGGAGCGGCAGCAGTAATTAGGGCTTTTTGGTGTGGATTAGCTGAAAGAAAAGGTCACCCACTCAACATCAGTGGCAGGACCACAACCAGAGAGAGAGGGAGGGGTGGACAGACGAAGGGGACTGTCCCCAAATGTGATGACCATGATTGACAGGGCCATGTACCTACAGATGCAGAGATAGGCTGACAGGCTCATCTAAATTTGGTCATTTTTTCTCTGTCCTTTTGATTTGTGGTGAAAACACTGTTAAAACTGAAGTAATACAAGAGATATGGGGATACAGTACTATTGAGAGTTATACAAAATATCTATAAATAGTATTAATTATAATAATCTCTCTTACAAATTTAATCAGGTTGTTTTCTACAGCAAATAAAGTTCAACCAGTCGGTGTGTATGGACTTTGGGTTTTAAAGAGTTTGGGTTATATTTGCATTGCAAAAAAGCATAGTTCATGTATAAATGGGTGTGGATGGTTGAATGTGGTATGTTGTATCAAGCGCTTTGCTTACTTAAGTAGAGTAGAAAAACCAGTCCATTCACCATTTACCAATTACCACTCTTTGGAAGAGCAGCACTTTACAACAGGCCACAATGTTTGCAAGATAATTTAGCTAAAAAGCACCAAACACCAAAAATACGAGTTAGAACTCCAGTTCAGTGACTCAAATTAGCTATGAAGGCCAGCAGATAGCTTCCTGCCAGAGTGACCCAAGTTGGCACACCTGGGTCAATGCAAACCTGCAGTACAAGTGTGTGATAGAAGACGTTACTTGGAAAAGTAATGCGTGCAGATGAACTGAATGAACTTTCCAACAAGTCACTTTTTATCTATAGCTCAAAATCACAAAAAAACAAATTCACCTTCAAGGGTTTTGCAATTTGTACATTTAAATCTTAAGAGAAGAAATTTCACATAGAAAGCCTGACAACGCTAATGAATTGTGTTACATAGTTAATCCCTGAATAGAGTAATTCTTTACATTACTTCTGTGTTACTCACTGCATGAACTGTCACATAATTACCAGTTAACAATATAAACTTTAGGCTGCAGTCCCACACACTGACACTAATCCCTATTGTAATGAGGACACACACATAATCTTTGCCTTGTTGTTTAAGCCTTAATACGAAGTTGCCAGCAAAATTAGTAAAAAATAAATAAAAAGCCTAAAAGGCACTTTACATGAAGATTTTGTGGCCACATGTATGGGTGGAAATGGAATCTACAGTGGTAAAGGCCTGACTCTGTGTTGTGTTTTGCAGTTGGGAATTCTGCTGTGGGCACTTTACTGTAAGACTCTTGTCCGGAGAGCATGACAACTCTTTAGAAGTTGTAGACTGCACTACCATTTCCCCCTCCTTGCCTTCTCTACTCACTATGCAGCAAATTAAAGAACAATATAATGAAATTAATGACATAATTGTTTGCTTAGTAAATGCAATGTGATGACTGAATTGCGTCCGGTAATACGTTGCATTACCAACTTACAATGTAGCATTACTTTGGAACACATTACATCCCCCACTGGTGCAGAATCCATAACTTTCAAATCCAGTTTAAATTATGGAAGAGAACTGATCGTATAAGAGACATAAACTATGCACTGATATGGAAAAAAATATTAATCAGGTGCATGAACGCAGCTTTAAATGTTGCTCAAATTGAACCATATAGGTGCAGCTTTACGTGTTTTACAAGTAGCAAAGCTTCTTTCTGTTATCTGTGTCTTTAAGACATGCAAGTTGACTTCTCAGTGGTATGGCAGGTCTAAGTGCATCTAAGGAGGTCACGAACCTCTGAGGGTGTGACCTGGACAAACAGAGCTGAGGAGCTGTAACAGCACATGGAATGTCTCTTTTGTTTTTGCTTAGTTTCAGTTTTTGGTAAAAAGGAGGTAAATTTCTCCTGCTGCAGTTGCAGGTAGGAGCGCAGAAAATGAAACAACACAACCCCCCCCCCCCCCCCAAACTTCTTGGCAAAGAATGAAGAAGGGTTTATATAAGAAACATTACACGATAACAGTAAAACCTGTAAAAGCTCAAGAACAGCTCTGTGTTGCTATTTTCATATGCACTGTCTCTTTTCTCTTTGTGATTATCAGCTTTCTGACTGGGTGTAATTTATTATAAAGAACACATTAAACAAAATGTTTTCAGTGTTTTTATCCACATCTACTGGTCTGCTTTTTTAACGTGCTTGCCCCATTATATATGTTCACTGGTACAATGAAGAATCAATTGTTCCTTAAAGGAAAAAAAAAGCTGCTCTGCTCGATGGCATTTTCTGGGTGTCAGCTCCCCTTCTTCTGCTCCACAGCAGCTCAGTGTGAAGCAGCAGCAGCAGCTGTGGTAGATTTAGGAGCTCTGGTTTTGTGCAAAGCTGCAGCACCCCTAGTGGTGGAAACACAGAACAGGTGCTACATTTCTGCAAAACCAACCAGACAGAAGGAGACAACTGCTGACTGAGGGAATTTGTGTTGATAAGTACTGCATTGCATTGCAAGCCTACGTGACTTTTCTGTCTGTCTCATCACACAAAAATATGTGTGTCTTCCTGAGTGTGTGTGCAATGCTGGAGAAAACTCTGTGACACTTTGATATCTGTGCACAGGCTGTTTGTGTTTGACCTTTTTTTCATATATATGAAACAGCGTGCTTGATCTGTAAATGTCAGCGGAGAGCCAGCGGAAGATCTGAAGATGTGTTTTGTTGTGTGACAATAAAGGACACACATAACTGACAGGCAGGAAGCAAACACATGAGGGGCAACAAACCTTGAATTCTATCAGGGTCTAACACAGGCTGCCTTTGTCTTTGAAGTGGATTTGAAGACAGTGAATGTAGCAGATATCTGCCTGTATCTGATGTCGAAATCTGCAAAATCTTTCTGCTAGTGCGGTGTTTTGCTGCAAAATATTATATCTGTGAGCTCACACAACACTGACTATTAAAAATATAATCTCGGATCACAGATGATGATTAAGACTTCATAGAAATGTTGTTTCCACGACAAAGGTATGCAGCCCTGACCTTGTCTGACTGGGTTTAAAAATGTGTTTGGTGGTGGATGTTGACCAGGGCATTAACTGAACCTATATGGTACACGTAGAGGCAGGACAGTCAAGGCCGGCCTATCCGGACATTCTACGGCTCATAGAGTTCACCACAGGGTCAAAAGTGTCACCACATACATCACAGCTGTAGCAGAACGGCACACACAGTTGCCATGGTGATCAGCCATTTTTTTTTCTCCCCCTTGCTGTGCTAAGCCAAACAGTGGTGGGTGGCTGCCAAGATACGGAAAAAGGACAAAAAGGATTGTGTGCTCGGCCTTATGTATTTTTCAAAGTGTGTATGCAAAGTAAGTGTGTTTATTTGGCCAGGCGTATTTTCGGTTGCTGTTTGCGTCGCATGTGTGCCTTCCTTGTTTGATCTGACTATCTGTGGTCTCAGCTGTACTCGTCAAGAACGCTGTGCAACAATGGCTAAGGTACCCGTGGTGGGAGCTGCACAGCATGATAAAGCTGGCAAAATGGTGGTGTCAGAAGCTCCATTGAACATAATCAGGCGGTAGTGGATGGGCTCGGCTGTTGGGTTTGGGACCATAAGTCTGGCGATTAAACATGCATGGGGAGAATCCTTCATCACAGGGGCGAAACAAAGCCGCCCTGCCCTTCCCACGTGTTCCAGCATCGCCATTGAAAAAGCCTGTTTCCTTGGCAACCGAACTGGCTCTCTTTGTCACAGGAATGGAGAAGGAGGCAGAGAAGGGAAGGGAGGGGCGTGTGTGTGTGTGTGTGTGTGTGTGGGGGGGGGGGGGGGGGGGGTAGAGCAGGGGCATGACACTCAATGCTGACCTCCACCTGACCTCTAGGTGAAAATGCCATATCGGTTTCCTGGTTTCCTCAAGAGAACATTATGATAGGCTGTTTTTCTTTTTCTTTCTTTTTTTGATTACTTCCATCACCTGAGTCCAGCAAAATTTATGATTTGTTGACCACGAAGACTACTCAGTGTCACGAAAGTCAAAATCTTTCTATTTGAAGTATCATGCAGGGATACAATGGAAAGGGAGCAACAAAACATTCCATGCCAGCAAAAGGAAGGTCATTTACACAGGCTGTCATTACTCCACACTGACAAAGAGTACGGTCTAAATGCTGTTCAAACAAAACCAACATCTTTTCTTCTACTGCCCCCAGTGGCAAAATGTATAACCAGTGAAGGTTGAAGGCAGAAAAAAAAGAGCTGAGTGAAAGAGAAATGACTCATAGTGAGGAAATGGAGGATGCATTTCAGAAAGCATAGTGGTGAGGGTGAAAAACAAGACAATGGCTAGTTAATACAGGCAGCCAGACAAAGAGAGGAAGCGAGAGGAAGCGAGACCAAGTGAGACGCCGCTTTTATGTCGACCCACGACTGTTCCCATAGCAAAGGCTGGTACTCTGGCTCTAATGTTAACCAAGTGTTTCCCTAATGGGCTTAATGACATATGGAGCACAGATTGCAGCAGGAGCCGTTTCACTTTGAAACCGCTGTCGCCTCCCTCAGGGCTTCGCGGGCAGAACATTATGAAGACGTGGAGACTGAGGACACAGGTCACGTCTGGTGAACTTTAATGGTTTTCAAATTATAACTGAAAAGGAGCTTTTCATGAGCTGAAAGATCTTTAAATGTCACTGTAAATGACTCTCAACAGGTGTATTGCTGTTCTTTTCCCGTTGCCGAAACAGCAGAAGTAAAATGTCAAGGATTGCTTCTCAAAAGCGATCATTATCTAAGACGACCCATGATGATGCGTCTCATGCCGTAAATTCTCACCACTGGCCCACATGACATCTCCCCAAGCATCTCCTTGCACCGTATCGCCCGCCATTTTGTTTCAATTTGTTCCCATCACCGATATCTCTTCGTTCTCTCAGCTCCTTTAGTCTGTCCACATCTCACTTGTCGTCTGGCTGTCATCTTCTCGTGGACTGTTACTGATGATATCAGGTTGCTGTTGGCTTTACGATGCTGGAAAGTGGAGCTAATGGGCTTTCAAATGCTTCATTGTGAATGCAACCTGTCAAGAGGGGAGAGATAGGATCAGATTTGATTAGGGGGCGACGGCAACAGAATAAAATGTATTTTAAAAAGCGAGGGAAGTTTGTTTTTCCGCACGGCTGCACGTGAGAGACAAAAGAAAAGAGAAAGTGCATTACGTATATGTACTAATTCCCTGCTGTGAAAAAACCTTATTAGATTTCATGTGTATTTTTAGAAGCCTTTACATCCCTGCTCCCACTCTCCTTTTCAGTTTCTATTTTCTGCATGCGTCTCTCCCCAGCGAAGTAGAGAGTAACACTGCCTCTTTTGGCCGGATGTGGTAAATGTGTTTGTCTCTGGCAGATGAATGATGTCAAACAGACATATTTATATTCATTTAGGACTGAGGAGGAGGAGAACCCATCTGTAACGGATGTGATAGGAACCTCTACGCATGAGCGTGCACATTTAGGGGTGTGTCTATGTGCAAGTGTACGCATGTGCATGTTTGAGCATGGCTTCCAAGGTATCCATCGTTTGTGAAAAATGAATCATGCTTTTGTGTGTGAGCTGAATCTGTGTTTGCGGACTTGTGTGTCTAACAGCTTGTGTGTGTGTGTGTGTGTGTGTGTGTGTGTGTGTGTGTGTGAGTGTGTACAACATGTGCGTCTGCGCACTTGCGAGGTCATTCCCCGGTCACTTGTTCAGGCTGTGTGATGAATGAAGAGGAGAGGTGCCTGCAAAGCCAGAGAGATTTGGGAGAAACATTGTTCCACGGGGTTAAAAATGGTCTTGTGTTATGCCAGAGGCTGGGGAAACATTACTAAAAAAAATGTAAGACTGCAATTAAAGTGGATGTTCATCATATCCAGCATTTAATATCAATCTTGGCAAAGTAATAAACTAATAAAATATTCATATTAGCCATTTGATTATGCAGATTTGCTCAACGAGAGGTTTTGCAAGTAAACAAAGTATCCAAAATTTGCTCCCACTATATGTCATATGTCCATTGATTCTTTCCTGCAGGAAAATTCAAGTGGAAATGGCTGTGTTTGGTTTGGACAGGAGGCCAGCAGGGTCAAAGACATCTCATTCAACAAGGAAGAATCAGGTTGCAGTAGACAGGAAGTTAGTGAACCAAACAGGAAGGACTTTACACAGAGGAGGCTACTGAAAGCCATCATTGTCTGTTAGCACAGGCCAGCAAGTAGGCCCAAGTATTATTTGTCTGTGTTCGAGATTAAATATCACTATAACTTTTTTTTGTTTGTTTTTGACAATTTTTTTTTATCAAAGTAAAAAAAAAATCACAGTAAAGATATAACAATATTAACACAACGATACTGTAACTAACGCAGTGTGTGTGAGTAGTGGTCATTTGTTTGGAGGCGGTCAGCTGGAATCTGAGGAACTACTGAGGTTAATTTATGCGTGTGTGTGAGGGAGAAAGAGAGAGAGAGACAGAGAGAAAGATAGGCAGCTATTGAGAATGTATGCCTTGGACAGTGTGGTCAGGCAGAAGTGCATTGTGGGATCGATGTCCACACCTTGTCCTAAATTATTCATTCTGTCAGCTGGCCTGTCCACCATCTCTGTGGAAACCGCTGACCAAGAGCTTTACCTCCATCCCTGCGGATTCACCTCTTCATCCCCTCCTCAGCCCTCACTTCCTTTTCTTGCTCTCGCTCGCTCATTAGCTCTTCCCTGACTCGTTCTTCTACAGCATCTTTCACCCTCACTCCTACTTTCAGTCCTTCTTACCCCTCCGCTCTTTTCATCTGTCTCTCTTCTACTCCCATTATTCAGTATATCTGTCTTACTCATTAGTCCTGAACTCCCACTGACTCGGTTTCTATTTTTTTTTTCTTTTCCTCTTTCTCACTGCGTGCTGACATTCTCCCCTCTGCTACCCCTGTGTTGCTGACTAAGATTATAATGTGTTGGCTTTGTTAGGATGTTTATGTTTGTGTCTTTGAAGACTGCCCCAGTGGCCTTTTGGAAGACAGCCATAATCCTAGTGCGCGGCCGGTGGTTGTTCTGCGCGCCGTTTGTGTGTGCGTACGTGTGCATGTCCGTACGTCCTCATACATGTGTGCACATGATCAACTCTGAGTGTTCTGTGTGTGCGTGCAAGCATGAGAATGTGAGTCAGTAATTGTGACATGGCTCATACATCATGGCCAGAGCCCGTTTGATTACAAGCGGAGGGGCCCGGTGATTAATCGTTGGATTCAGCTTCCTGGCCCGAATTGTGACACCCGGTCACAGAGCATCTGTACTGACACACCCCCCTACCCTTACTGCCCTGAGCAACTGTATGCCTATACCGCCTACACCTCTCTACAGACCAGAGGTGTGGACTCGAGTCACATGACTTGGACTCGAGTCAGACTCGAGTCATTAATTTTATGACTTTAGACTTGACTTGAAAAAATGTTCTAAGACTTGTGACTTGACTTGGACTTTTACACCAATGACTTGGGACTTGAATTGGACTTGAACCGGTTTACTTGAAAAGACTTGATATTTTACCCAAAATATAAAATTTAACATGCATATTATATAGAGATTGAAAATGTGACGTCATTCACGGGTAGAACCGCAAAGGATTCTGGGAACTCGTGGCAAGCGGTAGTAGCGCACGCAGGCTTTCAATTGAAATCAGTCACACAGCGATAAAAAGAAACAAAAATGTCAAGAAGCCGTTGTATTATTAACTGCAATAGCCGGTCGCATGACAGCCACGGGAAGCCGACGGGTAAAGAGATCGGTTGTTATCGGATTACGTCGTTGAAGAGAAATTGTTCAAGCCATGTTTCCGAAGTAACAAAGAGGCGACGGATGGCCTGGATCGCAGCCATTCAAAGATCAAATATAACGTCCCAGAACCCTCCAGCTCACAGGTTAGTCTGCTCCAAGCATTTACACGAAGGTCAGTGTTTTTTAGTAGTTAATACGTCATTTTCATAACATAATTAGTGATATAGGTTACAAGCAAGTCTGGCGCTGAACAGAAATTGTCGCGCTATGCTCCTTTATTTATTGTGTTTATTGTGCATAAATGGTGAATTGTCCTGACACAATATTGCGTTTCGCTTCTGTTATTATGGTACATTAACAAAAACATATACTTTTATTCACAGGATAAAACAGGTTTTTTGTATCACTAATTGCCCAGTACGATTACAGCATACAATATTATTGTCACTGCTACATTTCTGTGATGGGTACCAGAAATTATTTCCACTACTAATTAATTACCGTTGAGCTCAAAGGTCCTATTAATAAACGGTTAAGGAATGTGTATTTATGACGACGATTTGTGAGACTGGTAAACTTATGATACGTACGATGGTCTTTACTTTCTACACGGTGCATTTCAAGGTCCTGCACCCATCCGTCGGTAAACTGTACCTGGGCTTGTTGCAGTGACCTGAAGTTACTAAACTTCACGAGTGTATGCACTCACTCCAAGAACCGTATGATTATAAATATGCATATAAATATGCTAAGATGAGATAGCTGACTTCATCTAACTAGCAAATGTTGTCCAGGCTACGTTGGTGATGCAGTTCTTTTTAATGTGTATGATATTTTTGTCATGCGATTTTAAAGCCGGTCCTACAAGCGCATCCAAGAATAACATGCAGCTTATCTCAGAACTGTCGGTGAAAACTATTCTTGGAGCTAAGTTTAATTGAGCTGCATTTTAAAGAGGTGCAATTTCACAATTTGTGTATATTTTCTAAGTTCACTATTTTGTCATGTGTTGAGAAAAACACAGATTTTAAAATTACATGGTCTAATATTTACATTTAGCATAACTGCAACATTATTTTTTCATTTTTTTTTTAAAGACTCGAAAGGACTTGAAATTCAAAGTTTCAGACTTGTGACTTGACTCGGACTTTTACACCAGTGACTTGAGACTCGACTCTGACTTGCCTGACATTACTTGAGACTTGACTTGAGACTTGAGGATAAAGACTTGAGACTTACTTGAGACTTGCAAAACAATGACTTGGTCCCACCTCTGCTACAGACAACCACACATACACACAGATAGCCACTGCCTTCATCTCACTTTCTCCCCTGCACTCCATTGCCTTACAGTTTCAATTTTGCCTCTATCAGTTTTGCCTCTTTGCTACTTTAGTTATCATATGTATATCCAGTATATCTCTGTTTTTACCTGAGTTCGTAACATAATTATTAGGCCACAAAGAGGTGTGAAACAACCACAGATGATGTCATAGTACCAAATGATGTTGCTTAGCAACAAGGAGAAGCCCCTCCCCACAAAAATTTGACTAGTGCTCATCCGAAAGACCGCAAACTCAACATTACATTTGCTTAGGTACCTGATATTACACCTGGAAAGTGCCGAAGGGCCAATTATACAACAAGTCAATTTTCTTCTAATGGGACAAAATAATGAAAATCTCTACGAAGGATACGATGACCTTAGTTTCATTTTTAAAAATCTTAATAAACGTGGTAATGTAGCTATCCGAATTAGCACAGAATTAACTACAGAGTACAATTTCTTTATGGCAATGTTTTTTTGTTTGTTTGTTTTTACATTTGGGTGACCCTCTATGGCCTAATCAGACATTAGGTTCATGCAGAGTATACAGTTCATTGTTAATGAAAAAAAGGAGAAAATGAAAATATAACATACAAAAGAAATCAAATTACAACCACTAATGAGCAAAGGATTTCTACACACACAGATGTGAGAAATGTGATAAAGGTGAGAAAACAGAATATGTGTGAATGTAAGACATGCAGGATTAAAGTCAGGAGGAAACAAAGGAAGAGAAACTGTGTGTGTGATCAAGCAAGCTAGTAGGAAACAGAGACAGTGTGTGTGTGTGTGTGTGTGTGTGTGTGTGTGTGTGTGTGTGTGTGTGTGTGTTTGTCTGTTCCCCTGGCTCTCACCTCCATGCGGTATCAGGATGAGGAATGGTCCTGCCAGCGATCAGCCCAGGCCTGGACCAAAGCTCTGCACAAGGATTCCCTGCTGAAACCATTAGTCTGGGCATTAAACACCATTAGAGCACACAAGCGTGCACGTGCACACACATTCATGTATGCCTGACTTCAAAGGACATCACACTGACTTACGTTAATTTTCTCGAGACTTACTCAAACGCTAACCACAATATTGCTTACCTCTACCATACCATAACCATTGCCAGTTGCCTAAATTTAACCTTAAAAAAATGTTGTCTACTTAAAACTGATTTATGGGGACACCACAAGGACACAAGTCCGCGTAATATCACTATGTAAACACATTTAGGTCCCCACAATATAAGTTATACCTGGCGACTCACTACACCTTGACACAAACACAGGCAGACACACTCTAGAAAAGACGAAGAATCAGTGCTAGAGGACTGCTTCAACCTGGGTGTACAAGAAAGCAGGAAGGAAAGAATAACAAAGAAAGGATGGAAGATGTGGGAGAGCATTGAAAATTCACTTTTACTTTAATGTCTCATTTTTCATTCTATCATCTTCTCTATTTGCCTTTTCTAATGCATAATTAATTAACAACAAGTGGAGAAATTAATTTCCTGGAGGGCTTTTTTATTTTATTTTGGATAGGCTTACCTCATCGCTCCCTCACACCGCTCCCATCTGCATGTATTACGGGTCTTGTGTGTGTTTCTGCACTGTCTTGTTGCATACTGGAGCGTGCGTGCGTGTCCTCAGTGATCCAGGTGTAATTGGGTTAGTGACAACCAGGACAATGTGACACCTGCAGGTCTCAGCTGTGCCTCTCCCTGCTGAACTGGCCTGGAGTCAGCTGGAGCTTTGTCATCTGGACTGGACTCCGCTAAAAATGGCCATTCTGGGACTGATCCCAGGTTAGAGGCTCGGCTGAGCACAACACACATATCAGTCTAAATCCCTAAGCTTTTGTCTTTTTAGCCTGACATGAAGCCCCAGTGAAGGACAGCAAAAGAGATTATGTGACGTCCATCCTAGGGTATTCAGAAATGGTGGCAAACAAATCTCTTAAGAAAAAAAACCCATTGTGGCAGTTTCGGTTATTTTCCTTTTCAGAGTAACTCCTAAAATAATAAAGTGGAGCAGCTAGAAAAATAGGCTGCATAAATATAGTTTGGGATTCAGCACTTAGTTTGGTAAGTCTGACAAACTGAGCAGGGGCAGCACAATTGTCACTTTTAAAATAAATATTTGGTTTTACATAATTTCCTTAGAGATTAACCAAGTATTCTGATTCTGATTATTTGGTTTTAAATAATATAAATATATATCTGATTTAATCAAATGTAAACCAAATGTATATGAATAATATACTGTAACAAAAAAAGAAAAGGTTGAGAAATGCAACATTTCAAGGCAAAATTCAAAGCTTTTTGAGACATTTTGACTTTTGACAGTTTTTGTCAACTTTACAATAGTTCTGGCAACTTTAATTTTCTTTTTCAACAAAATAAAATATCTCAGTGAGGAATTTTAAACCATAAAAGTTTTAGTTTGGCACTGATTTTTATGCCCTTTCTGACCCAACCTTCCCATTTATCTTGGCTTGGGAATGGCAGTGGGAGTACGCCTGTGATCCCCTTTGTGCACAATGCAGGGTTTTTTATTTCCTTCTAGTTGTGAACTTGGGCCTTTTAATGTGTAGAGCAAACATGCTACTCCTGACATTACTGAAACGCTTTAAATGTTCAAGGATATTTATGTTGCTATAATTGTGCCTATATGGAATACTGAATAAATAAACTAAGAGGACACAGCTGAAACTTAACCAAAATATTATGTGTTTCCATAGTGTAGGGGTTAGCACAATCACCTCAAAAGTGAAAGGTCCCTGTTTGCAGCTGGGAGGCTTCTAAGGGGTGGGGGCGATAAATGGGAGGGCAGATTGATCTGCTGCAGGAAATACGGGAGGAGCCAAAAGTTGCAACTGTAAAGTTTTGTGTTACTGATGCTAGAAGTTCTTTTGTTCACTTAACAGGAATTTCAGTGTCTTTTGAAAGTAGAAATACATTATGAGCTTAGCCCAGTGCAATTTATCTAGCAGCATTTGTAAGAGAAAGAAATCAACTTATGTCAACTGATCTTTCTCATACTTCATGTTTGCGAAAAGAACTATCACTTCTTTATTGTTCACTAAGATAATTTATGAGCCCCAAAGGTAAGTTTAAAAAAAGAAAAAAGATGTTGAATCTTGTTGCCATGATTTCTTTTTATGTTATTTGTTTTGTTTTGCTTTCTTTCCAGAGTGGAAAAAGGATTTACTAAGAAAACTACCAGTATGATGTGTTGCATGCATTGTAACAGTCATCAAGAGACAATTGTTGTTGTTTTTGTGTAGGCAAAAATGGAGAAAATCAGCAAATCGTGCTGATGATTGTGAGGTCCGCTGAGCCACTGGTGGGAAAAAATGCTGGAAATGACACAAGTGAAATTGACCAATTTCTATGCAGTTTTGGGTTTTTTTGTAACTGCTATTTTTTTCTAAACTTGTTGATTCAGAGAGAACTGAAAGTAATGCATCCTTATGCAGGAGAACACAGTGGACAATTAATTTTTTGTCTTCTTATCGTGTATGTACTGTACGTCCCATTCTTGTGAAACATATCTCTCTCTTTCTTTGAATTTGGAAAAAATGTTACTTGGACTTGAGCACGAACTGGTTACATCTTAGCAGTAAAACGTCAAAGGTCAAGTATCTCATGTCTGCCCTTTTCTTGTGAATCATTACACTTGGCGCAAAAGTCCAGTTAGACTCGAGGGTGACCTGCTAATAATTTAGCAGCCAAAAGTCAATGTTGTGACCTCTGAGAGTATTTATAGGGTCTTAACTCGTGGATTTACATGTGAATTATAGCAAAATTTTATAAGAATGTCTTAAGATAAAATGATGAAGTGATTACATTTTTTATTCGAGGAGACTGAACTTGCTGTTGGAAGGCATTCAACTACAAAGTGCTACTTCTACTTTATTTGTAGATTAAAATGATGATTATGAGCTTAGCCCAGTGCAATTTATCTAGCAGCATTTGTGGGAGAAAGAAATCAACTTATGTCAACTGATCTTTCTCATACTTCATGTTTGCGAAAAGAACTATCACTTCTTTATTGTTCACTAAGATAATTTATGAGCCCCGAAGGTAAGTTTAAAAAAAGAAAAAAGATGTTCAGGGTTTGCATAAAAATCACAGAGGAACAGCATCGCTGTATGCTTTTCTCTGAAAGGCACCTTGTGTATCACATAGACATGCAGCAAATCGTCACTGGTCTGTGACAGTTTCCCGGATGCCCTCTTCCTCTCATCAGGCAGAACTTGTGATCACAGACTGATATCATCACGCCAACGTCTCCTTGTCACATCCGATTTCTGCTGCTCATGTCTGAAAACTGTCTCTCTAGGCCATAGTGGCGGCAGACCATGCTAACCAGCGCGACGCCATTGGAAGCTAATAAATCATCTGTGGTTTTATTTCAGATTTATTTGGACCGTAATGAAGACGCGACGGGCCCCGGGCTGTAACCGACAGCGACAGGGTGACACTGATGAATGGCTGAAGGTGCGTTCTCTACAGTTGGAAGGAGAGCGAGGACTGTCATGCTGCCACAGTGCACTGTGTGTGCGTTTAATCAGTCACACAGATCTGCTAGATCACACAGTGGGAGCATAAATAGCATTACCATCTAATATGTAATTACTACTCTTCACAAAAAAAACATGTGGATACAAGCACCAGCTTCCCCATCAGCTTTGTTATCATTATCACCATCATAATCATTATTACTGGAAAAGTGGCTACAGTCTTAACCACTCACTTCATCAAAATCATTACTGTATTTATAATCATCATTACAGTCAATATCCACGTCATCCTACACATTTATGACATGATCCTTGTCACCTCATTATCCACATTTTATTAACACAAAACACCGCGGACAACAACTATCACTGTAGCATCGCTGTTCTGCTGAATGTGCTTTTGAACGTTTCCATTGTTACCACGCCATCATTAACATTACAACCACAGGTATATATATCCTTCTATTCATCATTAAATTCATCACTTTTGTCATTATTATCATTTTATCAAAATCACAATTACAATTATCAAACTACATATTAAACTATATATTAAAATCACAGTTCCAATAGATTCTGCAATCCATTGCAATCTCTCACTTAGCGTTTCTTTTATTTGTTAAAAAAACAATAATGGCTTTTGATAAACCGGCTTTACTTTCTGTGTTCACAGAAATCTTCATTAAGATAAAACTTTGGTAAACAAACAGGTGCTTCATTGAAATATAGCTACAATTTGGTTTGATCCATATCCAAATAGACTCTCCCCTGAACCTTTAATAACTTTCTAGGCATTGCTGTCTAAAACAACTACAGCATTTAGTCCTTTCTGTCCTGGTGACATGTTAAGTAGCTGCGACTACTATACCCAATATTCTACCTCAGTTACAAATGTTAGAGGGACGAAACAAAATTTTGCTTCTGGACCAGGACTTTGGTTTAACATATTTTCTCACTGCTCTTTATACCTTCACCACCTACTGAATTGCCCAAGATTCCAGGAGTAATATTCATTTTTTCACCAAGACTGTTAATTGATGATAAACAGACTGTCTGTATATTAGCTGAATACTGGTACAAGACATTAGCTACTTCAGCGAAAAGCCAAAGATGCAGACTGTGAACACTGAAGTTTCACGTAATTGTGGCAAGAAAGAAAAGAAGAAATCGAGTTGAAAGATTTTAAATCTGATAACGACACACAAGGGCTAAAGATGACAGAGCCGAGAGAGGTGAAAACACTTACATTTGTTTATTTTTAAGGTTTGGCAGTTTTTATAGAATTCAGCTATGGTGCCATAGTTTTTCATTACGCGCAGCATTTTCACTTTCATGCAGTTCTTCATAGCAATGGTGCAAAACTTCTTATGTGTCAACTATCTGATAACAATCTTGTCTCTTCCACGAATGAAATGATCCAAAAACATTAACAAAGTAACTGTCATCCACATTGTCTTCAACGTTTTATCAATATTATCATCGTTATCATCATCGTCATCGTCATTACTACAAGCAAAATTGAAAATCATTACATTTAACTTAATCATCCCTGTCGTCACCATTGTCAAACATCCGACTTCTTCTCCTCTTCGTGCTGTATGCATTCTCTCTCCAGTGCTGTACTCTGTTACACTGGCTCTGTGTTTGAATAGCATGCTTTCCGTGTGTCATCACAGTCAGCCAAGGACAAATCGACTGAGCCAACTCAATGCTTCAAGCCTGGCAGCTTCCAGTCATCTTGTCAATCAGTGAATCCATACGAAGCTTGTCTCAGCCTGGCCTGACAGAGTATGGCACAGCAGTTTGTGAAGAGCATTGAAAGCTACGTATACATCATACACAACACTGTGGCAGCAATTTGACAGCAAGTTTGACTAACTTCTCACCAAACTGGGGAAGCTACTGTGGAAAACATATGAAGCTGGGATTTACTGGAAGTAAATCTGCAAAATGAAAATTTGACTTCCAGGAATATTTCATCAAGGACCTTTTTTGAGTAGAAAATATATGTCACACAAACATCTGAAAGTTGGCTTAGTTTTGTTTTAGTTTAGTTTTGTTCCTTTCTCTTTTTCCCCATCAAATTTCTGAAGCCACAACTGCCCGTACCTGCTGTTACCGGCTCCAGTTTTTTGCTTTTGTACTGACATCTTTCTTAAAAGGTGCACAATACATTCACCAAGACACTGACATTAATGGCTTCAATCAACCCGTTTTAGTTGGATGACCCTAACCCTGAAAAGGGACTTTCTCACCAGATACCAGAATGTTATGGGTCAACATTGCTCAGTTAAATATTTGAAACCCTATTATTCCATAATAAAAGTCATTAGTCCATTTTTCAAATCCAAACCATGTTAAAAAGTCTTTAGCCTCCCCTCAATCATATTTTTAAATGATCTTGAGAAGTAATTCTCCAGGCTTTCTGGAGGCCTTTAAAAGTTTTTCTTGGCTGCATTTTCACTAACTGTCCTTGTACGTTGTAAACTTTTCAGAGGAATATTTTTTGTTTGTTTAACCACCTAAGACTGACCTATGACTCATTCAGGCACCTAACTGAAGGTAAGAGATGAACCAGTGTTGTGTTTACACATAACAGATAACTTAGCAAAGAACTTTGTATATGTAGGTACTTTGCTACTAGCAGCCTGTCACAAAAAACATAATGTTGTTTCCATTTCAGTTTCAGCTTGTGAAAAAGGCCAAACACAACACAGTCTGATACAAGGTGATTCCCACCATGGTATTAGCAGAAAACCTAACATATCTGGACATGCTGAGGAGTGTATCCTTAAAAAAATTGAAAAAAACAAAAAGTGGCAGACAAAGAAGAAGTGACAGGCCTAAAAATCTACACCAGATAAAGTAATTAATGCTGAAAGTCATGTCCTTAAGAAAGAGGGAAAAATTGAGTCAAGACCTTTTGACCCTTTAGTTGGTCTAGCTTCTGTTCACTGCACATCACAAGCAGTTCACTAATGTATGAGGTATGCAAAATTACACAGGAACAGCAACAGATCTCATAGAGTGATGAATCCAACTTAAAATTTATGTATCGAATTGACAGAAGCAGAGCAGAGCGTGTCTGCCACCCTCTATAACGGTGGAGGTTCTGTCATGGTTTGGAACTGCATTTCACCCAATCGAGGTGGGGATGTTGTCAGAATTATGAATGCAGAAAAGACGTTTTGATCCACCACGCAATACCATCTGGAAAGTGTTGAGGCTTAATTTTTCAGCATGACAATGATCACAAACACACTGCCAATGTGTTAAAAGCATACATGGAGAGAAAAACATACAATGGAACGCTATCGGTCAAGGATTAGCCTCCTTGGAGCCTGGAACTCAAGATTTCTAAAGCAGTGTAGGATCATCCTGACCAAGAACAGACAAAAAAGGCAGCCAACATTCAAACAAGAGCTTTACATGTCCTTCCAAAGGTCTGGAGAGCTACTCCTGAGGACTATTAAAAGAAATTCCAAGAAAGCTTGAGAGATCAGACTGTAATGAAGAATAAATGTAATACCAAATATTGACTTTTAAACTCGTTAGAATTCCATAAACAATGGTTTTGCTCTATATATTGTAGTTCCATATATGTTTACACATTTGCACCTGTTTCCCATTTTCCTAGCAAATTACAAAAAATTGAGGGTCGGCCCAAGACTTTTGCACAGTACTCTCCATCTAATGACCGAAATCACTGTTGAGAAAACAGAGACTAAAAAAGGTTTTTCATGTTTAAGACAAAGATGATTTCCACATGAAGCAACACCTGCTTTTTCTCTCTGTTTTGGTCCTCCATCAACACCGAGCATGTGTTTTTCACACTTGAAAGTGGAGCTTTTTAAAAACACAAAAAAAGCCAAAACCACTAGCTTTGCAGCTGACAGCGAATTAGCCAAACTGAACTGTTGGGAAAAAATTATGTCTGTCTGTTCAGACATAGACGGAGCGTAGAGACGAAAAAAGGACAGCTTCCTGTTGAATCTGTCTCGCTCTTACTCCCGGCACTCCTTACACAGCTATCAACATTTCCTCAAACTGTGTGCAGCTTTTCAGAAAAAAATGACAAACAACAAACAAGAACCAGCTCTGCATGCTACCTTCAAAGCGCTTTGACTGGTTTTGCCCCTGGCACAGTTTATCCTCACTCCTGGCAGGAAACGCTTCTGCAACCGCAAAAACACTCTGGACGAAAAAACAGCATTTGTATTTCTCCAGGAATTTATGTGCTAAGAAGGTGGTGTTTCATGGTGGCACATGGGAGCAATTATTTAATTTAAATGCCAGTGTCAGTTAAATGCTAGATTGTATTCAAGACTTCTTTCACAGCTGCCATCATATTATGTCACAGTAGAAAAATAGCAAATGTAAATAATTGCATTAATTATTGCTGCATTAAATTGAGATTTTTCAGCTACTGTCACGCTGTCATGGCTTACTGGGATACTTAAAGAGAAGCAGAATTTGCACAATTTACAACTCAAATGTATCCCAGCTCATCTTATTGTGCAGCTTGTCAGTTCTTTAACTGTCTAGAACAAGCTTAGCTGTCCTCGCTGTAAAAGCGACCCTCATGCTTACAGCCTCAGAAGAACCCCTCTGATTGCCTGTCCCTCCCAAAGAGAAGGCTTGAACAACTGTTGAATAGCGCTCCTGTTCTCACATAAAGATCTGTGTGTCTGTGATGATCATATTCTAAGCCAGGAGTGTCAAACATGAGGTTCGAGGCCCAGAATCAGCCTGTCAAAGACTCTAAACCGGCCCACTGGAAGGCTTTGGAAAATAAAAAGGAGGGCATACATTTTGGACTTTTAATTGTATTTTTATACATTTTGCAGCTTTTCCTGCTGATAAAGTCCTGGCCATTCATGCTACACCAAAGTAATAAAGTAAAAGATAAACAATTATGACTGATTTCTTTTGGGGGTTTTTTACAGTGGGTCCACAGTAAAACGTCGAAGGTTCGTTGACAAAATTTTGCCTTTTTCGTATTCTGTAACTGCTTGCAAAAGGTTGTCATCATAGCACGTAAGTCACATCTGCTTCTCTCCAATGTGTGGTACCTCAAGGCTCTGTCTGTGGACCAGTTCTCTTTTCATATTAATATTGCTATAAAAGTTATTGTACTAACCCTTCTCTTTGTTATCAAAGAGCCAATAGTCAAAACTATTTACATTAGTGAAAATGTTGGTCATGTTTAAGCATACACTGTTGTAATATTAAATAAATGATAGGATTTGTGAAGAGTAACACTAAAACTCCAACACAAAACAGAGCTAAAACTTTAAATCTGCTGCACTTTTATGTCTGGCATCAAAAGGGTCCTTTAAAAAAAAACACTTTGAAATTCATTCAGGTCCTTTGATTGAAATCTTTTTTGTTATGGCATATGTTTTTTTGCACGTGCACTGCACACTCTTCATCCTTCCACCTCTCTAATTAATGCTGTACACCCATGGTGAGACGAAGTGGGCACATTTGGTGTCTCTGGCTGGCAACCACCATGACTGATAAAATAAACAGATAAAATACTCAGGGCTGGCACCATCTCTGTCCTTCCATCTTCATCCCATCCTCTCACACACTCTGTTACGCTCCTTCACTCTGCCTCACCACTCTCCTTCTGCTCCTCCACAAAGTTGTCACTCACTAGCTGCAGAAAGGTTTATCACATCTCTTATCCAGTTATCTAACCTCTCTTTCACTCCTCTTCCTCACCCTTTTTCATTTTCTTATTTCATACCCACACTCCTTCTGGCTCTAAATGAAAAGTTGTACTGTGTTTTCTATATTTGCTGCACAGTTTAACAAGGTATTAGCATACCCTGTGGGCCTAAATTTTAGTTTTCATATGGGTGACAAACATGCTATCATACACACATAGCAAAAGCACACACACACACACACACACACACACACACACACACACACACACACACACACACACACACACACACAAACACCTATAGGTGCGCAGAGCCAGTTAATTAGAGCTTGAAGCCCTTCTCTCCTAATGAACCTGAGGGTAATTAAAGAGCCCCAGGACACGGGTGTGTCTGCGAGCTGGTTCTAATTAAGCCCCAGCGAGCTGATTTAGCTAATTAGCTAAAGGCTCGATGTCGAACACCAAAGCATTCCAGCTCCAGCATAACACAGGAACTTACAATGCTCCCACATCGTCCCTGGCAACACTTTCATTTCCTGCGGCATTAATCATCGGAGTTACAACTGTCACCATAGTGACTGCCATGTAAGAATGAGTAGAGGAACAGGCTGCAACCCTCAGGGTGAGAGGTGTGAGTTAGCAGCCGGCAGGTATGGCAGGGAGGGACTGGAAACATGTGCCACGGTTTTTCTGAAGAACGTGGAAAGTATGCGACAAAAACATGATTATTATCCAACAGCTAGTAATAAAACAAGGTGAACGCATAACTCAAGCTAATTGGCTCAAAAGAAAGCAAGGATGTTGTTCTTTTTGTTGCACTAGTGAATATGACTTTTATGCGAGCTAAACAGGAAAACAAAGGCAAACTGTAAAATTATCATTCTGTCATATGTTAAGAATCCAACGATATGAATGAGGTGTCAGTGGCTGAAAGATGGTTAATGTCCTCGTTGAGGTTTTTGTGTTTTTTATTTCACTTGCAGTTTGATTCGATTTACGATACAAAAAAAGCCACAGAAAAAAACTCTCAATGGTCCTACTATGTTCACATGTGATCCCAAGAAGACCTCACTACATGTTCGTAGGTAACAAGATGGTAAAGAAATGAAAGACATTGTCAACTCATGGAAACTTTGACATGCAGATGAGCTAGGAATCAAACCACCAACCCACAATGCTCTACCTCCCCAGTGTATTTTACATGCTAAAATCTTAAAAGTGTGTTTTTTTTCTTTTGCTATTTAAAGGTGTTTTTTTTAATATTTAATAGCTAATTAGTCAACTTGTTTTTTTTCAACAACTATATTTAAAAATTAAGTTTCACTTTATTTAATTTTATGTCTACTGTTAAATGTACAGTTACTCTAGCAGAGCCCATTCTCAATCCCAGCTCATCAAATACTACCCATTAATTAAAGTTGTCTTTGGTGTCAGTGCCAAGATGCATTGGTTACCGGTTGGTCGCGGCACCAATGCCAGAGGGGACTTTGTGCATATCTCTCAGATGCTAGGAGCAGTTTTGGATGCTCTGGAATGAGACCATATCCCTCACAGGGGTGTAATACTGTTTTATAACTAGCAGTTTTAAGGAAAAGAAGCACAAAAATATTATGAGAGAGAGACATTAAAATGGTTATTTTTATCACAAGGTATGATTTTCAAGCTATTTGAAAGTTCTAAAACTTGTAAGAATGAAGACAAATAGACTTTTTTTTAACTAGTGTCATCCGAGGCATCCTCGTTTCCATCTCTCCCTCTTCCCCTCTCTCCAGCTTGTGTCACCAATAACTCAGCTTCCAACTTCATAGCTGGAGCGCATCTGATCCCTATTCATTTCCACGGGAGAGAGAGCGAGCTGGTGTTGGCCACTAAGGCCCTGATCAATCATGATCTAGAATGACAGCTTGTTTTAGAGATGGAGGAATGGATGCAGAGAGTTAGAGAGAGAGCGAGAGAGAGTAGGGATTTTAAGATATTCAGACATGGATATTTCTCTTTCTGAAACGTGTGTGATTTGTCGACATAACCAGATATGATCAGAAAACGGTCAGAGGATAAAGAGTTAGAGGAGGGGGAAATGGAAAAAGAACATCCCCGGCCCTGTTGGTTATTAAGAGATTAAATCCCGTCTCTGACAGACTTGTCAGTGCAGAAGACAGAATCGAGCACGGCCGGTAATTTGACTAGTTCCCTATCTCCTCTGCGCTCACTTGGCCGATGACAGCCAGGCGACAGAGCGTTGAATATGCAAGCTGTCTCTCCCTCTATCCCTCTACCATCTAATAGCTGTGAACCCTGTCAGGGCTACCTTAAATGGACACACACACATGCCCTCACAAAACACATACAGCCTTGTGAAATGGTACAATTTCACCCATTTGCATTTTCACAAAGCGGCGTTGACCTCCAAGGATATTGACAGATGAAGACTTGCAGATTCAGCTCCCTCACATGTGTGCTAGCGAGATGAATTCTCGCCACTAACGTCTAGCGTAAACTCCAGTTTTGCATTCCTCCATGCATTCCTCCTCAATAAGTGAGTGTGCGTATGTGCGTGTGTGCATGAAAATCCACTGACACCTCCTTTTATCCTGATGTGCAGATACTTCCAGCACACCCACAGTGAATTCACTCAGGCCAGGTGTTATTTTAGCACTCACTTTCCGGAAGATGAACGAGGGACGTTTTCCTCCTCCTCTTCTCATCTCACACTTTCAAATCCCTTGTTCTGTCTTTCCCCCACTCAGTCCCATCCCTCCATTTGGAAAAGCCTGACCCAGTATTACGGTGACATTATGGGGCCACTTACCGCCCTGCTAAAATAAACCCTTGTGAAGGAGGCGTGTGACAGAACGAGGTTACAGCACGCCGTCGCGCAAATTAATCAAACAAATAAACGAGGAATTTAGACGTTAAACAGGGAAGATCTCCCCCTTCCTCTCTTGTCTCTTCTCTTGTCTTGCAGCTCCCGTGTTTGCCCTCTCTGGGACACAGACGCTTTCAGACAAAAAGCACACACAAAAGTCCAATTATGCATGTACAAAAGCATTAGTGCAAAGATAGCAGCTACCTGCACAGTCATATGGCAAAGTCCATCAAACTCAGACCTGCTTTGAGATTCAGCCACTGACTTTTTATTTTGTGACACTGTGAATAGTTCCAAAGCTTTAACTTCTTCACAGTGAGAAAGTCTTTTTTTTTTCCTCTGGACCAGATGTCTCCTGGAACTCGAGTAATGAAAAGTAAAGCTTTAAACCATGAAATACATGACATAATTTAAATATTTATATCCAAATATTAGTCAAGCAACCTGTTTCCCATTAAACTTCACACAGTTCGAAGCCTACTCTTTCAGCAGTACCAGCTACAGCTTTGAAATTGTAGTGTGACTAATGAACTTGCTGTTCACCCTGTATTCTGCTCATTGCTGCTCCGATTTTTTTTCTTCACTAATGGAGGCATGGATCTCTTCAACTAGCTAACAAGTCCATTAACTGGTGTTAATGAAAATGTTAGCTAGTTGACAAGAACATAAACAACAACATCAGAAAGCATCAACATCATGAAATTGTCATTTGAACTTCTGAGCTTCTTTCAAACCCAACTTACTTTACTGAAATTTTTCAAAAGGATGTTTAGAGGAAAAGCATGCAGACACTGCAATAGTCTACACTCTACAATACCCATGTGTCTATATGTGTCTGTAGGAGACGTAATTTTTGTTTTGTCTTCACTTTATTATTTGTTCACCTGCTCTCCCCAGTAGGACTTTTTCTGCTATTTCTTGTTATTTTTCTATAATTCAAGCAAATAACCATCTACAGTTGGCATTAGTGGTAAATTTTTCCTCTGTGATTAAACATTGAATGAGTGCATATAGACAGTGGATCATGAACTCCCTCAGCAATAAAACTGGTCCATGAAGACTGTTAAGTACGATTAAGTTTCTGTTTTAGGAAGGACATTTTTAGAGCACCTATGTCTATTATGTTTTTATATTGGAGCCCAAAATTGTTCTCAAAGTTCTCTGGTTAAAGATGTCTGTCTTCTTGGAAGACCAAATTGCAAGCACTTAATAAGGGTGGTATTTAATGTTTTTTTTCTTTTCTTTTTTTTAAATAATTTCCAATGCACTCTCCCATTTTCCAGTCATGGAGCAATTTTCTCACTGCAGTCAGGAATGCAAACTACCATCCAGCTTTTAGTGGCAAACATTTGCTCCAGCCAGCTCGCTTCCTTTCAGGTTTCCTCTCTGAACTGGATTATGCTGTGAGCATTTATGCTGCCTACAAAATGACACGTGATTCTTTTTGTGTGTGTGTGTCTGTTTGTCGCTGTTAGTTGGTTTTATTTACGTATTTATCCTATTTTGCTTTGTGGTGCAGCTTTTATTCACCATTAACTATCAGGTAGAAAGCTAAAAGGACTCTTTTGTCAGTTTCTCATTTTTGTTATTCATATGAAACAAAGAATAAAAATCATCGTCATTTACTTTTGAAAATCCCAAAATACACAGACCTGGAACAAGGAGGGAAAAAGTGGATTTTTTTTTTCCGTTTAAACATCATCAGGTTCACGTAAACATTTAGTCCCTGTCATCTCTCAGCAATTTCAGATTGCACCCAGTGTTAAATGCTAGTTACCATAGAGATGGCTTTGAGGCCCATTCTGCATGCAGGCGGCATCTTGATTAATCTTGACGATGACAGTGCGACTCTTGATGGGGACAGCTCCACATTGATCCATAATGAAGCCATTGAGCCGCATGACGAATGGAGGGGAAGGAAATTTGTGAGCCCGTGATTAATGAAATAATTAATTAAGTAATTGGGCTGAATTAATTATTTATTTCTCAATCCTTGAAGTCGGAGAAAAGTTTGATTACATTTTGAAATTGGGGGCCGAGGAAGTGGGGGGGGTGTCGGTGATGAGGTGAGCTGTGTTTTCATTCTCAGTCAGTGCGAACTGGAGCAGGCATCCCAGTACGAGTGAGAAATTATCTCTCATCCAGATCATATAAACTGATAATTTACTTCTTTTTGGCACATTTCATGGAAGCTTTTTCCAGTCACAGAAAGAAAATCTCTCCATGTGATGAAATGAAAGTGCGGGATGATTTGTTATTTAGATGATCAGATTTATGACCATCTGGGTGGCATGTCTAAGAGCTCTAAGAGAACCAAACACAATTGTTTCTGTTTTTCATTTTGTTAATAACAATATAGATGATTAACTATCTTAATGGCGAGTTAAGCCTGTGATCCTATTCCCACATATGACTCCCAGAACATCTGGGAATTTAAAAATTTCTGATTCCACATTGTCCTATCCATCTGCTGCCTTCTGTAAAGAGGGTGTGTGGGAGGTTTCCTGGACCTGCTGGAAGGAATGGGAGCTTGTCCAGGTAAAACATGCAGCAATTTTGGATTTTCTCTCACAAAGCTGTCACCCTTCACAAGCTCCTGCATATGTTATACGGAAAACCTGTTCAGACTTCCCATAACTTTACAGAAAGAATAATATGTTGGTTCTTTTTGGCCAGCTTTTTAAGCAAAACCTTAAATTTGTAGTTATTGGAAATCACTGGAGATCATTCTGCTAATGATGTATAGCACTCGCGAACATGTCTGCAAATCCCAGTCCGAGGTCTCCTGCAACATATCATCACTTTATCTAGGTCTGCTGAAACACTAATAAAATAAGTCACAACCTTTTATTTCTTTGTGTGTTTTTTTCACCACCATACTTACACCTGGGAGCTACAGGCTGCCATAACAGTATTTCACAACTGGCCATTATTGTGGCAGAAATAACACAGAGTCACTGTCTCCCATTTCTGCAGACAGTGTGCAAGAGTTAAAACATTTTCCTGTGAAATCAGTAGCTGTTAAAATCGCTCCAGTCTGTCTTCTGTCTGTCGCTGTGTTGACTTTTGGACCTAATTAGTGCAAACTGGATCACATCGAAATACACAACGTCAAGGACAAGTTACATAAACTAATGTACAAAATAACTACTGCCACTCCAAAACATTGATACCAGAAGATTCTGCACAGTGGAAACATGTCCACACCTAAATGCCTCAGTGTTACATTTGACCAGGCTTCTAATTTTGATAAACATATTTATAGCCCTGAGCAATCCTGTGTTTTTTAACTAAAAAATCTAGAAGCCCAGTAGCTGCGAAGATTTACTAAGTCCTCTAACTGGTCTCGTGTGACGCTTATTTTTTCATCTTTGCACTGCACTGGCTCCAGATGAAGTTCAGACTTCAGTTTAAGATTCTGGTGATCACTTTCAGAGCTCTCCACGGTCAAATGCCTGCTTACTTTAGCAAACTCCTGCATTCACGTATACCATGCAGGTCATTGAGATCTTCTGATCACACCTGTTGGTGGTTCCTCATTCAAGACTAAAAACTAAAGTAGGCATTAAAGGTTGTGTTGCTCCTAAAACTATGGAAACACTGCATTTGCATTTTGAGATCTGAGCACTCCACTTAAAGTAACAAAAATCAACTCAAGACTGATTTGAATAGGCTTGCTTTGAACTAGTGGATATTATTGTTTTGATTTATTATTTGTATTTTTATTTGTTGATTATTGTTGTCAAGCACTTAGAAAAGTGCTATATAAATACATTTTACTTGCATGCAGTTCATATTCAGATTCTGCTTTTCATTGCATTATCTTTGCACTGCAGTTACACAACAATTAACATTAGGAATTATGCAAAATAAACTCTGATTATCTTCAGGCATCTTGAACACCTGGTTAAAGTTTGGGAAACACTTACAATAAACAAATTAGTGAAAGGAAATGGAATTCAAACTCCTACGGGAAAGTGAGACTTGTTGGATACTCACCTTAATATTTTATACTTACTACATGAAGGCACACTGCCTTCCAATAGTAATAAACGTCTTGTAGTGGGAAAGGAAATCAAAGAAAGTAGTGGTATGCCACATTTGTGTTTGATGATGAATGTGCAGAATCCACTGAATGCGTAACTTTTAAATTAGTCTTTTAAAAGGTTAAGAGTTGTAAACACATCATGTAATGTGCATTTATTCTTCATCAAGTGTCCCGCTAGTTTTGCCCTCCTATCATTTTTTCCTAGAATGATTTTATCCCCATAATTGCCACGCAAATAAAATAATATTACAAATTTTTATAATGAAGGTAATGGCAAAAATGGATCCTCTAATGTCTGTGCATTACAGCATGACCATGCATACATCTTGTGTGTGTATTAGCCAGTGTGTGTTTGACTATGAGTATGTGTGACTGTGTCTGTATGCAACGTGCGCAGGTCTCCCTGTTGCGTCGTATCGGAGATCATTGTGCATCCATCAGTATGCCGTTAAGCATTGGCCAGTGAGGATATGAAATGGCTCTCACTTTGGGGCTATCGCTGATCAATGCTCATAAACATTTAATGTCATAATCAGCCATCAGGCGGCACAATAACACATCAGCAGCTTTGGGCAGCGACAGCAGGATGGCAACGCACACGTTCGTCCACTAATGCATGCACAGAGTGCACAGCTTTAGTGTTACATCTCTGGTACATTGAGTATGTATATTTTATGTAACAAAGCCACGGAGGTGGAACGAACTGCCGCTCTGCGCCATACCCACACACACACACATTAAATGTCTTGCCTCACACACCATTAAACAAACACACACCATCAACCATTTAGGCACTAAAATAATGTACGCGTGCTCAGCGTGTGTATGATGGTATGCTATGGTCTGAGTGAGAGACGAAAGAGAGAGAGAGAGAGAGAAGGTGGGAGAGGGTGGGTTGAGGAGGTGAGGTATTATCAGGGGAGGGCTTTACAAAGTAAGCCAATTTATACAAGGTATCCCTGCACGAATTAGCGGCTAATGACTCTATTAGCTTTCATTTTTGCACCGAGGAGATTTGCCTGCATAAATTAGGACCCGATCATTGGCAAAGTGTCACGGCCAAAGGACAGTTTATAAATACAACAGCCAGGCCCTGTCAGCCGCACCAAGCGCTGATATAGACGTCTCTGCAGACTTTGTCGTTGAGCGCAACAGACTTGTGCCAGTCAGACTGTGACAGGGGACCGTGTGGGTCCCGGGGGGAGCTCTCTCACCATCGTCCCTGAAAAGGTCAACTTGACGCGGGCACAGCCCATTGACCTGCCCCTCTGTCAGCTCCGCTGATAAAAATCAGATAAACTTAAGACCACTTATTGATCCAGCCTGCAGAGCCTTAGGCAAATGTTGGCCGAGCTCTCCTCCTTCCTCCTCTTCCTTGTTCTCCTCCTTGCCCTCCTCTTTTCTGCATATGATTAAACACTAGCAAATTAAAATATAGGGCTGAATCAGTGAGGAGGAAGAGGGAGAAGCAGAGACGAAAAGCAAGAGGAGGGACGGCGGGCAGGAATCCGTGACTCTCTGTGGAGAGGAGGGGAAGGAGTGTTATTAAGAGGTGAGAGGATGAAAAGTGGAAGAAGGGACAGTAAGATTAATAGCAGAAATTTGAGCAGAGACAGGGAAATTTCATTAACTATGAGAGCACTTGTTAGAGCTAAATGGTCAGAGAGAGGTGGGAGGTGGAGACTGGAGAGCAAGACAAGCTCTAAAAGGTGTAAGAAGTAGTAAAAAGAGCAACAAAGACGTAGCAGATGCTCATGCAGCTTACAGCTTCTCTTTACAGTTAAAGAAAAACGGATGTGAACACAGCAGATGAGTGAGAGCAGCTCTGGTCGGGAATGAAGAAATGAGGGGCCCTGCGGCAGGAAGGATACAGGCGAGCAAAGGGCTCAGAGTCAAAGCTAGGGAGAGGAGTAGAGACGGCTGTGGGGAGACAGAATTGGAGCAAAACTGCAGGAGAAACGAGCGAGAGCAACAGAGGTGTAGCACATCTGGCTGGCAACACTTTCACCTCAGTAATCAGAGCACACATCCTCCTCACTCACACCAACTCTTTTGCCAGGCTGGGTGTCTGTCTGCTGCCCTCTGCACCCGTGCTATCTTTACACATTTCCTCCATCCAGTGAAACTATACTTTTTTCAACACACACATACTGTATGCACACTCACACAGACACACACATATCCACACACTCCCGGTGTCTCACTGTCTCCGTGTTTCCCTCAGGAGAATGAGCATTACAGCTCAGGGCAAAGAAGTGCCGATAAGGCGACAGGAGTGTGACGCGAGCGGGGGGCCGATGACCACAGATAACACACTCGCTCGTGTGGCTGTGTGGGTACGTGTGCGTGTGAGGCCCACAGTCGTCAGGGTGTAAGTGGGAATGATGAGGGTAACCCCGTTATCAGCTCTGTCTGTATCAGCACCTCCATCTGGCGTTGGCTCTCTTAGCAGTGGGTGTGTGTCTGTGTGTGTGGGTGCATTTGTCTGTGCAGGTCGATAGTTGTCTGGTGAGAAGGAAGTGCAGTCTGGGTCAAACTGGTGACACATGCAGAGCAGCCTTTAGTGTCTTTCCAGTTCTCTTTTGCATTTGATTTGGATGTGTGTGTATGTGTGACAGAACAGTCGTGCAGTCAGCACAGAAGCAGAAAAACAGACTTTGTATTTAAAATATTCAAGTTGCAATTAGTCCCTATCAGTCTGCTCACAGCAAGGCTTTTGAGCCTTTCACACAGTAGAGTATTAGTCTTTTATATCTTCAGTTTGAACAATTGGTTAAGTGATGAAGCAGTACAATTGCAGCAAGTTGTCAGAATAAAAATGTTGCCCTGTATCTTGATTAAATTAGTTAGAGAAAAATTATACGCTGCATAGTTGCAGGTAGGATGCACTTAAAGAAGTGAGGACGCAGCAGCAGAGGTGTTATAAGTGAGTGCTGGGATAAGAACATGAATCACAGCTTTAGTCCTCTGCTGCCAACAACTGGAGAAAATGAGGAACAGCAGAAACTCACAGTGAATATGAAAGATCCTCCTTTCATGATCTTCTCACTTGTGGGACCTCTCCATTTTGCTCTTTTCTTAGCCACTGTGGAGAGAAAATAAGCACGTTGTTCCAATGCGTTCATATTGCCAGAAAACCTCTGTGCTTCCAGTCAAATATTAATTTAAAAAGGCAAAGCATCACATTTAATAGTGGAGGGCTTTGTCAAGGACTTCTAGGGGTCAGTCATTGTAAGTCGTTGATTGTAATGTTTTCCTTTAAATTCCCCGACGGTTCAAAGATTTTTGTTTTAAATTCCAAACAGTCTTTACTGTATAGCGCAGTTTAACATCCAGAAAGTGATTTGTTATAAATGCAGCATGGCTCAGCTGTATATTATAGTGATTCTGTCCATCATATTTTCAAAGAATAGAAATATTTTCTTTTGACAATAGGAGAATCCAACATATTAAATGCCACTAAATATCCCCCTGACCAGCAATTCTTCAGTTTATTGTTCTTTGTCTCTACCAAATTATATTTACCCAAAGCATATCCAAGATACAGCTTGTTTATATGCACAGTTTGCTGGTGGAAATAAAACTTTTACAAACACAGTTACTAGTGCAACTCATATCAGAGGCAATTTCATCTCTCTCTACTGCACAACAAGATATCCCACACAAAAAAACCACCTCGGTGGCAACACAAAGAGTAAACTTTATCATTCTAAATGTATGTATATGATGTCGAAACATGATTCATATGGACCAATGCTGATATAACTCATTGAAGATGGGTCGTTATGATTACACAGAGTGCTCCCTGCTGGCCATTATCATTCAAGTGCATCTTTACACTGAAGGACACAGCAAAGCCTGTTTGGGCACTGTGGGACAATTTGTGGCTTTTTGTATGCGCGTGTGTATGTGTGTGTGTCTGTGCGAAATTGAGGAATATTCAAGCTTTTTTCGCTCGCTCTCTCTCAGAAGACACGGGGAACAGGTGCACTCAACACTGCAGAATAAGTTCTGAACTGTCTGATCAGTGCCATTAACCGTGAAACAATTCGGTGCACTTCAACGTTTGCACGGGTCTGTATACGCGTGCGTGTTTGCGTGCAGTCACAGGGTGAGCACGTCTATTTCATCATAGGTCGCAGTGGACAGTAAAAAGATGCAAATACGCCCAATAAAATATCTGTTATTCCTCAAATCTAATACTGATGATTCAGTAGCTAGCCTCTCAATAAAACGCGGCAGTAAATGGCAACTGGATTTATTTATAATCATAACTCGACCATAAAGTTAAGTGTTCCTAATAGTTATAAATGACAGGCTGCCCGCTACTTTTGCTTATTGGCATGCCTTCTTTGGGTATCCCTCCTGATTCCCAGTAATATAACATGTCGCTCGCTCTCACCGCGCTGCGAAATGAGATTAAACTCTGACATGAGCTCCGCATCATCCAGCGACAAGCCCGCACCGTGAACTCTTCACCGGGGCACGGCACGGCGGCGAGAAGACGCGAGGATCCAAACAGGAAGGAGGCGTGCGGGCCGCGCGCTCCCTGGAGCGACAGGGCGCGCGCCTCCTTTCCTGAAAGAATTACACATTCAAGCCTGCCATCTACCGACGGGAAAGCGCAATGGCGAATTCAGAAAACGTTGGCGTACGCCCTCTTTGGTACAATACGTGTCAATATAATATTCATATGAAACCGGTTATAATGATGCTGCCTGACGTTTTTATGTATAGTTGCAGGCCTACAATTATGCTGAATATTAACTGATAGCTTGTAAATATGTTGTATTTGGAGTCTGTAACGTTCATGTTCACATTGTGAGTCATAAAGTGCCCTCTTTAAAAAGAAAAACTCCCTAAAAGGGGTATTCAAAAGCTTAGGTCTTTTTCATGACTGTATAATCCAGCAGTACCCAAGCTGCTTTAAGGCATGAGGTCTGAAATCATTTAGCTAAATGAAAGAGAAAAAAAAAGCACCAAAAAAACCCCCCCTGAAATCTTTTGTCACCTCCTTGGCCACTAGTTTCATTACAAACCCTTCAGCTATAATATCTGCATGTAGGTGAGCAGTGAGTATACTTACATTCTGGTACAATAACACAGCTAATAAACTGAAAGTGAACTAATATTCCCATAATGTGGTTATCTCAGTAATTTTTACACCATTTACAAGTCATAGCCTGGTCATAAAAAGTGCCCAGTACATAAGAATGGGCATACAGTACACATGCATACAACAGAAGAGAAGGAGCAGCGGGAAAAAGGAAGAAACAGAAGGGTGTTTTATTAGACCAGTTTTATTGCTCTCACTCAGGTCTCTTATCCTGACTTTAAAAGGGCTAAAGGCAAAAGGGTTTAAGTGTATGTATGTGAGAGAGAGAGTGTGTGTGTTTGAGAGAGAGAGAGACAGATTGAAAGAGAAGGGAGCAGAGGAGGTGGGGGTTACTGCCCATTACTGATGGTTGTACATGTAGGCCAAGGCCACATTATGTTGGACTGAGTTGAACACAGTAATTTTGGCCAAAGACTGTGTTACTGTCTACTTAATGCGAAAAGAGGTGGGCAGTTACAGTTTAATCTGCGGTGGTAGTATTTCATCTTGCACTGAAGGATTTAACCATTATATGTAATTCACTCTTAATGTTGCGTGAAGCACTTTCTGACTTTAATATCAGAATGGAAGAGCAGAAGACTGAAGCTTTCAGAGCAAACAGAGAAGCAGGGTTGGGGTTATCACTTCCTTCTGTTGAGCTCAACAAAAGGTTTGACATGAGCTTTTTCCTCACGCTCCAACTTCACAATATTTACACACCTTTTTAACACGAGTGTTACTGTAACGCACTCACTTGTGTGTCTTTTGGAGTTTATTTGCAGTTCTGTGGATCAGCAGCTCGCACGCACACTCCATAAAGTCTCCTGAGAGATCCCCAGGTGGCCTGAGATGCATTTTATGCTGGAATATTTATGTAATTTGTTTATGATGCAGCCAAACAAAGACTTAATCCTCGTTATTGGACCCAAGTCAAAATCTTTGAAAGGACATCTGAACATCACCGCATTGTTTCATCCTGATATCACGTTGCAGTAATGAAGGTTATGTAAGCAGTGTGTGTTGTGTTGTGTTCTGTGATGAGTTATAATGCTCTTTGATGGTCAAACGTTATCTCTTATCTTGCAACTTAATGGTTTCAAACTCTTTGCACTTCTGAAAATTTACATTCAGGTTTGAACAGGTCAGTCCCTTTGCCATATTTTCTCTGAATTTCCCCACTTGCATGAGGTCAAAGTGCACAGACAACACAGAAGAATACTTTTTGCCCAGAGCCTAACTAGGAAGGCTTGTAAATTTTTACAGAAAATGTGTCAGTCGTTTTTGCCTTTGGCTTTTTTCTTCTATTTGTGGCATTGAAAACCAAAAACACGTATTCTCAAGTTGAAAACGGGACGGCTATGTGAAGTGTTTCCTTCGGAAGTTAAGGCAAAAGGAGACGCAGAATGTCAATTAACAATAATGGCACTGCTAAAATAAAATGAAACAGAAGAAAGGGCAACAGGTGTGCTTTGAGAAACTTATGGCTGGCAAGTAAAGGACGAGAGGAAGTTAAAAGCGTGGTGGACAGATCATGATCTATAGTATAAGATCATGTGAATAGGGGTAAAGGGAAAAGATGAAACTAATTTTTTTTTTCTTCTTTTTTCCTACTGTTTAGTGAAGGATTTGACTATTCTGATCACCCGCCTCTAGATGGCAGTAGAAGACAAACAGTGGCTGCTGGTCACATCCAACTGGCAGGAAGGTATGTGTGCGTGTGTTGTGGCCAAAGTTCCACGCGCATTAACCATGCCTTAATGTCACTTTTAGGAACCTAAACTTGGTAATAACATTTAGCACAACAAATGAACAAGTCAGATTAGACTACACAGCGATAGCAAAGATAAAATGATGATTAGAGCTGTGTTAATAGGCATGCATCAGTGAACGCTGATAGCCTATAGCCTGCCTTATCATCAACACACACACTCACACGCTCCCACACACAGGATGCACTGCAGCCTATATAAAAGTGTCACACACACACACACACACACACACACACACACACACACACACACACACACACACACACACATACAAAGGTCCTCTGAAGGCAGTCTCTGAAGTGTATAAAGTGTTTACACGGAGCAAATGTACCTCGTTGGTTTGATGGTGAAATTAGGCTACGTGGGCCATCTTGTGTATCAATTCATAACTGTCTAGCTTTGTGTTCCAAATTGATTCCATCTAATTCTATTATACAATCTGCTAAAACCTGCATCCGTGATCACTTACACATAAACCCATAATTGACAATCTTCTTGGCTGTCGTCATATTAGGGGCGGATTAAATGCAACGTGGAGGCGCGTATACCGGCCAGGCTATAATTAATATGAACTGTTTACGGCGTCGACGGGGCCGTGTTGGTTAATGGCGTTGTTTATTGTGTTGCAGGAACCCTGCGTTTCCGGTGCATCAATCCTCGTGTCAGTGGCTGGGCCTCGGTGTCGCCGAGGACTGATGGTCGTGCGGTGATTATAACGGAATAAAAGGACGTAATGAAGTGCTTTCCGCCCCGTTATTCTCGTGCGCCCGGCTGCTGTCAGCCACCTCCACGTTGCCTTGATGCTCCACCACTCCTCCCACACCCCCTCTCCATCTCACCATCATTTCACTGTGCTGCACAGCCGGCTGCCTGATTTGTCTCTTGAATTATTATTATTATTATTATTATTATTATTATTTGCAAGGTTGATATCGGCAAAAAAATAAAAAGTAAAAGTAAAAATCGTTGACATACGGAGGTGAGCAGTGCTGTGTGCATGTCTGCTTATTATTTGTGCGCATACTGCTATTATTTCATATCTGTGCACATATAGTGCCTTTGTGCCTTTGTGTCGTGTGTGCACGAGTAAGGGAGAGAGAAAGAGAGAGAAACTAATGGAACAGGTTGGTAGTGATTAATTGAAGAAATAGAGAGTTGATTGTAGTAATTAAACAAAACAAGGTAAAGCAAACGACTGGGCCGCCATCTGGGCCCGCAGGCAGAGAGCGCATGCATTTACCCACTGCCAAGCACACCATTTATTTACCCATATAAAGATGCTAGGGGACCGGCTGGGGCTTACTGTGCTTGTTTGTGCATGTGTGTACATAAGCAGATTTGTCACAGACAAAGAGAATTTTATTCGTCATACAGCAATGTGTAGCTTGTGCGGCGTGGGCAAACTAATGTTTTGTTTTCAAATAACTTACTTGGTTTCTCGGATGGGGATGTTGGATGTGCCTGTTTGGGCAACAGTGTTGTGTGTGTGTGCGTCGTAGCCTGTGTTTCAGCATATTTGCATCTGTGATGGTAAAGACATCTATCCCCGTGTCACTCTGTTGATCATCCTTTCTGCTCTGGTAGATAAACAACACAAACAAGTGATGCAGCGATGGAGAGTGGATGTGCAGAGGTGCATATCAGAGTTGCTGATGGGACCAGATTAATTAACGGACACACACACACACACACACACACACACACACACACACACACACACACACACACAGACAGATACAGACAGGGGCCTGCGTATACACACATTGCCGTGTAATTTCAAATGCAAATGCTTTTTTACGCAGGCACACACGAAACTAAGCAGACATCTATACTCGCACACATTCACTGGCTCTGTTATTTTTGAAGCCAGTCAACCATCAGCTAAATCTGGCCTCTTCATTTTGCCGAGCGCTTCAGAGAGAAAGCTGTGAGGAGTGGTGTGCGCATATGAAATTGCTTACATTATATGCTGCAATGTTTTTCCAATGGGCTGGAACATATTAAGCTGAAAATGAATAGCAGGTCTTCTCGACACCGTGTTGTGCGGTGGCTAAGCCTTCACTTCCCCTTCTCCGAGTGCTCCATCATGACGACAGTTGTCACTTTTATAGTTTGCGTATGTGTCTGTGTGTGTGTGTGTGCGTGTGCGCGCATACTGTGTTGGCGCCATATGTTTGAATAGATCTGCATGTGTGTGTATGTTTATGTCTGCGCCTGTGTGCACTGGCCCTCCATAACGGGTCATATGTTGAGACAAAGGATCGCATCTGCCTGACTCCTGCTAGAAGGCAAGTCATGCATATCTATTTGCTCTAGCGTCAGTCGTACAAATCAGGAAGATGTTCAAATAATGTGCATACAGCTGATTATCATAAATATGACATCTTTTATATATCCCAGCAGGTACGCAGTGTGCGCAACTGAGCACGTGCGCGTGTTAGGGTCTGTGCCTATGGGTTCGTCTGTGATCTACGTGTTCACATATGCATATTTATTCCTGCGTATCCATGCTATGTGTGTGTATGTGTGTGTCAGACGGTAGCTCATTGGTATGCTGAGTGTCTCCGGTTCCCCTGTGGTGCTGGGTGGGATAGGAAGCATCTGTCACCTCTGCAGAGATCCAGCACGCTGCCGACTTAACCCTTAAATCGCTGCTTCACCTGAGGGCTGCTATAAAAGAGAAAGAGTGATCGGGAGGGGACGAGAGATAGCGGGGGAGAGAAAGAGAGATTTCTATTGGCAGAGTCACCCATGTGGGTGGGTCTCCTGCCAAGATTTTCCCTTGATTGATAAATTTAAGGGAGGAGCAAAAGCAGACAGGCTGTCCCGGTAGGAGGTGGAGCTTCGTCTCTGCTGTAACCGAGCAACTTGACAGGCAATTGGACAACCAAGAAAATTGCTGACATACCACTCTATGTCTTCTACAATTTCTTCTCTTCTCTCTTTTTGTGCCAGCCTGCAGGTGTGTGTGTGTGTGTGTGTGTGTGTGTGTGTGTGTGTGTGTGTGTGTGTGTGTGTGTGTGTGTGTGTGAGAGAGAGAGAGAGAGAGAGAGAGAGAGAGAGAGAGAGAGAGATGAGAAGTCAGAGAAAAATGGGTGACAGCAAAGAAATAGTACTTTTTTGGCCTTGAAAAACTAAGTTTAGATAAGTTTATATAGATGCTCAAAAAGACCAGTTTCAGGACTCAATGACATATCAAAGCAGTAAAACCTACAGGTTTTAGCATTAGCACTGTCTGGAATGTATGCATGCCCTGCTGTCCCTGAGGTCTGGACCTTACTAACATTTTGGAGCTCAAAATCAAATTTGTGGGGAAAATACACCAAAAAAATCAGATTGTGCTTGAGAAGTTCTTAGTGTCCACTGAGTTTTTAGTGCTGAGAGATAAAGCTAAGCAAGTCAGTGCAGTTCCTTGGATCATCCGCACTTCCACGAATTTCTCTAAATACCTGTGTGTTGGTTGCACCACGTGTTTGAGATGCTGGCGCACTTGTGTGGCTTACAGAGGTTCAGAATTTCACTTATTGCACCTTTAACACCTACAAACTTTTCCTAATGTAGAAAACTATAAAGTATGGGAAGGTTAAATAAAAGTGAATGATGCAATGTAGCTCATGTCAGAAGCTTTCTGTTCCTTCAAAGGTTTGTGCTGGCAAGAAGCTAGTCAGTGGCGTACATCTGTGGATCAAAGCCAAAGAATTTGTGACCTTAAGAAAAGTCAAAATTTCTGATTTTTGAAGCATTTTATTGCTAGCACTTGTTATCTATGTTTTTGTGGCTTTGTGCCCTATTACACAGTTAAACACGGGGTTAAGACCGTATGTAACATTTTGTAAACAGTCAGCAGAAGAAAGAAATGCAGGAAACACAGAGAGTGTCCGTCTATTTGAGTTTTAATGCGGAGTGCATTTGTGTGTGAATAAGTATGTCCTCTGGGTGTCATCGAGCTGTGGTATAAATCAGCTGGGTGTGTGAGCGTTGAGCTGCAGTAAATTAGCCAGGTTTTAATTGTGTCTGTTATAGATGACTATAATTAGTCAAGGCTCTTCTCAGCCTCCACTGCCCTGACATAATCATCTTCTAGCCAAACTACACATCCTTTCGTATCTCCATTTCTTCATTCTTCATTTCTCTGTAGCCTGGAGGGACAGGAGGATCTTCTGCTCCTCCTCCTAGGTTCCCCCTGTCTGACAGCTTCTCAGAGAAACCCACCAGAGAAAGCCTCCCTCTCTTTCTCTCCACTCCAAGGCTTGATGCGATCTGGCTGAATGTAGTCGTGTTTTGTTTCTCCCTGCTTGCGGGATAACACAACTTTCAAATGATCCCTGTAGTGTTGCTATGGACAGAATTTAATCTGAAATGAGATCATCAGCGCTACACCTGCACTCACACGGTTATACAAACTCAACAGCCCAGCATTAATTCAGTTTTTGTAATGCAATGTTCAAGTTATTCTTAACTTTATGGTCTGGAGGAACGTAATACCCACTCCGACCCTCGCCTTTGTTGGCAGCATAGTGTGGTGAAAGGAAAGGAAAGAATCTTCTTATCTGTGACTCAGACATTTCGTAGCTATTTTGATTTAAGGAACCAAAAACTCTCTCTTTTTTTTTCTTTTGCTTTAAGAAAATGGGCTACGTTGTTCCATCATGTGGAAATGCATTCTGTGATTGCTTCCTCCTCTTATGATGCAGAATCTCTGCTCTTCAAAAATGTTAAATGGGTAGATTAAAGGGAAAAAAACATTATACAGTATCTTAAAGGGGTCATTAAGCTTGAATTGTCTAACAGCATGGAGTTGGAGCGGCTGGCTGACAGTTTCTGTAACTTTTCCAAAACAGACAATCCAACAAGCAAACTTTATGAAAGTGATAGGATGGATGCAACAAGTGCAAAACTGCGAATGATTTCAAGGGGAAATAGTCTGAGCATGTCCACATTTAGTGCATCTGACTCATTCAGCCTATTCATTCTGATTTTGAGCTTTGCATTTTGGAACGTTTGACTTCAAATATGCTTCGAGCACACACCAGCGTTTAGTGCAAAAGCTTAAATCCATATTAGTGCAGAATTCACAAATCTCTTCAAGTCTGTTTCAGAAACTATTGCTTTTCTTCCAAATTATATTTACTCATTTGCTCTCACTTTTTAATACATTGGTTCAATATTGGTGTCTCGGAGGGCAATGTGATTCACATTATTTTCTTACTCCTTAATCTATTCAATGATCCCTGATATTTGTGACATTTCTCCCGTCTATGCATGATTGTTCTTTAATTTGACACTCTTCAGCAGTTTCACGCTAGGTTCGCTGTCGTTTGCATAATATGCTCGTGATTTTTTAAAGCATATGTTTACGATCGGTGCAAAAGAAATTAATTTCCAGTGTTTATGAAAGTGACCAGTAACAATTGATCTGTATAGAGTCACAGTCATGCAATTGCATCCACCTGAAGACAGAAATCACAACCTCTCCTTGCTCATCTCTAATGCACCTAATCACCAACGGGTGTGAGTGACAGAGGGGCTGGGCCAAGGAGACCTGACATAGCTGATGGCCTTTACCTGATAAGGCAGGACAAAACTGAAAAATGCTGCATGCACTGATTAGGCTTGTGTTCGATTCCTGCGAGTGACGATTCATCAGTGTCGACCAGCAACCGTTTACTGGGTTCTCGGGTGTCAGTGTGGTCACATTGCTGCTGGGACCTCGCCAATCTCTGTCACACAGAATCAACATCTGAGAGAGCTGGAGCTCACCCCTGCCCCGTTTAAAACACGAACACACAACTGCAACAAAGCCCTGCCTCTTATCACGGCAACAAACATGATAAACTGTGTACACTAACACTACCTGTACACATAAAGACCACACAAAGGGTTGGCTGGCTACACACACAAAGACAAACACACACACCGAAATAAGTGCACACTAGTCTATGCTGAGATATGACCCCCCCATGAAGTGCCTTGGTCACCCATCAGGACCACTTTGTCAAGGCACAGGTAACCGTGACGACTCTAATCCCTCGGCAATCGGTCGGCCATTCATCACCGCAGAGGGAAGGCGCACGAGAGGAAAGAGGTAGAGAGAGAGAAGGAAGGAGGAAAGGGGGGGAGAGAAGAGGGTGGGTGTCACAGACAGGGGCAACGGTGCAGACAAATGGCCCCAAAAATTCAGTATTAATCAACAACTGATTTGCTGCCCCTTTAAAGCCAATACCACTTAAAGACAGGAGACACAGAGAGAGGGATGGAGGGAAGAGAGGCATGTGAGCTAGAAAACAGAGACAAAACAAGAGAAGGGGAAAAAAGATGAAAAACAAATGAAGGAATGAGGGAGAGAAAGATTGAAAAAGAGCGTAAAGAAACAGGAAAGCACCTTATTGGAGTCTACTGTTGCATTACGTGTTGGGGTTGTGACATAGTAAAATGCTGTGTAAGGTGCTCTCCACACACACACACACACACACACACACACACACACACACACACACACACACACACACACAAATACATGTAGCCCCCTGTTGATTTGTCACTGGAGTTGATCAATAGCTGTGATGGAAACAGAATCAGCTCAGATGGATTAAACGTCCCAGTGGCTCTGACGTTATTTTCCCATTAAGAGAAGGCTAATCATTACACACACACATGCCGACACACACATACACACACAACACTTACAGCTACTCACACAGACACAACTGAAACACATACATATGCAAATTTCTTACTGCACTGTGCAGTCTTATATCATTTTAAGCAGCTACCAACATAGGAATGACTTTACACACATAGTGCCTTAAAAAAACTACATCATCACACTGTTATCAGTCCTAGAACATAAAGTAAAGCGCTAACACTACGACTGTATTGATCTGTGCTGGTTTTCCCAAAGAACAAACACTATGGTATTGAACAAAATAACCCACTTATCACTTCAATTGCCAAGAAACACATTTGTTTCTATATATATATTATTTTTACATAAACTGCCTTGTTATGTAATGACAGTCAACTTTGATTCCAAGTTCAGGCCTCTAATTTCTGGGGGTTTTTTTGTTTCTTTGGTTTTCTTTTTTTCTTTTTTCTTTTTTTTGCTTTATTCGTGTACAGCGTGCCTTTAAACCAAGCTTTTAAATAGTGTTGTGCAGCCCCTGAGTGCACAGCATTCCAGCATTTTTAGAAATGAAAGAATTTGTGACTTTTTGGCAGCAAAACGATTCAAAGCCCAACCACACAACAAAATATCACAAACCTTATTGTGGATGAGACTTGGTTGGGTGCATTTATATTCATTTTCGTTATCGTCATCTTGCTGTAGGATGCCACAGCTAGACCCTGTGCCTCCAAGGAGGCTCAATTTGTCACACAATTTGTACTTTCATCCAGAACACAACAAAACTGTCATTAGCCTAGCAATAGCTCAGCTGTTAGCAAAAAGGCTGCAAATTATTTATTATAAGTCATCGAGTGTAACTTAGATTCTTCGGTGGCATTTAGTTTATCAGTTTTCAGTCATAGTAGGCCCTTTGTGTTTTATCTTTACCTCAGCCATTGTAAATTCGTTAGCCATTGTCCTGCTAATTTTGACCTCTTTTCATTCTCCTAAATTCTCTTTTTCATTAATACCTGGATGCTTGACTCTTATATAATACCGCATATTAAACATACTGATTACATGTCTTAATGAACCTATCTATATTAAGAGTGAATAGTAATAATATCTTAAGCACTAGCTTGCAGCTTACTAGCATAAACCCATGTTATGGCAAGGTTGCTCTAATTTGAATTCGAATTACAAGTAAATCAAAATACATGTGAATATTTCCAGATACTGGCAATTCATTTTTATAATTTTTTTTAAATGAAACTATGAATTTTTCATGGAAGTTGTTTAGTCAGTACTGTCACCAGTTAGATGCTAGGCTACTTACTGCGCTACACTCTCAGGTGCTATGAATGAATCAGAAAAATAGAAGCAAAAATATGTGTACTTACCAGAGTGGGCGGACACCTATAGGACTCTGTTCACTCAATGCTAACATGTTCCAGGGGTTTTGCAGGGGCATTTGTCTTTCAGAGCACAAGGAAACCACGTAGAAATAGTCAGAGAAAAAAAAATCTGTTCTTTTAAAAACAACGATCACATTGGCATCAAAACACACCATAAGGAACACACTGCTACTGTTAAGCAGGGTGCTATATCCAGTCCTCAAAAGGACAGTTTGAAGTGCTCTGTGTGAGACCTGCAACTGTGAGGGCACGCATTTGAATAGAGAAGGAAAACAAAATTAAATCGCATTTGCAGATCTGTAGATGAGTAATCGATGAGAATTTTCTACTTTGTGATGCACATAATTTCTTGCATTTGTGTTGTGGATAGCATGCTTTGTAGTCTGCGCAAACTGAATCTAGGTGAGCAAGTAAAAAAAAAAATTGCTTTATATCTTCATATAAGTTCCTAAGAGTTATTACCATCACCATGGTAATCCAGACCTCATCTGAGATAACAAAATAATTATTTAAAGAATACTACTACGCCTTTCATTTCAAGACTGAACAGACAATCCATTTAAATAAAGGAGCAGTTTTCAAAGTTTTTCTTTAGAAACTAAGGCTCTTTTCACAGTTGTCCATTCTTATATGAAGCACACTGCAGAAAAAAGTGCTTGTACTCCTAACAGAGAAGGCAGGTAGCAGCAGACATGACACCCAGGCTGGCTAGCAAGAAATTCACCAGGAGTTTAGCTGTGCTACTCACCTGAAGAATTGGCAACAGCAGTGTAAAAACAGAAACTGCATGTGTTCTCACATGGACGATTGTCAGGTGGTGTCTAGTGCAAGACTGCATCGCATGTGTGAAAATTGGTGAGGTGTCACTGGAAACAATTTCTATGTAAATAAAGACAATCTGTCATGTCACTTTAACATTTCATTAACATATGTATAATGTCTATTAACCCAAAGGTCAGAGAGAAACATACAAAAAAAATCTAATTTAACAAAACAGTAATCGACTACAAAAGGTGATAGATGGTTTTTAAATATTTTATATCACAGAGTATTTACACTTGGTACGGACGTACCTTGTCAGCATCAATGCAAAGTCATATTAGTGGCATAAATATATCAGTGCTGTTTTTTTTATGTGATTTGTGTAAAAATACAGAATTCTTTAAACCTTAAACATAATCCTACAACAATTTCAGGTAGCCATAGAACTGCCAAAGAACATGCTTTACCAATGAGTTAAGCTCAAGTCAGTAAATACCCTACTGTACATAAGCAAGGACGCTGAGGTGATATGATACATTATTAAGTGTGATGCAGGAAAGAACATGAGGCAGGAGTGGAGAGAGAAAGAGGAGAGTGATAGCTCTGCAGGGAAGAAGCATGAGACCATCTGGTGCTGGCTACCTGCTGTTCCCCCCTTTCTCTCTCCACTCACCTTCCAGCTCCCTTCTCCCAATTTCCCCTGCAGTCTATGAAGGCATTCAGTCAGTTAGTGTCAGAGAACCGGCGTATGCACACTGGGGACTCCACACACAAGCACACAGTGCAAAACAAAAGCAAGCAACCAAGACCGTTTCAGTTAATTTGTGATATTATATATTTTTTTATAATGCCCATCCTCTGCATGCTCATTGGTATAGTTACTTCTTTACCCCTCAACACACTAGACTCTTCTCTTTGTCACTAATCATGCAGACATGACTCACACACACACAGACACAGAAATACAGCAAACACAGACACATATACAGAGAGACGCGCACACACTGTGAGAGGGCCTCTCTAATGGATTCTGAAGATTCCAATTTCCCCTCTGCCACCAAAGACAGAAAACCCTCTGAGCTCAATTACCCCTGTCTCACACACACCAGACAAGACTACAAGCACATACACACGAGCACACACTTGGACACATCATCGGTTGTAATCGTAGACATGCACATACACATTTCCCTGCACAGCTTAAACCACTGTGGCATGTTGAGAATCGCACAATCCAAATCTCACACACAGTCAAACTGAGCAGAGCATTAGTCTAAGGTTGATTTTATGTGATAGGAGATAGCAGGACGAGGGAGGGGAAGAAAAATCGAGGGGTCGCTGGGAGGTGAAGCGTGGGGGGAGAGGTCAGAATACACACTCACACACAAAAAAAGAGAAGATGGTACGACAGAAGATGGCAAGATAGGAGGATAGGCTCAGCTAAAAGAGACAGAGAGAAATATGGGAGCAAGAAAACTGCAAAGCCAAAGAAAGATGTGAAGGAGATATAAGAGCAGAGTGCAAGGGAGGTGCAGGCCTCTGGCTTTTACAGAATCCACTCTTCCAGAAACCTTATTAAATTCTACAATTAGCTGAACGTCTCAGGCTATAAATAGGTTCACTTTTCCCATTCCAATGATGTCAGTCAGCGGGCCAGGCTTCGACTGGGGGGGAAACAAAACAATTTAAATTATAGCGAGGCTCTCTCTTTGTCTGGCCACCCTTTTAACGGGATAATTACTAGTCTATTCATCCGCGCTCAGCCAGGGCGATATATCACCTCACTGCGCAGCAGCCCCACTTTCTCTGATAAACGTCCTTTACTGAAGAGAAGGGAAGGTGGGGGGAGGCTGAGGGTTAACGTGTGCCCGTTGATATCAGTTTACTGTCTGCTGCTAGCTTCCACACCAAAAGCCTTGTCCACTAGACTGAATAGCCTCCTGTCAGAATCTGGAGAGCACGAGAAGCACTGCACCTTAGTTTCCCGGAGTGACACTGGCAGCTTCCCACGGGGCCTTGCAATGAGGAAATGGACGAGAGAGCGAATGAAAGGGAAAGAGAGGGAGCGAAAGGCATCTATTATTCAGCACGGGCCCGACCCCTGCATACGCGCGCCATTAAAAATAGGAAATCCATAGCGGAGACAAATGGCTTCTAAATGAAGCGCTACAGGAGGAGAGCGGAGATAGGGACCCCTGTCACATGCGCTTTAATTGTCTCCCGGGGCGATAAAAGGATTTATCAAATTCATCGTGCCAGTAAGGGCTGTTAGGCCTACGACGAGCGGTTGAAGAAACAGCGCAGCACGTGTTTGTTCGTTCGAAGATATGTGCCAAGAGATGGGAGCGGTGAGCAATTAGAGTGATCATAAATTGTGCCAAGCTGAAACAACTCTAGTGCCAATTGACTGTTGCGGTTAAATAAAACCCAATGGACAGGCTTGTTCGTAAAATTAAAAAAGAAAAAAAAATGTGAAGGGCCATAAAAGACATTGTTTAAAGTTACTGTGTAAACCGCAAGCTGTGATTGAAATGTGTCTTCTCAGTAGGCACGTGATTACTTGGAAGGAAGTCCAACCGAAACCTCATGTTTGTCATGTCATGAAAAGCACAAGCAGCGTCGTACCCAGCAAACGTATTATCATCGTCTTCCAAACAGCCTTATCAAAAAACACCATACAAAGATCTGTTTGACCCGTTTGAGGTTCTACTCCTACAAAGAGCCACTGGGAGCGATGTTTTTAAATTTGCCACTGCTGCAAGATGGCAGAAAAACAGAGGACTGTAGCCACAGGTTAACATGTTAGTTGAGCTCTACTCCTTCAGTAAGAATTGAAAAAATGAAATGAATGAAATATATAAAAATACAATGATAAAGGAAATCACTGATATCCTAACAGTTGCCCTTGATAAATGCTTTAGAGCCAATCATATAAGATAACTTGTAATGAAATTTAAGGCCATGAATGTGCTAAAAACACAAAACAATTAAAACTACATAAATTTGCTATATGTCTCAGGGTGACAACCTTTGGACTAAGTCAATCTGACGTATACTTTCCTGCTACAGGAAATGCTGACAAATATATCAATACACTGCCCAAACTAGTACACATACTATAGCATGTGTACTCCAAATTCAGTTCAGTTCAGGTTTATTTATATAGAGCAAATCACAATAACAACTGCCTCAAAGCATTTTTATACTGGAGACAACCCCAACAATCAAATGACCCCTTGTGAGCAAGGACTTTGCAACGGTGGGAAGGAAAAACTCCCTTTTAACAGGATGAAACCTCCAGCTGAACCCAGGCTCAGGGAGGAGGAGCCATCTGCTACAACCAACTGAGGGTAAGTGGAAAGAGAAGAGGAAAGAGAGCATAGGGAGACAGACTAAGGAAGAGAGGGAATAAAATTCATAATAAATATGAACGTTCTGCTTACACAGTGCCCAACTTTTTAAGTAAATCATGTGGACTTTTTAAGTTAAGTAAATGTTTGTGGTTCAGCTATAGGCACGGGAATGAGAAAGATCGGGGTATAAAATACTGATGAAAACTAAAACACTGATGCTTCTGGGTTTTGTTTTGTTTTTTTTAATAAATTTGCTGACATTCTTAGAAATACTTAATTATGATATGACTGGTATACTAACCAGCAATACTATCCTACGTATTTTTGAACACATCCATGCAAATAAACCTGACACTTACGTTACGTTACGTGTGTGTCATAGCCTATGTGTGCCACTCTAGGATTGAACAAAGTGACATTTTGGAAGGAACACCGGTTGGCCAAATTTAATTTAATCCACGCTTATATTATTCTTACTCTGAAGAAATCATAATCTGTACTGGGGAAAAAACAGGCATATATGTGACAGTATTTTGTTTTCCTGAAACTCACAGAGGCTTGCAGCATGCAGGGTTTTGTTGAGACGTTATAAATGACCCCATTAAAATTAATGACAAAAGTAATTAGGATTTAATTTAAAAAAGAGCACTTTTTACGACTGCTGCAATTAATCTCAACATATGTTTCAACTGACCCTAGTTGTGTTTAGATTATAACAATGTGCCCCTCTGCTTCAGATACCAGTGCACTGCTCTTTAGAGATTACATAGGATGCTTTGAACCAGATAGATATGTGTGCTAAGTATTAAATATGAAGTCTCTGGGCAAAATAATAGTGAATTAATGGGGTAATAAACCAAATGTTTTTCACCAATCACTGCTGTCATTTAGAGATAAATTTGGGAGGCAATTACTTCTCTCATATGCGTTCATGACAGTTATGGTCAGCAATTGAGGCAAAGAGGGACGGTAAGAGAGCGGGAAAGGAAAATGTATCGATGGAGACCAAAGAAACATTACATCTAAGTGGAAATGTAAATGAAGGCATTAAAGCACGTTTAGCTTTGTATCCCAAAAAGATTGAATAAGTGAGTGTCTGCGTGTGCGTGTGTGTTCTGTCTTCCTGTGATGGATGAACGACAGTCGGCATGGCAGCTCATCTCCTCTCAGGTGGCTGGGTGACAGAGAGAGATGTTACAGCGCAGAGACAGTACAGCCGTCACATTGGCAGGCAGGTGTCGGGAACGTACGCACACACACGGAAACACACATCTCCAATGCGTGCACCTGCATCCAACATCAAGATTCCCCCTCCACTATTGCTGGCTTTCACCTGGCTCCCATTTCACAACTGTGCCACCTCACTCCACCACCTCTGTCTACCCGTCTCTTGCACCCCCTCCCTTCAGTCCATGTTCCTTGTAAGTGAGCTGTCTCTTTGTGGGCGGCGGTCTCCTCATCTTCTTCGTTGCCTCAGACCAGGGCCTGTCAAATGCTCAGCCCCCTCACACACACACGCAGACTCCCAATATTTCCCATCCAATCAATGGGAGCGCCATGAATATTTCACCCACCTCAGGCAGGCGTGAGGCAAGCAGGAGGAGGGGGAGTGTCCCGGTCGCCTGGGGGGTGGGGTGGGAGGATAGAGGAGAGGGGTGGGGGGATATAGGCTGTCAGGGCGCCAGTGTGGTGGAGAGATGGGACTTCTCTTCCTGAGTCAGACAGGGCCAATAACTCATTAAAGAGAGAGAGATGTAGAGGCGAAGATGTGGCAGAGAGGAAGTGAGGAGGAAAGGCAGATGAGAAAAGCTCCTCAACACAAAAGAATGGAGATCTTGTGTCTTATAGGTCTACTTTTGCCTTTCTCAATCCTCATTTTCCTCTGTGCCTTCCCTACTCAAATCCCCCCCCCCCCCTTTTCTTTTAAACGCGCACACATTCACACACACACACACACACACACACACACACACACACACACACACACACCTCTTTCCCTCGGCAACTCCCTCTAACCCCTCTCCTCCACCAGCTCCCCCTCCTCCTATCCTCCCTCCTTCCATCTGTCTTTCTTGCTGCAGTGCCCATGCTGCCAGGCAGTATAAATCACATCTCTGGGCTTGGCTGCAATGGGCTTGAAAATAAAAAGGCATAAAAGTGTCGGGATGAGCTACGGGCTGGGGGGGAGAATTCCTTTATGATGGGTCTAAATCCTCCTCCCACCCTGCTTCCATCCCCAGTGCACACACGCACACACACATACACATAAGCGCACACAGATTGCTTGTAGACACGTGCACATGCCCAACATACAGTGGTTCTCTGAAATTATCCCCCCAAACAGCAGCAGTTTGGTTCCTTCTCCCTTTTTCTCCCTCTAACTCTCACAGACACCTGTACAACCCCCTCGAACACACATAGGCTCTGCCACATATCATATTAAGCCCTTATTGTTTGCCGTGAACAGAATTGAGACATCTTCTCACCATTTTCTGTCTTTAAAGGGACAGTCTGACTGAAACTCTCGCCTATGTTGATGTAACCTCTGTCTCTGTCATCTGCCCTTGCTCACAGTTTTCCATGAGCATTTGCAGTGACCCTGGAGACATACTGTACATTTTTTTCCTTACCCTGAAAGAGCAGAAAGCGATAAAGGATAATGGGGATGTCATCTACAACCTTGTCCTGCTTCATTACAATTGATTCAAATGTGCAAAGGCAGAGTGAAAGAGGAGCTGTGATCCTTTTAACCTTTATAGTAGTTTAATTCATGTTATCACTTTTGCACCTGCCACAGGGATGAAAATCAAAATATCAAATATCTGTTGGGTGGGGAAAAAATACACCATCTAATATTGTAGATGATAAAAGGATAATGCAGAAGCAGAATGGGGCTTTAGTATTTTGGGGCTATCAAATGTTGAATATTCTCCACAAAATTTGGATAAATGTAGCTCATATAAAGTTGTACTTTTTCTATTAATGAGAGGTAAATTTAGTGGATGTTGGGGGTGGATATGCACCAAATTCCTAAAAGTGGTCTTTAAGGTCTGAGATGGATTTTTCACAAAGGTTTTCACCCTGGATTATGACACAAAGGAGAGCCACTTCACTGTGCATAATGGTAATTGTGTTCAATTTATGATCTCTCCAGTCTCCATCTATGTATCGTTCTGAGTAAATAAACCAATAAAAAAATGATTGAAGTGGCCCCGGAACATATTGAAACGAACCCGTTGGCAGAGATGCATTGTTAAGGTTGTCTAAATGATTATGGGAATGAAGATGGAGGTGAGTGAAAGCACCGTGAATGGGAAACTCCATCACCTGCTAAAATTAACCTATAGCTCAGAGTTTTCCTTTAATCTACGTCCTGATGTGCACTTTGTCAATTCTATTAGATCACGCTGTGTGTGGTATGAGCATACACGCATACACACACACACAGTGATGATGATAATGGTGAGCACCTCCCTAGGTGAGGCCTATTCGGTCACAGTGGGAGCCATCTCAGACCTAATTATGCTTGGTTTGGCGTTTTAACTGTATTGATCAAAACACTGAAACAAACGAGAAATGCTTATCAAGCTGGAAAAGAAGAGCCCTCAGGAGTTGGTGCGCACCACAGGAGTGACTGAGAGTGATGGTATAGGTCTGAGAGTTAGTGAGATATTGGTGGTTATAAAAAATTGCAATTCCGAGCTTTTGAGTTATTAATTACAGCCTCCCCTCCTCCTTTTTTTTGTACCAGGGATTAGAAATACTGCCACACGCAGCCACATATTATTATACGAGTATGCTCACATAGGAAATGCACACGCACACACACAATTATGCACACACTCCCTCGCACAAATTAGCTCATCCATACCAACACTAATCATACAATACCCTGCTCTGATGAGCAAGCTCACGTCGACCTTGGAACTCTCTGGAAAGACAATGCGAGGGGAACCATGCTGCGAATGGGCGGAGGTGGGGGTGGTGGTGGGAGCTGATAAGGTGGAGGGAGGGATGGAGAGAGGGAGACAATAGAGGAGAGGAGGGGAAAAAAGAAAGAGAGAGCGTAAGTAGAGCTGTTCAGTATAGGGCAGGAGGGCAGCGCGCCCTCCCTCCTCTCCATCTCAGCTCATCTCGAATGCAAATGTGGTTTCTATACGGTTCCTTTGTGCTGCTTCTAACTGCTCCAGAGAGAAGCAATTACAACTGCTCCATTCACTCAGAGAGAGAAAGACACGCATGGATAGAGAAGGGTAATTAATAAAGAGATAGGAGGGATGAAGGAGGAGTAAAGGAGGTGATCGCGTTTACCTGTGGAGGATCTTCGTATTGATTGCAGAGGCGGCTTTACTATTGACACGTACAAACACTAAAGCTGACCTGGCGCATAATTACTCCACAAAAGGTCAAAGGTGAGAGGCCATTAACATCTGAAGTGTGTGTAATATGATTTTGCACAGAGCAAATATGTTTGCTGGTGTTATTCTCCCAGACGGTGCTTTAAAGATCGGATTTACTGAATCAAAAGAACTATATCCAGATATGACATCACCCTCCATTCTTCCTTCTTTTGCAGTGCCAGTCTTGTATCCTATTGCAGTCACAGTGGCCAGGCAGTGCTGCAAGGTATGGTGGGAGTTTTTATGGCAGTCATTTGGGCTGCTAATATGTCATCTCCATTAGCCGACTTTTAACACTCCCAGATAGATGGCCCTGTGACATTTATCTGTGCATGGATCGTATTTTAGCCGGTAAATGGCTGGCAATGTGCAGAGTGTGTGCAAAACGAATGCGTGTGTATGAGAGAGAGAGCGAGAGAGAGATGCATTGACTTTTAATGATGCTGTATGCATTAGCACTTCAGTGGTAATAATTACAAATACAATGCAAGTCATAGCCTTTGACCCCCACAGCACAAAATCAAAGAAAGCAGAGACGAAGGGCAGTCAGATCCAGACCTCACTTCGCAACAGACAGCTGAGAAAATAGAGTAAAATGAAGAGGCAGTGAAAGGAATGAGTGATGGAAAGACAAGATGGGTGCAAAAATAAGCGAAAGGGGCACGGTGAGAGTTACGCGGGCTAATTGCTCTCATAGATTTTGCCATTGTTGGCTTTTCTACAGTCAAGGAGGTGAAGCAATTCCCTGTGGTGGCTTCAGGTGAAAGTCTAAATGAGCTAATAATTTGGAGTCATAAAATAATACTAATGTTGACCATGCATATTGAAAAGCATTAGAAAGATTTGTACCATAAAATAGCTGTAAATATGATGTACATCACATATAGCAGAACCTTTTCCCCTTAAGCATAAAAGTACCCTCACCCAAACTGCATCAGAAAGCGAAGAACATGTTCTGTGTCATTTTATGTGTTGGCTACAGGAGCCTGGTCACCTGTCCAAAGGCAGTGAAGTTGACTAATGTGACAGAAAATTAACAATTAAAAATATCACACGGGCCCTGAGCCATTGCAACGTGGGCCGTTCACAACTCAGTGGACACCCTAATTGCTTTGAAATACAATTGGGTTTGGGCTTTGTTTGGTGTTTTGGAGGTATGACGCGCATCACTGCACACTGGAAATTGAGTTATAAATTACCAAGCTGAAATAGACATGTACCATGAATACTCAATATCCAAATGCTAGATGTTTTCTCCGAGAAAAAAGAAAGGCAGATGCGCGCATGTACACTCACATAAAATACAAGATGCCACCGCTTGCATTTGCATTTCATTTTGTCAGAAAATTGACCAGCTTTAAACCAAAAAGTGTCTGTGTATGTGTCCCGCTGTATGCTTGTCATGGAGTACGTTGATAAGGTCAACCTTTACAGCAAACAGAGAGATGGAGAGCTCCAATCACAAACCACTGGGACTTTGAAAATGACAGAAGATGAGGAAGGAGAAAATGTTCATTCATCCGCAGCTTTCCCACCAGTGTATTCTCTGCGCGTGTGTTTTCAGACACGCCTCTGTGCCTGTGCGTATGTCTGTGTTTGCTATATGAAAACAGCTCAGTGGCATGTGTGTGAAGTCACTGACAGCTTCATTATGGCTTGTGCGCACAGGGAGACAGCACCATGCAGAAGGAGAGGACAGACATAGGACAGGCTAGGCTTAACATTGGGCAGACTGTGCGTGGGTCCAGTGGCTGGCTGGTGGAGAAGGTGGAGGAGGGCAGCTGCTGTCTCCTTTAATGAGCCTTTCCTTCTTTCATCAGCTTTCAATTTACAGAGCTGTCCAACACTCCTGCATAACCAACCACACCTCCACCTGCTCACATTCCTGTAGCACGTATGAAGCTGTCGTTTTCCTTTCAAGTGATTCCCAAGAGCAATCTAATAGTTAAATTAATTTGCTATCTACCTTTAATTAGACAACCTCACCTGGGAACACTGTGACACAAGGTTGAAACGTGACAAACGCTGAGCCTCTCCATGCCCAGCACTGATAATACTTTAGATTTAACATGTATATTCATTTGCAATCATCTGTCTATAGTTTTGGTAAATGGTGGAAACATTATGAAAACGATTTAGGGAGTTCTTAGCAAGTGTACACAGAGTTTGCTAAGGTTTAATAACCCATTTTCCTGTCCTGGGAGGCACAGCTGTGTAACAGTGTATAGCAAGTAAACATTAAAATTTAGCCAGTGCAACTAGATGTTTGACATTTTTTCAGATAAGGACAAGAGACAAAAAATAATAATAATAATAATAATAATAATAATAATTCAAGGCTGTGCAACCTGAGCTATACGAGTAAAGAAATGCTACAGTTTGTACCCAAAATAACAGCATTTCATGCCATGTACACAATTAACTCAGACGCTCCTTCAGATGTTCCTTCATCTCACACCACTATTTACTCAAGCTCTGGGTGGTGTGATGTCTACACTCCCTCTACTGGACTGTTCAAACAGTACAGTCTATTGTATTGAACTCTGGGACAAGTGACAGGTCACAAAATATATATAAAGTATACAGGAACATGAACTTCAGGTTTTCTACTAATTAAAAGAGACAAAGTACAGTATGGAAGATGCAAGCTTTTCTTTAAGAAAGGGCCATTTATTTATGCATTGACAACTCATAAAATGTATTCTCAAATATTTTCCTTAAAAAAAAAAAAGTCTACAATGCAAAACAACTCTTGCCAACCTTAGTACATTTTAGTGCAGTGATTTTAAAAAGTACACATTGGAAATATTTAAGACTGTCAGTTTTTACACATTGTTTTTTAAAAACATGAAATTTTTTTAAGTACATGATACTTAAATGGTACCAATTGCAGAGGACACAAGGCAAGTTAAAATATTTTCAAAAGGGTCACACTGATGTTAACGGAAGTTTAAAAAAAAAAAAAAAAAGCCAACAATAGCAAGAGTTCAATGAAGTATTGAACACATTAATGCAAAGATGACCTACACATCCACAAGAAAAAGAAGAAGAGTACAGTGTCACTTCTTTACATCAGTACTCAGTAAGTGGGCTGGTAGTCTCAGAAAAAGAACAAAAGGGTTCTGGATCTCCGTCAGACTGAAAGAAGATGGGGCTACCTCGCCCAGAAGTGTCAACACTTGGTCCCAAACCCGATGATGAAGTGCTATTTGAAAGAAAGACTGAAGGGTCAGTTCAGTTTTAAGTCACGTGTTAACAAGTAAGCACTAAGACATTTTCTATAATAACTTACCTTTCACAGTCAGAGTCACATGAAACCTTTTCTTCTGATCTGATACAACCAGTTCTTGAACACTGAATGGCTTCAGCTACCGTGTACCTGGTCTTACCAACGGCACACCTTGCAATCTTTGTAATGCTAAGGTCTGACTGGAGGAACAGATGGAGCCGACTATCAGATAACAACAAGGGTGTATGAAGAACACTAGAGGAGAAAAAAAACATTAAATAGATGAGACCATTTCAATCAAATCCAAATAAAATTTGACAGTATTAAGGAGAACAAATCAGATTTCAATGGGAGAAAAGAATAAAATAATGCTTATATCTATACTGATATGTACTGGGTAACGCATTAGGAACAAGAGGATGCTACATTGAGGGAAATTAAAATTTTGAATCTACAGAAGGCTGAATTAAAAAGATACCCCTGAAAATCAAAGTAAAAAAATAGAAATGATGCAGCAGGATAGTCCATTTTGCTAGAGTTACATTGCAGCAACTTTAAAAAAAAAAAAAAAAAAAAAAAAAGTACTCTGTAGGTTGCATGGCCCTCCACGTTCTTTCTCCAGATCTGAGGTGCAATCTGCCAGTGTTAGAGGGACTGAAAATGACGGCCCAGAGGTTTTTCCCTTCAGGTGAGCATGGAGGCCACTCAATAGCAACAATTCATTCATCCTCCAGTATTGCCTACATACTCTCGTACACATGAGGCCAGTCATTTTTGTGCACCAGGTGGAACCCAGGACCCACAGCACCAGCCTAGGGTCTGAGAATGGATTCAAAATTGGGGGGGACAAAATGCATTCTTGTTTTGGGGGAGAGGGGGGGGTCATCTCATGTTGCCTTTAGTGCATTGTTATTAATAAAATTTATAACCAAAGCAAATGAAACCAATTACCAACCCCTCAGCTATTTCACTCACCCAATTAATATCCCTCAAGTTTATATGACTTGCTGTAAAAGGGATGTGCTAATTTTTACCCCCAAACAGTCTTTGGGAGTATGAAAGGCTCCTCCAGGAGACATTAACTGAACTTCAGAAACTGCTTCAGCAGAAGAGCAACTCACATTTCTAAAAACTTCTGCAGACCCTTGATCCTCTGGATGACTTGTTCTGTGTTCTTCAGACTGAAGAAAGGGTTCCAGGGTGGCAATTTAGGCAAGTCTCTGGACATGGATATAAATATACATTTGTAACTTGCTGGATTATCAGTTTACAACATTGATTAATCACCATCATAACAAGAAAACCTCAACATACATTATGAAAGCATTCTGTTCCAGGCAGTGACGCAACCAAACAAACTCACTGTAGCGCCGTCTCACAGAGGAGGTCTTTTTTCGAAAACACAAGCTATTAGTCTGCAAGAGACAACAGTTCATTAAACGCTTATTACAAAAAACACAACAAAATAAAGCTAACAGAACAGTTTCTTTTTTAATTGGCACATACATGTAAACAAATCTCGTAGTCAACATGTGTGTGCCAGCGGCCATCTTTATGAAGCCTTGGATCCCGAACGCAAACTCTAATAAACTCCTGCAAAAATCAAGACCAGAGTTCCATTATTTCAAAATGAAAATGTGAACGTGGGCAAAATGAAAACAGGATTGTCCCACTGTTTGGGTTTATCTATTTGCTATTATAGATAAACAAAACAAGATACAGGAAAAATAAAAAATAAAATCAAAGCCACTTACAGTGTTTGAAAAATTATCCAGAATAGTGTCCATTAGTGATACAAAAACCTGGAAGGGAAATAAACACATTAGTACCATCTCTTTTAGCCTATTTGCTTATCAGGTGGTCTGATTTCAGCAAAATTATAGCAGCCTTTATGGGTTCTCAGAATTAAACAGCATTTTTAAAATCACAGCATTTCTTTTGTCCCAATTCCATTTTATAAAACAAAAGGCTAGCAATTGAGCCTTGAAGGATTTAGGAGTGCAAAGATTTCGAACAGATTTGGGATCAAGTGGGATGAGGGGCAAAGGTGGAGGATTGAGCTTATGTGTGGGAAATCTTTGTTCTGAACACATTAAACATGGGCACATAGCAAAACACACTTGGGACAAAAACAGCCCACTAGAAAGAGAAATACAGTCTAGTGCTTTCAAAGCCAACTCTACAAGGTTAGCTTTACAGTGATATTAGTCATATGCGTTATCCAGTCATCTGTTCATGAACAAACAAACCAAACATGCCATTTGCAGGCCTAAAGTCTAACCAGAGATAATAAGCAAGTTTAAACACGTTTTCAAATAGGGTGATCAGGCCACCTTCAAGAGACTGAACTACACACCTTGCTCTACAGATCACATGAAATCATAAGCCACCACAGACTAATCTATTTGGATAAACTCTGTACTGAGGTGACTGTAGGCTCTTCCTTCAAGACTGTCATTGCTCTTCAACAACAGTCCTGTAGCTGCAATAATTCAGCAGGTCCTACACGTAGACGTGAGGTTAACAGGATGCTGCAGGGAATTGCATAATGGAGTGCACTTTGATCTGAAGTTACACGCACTCAGTGCTCTAAAACACTTAAGAGCATGAAGTATTATAATTTTCTAACCACTATCCAGGACAACACAACAGGGCTTAAACAATGATTTAACGCTCATAATCAGTGCTTATTATACATCCTCTGAATACCCCAAAATCATTTGTAATGTTTAACCTCCTGAGAACAGAGGAAGAAAGACTCTTCCCATTTAACTTTTTGTGCTTTCCTTCCTCTTTGGGGCTAAAACAGGTAATCAAAACGGAGTTCAATGGAAACCCCAGGATGCCCTCTTTTTATTGCATCGGGACTTAGGGTAGCTACTGAGAGGGAAAGACGAAACGCAAAACAAAACAAACCCACGAACCCACAAACATATTAACAAAAAAAAAAAAAAAAAAAAAAAGAGCGAGAAGGACGCCCGATTTTGCATCTACTTTGACCTTACCTCTCCCATCTTCACCTCGAGTGAAATTATACGATAATGTGAACAACCAGGACCAGCTCACTAACCTGGCTTGAAGCTTAGCCCTTCCTGAACTGAACTAATACCAACCCTGCTACTACTAATTTCCCACTGCTAAGCACGACCTCCTTTCCCGACTGGATCAGGCCACGTAGTTAGAAAGTATACCATAACAAGCAACATTTAAAAAGTAATCGTAAAATGCATTGTTCTTAAATCATTCGTCTAAATCAGGCGGAAAGAAAATGATCAAGAATCTCAGATGAGAGTAACATGTTAAGCGTCGCTTTTCTACGCACCTGTTTCTTACTGCTATTATCCGGAATCAGTTTAAATGGTGTCACCTGGTGGGAGGAGGCCAAGCGATGGCAATGCAGCGACAACCCCAAATAAAGTCATAATAACTTTATATAGTTACTGGTCTCTACAGGACCTCAGAAAAAAAATAGCCTGTGAACAACCCGATTTTGAAACATTCACTTTATTCATTTATTGATTGATGGATTGTAGGTGCCTAACTAATAAAAAGAATCAGATTCATTGTTAAATTGATCTCTTTCTTCTTGAACCCTTCCATTTATGTTTCTTCTAATGCAAGTGCTTATGGGGATTTACCTTTAGAAACATTCAGACAATTTAAAAGTACCACTTCATGGTCTGAGATTTTATGTCTGCTTCTTTTTTGTTCCTACAACCAGCTCTGAACCACAATAACACTGTATGGTGGCTGGGTGGAGAAACTTTAACCAAAACCAAACAAACAAATCAAAATTTAATAACTGTCCATTGTTCTGACTTTAATTGTTAACATAGTTGTCCACGACTGCTTCACTGCAGTTCTAGATGAAATTTAGATATGCATGCTAGTTTTGAAAGGTGAAGCGCTGGCTACGTTCACACTGCAGGCGAAAGCGCATCAAATCCGATTTTTTTGACCCTATGCGACCCATATCCGATCATGCTATGACAGTGTGAACGGCGCAAATCCGATATTTTCAAATCCGATCTGGGTCACTTTCGTATGTGGTACTGAATCCGATACATATCCGATGTTTTAGAAAGCGACTGCTGTTTGAACGGTCAAGTCGCATTAAATCCGCCTTTTACGTCACCGACACAAGACTGAAGCCAATTATCAGCGCCGGAGAAGCGCCCGAGAAGACATCGCGAACGCTTCCTGGCCATCCAGTGTGGATGTCAGTGAAACTGTTGGGAAGACAATGTGAACATTTTATTTGTACTGTAATCTGCAGATTCTGACAGAAATCTGCAGCTATCATTTGAAGCACCGCTCCTCTCTTAAACAGCAATAAGGATCATTATTAGGTTATTTACATTATTATGTAAATAACAAAAGAACTTAAAGCAAAAATTGGGAAACGAAGTCCGAAGTCTGCATATTAAGGGCCATCAGTCAAACAATACTGTTGCTCTGGGTCTAAACAGAGCTCGTTGTGTGTGACAGCTTCTTTTGCGCATGCGGGCCGCTTTGAGCGTTCACACTAGAGCGCGTTTGCTGTCGCATTTTATTTGTAGTGTGAACGAGCAGACAAAAAAATCGGATTTGATCAAAAAATCGGAATTGAGCATTAAGACCTGCAGTGTGAACGTAGCCATAAAGACAGACAGGCAACTGCAGCATGATACGGTACAAAAACAACATCCCAAAACCTTATCTGAGATATCACATCATGGGCTGTGTTATGCTTCGTTTCAACTAATAAATCAAAAGTTTCAAAATTAAATCAAAATCTCAAATCAAGGCATCAGAGCGTCAGAGATGACACTGACACCTAGTCTACGTGAACTCCAGCCCACAGCAAGCATTGTTGTATACAATGACAGTTTTAAAATTGAAGACCAAGAGATCTTACCAAAGCCAGTTGGCGTCTATCCCTCTGACCAGTCCAAGAGTGGATCAAGAAACTAGTGAGACGTCACCTTAGGTTGGATGGTAATTTGCATATAGAGATCTCTTTATCTTGTGTCAACAGAAACTTTCATTTGCTTTTACAGACTGTTACAAAACAGCACCATTTTCTATCCGATTTCTACATTTTATGGCCAATTAAGCAAAATTCAGAGTTGACAAAAGCTGACACGTGAAATATACAGACCAAGATTTATTTTAAGCATATGTTTTATATTACTTGAAATTGCTGCACTGACATTTAATTTCCATTAATATAGCTGTATGTCTATATTGAAATGATTCAAGCACTTAACAGATAAGACATGACTGTGTTGCTGTGATTAGATATTTGACTTAATCAAACTACACACCTTGCTCTACAGATCACATGAAATCATAGCCACCACAGACTAATCTATTTGGATAGATATTTGACTTAAAAAAAAAAAAAAAAAAAAAAAGTTAAACACTTACGAGGAAATGACAATAACAGGCCATTTTCCATCCCTGTATCCTTTCTGCAGGCTACTCACTACTCTTTAGCATTTACAGAACAAACTTTTCAGAGAAATTAGCTGTTTGTTATCAAATTTGTAGGTGAACGTTCATGCAGCAGTTGTTTTTTCCTGCTAGGACTAAAGGTTGGATATCTATCATGACCTTGTCCAAATCACTCAAATAAGAAACTTGAGTGATTTCCCACAGAAATCAGTAATGCACAAAGGTTCACTGTCTTATCTCCCATGCCATTATGCAGTCTTGCATTTAGAGTGAAACCACGGGAAAACCAAAGCACTGCAGCATGAAGACAAAACTGTAAAAAACTTCACCCAAGAAACATCTATTAGGTACATAAGGAAATCCTAATTGTTAACTTCGTTTCATATGCAACTCGCTCTGAATTACTTCCAGTAAAGTCTTACATGTATTTGTAGTTGGGGAAAAAAAACCTAAAAGACAAAAAAAAAAATCTGGCATAAAACCTTTATTAGAACGACAAACAATATTTAAAGACAGTATACAAAAAGTATTCATGGAACAAAACATCACTACAGTAGAAAACATGAGCAAGAATGTGGCAGAGTGAGAAAAGTGTTTTGGAATTTAAAACATTTAAACAAAGACGAAGGTGGAAGTGGCCCTAATCAACAGTCCTTTTTCAGCTGTGCACTCGCTCCCATGAATCTGGCTGCATCTGAATGTGTTGACTTCAAGTCTAAATGAGCACCTAAACTAAACCAAGTATTATTAACGACATGCATGCACTGGATTACAACTGTACTTGTATCTTGTGAATCTCTGAGTTGCAAAGCTCACTAGTTAATGCCCTAAATTTCAAATCTATGCATCACATTTAGTCTTAACTTTAGCTATTGACTTTAAATACAGTATCATTCCTCCATGAAGCATTTTTACTATTCACACTCCAGAAGGAAGTGCACAGCTCTGAACGACACACAGTCAGATCCTGTGCTGTTATTGAAAAAGGGTGAGAAAACCAATCAAAACTGTAATTGCACCTCACCCACAAACAAGCCTTCTGAATGTATGGCTAAATTGTGCGTACTACAGAGCTCTCCTTCACCATCTTGGATACATTTAAATGAAGCCATTAGGAACACAAGCGCAATCCATGTTGGAATAACAGATTGCTGAGCAGACTGCTGAAGCCAACATTGTTGTACATCTCGTGTCTGAAAAGGGGCTAAAGAGATCAGTCATTCACAATAATACAAGAAGGCTTCTTTCTTTACTTCTTAATCAAAACACTATCACCTGTTCTCACAATCGGCTAAGCTTATATTTACAACAGAACTCACCGACTGCCATGCAAGTGTTGAAACTTCTTCCAAAATAAAAAAGAAACAAAACAAAAAAAAAGAAAAAAAAAAAGACTAATTTAGCTAGACCTAGAAGGCAAGTCAGGAGAAATCCAGTCCTGAGGAAAAGGTTGACAATGTTGATGTAGACTACTGCATGGGTTGCAGAGAAGAACTACTGGGCTTCATCCTCTGGACAGGAATGCCAGGTCAGTCTCTCCTCATAAAAGGATATGACCACCTGAGGACAGCGGGTGTTGGCCTCACGGGCTGGGACCAAATCTGCCTCATCCGAGTCTTTCCTAAAAGAAGGCAGATTGAGAGAGGAACATTATAGAAAGCCAGCATAAATTAATGTACTTTAAATCAACTAAGTTTATAAGTTGAGGAAAGGTTTACAGCAGGAACACAGCCTGGGCAGTGACAGTTTCATAACTGTGGCTCTGTACACCATGTAGCAAGATCTAAGCAGTGAAAGGCAACTGAAGTGTAGAAACTGAGCTTTAAGTTCAAGGGTTTAAGAATAAACATTTAGTGAAACAAAGAAAGTTTCCAATTTTTAAGAGCTCAAATGCAAACAACTTAAAAATAAATAAAAAAAAAAAACAGAAAAAAAAAAAACAAAACAAAACAAACAAACAAAAAAAAAAAAAACAACAACATCCAATTATCCAAGTAATTCCACTCAGTTACACTTCCTTCAGTTTAAACTTTCTTTGATTGCTATTACAATATTTCAGGATAATTATTTGTACTGTGAAGGATCCAGAAATCATAGCACTCAATACTTTTGAATTCACTGGCCGTCCATTGTAGCATGAAACACCAGTGACTACCATGCACATCCATCCTATGACTTACACTGCCTAGATTAACAAAACATTACTGCGCAAAGGTCTTGAACTAACAGTCATTTCATTATATTTTGCTTCCAAGGAGACAAAGATATGAGATTTTTTTTTTTCTTCAATGACCAGAAATATTGCATAAAAATGTACCATTTCATCAAGAACATCAACTCCCCGCTACTGTCTGTTGCGCCAATGATTCGCTCGGGTTCGAGGTTCCTAGCAAAACCACGTGGTTTCTCAGCCTGTAGGTGGTTACAACAGAGAATGTAGGCATATAAGATGGGAAGGAAACAAAACACCACATTTTGATTCATTTAAAATCCTTGCACTTTCTAGCATAAGTTCAGAAGCAGCTGCATTTCAAGAGAATGGTCTGAGTGACTTATTCAAAATTAGGTTTGTCACAATTATACAAGTATAATACTAAGTTAAATGTCTACACACCACCCTAGCTAAGCACAAATATGATTTATTTATAATACATTCATTTATTATAATGCTCGTCTTTGTTTAAGTTATGCAACCCTTTCTCTGAATGGCCCTCATGTTAAGCTTGACGGTTCTAAATTTAAATTGTCTCTAGGACATGCTAATTGCAGAAACTTGTGAAAGCAAAGGAACTCACCACATCCTTCTTCTTAGGTTCAGTCTCTGGCTCTTCCGTGGAGGCCTTCCTCTTAACAGGTGCAGGTTTCTCCTTAACGTTCTTCTGAGCCTCCAAAAATGCTGAAATCAGCTCAGGGCAATCCAGGTTCTCCTCTGGTTCCCAAGTATTATCAGCACTAAACAAGCAGAAAGAGAGTCAACGATTGCATTGCATCAATTCACACTGATTTCCATTTAGGGAAAAAAAAAAAAAAGCCAAATACTAGCATCAGCTAGCTTGCTTGAATGAAGGCACCGTCTTCATGCAACCACAATGACTTCAAACAAAAGTATAGCACAACCCCATACCAGGGAAGCACTTCCAGCTCAGCAGGAGGGGGGCAGGAGTCCCAGCCAACTCACTCTGTAAATCCTTTCCACTTGAGGTAGAATTCTACTTTCCCATTCACAACACGCTGGTCCAGCACTTTTTCCACAACGAATTCTTCAGGTTCCTCCTGTGTATCCTGTGCATCCTTCTTACTCTTGGTATTCTGCTTCTTTCCCATTTTGTGATCTAAAAAAACAAACAAAAAAAGGAATTTGATAATAACAAATCCTTCACATTCATGTGCTCCTGATATCCACATTTAGGATTGGCCATAGGCCCTAAAGCCGCCACAGACACCTGGATCGTAAACGAATTTAACTGTGAAGACTGTTATTTGCCCATTGGGGTATTAAAATTAGGCAACCTTGACAAAGGGATGGCCACCAAAGGGAAGTAAAAACGTAGCATTAGCTAGCTTAGCGATAAACTCTTAAAGTATTCAAAGATAGCCAAATTCTTATAACGTTAGCTCGCATGCTAACTTTAGCTGGCCTTTAACCGTTAGGGAAAACCTACTTCACTTTTATTGTGTCAACTGCAATGCGGAGGGACTTAAAATAGGTGCGCTGGCACAAAAAAAACGTGCGGGTAACGTTAGCGTAACTTGCGCTAACAATAACGTACTCAAGTTTAATGCGACACTCGACGTTTTAGAAACGGATACATAATCTTAAGATCTATGATACAACTACAGCATTACAAGGAACAGACACTGTTACTTTTCGCTTGCCTGTTTAAGTTAAAGTACTGCAACTGTAGTTAACAGAGCGTTTCTCTCTCATTCGAGACAGCGTCAGATGGTAAAACAACTGGCTAGCATATACTGCTATTTTGTTACAGTGAACCAATTAACTCTGACACCTCTGTTAATGATAACCTTTTTTTTTTTTTTTTTAAACAAGTCGGTATCTGCATACATACCCTAAAACAAGAGAATCGCTCCAACGGCACTTCTTTTCCACGCGGTCAGTTGATTCTTTATGTCTACAAAAGTGTGGCTCAACAGCACGGGCGCCAAAAGCTACTCACGCGCATTCTTGTGCGCATACTTGTGCACCATCTACGGAAGCCCGGTTAGAAAACGCTTTTCGCTCTCCAAAACCTGTGGATGATGAAGCCTAGAACTCTACATCAGGGATATCGAAGTCATTTTGAATCGTGGGCCACATGCATAAAATTTTGTTTACACGTGGGCCGGACCAGTGTAAAGAGGTTTAATTACACCTTTAATGTCTGCAGAATCTTAATATAAGAAAAAGAAGTGCAATTTCAACAGCATATGCTGGTTATTTTTGCATGATAAAGAAATTAAGCTGTATTAAATAGAACTCAGTCAGCACGACTCTTTTGGCTTAGATTGTTTGTTTGTTTGTTTGTTAATTTATTTCAAACAAACAAACAATCCTACAATCTAAGATTGTAGGAAATGCATGTGTAGTTATGGTTGCTCATTGCCCAGACTGTTCTGTAACTATATAATAGAAAGGTTTTGTTTATTGATAGACTATATCCTTATTTATTTATTTACTGTGAACGCACTGCAGAAATCAGAAACGTTTCTGTCATTTAAGTTTTTTTTATCTAATATTACCTATGACTTACTCAAATTGGTGTGAATAGTGATGGGAGTAGGATTTTTATCATTAAGAAAAGCTGTAAAACACGGAAAATACAGTTTAAAAAAAAATCCAAAATGTGTACCATCCATCACATTTTAAAAAGCTGTCCAGTGGCTCAGATTGCATCTGTTGCCAGGCCAATTTTGCCCCCAGGCCTTATGTTTGTAATCCCTAATCTATAATAGATCAATAGATATCTATAATATCCATTGATATTTTAAGACTGCATTTTTTGAATAATATGTTCCTATATGCTGATTTTAAAATCAAGGCCATTCAAAAGTATTTCAAAAGATTTCTTTTTATTTTAAAAAGTCTGCAGGAGCAACTCAAGTTCTGTAAGCAAACGCACACTTTCAAAAATCACAATGGAATCAAACACATTTAACTTCAGAAACAAAGCAAATATTTACGAAAACAAAATTCATACAAACAGCAAACAAAAGGTTCAAGCCAAACAAGAAAATACAAACAAAGAAAAAAAGAAAACCGAAAGCTGCATAAACTACCTCATGGACTTTTCTCAATTTCACTCACTCAGCTGACTTATTGTGCAGCATAACCAGGAACAGGGCGGCGACCTCTATTAATACTTCAACTGCCAAAAAATCTTATACATATAAAAAGGAGGCATCCAAACATCATTCAAACTTCTTAAATATCAATCAGTAATTTATTATTTAGGGGTTTTTTTAGCAGTTTGTTTAATTGGGGTGACTTTGATAATGAAGGATTTGTATTAAACAAGTGCACTTTAGAGAATTTCAAATTTTAGCCAGAAAAAAACAAAACAAAACTGGGGCCTGAGAATCAAATTTATCCAAAAAGAAAAAAACTCACAAGTACTTGTAAAGAAGTCAAAATTTCAGTTCATTCAAATTGTGCTTCAGATTGATCACTATTCAAATACTTTATGCATCTTTCTTCAGTTTACTCACTCAGGTGACTACTTGTGTGTACACATAAATAAGATGCAGACTTTTAATATCACTTGATTCTACTCAGATAATAAATATTCTTTAAAAAAAACAAACAAACAAACAAACAAACAAACAAACACATACATTCAAACAGCATTCAGACCTTTTAAATAAAGTTGGTGATTCTATTTTTCCTGTTTCAGAAACTGAATCTTTTATGTGTGATTACGGTCACATTTATAATGAAATTGTTGTTATCGAGTGCACTTCAAAAGACAAAAAAAAAAGAAAGAAAAAAAGCAAAGCGGGGTGAGGGCTTTTTTTTTTATGTAGCCAAAATTAACAAAAACTAAGCTGTGAGGTAGAATAATCTTGCCAAAAACTCTAAAACACTTCAAATGAAAGGGGTTAAACTATAGTTGAATTCTTATGCAAGAACTTTTTTGTTATGGATATATGCACTTATGTATGATGTACATACGTATTTACCAAAACACATTAAATGCAAATTAAGGCCAAGTCCTTTGAGTCATTGGTATACTGCACGTCATCAAGACATGTAAGCAAAAGACATCTATTTGATTTTTTTTATTTCAGTTTATTTTTTTTACTCAAACAGTGCATGCCCTCAAATACTGGGAACAAATCAGTAAACTTTGGACTTGTAATAACCCAATATTCTTATCACGCTGACCAAAGTTTACCATTTTGGGAGAGGGGGGAAAACGTCCTTAACAGTTCTATAAGCATTTCATGGACCTAAGAAAGTTTAATAAATACAACCCTTTAACCTCGTTCTTATACCGAGTAGGAAAACACTAAAGGCAAGATTACAGGTAAATACTCCTCTTAGATCTCTATCCTGTCTGGAAATATCACAATCCTGGCCAAGCTGACTTTTAAACATGCGTGATTGCCTACAATTTTCTGTAAAAATGAGAAAGACTATGACTTTAATGTTAACAGGCACAAAGAGACTGCTGGCATTACCAACAGCTTAGCTGTTCCCTTAAACTACCCCATCGGCCACATCCACCTTTAACAAGAAGAGAATGTCCAGTGTGTGATCTACATTTTTACGATCAAATAACATATTTACATTTTTTTTTTCTTTTACTTATTTTTTGAGTGTCTTTTCTTTTTGCATTTAGGTTCTCAACAGTGGTGAATCAACACACACTTTAGCAAAACAGGAGTCCCTAAAACCAGAGTCAGGCAATTAGGTTCCGCAATATCCCAAAACCAAAAAGATCAAGTCTCAGCAGGAAATGCTGCATTATTGCTTTTTTTCCTTCTTTCTCTTGTCTGTTTTGTTGCCAGATGTGGAGACAGCAGGTCGTCTTACAGGCTGAACTACAACCCTACCGTTAGCCCCGCACTGCAGGGTGAATCTGTCTGGGTTCAGGGGTGTTCCTGATTCATCCCTCAGCCGGGACAGGATGTCTCTGGTCAGCTGCCTTATCTGATGGCCCACAGCACCCATTGTTTTTGCTGTAAGGTGCTTCTCCCTCAGCAGTTTGTCTCTCTGAACTTGCAACCTTTCCACCTCCTCCTGGAGCCCAGTGATGGCATCTAATTTGCGCTTGCGGCAGTTTTGGGCTGCCAGCTTATTCTTACCACGCCTGCGGATGTCCCTCAGGAGGGTCACCTGTTCAGGGGAAAAGCCATGACCATCAAGAACTTCCAGGAACTCTTCAACAGGCATGTTAACTATCTGCAGAACAGAGAATGGCAGGCACATAGCACGGGCGCGCAGCTCATCACGACTCAGCTCCCCTTCTTCCAGCCGGAATCCATCATCATCGCTGAGAGGCTCCTCCTTGATGTTTTTGCGAGGCAGCGTTACTGACGGCTGGTTAAAGAAATTGGCAGATGAGTAGCTGTGATCATGCCACACACTCTCAACAGGTGGCCATGCTGTGGTGTAGTCAACAATGCCTTTAGAGGGGATTGAGTCTGCCTCACTGCTGTAGCCTGTAGCTCCACACTCATCCTCGCAGTATGAACTGGATGAGGATGACATCTCAGATGAGCCTGGACAAAGTGAGGAGTTAATGACTGTGTCAGCATATTTAACTGAAAATTTCGTAGCTTCATAAAACAGAAATTAAGACATGTAACTCTTCCAAGTATAGAAAGCAATCTGAACCAACCTGGAGAGACTGGACCTCCAGAGCTGCTCTCCAAAGAGAGACCAGAGTCTGACTCCAAGTCCTCAAGGACCCGTGGGTCTATGCTGTCCAAACAGTCCATCAGGCTGCTGTCAATTGAGTCCAGACCTTCCAAACCAAGCTGATTGATCTGGTCAAACACTGCCTCATCTAGGCAGCCACCCAGTGCACTATTTGATGACACATTTCCTGTTATGTTACATACTGAGGCAAAGGGGAGTGCAGCAAGACCTAGAGCCATCCCAGGTGAAGCATCTGAGTTTAAAGAGCCTGTGGATTCCATTCGAAAGAAAGCCCTTTGTTGTTGGGTCGTGGTCCTGGGCTCAGTTCTATCAGATGCCAACCCAAACACTCCAGGACTGGTTAGCATAGCATCATGCAGACTGACATTCCGGCTGATGGCGCTGGTGATGTCAGTGTCGAGATCTGACAGACGCTCAGTCACAAGGGGGTCCAAGTCCTATATTTTAGAGAGACCTATTAGTCGAACTTTATTCTCCAAAACTTTGAAAATCCTCTAAAACAACAGTTAGATCAATGTGGTAAACTAAACCTCTAATCTGCAATACACGTGTCTGTATGCATGTCCCTAAACTAATGTAATTTTATATAAGGCTTAATTTAATGAACATGAAGATGAACATGAAACTTACATCAAGGTCTGCAACAGAAAGTAAATTGTTCCACTGCTGGTCAATATCAAGAGTAGCAGAGGGATGGCGTGTTGGACTGGACAGTGCAGTGATGCCTTCCAGCAGGCTCTGAAAGAGACAACACACAGAAAATCTGATGTAAATTTAAAAAAGTAAGTGATATGTTTTGTTGTCAGTATACAATCATAGCAAAGTAACTGATGAAAAAAAATGAACAAGAAAAATGAATTTATATTTAGCTTCTGCATAGCTTTTTACTATAAGGAACTGCCTGTGAGACTGTAATTACTATGCTTCAACCTTTCTAATCATATTCTGTGGTGTTACTAAAACAGCACTGTCATCAAAATGATGCAATTTCAGTAAATATGTAATGTGAGTCCCTGATTTTTCTAGTTAAATCAATATAACCAGCCTAAAATTGATGCCAACGTTATACATGCATCATTGCAGATGGACAAACACTACTGTGTATTCTCACAAAAAATCCAGCACTGTTACGGTCATTAAAATACATGAAAGAGTGCCAACAGTACCTCTTGTTCCAGTGTGGAACTGTGAGCCAGCTGAGAGACTGGAGCAGGTTCCTCCTCTTCTTTAACTTTAACATCTTCCTCCTGGCAGGGAAAAGAGAGGAGGGAATTCAGTTTAGAAGTGAAGAGGAAAGAAAAGGAAAAACAATTTGTTAATTCTTAGTAAAGAACTCCAAACATCGTTACATTTCTAGCGGTAGTTCATTGATCTCAATTGAGTCTTTACAGTATGACTCTTCTGTCATGAGATGATTCTGTTATAAACAAGATTAGATTATTTATTTATGATTACAAAGCAATCATTGTAAAAGTTAAGCCAATTACCCTCTGATACACCTACAGAAATAAAGGTCACCAGCTTCCAAGATTAGAAAGTTCACGATATATCCAATTAAAGATATAATAGAATTCTCATTTGTTCTAAAAATATATATTATATGGCCTTTGTTTCTGAGAATATACAATATGCAGGAGCTGTATATAGTTATCCTGTTGAAGGTGTATCAATAACTGATTCACTTCCTAGACCAGTTCAAACAGGAAAAGTGGAGACCAACAAGCCCAGACAGAACTTGGGCAGAACTAGACTGGTCTTGAGTACTTCTTGTCATTATTTGGCTTTAGTCTTAGTGTGAAAGAAAACTTTTTGCTTTCACACTAAGACTAAAGCCAAATAATGACAAAAAGTTATTGATACACCTTCAACGGGATAACTATATACAGCTCCTGCATATTGTATATTCTCAGACACTAAGGCCATTTGCAAAACAAACAACAAGGCTTGTAATTTTTTTTTTTTTTTTTGGGGGGGGGGGGGGGGGGGTATGGCGACCCATCTCTTGTCATCAACAACAAATGAGTCAACATCACATTATACACATGAAAAGCAACCCTAGGAAGAGCAGTGCTTAACTATGGAAAACTGCTTTTGTGTAAGCAAACAGGGTGGGGATCCGAGTCTCACTTCTCCACCCCTCAAAGGGCGCAGCTGGTGGTTGGGTCAGGAGAAAAGAGATATAGTTACACAACTGACAACATAAACTGCCTTTGGGATACAATATCCACCAATCAGCTCTTTCTGCCATGCTCTAGAAAGACTACACTACTAGGAGGACTGAATATAAAGGTTGTAATTACAGTGTTATAATATATTTGTTGTCATAAAGTACAGACATTAGTTACACCTGTCTTTGCATGGTGTTTTCTGCTGAAGTAATTCTATAGTTACTATTCCCAGATTGCTTAATGTGACAAGTACCATAGTGAAAGAGTGACAAGTGCAGCAGGCAGCTGTATGCCGCATATACAGTATATGATGTTTGGTAGACATGTTATTAAGCTTTATGTTTAAGTTACTTACTACACTGATTAGGTGACTTATCCAAGTTAACACATTGTCATTACGGATGTAAGTGACATAATCTGACTAAAGACACATTACTGGATTGTGATTTGTGACAAGGGCCTGACAGAGCCTGACAAAACGAAAATAAATTTGCATTCCAGAATATTTTTTTGACTTGCTTCCTGGTTCACCAGTAAATACTCCAGTAAAATAACGTAGTTGTTGGATAACATCCATCTTTCCAGTTCAACGGTTAGTTATGCTAGTTAGCTAGTAATAGCTTAAGCTAGCTATTACGGAAGTTTTACTCGTTTGTCACCTCAGTTAATCAAGTACTTTAGAGGGATAGACCACCTTCACTGTTGCAGGTTACATTATAGCTTCATTAGAAACAAAGTTTTTACAACTTTATGGCATATTATTCACAAACTTGCCTCTTTAAGAAACCCGCAGGCTCCAGCGCCACAAGGCCCTTGTCCGAGTTCAATGTTTGTCTGGTACACTGCTGGGCCACTGACTGGCAGGTGTTCACTGACATCCCTGGATTCTTCGCCAGGACTTTCTAGCCCTGAGCTAGATTCGGTGTTGTTACTGGTTGAAGGCCCACAGTCAGCCTTGTCAGTTGCAGGCACTTCGTGCACCAGCCATGCGTTCAACTGCGTGTGGAACCGCGGGGAACCGAGGGTCCTCACCTCGTCCAGCAGCCGACGACTTGCAAAAAAATAGTCCAACTCGGGACATTTTGGGTGTACACCATATCCATCAAAAGTGTCTCTCAAAATATGAAACGGTGTCTGGATGTAGGCTGAGCTAGGACCCAAGTTAATCTCTGTCAAAGGCGTATAATAGCCGCTCAAGTAGCTGTCGATATCCACACGAACTCCAATCAAACTGAGCAAGATGGTTAACTGAATCAGGCTTTCTGAAAAGTATTTTTTGGCGATCTGCATTTTCTAAATACTTTCAGAACTGTGGATAATTGTGAAATCCCAACCCAACAGTTCCTCTTTCCCGAAGGGACAAAGGGAAAGCTTAACAAAAGAGCACGCCTTCCCCTGTCAGACAAAGAGGACCGCCTGTACCGGCGAACTAGCAAGATAGCTATGCTAGCTTTAGCAGTTAGCTTTCTCTACCGGTTAACGCAAACCTGTTAGCGCAAACATAACAAACAGTTTGTTCTTCAGCGCCTTGCAGCGGATGAGTTATTCATAAGCAATACCTACTTATCACAACACTCTTGACGACGATAATTAAACAGAAAATAAAACATGGGAGGCTCACTGCAATCACCGTGCTGGTACAGGGGGAACTTTGTTTCGGAATTTGCATAATTCGTGCTGATTGGACCAAAACGCTCACCACAACAAATTCTGATTGGTTAACACACCTGTCGCGTCAGCTTTTGATCAATAAGAGAACGGGGTAGTTGCTTCTATAAAGGCAGCCTCCACCCTGATATTAACTACAAATATTGTTTACACGAAAGTTGAATCACCGCATAAACAAGAGGTACTCCTCTATGTAGGTTCATATTCTAATATATAATGCTTTATTGGTGTAAAGGGGATTTCTCAGAAGCATGGCTGGGCTGCATTTCCTTTATGTTTGTGCTACTGACCTGCATTTGTTCCTTTTTTCAGCCTACTGGTAAACAACTGAATTACACTTTCAGTTGTTACAAAGGTCTGGGCCCTCGTGACTCAACTCACTAAGAAAGAGGAATGCCAAAGGCGAAATCCTTAAAACATAGTACATTGTACCCCCTGGCCTTCTAAAAAATCTGACTTTATACTGGCTTCATGATCAGTGCTGAGAGGTAGCCTACGCAGATTCTAGGTGCTTTTACTTTAGACTATTGCTTTATGACCTATTTTATAATAGAATGTCGAAAAGACAGACCATTCTGCATCAACAAATATGTTTTGCCCACTTTTGTGATAAAAAATCTCTGTTTATATGTAAGAAACTGAATGCATGTAACAGTGTCACATACATTGTAATATTCCTACTTTCACTGAAGAAGCAATTCTAAATTCAGCAATGTTTATGAATGCTTATTATATAGGAAAGGATACTCATGTCATTTGAAAGAAGGTCTTGAACATTATCTGAAAGTCTGTCACTCTACTTACTCACTCTGTTAGATCTTCCAAGGCCAAATTGTTAGCTATGCGATAGCTAACAATAGCAATACCCCACAGAGGAAAATTGGGAATGCAGCTTTCCCAGTTTCTGAAAAAACAAAACAAAGCTCTGGAAAAGTGTACCTTAACATATTGGAGAAGAAAGCTCAGATAGTTACGGATAATATCAAGAAACTCTTAAAGATACCTTTTTAATCTTGCATTTAACTAGTCCTCCCACTTAGTAATAACACCACTGTGTTTATCTTTGTGTTTATGTCTTTATTTCATATTACTCTGTTTTTTGTGTGTAACAGGATTTTATGATTTATTGTTATGCATATGTGTATATCTGTCTGTGTGACTGTGTATGTATCTCTGATAGGTTTCTTGTTTGTTTAAATGGTTGTTTTGACATAAAGGTGAAGTCATTCCCTAACATGTTTTTCAACCCATGATTATTTGCCCTATACACAAGGAAATGACAATCCACCTCCTGTTATTATTTCTTAGGTCTGCTGTAGCTTTCCTTTGACTTTGTAGCCACTATCTTTTCCAAGTGGTCTGTCAGAATATGTTCAGTCAGCCCTCATGTTAACTGTTAAGTTACAATAATTCCTTCACACATTGCTCAGCCACTATGCTATGCTAGGTTCTCCTTTTTCTCCGTCTTCCAGTTGTAAGAACAATACTGTGCAAAGGCACTGCACTGTTAATTTCTAGTGTAAAAGAGACTTTGATGAAAAAACTGTCATTTGTGGTGTATTTGTCTGTGCCCACTTTGTTTTGGTTGTTTTTTTTTTTGTTGTTGTTGTTGTTTTTGTTGTTTTTTTTTACATCTTAACACACAATGAGAATCATGTCTACAAAACAACTGATAAAGGTTACAGATTACACAAGGCAGTGGCATAAGAGTTGATTTAATAACACTTGATTGTCTCAGACATCCAGGCTCTATGTCTGGCTGATATTTGCCATGTTTGCTGATTCCTGGTCATCTGAGGTTTAAGGTAGCTCATGTCAGTAGTGTGATTAGAGATAGGCTTAAGTTCAATTAAAGCAACAGAACAGAAATGTTAAATCAAGCAATGACATATTTACTGTTATGTATTGCAGAGGAAAACTGTGAAATATGTGCAAAAGTATTGGTAGCCTGAAGGGGGATCAAAACATTCCTATATTAAGTAAAAACCAAAACTACTGCAAAGTAGAGTGAGACTTACATCAATGTGCTGAAAGTGAAAAGTGAAAGTTGTTTCTGAGTGAGCAGACCTCAGCAATTTGGGGCGAGAGTTGTGGTGTTCTGGTGTGAGAGTTCTTCTTACAGTTGCTGTAAGAAGAACTGTTGCTTCAGCTACTTATTTTCCTTTCTTTTGTCTGAAACTGAAATATTTTGGCTACAGCTAATCAAAATGTAGGCTAGTGTCTATGTGAGACAGTGGATATGCTTTGCAGTCCCACACAAAGTTGGTAATCCTCCACCATCTGGTACACTTGCGACCCCTGGTGTCTAACAGTGGTAATTAATAATTAACCGACGTGTATTAGTATTTTGAATGTGTTTTACTGCTTAAAATGCAGTAATTGATACTAAAGACTCATAAATTTTGCAGATTCTGGTTGATTAGACCTGCAAACTTGTCTATGAAGTTAAATCAAAGACTGAACGTGACACTCTGTAAAGTCAGTTGTTTCTTTTGTATTGATTTAAAAAATAAAAAATAAAGTGTGCGTATGTATGTACATATATGTACTTGTGTGTGTAGATATATATGTATGTATATGTATGTGTGTCTGTTACTTGTAGTTATTACTGCCTGTTACCTGTGGTAATGCAATTTATAATTTATATATTCTGTATTCAGTTATGAAGGCTCTAATTGTTGGTTGCGAGCTGCCGCTTAGATGCTTGTATCTGCCCGGGGCTGTTGATGGGTCTGTATGCAATGATGGGCGTAGCTGCGGGAAGTTTATTGTTTTTTTTTTGTTGATGAGTGAGTATAGGGGTGGGATTTAATAAGTTTTCTTCGTCCCACTCCTTTTTCAGGCAAGTTTTGTTTTTTGTTTTGTGTATTTTATGTTCAATATAGGTATTTGTTGTGCCTGAAAATGAATAAATAAATGAATGATGAATGAATTTTACGTCAGTTGATAAAATGATGACAGACCAAGAGTTTTGAATGATGATGCGTTTTTTAATGTTATCATTTCATTTAAGATTCTATTCCTTTAATTGACGTGACCTTCATAGCTGCACGAGTAGCACCAATATGTTACTCACAGCACACTATAAATAATAGTAGCGACAACATGCTGTCGAAGAATCCGCTGTAAACACCTTCCCCTGGGTGACCATCGCGTAGTACAGTATAAAGACCAGCAGACTGCTGTACTTTGTTTATGTCTGAATGTGGGTGCTGTAAGTAATTGAGTTTTCCGTGGGATGAAAATCCCACCGTAAGCCTTTTGCAAATCTTCCCCGGACAGACATTTTTATGTGGCGCTGCATCACAAAGAAGTCTAGAAAATCGCATTCTCTAACAAGCCTAGTTCAACACCACCACATCAAGTTCAACACGCACTGCCTGTCAGCTGGGCTCTCTCCCAGCAGCAGACAGTCGACCCTCCCTCCCCCTCACTCCCCCTGCAGAACACACACACACAAATCTAGAAGACAAGTGCGATGGTGGGCTTATCTGAAAATTGGCAACATCAAACTTCCCCGAGGATGCAGCTGCAACACTGTTGCAGGATCTACTTCAATGATGTAGGAGTCACAGAATATAGAATAAAAATCAATATCCAAAAAGAAAAACAAACAAACAAAAAGAAAGAAGAAAAATCAGAAAAGGCCCTTAATATGACATTTGCTGTCCATCTTATGTCAGCTGTCGGATCGACTTGGTGGCCGGATGTGTAGAGAATCTAAACGCTCCAAATCACGTCTCCCTAAAGAAGCTGCGAATGGTAATCTGCTCCAATTGATCTGACGCCAGCGTGCAGTCATTTGATTAATCCGCGAGTATTTTCATAACGATGTGAAACACATTTAAATCAACTTTGTGAAGTTCTGACAGTTTTATTGGGGCAGAGCTCTTAAATCACCCCCACATGCTCCTCCGAGGACGACGCTGATTGGTGGAATTAAACGCGATCTGAGGGATATCAGTGCGCGTGCGCACGATTTAGTCCACGCAAAGACTCATGGGAAACGTGAGGGAACTCGCGGTGACTTGAGCGGACTACTTTGTCATTCTTTTTCAGGTTTTACGGGAGGTGTTGTAATTGTTTTGTAATTGTTTTTGCAGTGACCTTGGCCAGATTTTAGTGTATGCAGAGTGCGGGCCACGCTGAAGCCGCTTCACAAATGAAATCTTATATTACGTTTTTAACCTTTAAAAGGATTTGTTGCCTTTATTTTATTTTGTTTTATTTATTTATTTACAAGTTAACAATACCACAGCAAAAATATAAAACATAAAAAATACATTTGGATAGTCACTTTTTTGTGTCTGTGAAAAATGTGTGAACATTGTAAGCAATGCAAGCACAGACTATACCGATCATTTGATTAAATGGCCCAACAGATTTAATGAAAATGTTTAATTAGCAAAGCGGACAGATCACTACTCTGACCCTACACACACACACACACACACACATATATATATATATATATATATATATATATATATATATATATATATATATATATATATATATATATATATATATATATATATCTTTATATATAATTGTAAAATGTTTTTTTCCTATATAAAAAAACTCATAACTTTTCTATTTAAAAACAGCTCATATATAAAATGACTGAAAAGGCGATACAATTATACACAAAATAATAATTTCAAAATAAAAATTTCATCTTTCAGTAAATGTCAGAAGCAAATAAAATAACCCCTTCATCATAAACTTTTCTGACTTTGTATATTGTGACGATAATTATTTCTAAAATTTTAAAAATATTCCATAAATATGTGTCTAATTAACGGCCAGTGTTTGAGATTTTTGTTTTATTGAGATAAAATAATAGTAACGATTGATCATGATATAGTCTAAATGATAATTAATCGTACAACTAAGTATTTAAATATATTTATTTATTTCAATAACAAAATAGTATATATTTTTATTATTATTATTATTTGAACTTCTTAAATGAAAATGCAATAGAATGTGTCCAGTGTGTGTCAGTGGTCATGCAGTAGAGTGTGTGTGTGATTGTGCCTGGATGGTCTCAGTAGCGGAGGTCTGCTCTCTAGAGAGCAAAACAACCGACTGGCCGCTCTCTGCTTTCAGAGCTCGTTGCTGCTTGATTGACATCCACGTTTGGCCACTCAAATGAAAGAATCACAGTCCCGCATTCCTATTGGTTCAGCGCTCCAGCTCCTGCAGTTCGTCTTAGCCAATCACAATGCGGAACTCGCTTCGGAAATTATGATAGCTTTTCTGGCAGACTCTGTGGCGCCCCGCAGCGGGGACATATGGAAGCAATTTTACATCAGTCTGTTCTCTGTAAATTAAGTTGTAATAATGAAAAATGCATTGCTCTACCCAGCTCTTTATTTCTTTTCCCTTTTCAGTACAGGTTTTGTTTTAGTGCTGCTGGACTGAGCGCTCTTTGCTACGTTCAGTGACCCAGTGGTCTTCCAGAAACTGACTGAGTTATGCTCCAAGTTAGTGGTGCTTAGGCTTTATACCCCGGGCAATATAATAATCTCTTATTCAAATTATTATAGGGCTGCAACTGGTCATTGGCACACTTATCTGTGCATGACACAATAATTCTAACTGTTTATTTCCACGTGCATTGATTCAGTTTTATTGTATTGTAAATTTGATTTACAATGAAATAAAATTCAGTGTTTATTTATTTTAAAAAGAAAGAAAGAGAAGAAAAACGACCGCGCATTGTTGACCACGTGAGGGCGCTGCAGTCCAGATTTTTGCCTCCACCTGGCCAGTAGGTAATTCACTTCTCATTGTGCTCACTAATTGAAGTATGGCATAAGTCTTTCTGTTTAATCGAACGGACAAATAATTATGATCACTTTACATTTCACTCCCAGTTCAAATTGATCACTGCTTTAACTACTAATTCAGATTTCTCCCTTGCGCTCTCCTCCCTCCTTTCCAGTCTCTCCAGAGTCAAGAGGCTGAGGGGCCAGCAGCAGGGCGAGGCACTGACAGTTTTTTTCAGCATGAGAAGCAGTTGTGGATTTGATGTCAAAGTCAGAGATGGCTGCTCTGATAAAGTTAGTCTGGCTCGGCGAGATTGGCATCCTTCTCCTTGGAAAAGAAAACAGAAAGGCCCTACATAAACAGAGGAAAATGGCCCTGGCCGAGCATGAAAACAGCCCTCTGTGATGTGACCTGGAAAATCTGGAGCGATATCAGCTCAGCTGTGTGTTGCACAAAACCAGAGTGTACCTGCATGTGCAGCACTATCAAGATTCGAATGTAGCATTAAAGAAGAAACTCGTATAGGGTAAAGCTTTTATTATTCATGATATACTGTGGTATATCATGCATGTGCCAGCGTACAGGATGTGTGCTATTTTCAGGCCTGTTGTGCACCTCTGTCTTTTTCAGTGCATGAAGGAAACCGCCTTGCAGTCGGTTCTGTTCCTGTAGCTATTGTGTCTGTTTCACTAATGGACTCCTCTCACCCTGTCTCCTTTTCCTCTCTCTTTCTTCCCATCCTTTTCTTCCATATCATATCCATGTATTCCCCCCGGGGCTGATTAAAAGGCTTTCTAGCTGGGGTGCAGGGAGAAGAGATGCAGGGGGGTGGTTTGTGGAGAAGAGTGGTCCTTATTACCCCATATGTCTGGACAGGAGAGTGTGGAGTGGAGGTCCTCTTCCAGTTAATCAATAGAGATACCGTCGTTTTACAGTGTCTGTGTCTCTCTTTCTTTCTCTCTCGCTCTTTCCCTGTCTCCTCTTCTCTCCACCCTCTGACTCTCCCATTAGAGATAATGTGTCTGCTATTGATACTGTAAGGTCTGGGAACTGTGACAGAAATACAATTCTGCTCCGTGAGGCCGAGTTCCATGTCAAAACTCTGTGGTCAACAAAGCAACCTGAGTCATCGACTTGGTGTTTAACCTGGCTGACTGCGTGTTCCATCCTTTGATTGTTGGCCATTCATTATGGGATTCACCACTGAATCAGTTTAGCACTCCATCGTCTTCAATATCTTTGGTAATTACTGGTAAATATGAAGGCTTTTGAAGCGTATAGAGATTCCCACGGTTTGCTAACAATCAGTATAATTAATATATTGGAATTATTTTGAATTTAATGGGATGTTTTCTGTATAAGGTAGCAAAAACGTATACAATACCCAGAAACTAATATGTGTACAATGATTTTTTTCTCATAATCACTGATTTTTAGAACCACAGACTCACTTTTGTGAGTGATTTCATTACACCGGAGAGGGAAAAGAGCAAAATGATGGGGAAACTGAGCGACCACAGTCGTGTCACAGTGAAAGTGATCACGTTATGGTGGGTTTTTTAAGCATCTTTTCCCACTGAAAAGCACAAAGGAAAAACTAAAACATTGGTTGATCCATGGATGAGAGGCCTCGACATTCAAAACTGTGTATGAAAATAATTCTCCAGAGAATCAATTAGCTCGCGAGACAAGACTGACTGGAACAGACCATTGTTTACTAGAATGGGGTTGTATCTCTGTCTCCCTCGGCTCCCTGGGGGTCATGTGGGTATGCCTCTGCATGGCCGCAGGGCTTCAGACGGAGAGCCGGAATCTTCTGAGAGATGCCAGGGTTCGCAGTGGGGAGAATGACTTCTGACCTCTCAGACTCTGTAACCCCTGGGGTCATAGATCTGGGGGCTCGCGCAACGGGGAAAGGTTGTAATTGATGTGGGGAGAGAGGGAGAAAGGCCTGTAGGGGTTGCTGGAAGCAGAGAGGGTGGGAGGGATGGATGGAGGGGAAACCTGAGGCCCCAGTGAGAGGTGGGAGTGTGAGAGTTGATGAAGGCTCTGGTCTGTGTCCACGGGTCTATGGTGCTGGTCTGGATCCCACGAAAGGGAGCGGCTGAGATGATAGCAGGCCGTCCAAACCACAGGCAAATCTAACTAGTTGGACTGACTGCTTAACTGAAAAGGAATGAGGAAAAACAATATTATATTATTCAAAAATATTATTCTATGTATTATACTGTAGTGGTTGTACTTGGCACACACACACACACACATTCTGAGGCATTTTGTCATGATTTAAGTATATAATGCACAGCAAAGACTAAATAACCTAAGGGGTTTCCACTTTCTGCCACATTCTGCTGCAATCATCTAATGTGCAGCTGCACTCTCTTAAGCCTCCTTTCACTGCGAGTTTTGCCAAACAAGTATTACTGTTTTGATAACACTGATTTGTCCATATACAGCCATGCGGCTAAATCTGTGTTCCCCTTTGAGGTAGATGTCAAATAACTGAAGTCTTTGCTATGTTTTTGGCAGAAAGTCACAGTTGCTCTTTCTTCAGCTGAAGGGTCAAAGGTCAAGCTGAATTGCTGGGGTCTGGAGAAGAAGGGCGGGCCAGGGAGCCAATGGCTGACAGATGTTTACAGAGGCCTGACTGCACTTCTGTGACCATAAGAAGGGAGTAGGATTTCGTGCCTGTGCTATACCCAACCACTGCCACCAAAAAGTCCTGGTCCACCACATTACCAGCTGCAAGGGACTTTGGTAAATGCTTGTTTTCTTGTTTTCTGGATCTTACCCTGGTTCTGTCCCACAAACTGAGTAGCTTGTGTGTGTGGGCCCTTTATACCATCCATCCCATCAATTTCTACCCACCCCAGCATGGCCTGGTTCCCTGACTGCCTCCCTTTCACAAGATTCCTCAGTTCTCCGTTTTCTAGCGGGCTGCTCTCGAGTTACTGGCAACACGGCGCAGATCGTGTCAAAGTTGTTATTTTAGAGTGGGGAGAGAGAAAATGTGTACAATGTTTGTGAGAGATTCAGAGTTTCCTGTCCACATCATAGCACTCTTGAGGATTCTAGTCCTGTCACGGTGTCAAACATAAACATGTCCTCCCGTAGCTATAAACACACGGTCAGAGAAAATCATTTAGAAGTGCGATGGTAAAGGCAGCAAATCGACTGTGTGTTTTGGGTTGCTAGTCATCCTTAAATATTGTGGAATCCAATGTGGAATCTATACCCAAACTCCTTAGAGAGTAAAACTTTTACAGCCCCCATTCGGACCATTTTTTGTTTGGTTTCTTTTTTTCCCTTTATAATCCTTCACCTCTGATGACACGTTTTCCAACGGCAGATTTTTTTGGGGGGAGGGGGTTCATTGGAACAAACTCAGTTAAACTTTCATGAATTAACCTTAAATCGACCGGGACTTATATGAAGCATATGAAGCAGCGTTTAGCAAGCGCACATATTAATGATAATGACGACCCCTTGATTTTCCATGCTTGACTAGAAGAAAACAAGTTGGTGTTATAAGGGGAAAAACAATTTGGCTCGAAAACCAAGATCCTCGCTCCAAGACCGCTGCTTCATTAGGCCACTGAGACAGTATAGTTTGCACTTTCCAATCTCTGCATTTTGAGGTGGAAAAATAGCAAAACAAACACACAAACAAAACCTCACTGGAAAATATAACCACAGCCCTGTCTGCAGCAGGCCAGATCAGCTTAATCCAGTGCTTACACTGCTGCTTTGTGTGATGCATTCAAAACTGATTCGAACTTCTTCTCGCAGAAACGGCAAACCCCCCCCCCCAAAAAAAACCAGGACCCCACAGGATATGCTGCAAAGTGAAACGAAGTGGAAAGAATCCTTTTCACTTCCATAGAAAGTGATGAAACCTATGATGAAAACATAATTGTACTAAAACACCTGGAAATGATTGAAGTGGATAAAAATGGTGAAAGGTGTTGGGGAGTTTGGAGGAAAAAAAATTAAATGAAATAGAGACTAAAACTTCAAACATATTCATTTGCAGTTGCTACATGATAGCCTACAAAAGCGTACCCCTCCTCTCTTGTTTAAAGCATCTGATCCCCATAGCTAATATCCATGATAGAGCACTCTCTGTGTCTCTTTGGCCTTCATGGGTGACACCAATGTGGGAGGGGGAAGGCAAGGACGTGTATGTGCTGCAGACATGGTGCTGGTTTCACAGAGCTGTGACCGGCAGAGTGTAACGCTGATGAGGACTCCATCGTATCTGCAGGGTTTACGATGGGGGTGCTGAGACAGTGGCCCCTATCCTTCACAGATCTCTCAACCCCACTTTGCTGTCTCTAGACCTTTTCCTTCTTCCTCAATTTCTTGTCCATCTGCTTTCATTCACTTAGCTGCACATAGACTACACACCACTACTCAAACTGAGTCATTTGTACTGGTTTCATTACGGTTTTAATGATGCAACTGATATACAAAGGGTTTTTTTTCTTGAATTCAGAATCACTACTGTGTGCATACGTTAAATGCAAGCATGCACACGGCAGCCATATATTCACAGCATTTACGCTCCCGTATATGCTCTTCATGGAGTGTGTTTCAGCCCAACTTTGTTTGTGAATGGTATTGGAGGAGCTCCTAAAGAGAGACGGAGAGCGAATAAATGGAGGATTTTCAGCTTGTTAAACGGGGCATTAGAGGGCTTGTGACTGGGAGTTGTAGGCTATAAAACTGAACAGTTCGGCGGCATTCATGTTTTAGTGCATTGGCTCATGGGCTGACAGCTTTGCTGTCATGGTGTCGTTGTGGGCCATGTCTTGGGGCATGCTTTACGCTTCTTATTTGGCACAGGGGCACTTTCAGGACACACCAGAGGCAGATTTAGGGACAGACCAAGCTCCACACGTAGTCTAGGTCCCCTCCACCACATCCAAGTGAAATAAAACAGTGAATGGAGAAGGAATGTAACACATTTATTTCACTCTTGTAGTTCGTTAATGCCTTGGAGACTGCGTGTCTCAGTATGTCTTGTGTTTTTATTTATCTCTATGCTGTCCCTGGTTTGAGGCTTCCAAACCAGATGTAAAGTTAATTGGGTTAGTGCTAGATATGATTTACCATTGAGGTTTCTAAGAAACAAGCAGACATGTGTTTGAAATCTTCACATCTAAGTTCTGTACAAATGCAGAGGCATACACGTTGATCCTTCATGCATGCACACACACATTTGTTATTTTTCTCTATGCCTGGATGTAATTTTAGAGGAGCTTAAATGATCTAGGCAGCCATAATGATGTCCGCATGCTGACATATTTTCATATTTTCAGTGAAGTATTCCTCTTGTCTGTTCTCCATATAGCACCAAGCCATCTGGAATAACAATATCACTTTAAGCTGCAGATCCAAGGAGGAAAAACAGATGAGGCAAAGAAAAGAAATGAAGAAAAGAGCAGAAAAACCCAGTACAAATGGCTCACTTCTCTTTGCTTGCATTTGTGGTCGAACATTTCATTCCCACTCAACAGTTCTCACATGAAATAATCAGTTTTGTCTGCGCTGTATAATTTTTTTCCTACTCTATAAAACATTACCATAGGAGTACGAATTTAAAGCTATCATCTTGATTTGGTAAGACGATAGCTTACTAATAAAAGCAACACATCAGCAGCAAGAAGTGCTTTTGTGAGATGTAACTATGAGCAACCATTTGGAGCCCTCTAAGCGTTCATGCTAGGCACTCCAGGAATCTGTGGGCTGTCATGGTGTATGAGCAGCCTCCTGGGTGCTTTTGCCAATGGACTAAACCGTCAACAGGGAAGAAATCGCAGAGGCGAGGATATTCAGAAGAGCGAGCTGATCTCATCAAAGAACATCTGCATGCCTCGGTTTGATCGGCGCGAACCAAAGATCAGCAGGGTTGCACAAAGATCAGTAAAAAAGATTTAATGATTTAGAAGATTCTTTGACTGGAATTTATATTTAAGATTTACTACAACACAACAAAGCTGACAAAGATAATAAACTGATACCGTTTGCTGACACAGTCCCTAAAATGTCACCCAGACATGTTATTCTTTAATCTGCGTTGCCTCAGTGTGCCTCCTTTGATTTTTCTCCACAGCCTTTAAAACTGTTTCCTTTTGACCCCAATATAGAAAACCAGCCACAAGCCAGAGAGTAATTTGCTCTCAGACAGTACATGTGAGGAAAGAAAGGGATTTCCTCTTTGAGATGATACAGTCATCTGTCATAATAGCTGTCACAGTGGTACGGTTCAACAGTTCCCATTCTCTGTTTGCTGTGTCTGAGCAGCATGCCTGCCTTTGTGAACACAAGTCTAATCTCCTGAAATGGAGAATACTGCTGCCTAACTTCAAGTATAAGAATTTTTCAAAAATGTAAAACAACCTTTATTAAACATATATTGACAATCTTATATATACCAGTACAGGAGTACTATCAGAAACAAGTTCTTAAATATCAATAAACTAAGCCTCCATCCTGCATATGATTTCACTGTATACTATTATTAAAGGTTTAAAATGTGTCAAATTGAACTCATTTATCTGTCAAAGCTAATTAGACTTCATGTAATAATCTTGTATGTATTTTTGTGTGTTTAAGTATCTAGTACCTAATGGCGTAAAGTAGACGTCAAGTCAAATGTATAGTATCTGATAAACATTGAGTAAATGTGTTTATTTTTAACTATTTATTTAGAGCAATGCATGTTTGGTCTTCAGCTACAAAACTGACACCTTGATGTCCTTCAGGATTTTTTGGCAGAGAGCAGAACTCCCCCTTTGACTCATTCTGTTCCTCTGACTGTTCTCTTATCTGCTTGCTTGACTGCTGCATAAACCTCTTTTTGTAAAATTGAGGATTTGATTTTGGGAATCTGTTTATGCCTGATACCCTTTGAACAGTTGTAGTAATGAGCAGGTTTTGTGACCTACTGCATGAGTCACCTCAAAGCTCTCAGAGGAATATTGGTAGGTCTGTCTTGTTTGGGAACAGTCAGTATTGTTCTAAGTCTTCACCAATTGTAGATAATGTCTCTCAGAGCAAAACTGCGAAGTCCCAGAGCTTCAGAAACAGCAACCTTTCACCCTCTGCCTCTTTCTTCTCAGATATCTTCTTTTTCTTTTCTTTTTTTTTTGCAACATTGTGTGTTATTCATGATACCTTACAGCTTACCTCATACTGCTTGATTTGATTGAACAGGGTTGGTAGTAATCAGGTCTGGGTGCGTCCAGCCCATCTTCAATCAATATCAATGTGTTTGGGTTGTTTGATTTATTAAATAATAGGAGGGGTGAGGGAGGACATTTCTGCACAGGCAGATACGCTTTTTTATAATCATTTTCCTTTATATATCTTTATTATTTGCAACTTTTTGTTTCATTTTTTCATATTTGATCTGGTACAGTTTAGTATGAGATACACACAAAAAATAGAAGATTTTGGAGTGATTTTGGAGTGAAAATCTTTTCCACAACACTTCAAATGTAAACATTACAAAATAAAGCAGTAAGTAGTACTTTGATGTTGCTCTTCATACAGACGGTGCTCATTTTCACTGCTTTTTAAGGTTTGGGAAATTTTAGCTATTACAAAAAAGCAGATATGTTATTTTTATGCTGATTTTCTTTTTACCATCCTGACTGTGAAATATGAAACTAATGTAAACTACACAATATACTGGAGATCTCTTGTTATAACACATGCATAATCATGAGAAGACAGTGATTGACACGCACTGTGTTCACATCCAAATCAGACCCTGATTTTTCCCACAGAGAATGAGTGAGAGCAAAATGCAAGCGCCCACAGCTCGTTACTTTATCTACTAGAAGAGCTGCTTTGTGCTGTGTAAACCAATAGAGATGGATAAAGTAAATCATACACACAAGAGCCAGAAGTGTTTTCCAGTTGACAGCCACTTCATCATTATTTACAAGATGAGCCTTTGTCCTCTTTGTTTTAGTGACCATGTTAAATTAGCTCTGAACAGATGGGTGCTGTCTTGTTGCCAAGACATCTCTGTGCTATGTGTGTGTGCGTGCATGTGTGTATGCGCCAAGGTAAACAAGACAGAGTCTTTTCGTGCACTGATCTTCATCTATGCTGTGCGTGTTTATGCATGTGCCTAATTGCAGCCATAATTGTGTATGCGCAAATCTGCTTTTCCTGCGTATGAACATATGTGTGTGTGTGTGTTCTAGTGCACAGATGCCACAGGGTCGTTACCCTGCCAGTAACAAGGACTTTTGGGGTGCAAATTTGAGGGGAGGACAGCCAGAGGATTGGCAAGGCCATGAGGTACAATCTACAGGGAGTCCAGTTTTGTGTTTCAGTGATCTGCGTACACTGAGGTACACAACTGTATGTGTGCTTTTAGGAATCGAAAGGTGTTGATGCCATGTCATTTCCATAGTCTCATTTTTGAAATATAACATGCATGTGTGTGTTTTTTGTCACACACACAGACAAAAGTTTTCTATCCATGTTCCAAACCTGATCTTGGATGATGTCATATGCAGCTGCTGCGTGGCTGACAGACAGTTTCCGCACCACAACATGAGGCCCTATGGTCTCCTTGTCAGGCCGATTGACAGGTGAATGACACCAATGAGAGCCAGCCGTCCCTCCCCCTAGGAGCCAGGCACTGAGTGACAGCCAGTAAACAGCCAGAAAGAGCTTCTCTGAACCTGAAAGTAATCTCTTTTTAACTCACTCGCTTTTTTCTTTTTCTTTTTTTCTGCAGTGCGCTTCACTCTTTCTCCTTCTTGGCCTCCAATTCCCTTTGCCTCACTTTGACTTTCTCCAGTCATCTCAGCCTCTTTTCAAAAAAAGTCTCGCTCTTTTACGCTCTCTGTGGATATTTTTCGCTTCCACTGAGGGCCTCTGTCTTTTTTCACTGTCTCTCCACCTCCCCTCTCTTTCTCCCTTTCACTCTGTCTGTCACTGCTCTGTGCTGCTTTCTCTCACTTTGTCACTGAGTCTTAAGGAGCTGCTTGACTGCCTCTCAGTTGTGCCTCTCACTCAAAACTGGGATGAAAAGTGTTTTTAGACTAAACCTAAATAGGCAGTGAACTGTATGAGAAGGAGTTCAGTTTGTTTATTTGGGAGTGTTTGTGTGTGTGCGTGAGAAAGACAGACAGACTGGGTGGCATTCCTCATGTCGAACAGTTTATTGTGGGCATAAACTCAACTCAACTCAACTCTTCTCTTCTCTTCTCTTCTCTTCTCTTCTCTTCTCTTCTCTTCTCTTCTCTTCTCTTCTCTTCTCTTCTCTTCTCTTCTCTTCTCTTCTCTTCTCTTCTCTTCTCTTCTCTTCTCTTCTCTTCTCAGCACAAATTGTCCGGTTGTCAAGATTTTATTAGAGCTTCACATTTTGAAAACATTACATGGATGGATTACTTTGATGCTCAGTTTGCTTTAGGAAGTCCTCCAGTGAGTATCTCCACCCTTACCCTCTGGACCTTGACTCTCCCTACATGGCCCTTTCTCCCAGCAGACCGGCGGTGAGCCCACCCAAGTGCCTTTCTGCCTGGCATTTTGCCCGAGGCCCACACTCCCATCTGGCCCCGTAGCATCAGGCCCATTGCCCCAGCCCCCTTTGCACTAGTTGACCCCCTCACCTCTTGACCCACTGTCCCACGCTCCCTCTGGCTTCTTTGCCACCTCGGCCAACCTCCACCACCCACACAGGTCTTCAGACTTTTAAAATGCACAGAGAAAACTCAGGGAAGCTTGTTTTACACATGAGCAGTGTAGATCTTTATACCTTGACTTCATATTATGGGTGTGTATACATATATAAAGATATATCTTGGTATTATTGGATAGGTGTAAGAAGCTTGTTAAATCTGTTTCCCCTTTCTATCTAGCTACTCTCCTCTTATTACCAACTCTCCCTCAATTCTGCCTCCCAACCTCTTTATCACAGCATGTTTCTGCCTTATTTGTCCATCACATCCATTCAATCCATCTTCATCTGCGTGGCATCTCACTTGCTCAGTCACTCAATCTCCTTGCTTTGCAAGTGTTGATGCTGTCTCCCAGTAAATCTCGCGCTGTCTGTTTCTGTCTTCTTCTTTGTTGTTTTGCTCTGTGTGCCTTTCTTTTTTGCCTTATGAGAAACTCTTAAGGGTCTTTGTTGTGAGCTCAAGTCACTTCCATGGTGATCAGCATTGACTGACAGCTCTTAAAGAAATCTCTTCATTGCAGGAGCCAGGGAAGGCATGAAGGAATGCCTATGCGTGTATGCAAAACAGATTTGTTTGTGGCTGCGTTTTACGTCTGAGCGTGTGCAAATCTGCATGTGCAAGCTCTCTCTGCTCACCAGTGTCCATTCTCTTTTGGCTTAGTTTTTCTCGCACAAGGGTTTCTGCGATGTTTATCTTAGAAAAATAAAGTGGAAGAGAGTCAGTTTAATCCACGTAATCAGCGCTGAGCCCTCTATGGTTCTGCAGGTTTGTTTGTTTATCCTCCAAGTTTCCTTTGAACCCTCGTCCCCAAACACACACAGATATACAGTATATGAACTTATATAACCCAAGAGAAAGAACCACAGAAGAGACATGCAGGAAAAAAAAATCTAATTAATGTAAAAAAAAAAAAAAATTTTATCTGATGATGGGGTTCATCCAAAGTTACGGTTACAGTATGTCAC